>NC_035444.2:138610597-139256137 GCF_002127325.2 Helianthus annuus | reverse complement strand
GAAATTGAAGCTTATACGAAACGGTCGAACGAGCTGGCCATCTTGTGTCCAACTATGGTGGACCCTCCAATCAAGCGCATTGAGTTGTACCTCAAGGGTCTAGCATCAGAAATTCAGAGCCATGTGACATCGACTAACCTCGACAATATCCAGGACATTCAACGTCTAACTCATCGCCTCACGGATCAGGCAGTGGAACAGAACAGGCTGCCTAAACGTATCAGCACTACTACTACCGCTACCACTTCTGCTACTCCTGCTACTCCCAGTGACAACAAGAGAAAATGGGAGGGGGACTCCAGCAAGGGTTCAGCTTCAGTTCAGTCTCAGGTTCAGCAGCGAAAGACTGACAACTACCAGAGTCCCAGTCAGCAGTCTCCTGGTAGTCACGGGCTGAAAAGATATCAAGGAAATCACTCAAGGTGCAGCAATTGCAACAGACATCATAGTGGCCAGTGTAACAAGGGTCGTTGTCAGAGGTGTCTCAAGATGGGTCATGAGGCCAAGGATTGTAGGAGCCCACGGCCTGCGACTCAGAACCAGCAGCAACAGTAGCAAGCACCGCAGAATCAGCAACAGGGCAACAAGGGATGTTTTCATTGTGGCGCTGAAGGTCACTTTAAAAGACACTGCCCCCAGTTAAACCGAAACCAGAACAACAATAACAATAATCAAGGCAATGGGAACAACAACGGGGGAAATAACAATGATGGGAACAACGACGCTAGGGGTCATGCGTTTTTGCTGGGGCAGGGTGATGCAAGGAACGATCCTAACGTGGTTATGGGTAAGTTTCTTCTCGACAACTTTTATGTTACTGTATTGTTTGATTCGGGTGCGGATACAAGTTATATGTCTCTAAAAGTTAGCCAAATGTTAAAACATGCACCAACTCCCTTAAACACCAAACATGTCGTAGAGTTAGCTAACGGTAAAAGTCTAGAGGCCACACACATAGTTCAGGGTTGTAATCTTATCCTCGCTGGTCAGACTTTCTCTATCGATCTCATTCCCATAGTTCTGGGTAGTTTCGACATCGTCATTGGTATGGACTGGTTATCCCAACATCACGCAGAGATCTTGTGCAAAGAGAAGATTGTTCGTATCCCTCGTTCCGGTCGGGAACCTCTCGAAGTTCAAGGCGACAAGAGTGGTGCCGTGGTTGGCATCATCTCCATCCTGAAGGCCCAGAAGTGTTTACGAAAGGGTCACACTGCCATTTTGGCACTTGTTACTGACGCAACAATAAAAGGGAAGAGATTAGAGGACATCCCAGTTGTACGCGACTTTCCTCAGGTGTTTCCTGAAGACTTACCTGGGCTACCGCCTCATCGCCAGGTAGAATTCCAGATCGAGCGAGCACCAGGAGCAGCACCGATAGCACGTGCACCGTATCGCTTAGCTCCATTAGAGCTGGAAGAACTATCTGCACAGCTACAAGAACTCTTGGATAAGGGTTTCATCTGACCTAGCTCTTCGCCTTGGGGAGCTCCAGTATTATTCGTGAAAAAGAAGGACGGTACCTTCAGGATGTGCATTGATTATCGCGAGCTCAACAAGGTGACAGTGAAGAATCGCTATCCTCTTCCACGAATTGATGACTTATTCGACCAGTTGCAAGGGTCGAGCTACTACTCCAAGATAGACTTGAGGTCAGGTTACCATCAGCTGAGAGTCCGGGATGAGGACGTCTCCAAAACAACATTCAGAACCCGTTACGGCCACTACGAGTTTCTTGTCATGCCATTCGGTTTGACAAACGTACCGGCAGTCTTCATGGATCTTATGAACAGGGTGTGCAAGCCTTATTTAGACAAGTTTGTGATTGTCTTCATCGACGACATCCTGATCTATTCCAAGAGTCAGGAGGAACACGAGCAGCATTTACGACTTATTTTGAAGCTCCTTCGATCAGAACAGCTGTACGCCAAGTTTTCGAAATGTGATTTCTAGCTTCGTGAAGTCCATTTTCTAGGCCATGTGGTAAACAAGGATGGGATCCATGTTGATCCATCCAAGGTAGATTCGATCAGGAACTGGCCTGCACCGCGTACACCAACAGAAATACGCCAATTCTTGGGTTTGGCAGGTTACTACAGGAGGTTTATCAAAGACTTCTCAAAGATTGCACAGCCGCTTACACTACTGACACAGAAGGGTGTCACTTATCGTTGGGGTAATACTCAGGAAACAGCTTTCCAACACTTAAAGGATAGGCTCTGCAGCGCACCTATTCTTTCACTGCCAGAGGGCACGGACGATTTTGTGGTTTATTGTGACACATCCATCCAGGGTCTTGGATGTGTGTTAATGCAGCGCGACAAGGTCATTGCTTATGCATCGCGTCAACTCAAGGTTCATGAACGGAATTACACTACACACGATTTAGAGCTGGGAGCTGTTCTTTTCGCGCTCAAGATATGGCGACACTACCTGTACGGTACCAAGTGCACTATCTACACCGATCACAGGAGTCTCGAGCATATCTTCAAGCAGAAGGAATTGAACATGCGTCAATGTCGATGGGTTGAACTACTTAACGATTACGAATGCGCCATCAAGTACCATCCAGGCAAAGCCAACGTTGTGGCTGACGCTCTCAGTCGAAAAGACACTCTACCTAGACGCGTGCGAGCACTACAGCTTACTATTCAGTCTGGTCTTCCTGCACAGATACGAGATGCTCAGGTAGAAGCATTGAAACCAGAAAACGTAAGGGCTGAAGCCTTACGTGGCTCAAGGCAACGATTAGAACAGAAGGAAGACGGCGCCTATTATGTAACGGGGCGTATTTGGGTCCCACTATATGGCGGTTTACGAGAACTTGTAATGGACGAAGCACACAAGTCTCGCTACTCGGTACATCCAGGTTCGGATAAAATGTACCACGATCTCAGGACTATGTATTGGTAGCCTAGCATGAAGGCCCACATTGCAACTTACGTTGGCAAGTGTCTGACTTGTGCGAGAGTCAAAGCGGAATATCAGAAACCATCAGGCCTACTTCAGCAGCCCAAGATACCACAATGGAAATGGGAGGAAATTTCCATGGATTTTTTACAGGCCTGCCTAGATCCCAGCGTGGGAATGATACTATCTAGGTGATCGTGGATCGACTCACAAAATCTGCACATTTCCTAGCTATTAAAGAAACGGATAAGTTTTCTACTTTAGCAGACATATACTTGAAGGAAGTTGTCTCGAGGCACGGAGTGCCAACCTCTATTATCTCTGATCGTGATGCACGATTTACTTCAGAACTGTGGCAAGCGATGCACAAATCTTTTGGCTCTCGATTAGACATGAGCACAGCATATCATCCTCAGACGGATGGGCAGTCTGAGCGCACGATTCAAACCCTAGAAGACATGCTTCGGGCATGTGTTATTGATTTCGGCAACAGCTGGGAAAAACATCTCCCTTTAGTGGAGTTTTCATACAATAACAGTTACCATACCAGCATCCAAGCCGCTCCATTCGAGGCATTGTACGGACGTAAATGCCGGTCACCTCTCTGTTGGGCAGAGGTGGGGGATAGTCAAATCACAGGTCCAGAAATGGTAGTTAATGCTACTGAACGGATTGCTCAGATACGGCAACGCATGGCGGCAGCTCGTGACCGTCAGAAAAGCTACGCTGATAAGCGTAGGAAACCACTCGAGTTTCAAGTAGGGGATCGAGTGCTACTCAAAGTTTTGCCCTGGAAGGGTGTAGTTCGTTTTGGTAAACGAGGCAAGCTCAATCCGCGGTATGTCGTGTCACACCCCTCCAAAGCCCCACCCCGCCTTGGAGGCGTGACATGCCCAGGATCATAGCCACCAATCATAGTGAACAAGCATGTAGTTTATTTATAAATCCAACACAATACAATTGGGGTCAAAACATAGTTTGAGTTTACAGCGGAAGCAAAACATAAGTTTAATATAAGTTTTCCCACAACGACCACGCCTCCCAGTGCAAGCTCCTTAAGTTAGGGACCTAACGACCTGCAAGGCACATAACAACGAGTCAACAACAAAGTTGAGTGAATTCACAGTTGGTTCACTGGCTTACTAGCCCGTATCGCGGTCTCCCAGACATGTGTGCGAAGGTTAGTATTCGTATCGTATCGTATCGTGTCATGGCCCTACATGCATGTGTGCGAACATTAGTGGAGTGGCATCCTACCTCTGGAGGATGGCCGTGCCTTGTAGAAAGTTTGTGAACTCACCTTTGCTTTTGCTTTGCTCGGTTTGCTTATCTTCTTTGATTGTAAGGGTATGGAATAGAGTTTAGCCTACTGATAAGCCTAATAATCTAATGCACACGAACTGGGTTAGTAACTAATACAGCAGTTACGACAATTCACGAGATTAAACCCTCACAACGATTAACAAAGTGCAATACTTAACAATTCAGCGGATTCACAACGAATAACAGAGCATAGTCCGAAATTCGAACAGCACTCAAATATTCATGTCGAAATCACGACGAATCAATAAAGTATCAGCTCAATTTGAGCAGCACTTAATCATACATTGGATAGTTACAATCGATCGGACGTTGAATCGTAATAGCGATCGAATTAATACCCTGAATCGTAGCAGCACTTAGAGATTGTGTGTGTTTTTGGAGTGTTTAGACGATATCTCAGCCTACAGAGAGACTTTTCTCGTCCTTCAAATGCCAAAATCTAAGTCCCAAGGCCTGCTATTTATAGCCGAATTTGTTCCTACTTACGGACCGTATGCCATATCCCTTACGGTCCGTAAGGGACACCTATAATTCTTTGGCTTGCCCTCCACGGGACTAGCCTTGATGAGTCAACAGAATTCTCCAATCAGATTTTAACAACGTTTATTTTTAGATAATCGTCAACTAGGGTTTACCCCCCTTGAGTTTTAGGGGCCCTGATCCTAATTCTGATTGTTCTGAAACTTTCAGGGTTTGTGCAGAATCACCTGGGGATCTTAATTTGGGTTTCCAATTAGACTAATTAAAATAATAAATAGGACTTTTAGTGAGAGTTGCTACATTCTCCCCTCCTTATAGAAATCTCGTCCTCGAGATTTATTCGAATAAGTAAGGATACTAGTACTAATCTTGTATGCTCGAGAAACTTAACCTGTCTTCTATCTAAATTGGTTTCTCAACTAATCTTAAAATTTTTCATTCACTTATTTGTCTTGAAGAGGTACTACCAGCTATTCGTCAGATAGATATTTCTTAAAGTTGGATACATGAAATACTTAGGGAAGACTTAACCTTAGTCGTAACACTTAAAATGAATATTATAAAACTCAGTAAAGTATTGAGTCTTGCACTTGGAGCGAAGCATCGTTGCGGATTACTGTACAGGTTATAGTCCGGTTTTATCAAAAAGCTTTTCCCTTTCTAAAACCAAGTTCACTATAACCAATGGCTCTGATACCACTCTGTCACACCCCTCCAAAGCCCCACCCCGCCTTGGAGGCGTGATATGCCCAGGATCATAGCCACCAATCATAGTGAACAAGCATGTAGTTTATTTATAAATCCAACACAATACAATTGGTGTCAAAACATAGTTTGAGTTTACAGCAGAAGCAAAACATAAGTTTAATATAAGTTTTCCCACAACGACCACGCCTCCCAGTGCAAGCTCCTTAAGCTAGGGACCTAACGACCTGCAAGGCACATAACAACGAGTCAACAACAAAGTTATGTGAATTCACAGTTGGTTCACTGGCTTACTAGCCCGTATCGCGGTCTCCCAGACATGTGTGCGAAGGTTAGTATTCGTATCGTATCGTATCGTATCGTGTCACGGCCCTACATGCATGTGTGCGAAGATTAGTGGAGTGGCATCCTACCTCTGGAGGATGGCCGTGCCTTGTAGAAAGTTTGTGAACTCACCTTTGCTTTTGCTTTGCTCGGTTTGCTTATCTTCTTTGATTGTAAGGGTATGGAATAGAGTTTAGCCTACTGATAAGCCTAATAATCTAATGCACACGAACTGGGTTAGTAACTAATACAGCAGTTACGACAATTCACGAGATTAAACCCTCACAACGATTAACAAAGTGCAATACTTAACAATTCAGCGGATTCACAACGAATAATAGAGCATAGTCCGAAATTCGAACAACACTCAAATATTCATGTCGAATCACGACGAATCAATAAAGTATCAGCTCAATTTGAGCAGCACTTAATCATACGTTGGATAGTTACAATCGATCGGACGTTGAATCGTAATAGCGATCGAATTAATACCCTGAATCGTAGCAGCACTTAGAGATTGTGTGTGTTTTTGGAGTGTTTAGACGATATCTCAGCCTACAGAGAGAGTTTTCTCGTCCTTCAAATGCCAAAATCTAAGTCCCAAGGCCTGCTATTTATAGCCGAATTTGCTCCTGCTTACGGACCGTATGCCATATCCCTTACGGTCCGTAAGGGACACCTATAATTCTTTGGCTTGCCCTCCACGGGACTAGCCTTGATGAGTCAACAGAATTCTCCAATCAGATTTTAACAACGTTTATTTTTAGATAATCGTCAACTAGGGTTTACCCCCCTTGAGTTTTAGGGGCCCTGACCCTAATTCTGATTGTTCTGAAACTTTCAGGGTTTGTGCAGAATCACCTGGGGATCTTAATTTGGGTTTCCAATTAGACTAATTAAAATAATAAATAGGACTTTTAGTGAGAGTTGCTACATGTCGGACCGTTCGAAATCATAGAAAGAATAGGCAAAGTAGCCTTCAGACTGAACCTACCAGCAGAACTCGGTGCAGTTCACAACGTTTTCCACGTGCCGAATCTGAAGATGTGTCTGTCAGATGAGACCCTCATAGTTCCTTTGAAGGAGCTCACTATCGACGAGCAGTTGCGATTCGTCGAGGAACCTGTTGAAATCACGAACCGGGATGTTAAGGTCCTCAAGCACACCAGAATACCTCTCGTTCGAGTTCGTTGGAACTCCCGTCGTGGCCCAGAGTTCACCTGGGAACGAGAAGACCAAATGAAAGAGAAGTATCCCCAATTGTTCGCGAATAGTACAACTACTACTGAGGCTGAAGCTACCACAGAATTTGGGACGAAATTCCAGATCAACGGGGGGAGGATGTGACACCCCAGGAAAACCATGCAACTTAACTAGCTTCCTCAGTGAGTACGTACCAAATTTCGGGACGAAATTTCTTTTAAGTTGGGGATAATGTGACAACTCGTATTTCCGAACGTATACATGTGCTTAATGTAACGTATGTGAACTTGGTGTAATTATTTGATATGCTAATTTAATGAATGTTATGTTTGATATGTGCTATGTGTAATATATATATATATATATATATATATATATATATATATGTATATATATATATATATATGTATATATATATATATATATATATATATATGTATATATATATATATATATATATATATATATATATATAGGGGAGGGTTTAAATGAGAACGCTAAATATCGCGAGAACCGTGAGAACGAATGTAAAAACCACGAGAACTTGGTCAAAAACAATTCAAATTCGAAATTTCTTTTTACACTTATCATTATTATTCGAATACAATGTTAGAAATTAAATTTATACGTTTAAATTTACGTGAATTCGTAAATAAAGAAAATTTACACATGTGTAAGTTTGCCATTTACACATGTGTAAATCTGTTATATTTACGCATGTGTAAAAAAATCTAAAAAGAGTGATTTTGAGAGGAGAAATGAATTATTTGATGTTGTGAATTCTTATTTGATGTTGTGTTTTAATTAGAATGAGGTTTGTATTAAAAAAATTCGGTTTTTATTGGTTTTCTCTTTCGTTCTCACGGTTCTCGCAATATTTAGCGTTCTCAAGATAACCCTCCCCTATATATATATATATATATATATGTATGTATGCAAATGAGCCCAAACGCACAACACTCACCCGATCGCATAAGCCCATTTTGGGCTACACTCTTGTATTCGGATCAATGGGCAGCCCAAATGAGGGTTCGGCCCACTCCCTTATGTCGCATATCACTTAGGGGATAGAGTATACCCCTCATAATTTGCAAAACACTTTACACACAAACCCTAGCTCTCTTCCTCTCTCTCTCTCTCTCAAACTCGATGGCAACACCTCCATCTCTCTCCAAGCTTTCTATTCGGAATCAATCTTTGTTCATCCTCTAATCGGTTAGTATGTTACCTACTTGCTTCCATGATTGTATGATGTTATGCTATATATGCTCGACATGATGATGTAGGAATAATGTATGATTGATGATGCTTATATGATGATGTATTGTTATGATTGGTTCGAATAATATGTGATTAAGCATGAATGAATGTAATCGGCTATATATGTATTTTATTCGAATCCGAATTGTGACAACTCGTACTTTACCGTCTCGTACATTACGTGTAACCGTTGAACTAGTGTGATTATGTGATTATATTGATTTTATTGAATGTTTGTTTATGTGCATTGTATGTGTATATATGTTATAAACGGCCCAAAACGCACAACACCCACTTGATTTCACAAACCCACTCGGTCCATACGGTTGGACTCGAGACCATGAGGCAGCCCATGTGGGGTTTCGGCCCACATCCTCTCTACGTATTTATACGCACACACACCTTAGGGTTCTAGTTTTTACAACATTGCAACCAAGAAGCACACACACAAACTCTCTCTCTCGTTGCTTGGAAACCGACGGCACAAGAATCAACCTCCCATTCGGATCACACTCCTTTACTTGTAACCGGTTAGTATGATTGATTATGTTCTTGTTCGATTATATGTGATATCATGTTGATGGTTATCATTTTGTTATGCAATACAACTAGGGTGTATGCTAGTAATCGGATTGTAAGTGATGTAAATTCTGATTTCTAATCGATCCAGGTATGTGTTAATCGGTTAGGATGAATGATAGGTCTGCATGATTAAAACCAAACAAATAATATATAACCGGTTGCTATATGTTTGATTATGATCCGGTTGTGCGTTTGCTTGAAGATGAATTCACTGTTCTTGGTGGATATGAATGCTCATGATCGCTGATTTACTGTTGTTTGATTTGGAAATTGATTATGTTTGATCTGAATTGTGAAACTGCCTAATTGTTAGCTGATTTTTCGGAACTGATTGGATTGTTGATAAGGAAACCGTTACACAGCTTGTTGCTACACGGATTGCGAGTCGAAACCGAGTTTGCGAGTCCAGTTGCGACTCGAAACCTCACAATTACGACTCGAGACCACAACAACACAAGCCGAGACCATGGTTGCGAGTCCGGTTGCGACTCGTAACCAGGCCATGATGAACCGAGATCACCATTTCGACTCGTAACCAGCTGTTGCGACTCGTAATCTCCGGTTGCGACTCGAGATCGCCGGTTGCGACTCGAGACGAGTTAATGCACGTACACTGTTTGGGCCTTCACTGTCACGGGCCCAATCAATTGGGCCCAACGATTTGATTTGTGGACTGTTTGCTATTGGACCGGTATGCGTTTACTATTTGGGCCGGGTTATGTTGGGCCAGGGTTAGCACGCACAAGTATGCTCTTGACTGCTAATTGGACTGCTTATCTGTTTGGGCCGATTACTTGGACTCGTTACATGATTTGAACTGTTGATACGTTTATGTGATTTGCCATGATCATACTCGATACCATACGTGATACAAACGTGCTATATACGAACCTGACTTGCAAAATAACCATGATAGGACGTGGTTGACCATTTACTTGCTACCTGTACTCTTTTGTGTATCTGCCGAGCAAACCAAGGTGAGTTCACACAGCCAAGGCATGGGATTCCCGGGCTGGGAATTGGGTTGGATATGTTGAATATGGAATGATTACTCGTACTTACGCATTCTCTAGACTATAGACCATCGTCCTCAGGTTAGTCAGGACACGTTACGTAAAGCCTACGTAACCCAGTATGTTTGCCATTTTGTCTCCCGGGTCGGGAGGACACGTTACGTAAAGCCTACGTAACCCAATACCATCTACTGGCTTCCAGGTCGGAAGGCCACGCTGCGTAAAGCCTACGTAGCCCCCACGCGTACCACTGTCCTCGGGGAAGGGCACGTCACGTAAAGCCTACGTGACCCAGTACGTTTTCCTGTTCTCGGTAAAGAAGAACACATGGTCGGAAGTTATTCTAGTAAGTACCGTTAATGAGAAGCCCTCATTAGCCAGGATAAACATGGGAAGCCCCCACCAGTATTATGAACACAAGGTTTGGGAAGCCCCCACCTTTAGTACACACTAGTATGGGAAATCCCCACTAGCTATACTTATGCACTATGTTATGAACTTACTTTCTGTGAACTCGCTCAACTAGTTTGTTGATTATTTTGCTGCATGCCTTGCAGGACCTTAGGTACTTTATGGAGCTTGCACAGGGAGGAGCAGGTCGTTGTGGGATTTGGATCATGAACGATATCTGAACTTATAACTATTTTGAGTTTACATTACTATGCTTCCGCTACTTAAACGATGTTTGGTTTTGAAACATCAATCATGTCATGATGATTTACATTAATTACTTTTATTATTAATTGCTTTGTTTGATATGATTGATGGCTTGATCCTAGTCAGTCACGCTCCCAAGCGGTGGTACTCCGCGGGTGGATTTTGGGGGTGTGACAGATTGGTATCAGAGCCATTGGTTATAGAGAACTTGGTTTTAATAGGGGAAAACGTTTTTATTAAAACCGGACTATAACCAGTACAGTGCTCTCAACGATCCACAACGACGCTTCGCTCCACGTGCAAGACTCGACATCCTAGGTAATAAGGTTTATGTTTATTGCCTGTTTGCTAGAACTGCTTAGAACTTTGCTCGCATTACGCTTAGATATACATGATACTATAGCATGAGAATCCCTACGTGCTTACGCTTTTCTGTCATCGCCCTACTCGCGAACCATTCTTACGTATGCTACTTGTTACAATGAAGATCATGTCTGGACGAATCAACATGACACAAGCCCAGCTAGAGGCTCTCGTTTAAGCTCAAGTTGCTGCGGCAGTTGCAGCAGCTCAAGCAGGTCAACACGCGCAGCAGCCTGTCTGCACTTTCAAGAACTTCATGGACTGTCGTCCAAATTCTTTCAGCGGCACAGAGGGGGCAGTGGGACTCCTCCATTGGTTTGAAAAGTTAGAATCAGTATTCGAAATGTGCGAGTGCCCTGAGGCTCGCAAGGTCAAGTTTGCTACTGGCACTTTGGAAGGAATAGCGTTAACTTGGTGGAACGCCCAAGTTCAGATCTTAGGGTTGGCAGCTGCTAACGCCTCCCCGTGGAACGATTTTAAGGAACTCATCAAGCGTGAGTATTGCACGCGTGAAGATATTCACAAGCTGGAAGACGAGCTGTATAACTTGAAAATGGTCGGATCGGAAATCGAAGCGTATACCAAACGGTCGAATGAGCTGGCCGTTCTGTGTCCTACTATGGTGGACCCTCCATACAAGCGCATTGAGTTGTATCTCAAGGGATTGGCGCCAGAAATTCAGAGCCACGTGACGTCGGCTAACCTCGAAAACATCCAGGAAATCCAGCGCCTCGCTCATCGCATCACCGATCAGGCAGTGGATCAGAATAAACTGCCCAAGCGTGTTAATGCTACTGCTAATGTCACCACCTCAGTTACTCCTGCTACGTCTGGTGACAGTAAAAGAAAGTGGGAAGGAGATTCTAGTAAAGGCTCAGCGACTGTTCAGCCACAAGCTCAGCAGCAGAAAATCGACCACTATCAGAGTTCCAGTCAGCAATCCTCTGGTGGTCACAGACAGAGGAGATATCAGGGTAGTCAACCTAGGTGCCACAACTGCAACAGGCATCACCACGGCCCATGTAACAAGGGTCGTTGTCAAAGGTGTCTTAAGATGGGTCACGAGGCCAAAGACTGTAGGAGTCCACGGCCTGCGAATCAGAATCAACAACCTCAGCAACCCGCTCCACAGAACCAGCAGCAGCAACAGCAGCCACAGCGTGGAAACCGGGGGTGTTTCCAGTGTGGGGCTGAAGGTCACTTCAAACGTGATTGCCCTCAGTTGAACCAGAATCGCAACAACAACAATCAGGGCAACGGAAACAACAACGGTGGAAACAACAATAATGGCAACGAAGCTAGGGGACGCGCTTTTGTGCTAGGTCGAGGCGACGCAGTGAACGATCCCAACGTTGTTATGGGTAAGTTTCTCCTCGACAATATTTACGTTACTGTTTTATTTGATTCGGGAGCGGATACAAGCTATATGTCTGTGAAAATGTGTCAACTGCTAAAACGTGCACCAACACTTTTACCCACCAAACATGTAGTAGAGTTAGCTAACGGTAAAAGTCTAGAAGCCACGCACGTAGTTCAGGGTTGTAATCTTATCTTAGCTGGTCAAGCCTTCTCTATTGATCTCGTTCCCATAGTTTTGGGTAGTTTCGATGTTGTGATTGGGATGGATTGGTTATCCCAACACCAGGCAGAAATCTTATGCAGCGAGAAGGTTATTCGCATTCCACGTCCTGGTCAAGAACCTCTCGAAGTTCAAGGCGACAAGAGTGGTGCTGTGGTCGGCATCATCTCATTCTTGAAGGCTCAGAAATGCTTGCGTAAGGGTCACACAGCCATTCTGGCACTCGTTACAGACGCATCAGCAAAGGAAAAGAAATTGGAGGATATTCCAATTGTACGTGATTACCCTCAGGTGTTTCCTGAAGACTTACCTGGCTTACCGCCTCATCGTCAGGTTGAATTTCAGATCGAGCTCGCTCCAGGAGCAGCACCCATAGCTCGCGCACCATATCGTCTAGCTCCATCGGAATTGGAGGAATTGTCAAAGCAACTGCAGGAACTCTTGGAAAAGGGTTTCATTCGTCCAAGCTCTTCGCCTTGGGGAGCTCCAGTACTTTTCGTGAAAAAGAAAGACGGTACGTTCAGGATGTGCATAGACTACCGTGAACTCAACAAGGTGACGGTGAAGAACCGTTATCCTCTTCCACGCATAGACGACTTATTCGACCAGTTGCAAGGGTCGTGCTACTATTCGAAGATAGATTTGAGGTCGGGGTACCATCAGCTGAGAGTCCGGGATGAGGACATCTCCAAGACAGCCTTCAGAACTCGTTACGGTCACTACGAGTTTCTCGTCATGCCATTCGGGTTAACGAACGCGCCTGCTGTATTTATGGACCTTATGAACAGGGTATGCAAACCCTACCTTGACAAGTTCGTCATAGTATTCATCGACGACATTCTGATTTACTCCAAGAGTCAGGAGGAACACGAGCAGCATCTTCGTCTTATTTTGGAACTCCTTCGGAAGGAGTAGTTGCACGCCAAGCTTTCTAAATGCGACTTCTGGCTTCGTGAAGTCCACTTCTTAGGCCATGTAGTGAACAGGGATGGGATCCATGTCGATCCATCCAAGGTAGATTCGATCAGAAACTGGCCTGCACCGCGTACACCGACAGAAATACGCCAATTCTTGGGTTTGGCAGGTTACTACCGACGGTTTATTAGAGACTTTTCGAAGATTGCTCAGCCGCTTACGCTACTGACACAGAAGGGTGTTACCTATCGCTGGGGAGAGCCCCAGGAGACTGCTTTTCAGCACCTAAAGGATAGACTTTGCAGTGCACCTATCCTCTCTCTGCCAGAGGGCACAGATGACTTCGTAGTATATTGTGATGCATCCATTCGGGGACTTGGATGTGTGTTAATGCAGCGCGACAAGGTTATCGCTTACGCCTCTCGTCAACTCAAGGTTCATGAACGGAACTACACGACGCACGATTTAGAGCTGGGAGCTGTTGTTTTCGCGCTTAAGATATGGCGACACTACCTGTACGGTACCAGGTGCACGATTTACACCGATCACAGGAGTCTCGAGCATATCCTTAAGCAGAAGGATTTGAATATGCGTCAACGACGATGGGTCGAGTTACTTAATGACTACGAATGCGCCATCAAGTATCATCCAGGCAAAGCCAATGTTGTGGCTGACGCCCTTAGTCAAAAGGACACTTTACCACGGCGCGTGCGAGCGCTACAGCTTACGATTCAGTCTAGCCTTCCTACTCGGATACGAAATGCTCAGGTAGAAGCACTGAAGCCTGAAAACGTCAAGGCTGAAGCCTTACGCGGCTCACGACAACAAATGGAACAGAAGGCAGACGGCGCCTACTATGTATCGGGCCGGATTTGGGTCCCACTTTATGGCGGTCTACGCGAACTTGTGATGGACGAAGCACACAAGTCTCGCTACTCGGTACATCCAGGGTCGGATAAAATGTACCACGACATCAGCACTACTTATTGGTGGCCTAGTATGAAGGCCCACATCGCTACGTACGTTGGAAAATGCTTGACCTGTGCGAGAGTCAAGGTTGAATATCAGAAACCAGCTGGCCTACTTCAGCAGCCTAAGATACCTCAATGGAAATGGGAAGAAATTTCCATGGACTTTGTTACAGGCTTACCTAGATCTCAGCGTGGGAACGATACAATATGGGTCATAGTTGATCGACTCACCAAGTCTGCACATTTCCTGCCGATTAAGGAAACGGACAAGTTCTCCACACTCGCAGACGTCTATCTTAAGGAAGTTGTTTCGAGGCACGGGGTGCCCACATCTATCATTTCGGATCGCGACGCACGATTCACGTCAGAACTTTGGCAAGCGATGCACAAATCTTTTGGCTCAAGGTTAGACATGAGCACAGCATATCACCCTCAGACGGATGGGCAGTCTGAGCGAACGATTCAAACTCTTGAAGACATGCTTAGGGCATGCGTCATAGACTTCGGCAACGGCTGGGAAAAGCATCTCCCTTTGGTGGAGTTCTCGTATAATAATAGTTACCATACCAGCATTCAGGCCGCTCCATTCGAGGCATTGTACGGGCGTAAATGCCGGTCACCCCTCTGCTGGGCAGAGGTGGGAGATAGTCAGATCACAGGTCCAGAGATTGTTGTGGACGCCACAGAAAAGATTGCACAGATACGACAACGCATGGCGGCAGCACGCGACCGTCAGAAAGCCTACGCGGACAAGCGTAGAAAGCCATTGGAATTTGAGGTCGGGGACCGGGTTTTATTGAAAGTTTCACCCTGGAAGGGTGTGGTTCGTTTTGGCAAACGGGGCAAACTGAATCCGCGATACGTCGGACCATTCGAAATTATAGAAAAGATTGGCAAAGTAGCCTACAAGTTGAACCTACCAGCTGAACTCGGGGCAGTTCACAATGTCTTTCATGTATCAAACTTAAAGAAGTGCCTATCAGATGAAAACCTCATCATTCCTTTTAAGGAACTTACTATCGACGAGCGGTTGCAGTTCGTCGAGGAACCAGTGGAAATCACGGACCGGGATGTGAAGGTCCTCAAACACAAGAGAATCCCTCTTGTTCGAGTTCGTTGGAACTCCAAACGTGGCCCAGAGTACACCTGGGAACGCGAAGACAGGATGACAGAAAAGTACCCCCAGTTATTCGAAACCAATGCAACCACTACTGAGGCTGAAGCTACTACTTCGGAATTTCGGGACGAAATTCCAGATCAACGGGGGGAGGATGTGACACCCCAGGAAAACCAGTGAACGCTATAACTTACCTAGCTTCCTCAGTGAGTGCATACCAAATTTCGGGACGAAATTTCCAATTAGTTGGGGATAATGTGACAACTCGTACTTTACCGTCTCGTACATTACGTGTAACCGTTGAACTAGTGTGATTATGTGATTATATTGATTTTATTGAATGTTTGTTTATGTGCATTGTATGTGTATATATGTTATAAACGGCCCAAAACGCACAACACCCACTTGATTTCACAAACCCACTCGGTCCATACGGTTGGACTCGAGACCATGAGGCAGCCCATGTGGGGTTTCGGCCCACATCCTCTCTACGTATTTATACGCACACACACCTTAGGGTTCTAGTTTTTACAACATTGCAACCAAGAAGCACACACACAAACTCTCTCTCTCGTTGCTTGGAAACCGACGGCACAAGAATCAACCTCCCATTCGGATCACACTCCTTTACTTGTAACCGGTTAGTATGATTGATTATGTTCTTGTTCGATTATATGTGATATCATGTTGATGGTTATCATTTTGTTATGCAATACAACTAGGGTGTATGCTAGTAATCGGATTGTAAGTGATGTAAATTCTGATTTCTAATCGATCCAGGTATGTGTTAATCGGTTAGGATGAATGATAGGTCTGCATGATTAAAACCAAACAAATAATATATAACCGGTTGCTATATGTTTGGTTATGATCCGGTTGTGCGTTTGCTTGAAGATGAATTCACTGTTCTTGGTGGATATGAATGCTCATGATCGCTGATTTACTGTTGTTTGATTTGGAAATTGATTGTGTTTGATCTGAATTGTGAAACTGCCTAATTGTTAGCTGATTTTTCGGAACTGATTGGATTGTTGATAAGGAAACCGTTACACAGCTTGTTGCTACACGGATTGCGAGTCGAAACCGAGTTTGCGAGTCCAGTTGCGACTCGAAACCTCACAATTACGACTCGAGACCACAACAACACAAGCCGAGACCATGGTTGCGAGTCCGGTTGCGACTCGTAACCAGGCCATGATGAACCGAGATCACCATTTCGACTCGTAACCAGCTGTTGCGACTCGTAATCTCCGGTTGCGACTCGAGATCGCCGGTTGCGACTCGAGACGAGTTAATGCACGTACACTGTTTGGGCCTTCACTGTCACGGGCCCAATCAATTGGGCCCAACGATTTGATTTGTGGACTGTTTGCTATTGGACCGGTATGCGTTTACTATTTGGGCCGGGTTATGTTGGGCCAGGGTTAGCACGCACAAGTATGCTCTTGACTGCTAATTGGACTGCTTATCTGTTTGGGCCGATTACTTGGACTCGTTACATGATTTGAACTGTTGATACGTTTATGTGATTTGCCATGATCATACTCGATACCATACGTGATACAAACGTGCTATATACGAACCTGACTTGCAAAATAACCATGATAGGACGTGGTTGACCATTTACTTGCTACCTGTACTCTTTTGTGTATCTGCCGAGCAAACCAAGGTGAGTTCACACAGCCAAGGCATGGGATTCCCGGGCTGGGAATTGGGTTGGATATGTTGAATATGGAATGATTACTCGTACTTACGCATTCTCTAGACTATAGACCATCGTCCTCAGGTTAGTCAGGACACGTTACGTAAAGCCTACGTAACCCAGTATGTTTGCCATTTTGTCTCCCGGGTCGGGAGGACACGTTACGTAAAGCCTACGTAACCCAATACCATCTACTGGCTTCCAGGTCGGAAGGCCACGCTGCGTAAAGCCTACGTAGCCCCCACGCGTACCACTGTCCTCGGGGAAGGGCACGTCACGTAAAGCCTACGTGACCCAGTACGTTTTCCTGTTCTCGGTAAAGAAGAACACATGGTCGGAAGTTAGTCTAGTAAGTACCGTTAATGAGAAGCCCTCATTAGCCAGGATAAACATGGGAAGCCCCCACCAGTATTATGAACACAAGGTTTGGGAAGCCCCCACCTTTAGTACACACTAGTATGGGAAATCCCCACTGGCTATACTTATGCACTATGTTATGAACTTACTTTCTGTGAACTCGCTCAACTAGTTTGTTGATTATTTTGCTGCATGCCTTGCAGGACCTTAGGTACTTTATGGAGCTTGCACAGGGAGGAGCAGGTCGTTGTGGGATTTGGATCATGAACGATATCTGAACTTATAACTATTTTGAGTTTACATTACTATGCTTCCGCTACTTAAACGATGTTTGGTTTTGAAACATCAATCATGTCATGATGATTTACATTAATTACTTTTATTATTAATTGCTTTGTTTGATATGATTGATGGCTTGATCCTGGTCAGTCACGCTCCCAAGCGGTGGTACTCCGCGGGTGGATTTTGGGGGTGTGACACGAATGGTTTGATTATAGTGTTCATGAAATCGGCTTGCATATGTGTACTAGAAATTGTTCATGTTAATCGGATTTCATACTATAGAACTAGATTCGAATGCTTGAATTAATCGGCTGTGATGTGGTTGAACTCGCATGACATGTATAAATTATGGGGTTTAATCTGATTGAATGTTGAGGGGTAAATTATTGTTCATGCTTTGTTCGATTAGGTTTATGAGAAATTGTATGGAAAACTCTCATTTGATCGATTATTGGTTAAAGTTGAAACTGGTTAGTTGTTGATTGTTAACCACAAAAATAGGAAACTGCTTGATTGCTTTGACCGATTTAATGTATGATTGGTAACTGTTGATTTTCTATAAATACTATGCATAATATCCGGATAATGAAACTAATCGCACAAGAAGTCCATTCGCACAAGATGATCCAATCGCACCAGGTGCCCCCAGTCACACAAGGCTCACTGGATCGCACAAGTTGTAACGATTGGGCCGGGTATACAATTTGGGCTGGGCTAGTCCGATCGCACAATCCAAACGGATCGCACAAGTCGACCGGATCGTACAAGCTATCCGGATCGCACGAGACATGTTATTTGGGCCGTGTTCATGCTTATAGTTTTGTTGGGTTCTTGATAGTGGGCCGGGTATTAGTGGGCTCCGACGGATGACTCCCACAAGGCCACTAAGCTTGTGCGAGCCCAATCTCTTAATCGCACAACTTGAATACATTATGACTGTTAATGTGTTAACATGAATTAGGTGCTCGTAACCTGTTAGCTTATAGGTATCATACGTGCATTACTTGAACCTAGACCTGACTTGTATGGTAACCCTGTTAGGACGTGGTTGACCACTCTTAGTTAAAGTAACTTTTCGTGTAATCTGCCGAGCAAACCAAGGTGAGTTCACACTCTTACCAAGGCATGGGATTCCCGGGGTTGGGAATGGGATTGAAGGAATGGGATTGATCAAATACTTGTACTTACACTGTTACTAGACTATCTATCATCGTCCTCGGATGCGAAGGATACATACGTAAAACCTACGTATACTTGTACTCATCACTGTTCTAAGGATGCGAAGGACAGTTACGTAAAACCTACGTAAACTTATATTCACTACTGCCTCGGGTTGTGATAGGAACTTACGTAAAACCTACGTAAACCCCCGCGTACCACTGTCCTTGGGTTGAGAAGGATGCTTACGTAAAACCTACGTAAACCTTGTACGTACTACTGTTCTCGGGTTAAGAAGAACACTTATGGTTACAAATAGTCTAGTGTATATACAAATATGGGAAGCCCCCACTAATAGAACATACTATCGGCCTAGTAGAGCCACATGTTATGAAAAGAACTTACTATTACGAACTTACTTACTGTGAACTCGCTCAACTAGTTGTTGACTCTCTGTTACATGCCTTGCAGGACCATAGGTACATGGAGCTTGCACGGGAGGCGCGATCGTTGTGGGCACATGGACTGTTGAGTTCCATTTTAAACATTTACATTATGAGAACTTGATACTTATGTTGGATTTTTACATTAATGCTTCTGCTACACATTTGATTTATGTTTGGTTTTGAAAACACCTTTCGTATTGATGAATGACATTAACTATTTACTCTTATGTTCAATATGATTGGTGGCTTGATCCTGGTCATGTCACGCCTCCAAGCGGTGGTACTCCGCGTGTGGATTTTGGGGGTGTGTCACATACTGAGCTTCAATACTCTCCCAAGCTTTTAGATGATTCGCCTGAACCCAATTCTCAAACCATTTCTTCCATCCGTGATAATCTTCAATTCCCATAAGTTCCGGGGGTTTTTGCATTGTTCCGGTTTCAATCTCCATTGTTATGGTCTTAGTAATGTCGGATGGACTAGTCGGAGTTGTAGCAAACGCGTTGTAAAACTCAGTATCCATATTTCAATTCTCGTTGTTCAAACACAGGTACTTATGAGCGAAATTAGGGACCTGTATGGGCTTAATGAGCGAAATCAGGATTCTAGATGACCTAAAGAGCGAAATCAGGATTCTTGATGACCTAAAAAGCGAAATCAGGGACCTTGATGGACCAAATGAGCGAAATTAGGAGTCTTGGGTTGACACAAAAGCGAAATTAGGGTTATAGGTGGTCAAAAAAGCGAAATTAGGGTTTATGGGTGGTCACAAAAGCGAAATTAGGTTTATAGGTGGTCACAAAAGCGAAATTAGGGTTTATGGGTGGTCACAAAAGCGAAATCAAGGGATGTCCTTATGAGCAAAATCAACTCGGGAAGCAATTTGGTCCATTTTTACTGTGAATTTTAAGCTCAAACTTTCAGGGATTTGTCTATGATCAATTTCCTACAGTCTGTGAAAATTTGAACAATTTTCGACCGTAAAATCTCGTTCTGATGATGAAAGAAGATGTAGAAGTAAGAATTTATGATGAAATCTAGCAAATCTCTGTAGAACTCCTCCTCCTGAAGCTCTGATACCACTTGTAGGATTGTATTCTGACCCGAACGAGTCTATCAGAGGAGTCTCGATCAGTTACAGGTGCGGAAAACAAGTAACCAACTTAGAAATAGCTAGATCTTCACTTAAATCACGCTTTTGATTGATATAACAGCGTTTACATCCAATTCTCACACCGGCAGCACCTCGGTATGAAAAACAAGAACATCCTTCCTGATTTCGCTCATGTAACATATATATAGTGCAGGGATTTCGCTCATATGGACATGATGTCCATAAAAGCGAAACCCTATGGTTCATATAAGCGAAACCTCCTGCTAAAGACCCTATGAGCGAAATCTCCTCACTAAACACAATACACTTCCTATTTTCTCGTCAAACGTGCCCTAATCTAACATTCTAAGACTAAGACTCGATACAAGACGAAGTCGACAGATGTAGTGCACCAACAGATACTTTCGGGTGTCATCCGAACCAATAACTACATCAATTCACACAAGTTACACAACTTAGCGTTCAATTAACGACTAACGGAAACAAAGCAAAACGAATATCCGAATGATATCAAATCTTTTTTTTAGTGACCATCTAACATTATTTGGATCATTTTGGTCTAGTCATGGTCACTTAACACATTGATACACTTAAATCCCTAACACATTTAAGCTTCCTAAACCTTTGCTAAATAATTCTAACACTTTTAACTAGTTAAAACAAGAAGCAAATCAAGACCCCCCTTGTGGGACCCACACCCTTGCAACTTGGTAAAATATCTAGATATTTACTAAGTCTTGCAAGTGGTAAGTATGGTGATTGATTAACAACTTATAAACTAAGCTAACTAGATCATTTCTCATATTTTACACCTTTATTTTCACACACTTAAGCTCTCATCTTCACCTCCATTTTTGGCCAAGAACACCCACACATCACTTTCATTTTCAAGCCTTTCTTTGATGATCAAGATGCATTTTCATGGAACTTAAGAAGATCTAAGGCATACACAAGTTGAAGCAAGCTTTCTCATCCATCTAAGAGCTCACAAGCATCAAGATCATCATTTTTCTTTTCTTAATCATCATCAAGATCATCCCTAGTCATTAGTGCTAGAAGTAAGCTTCAACAATCTCTTTTTCATACTTATTTATGTATATATTGTTTAAAGAACAAGTTATAACTAAAACAATCATACAAAATAATATGAAAATACAAAGAAGCAAAATAATAATCATGATATAAAAGTGTGTTTATGTTGTGATTTAAAGACGATTACTTGCATATTTGATCTAGTTTTGATGATTAGCATACAAATAACTTGTTAGATGATGTTTAAAAACATAATCTAACAAGTGTACATGAAAATGTTTAAGGGTTTTGTTAAACATAAATGTTTAGATGGATGATCATGATCTTTGATTTTGTTAAAGTATGTAAGGTTTTTAACTAAAAATAATACTTTTACAAAGTTATTAAAAGAAACATACAAGATGGGTTTTATAAAAAGCTTGTTAAAACTAGAAGTAAAGTATGATTTTTGAACTAGTAAACATATGTAAAGATCATACCAAAACCCTACATGATTATGAGTTCATCTTGTTAAGTTTATGTTATAAATCTCATATGTTTTTATTAAGAAAAATATGAGAAGATTAGTGGTGATTTTATAAGAAAAAAGATATGTTTTATTAAACATGGCAAAGTTCATATTTCTAATAAAATATGGCAAATTTTTATTAAAAATTATAAGTTATAAAAACTATTAGTTTTGACAAAATCTTTATTATATTAAAAGATTTTAAAGAATAGTTTTTATAAAAGCAAAGTTTGATATAAATATATATTTTTGAGAAAATATATATTTAGTTAACTTAACAACTTATGTGCTATGTGTTATTTGTTTGTATTAGTTATATTTATGATAACTAGGAACTTGAATACAATGGTACAAATGAACACAATGTACATTTCGACTAAAGTCTTATAAGACTACAGTTAAATACGCCTTAAAACACACTTATGGACATTCCGAGCTTTCGAACACAACTTATGGTCAAAACGGATGACGGGCGAATCTATGAACATATCGCCATTCCGAGGAGTTACTACGACGTTTAGGCGATCTTTCGATGCGAATACATACAAATCACCGACAACAATATCCGGATGTTTTGAAACTTATAAAAACTATTATGTATTCTTTTAACTAAAAAGCCTATACTTAGTAACTTTTATGAAAATGAAAGAATATATTTTTAACACATGGGCATATTGTCACACCCCGACCACATTAAAACAACAAACCGTGGCGGAAACGTCGGGGAGTGTTGCAACAGAATTATTGTTCCACAACCATGGTGACCAAATGTTTCGTTTTATTGAATTATTATGTAATGTACATTGTCTTTAAACCCAAAACAAACATACTACACATTGTTTATAATTGTTTTTAAGTCACTAAGGCCTCGTCCAGGTCCTATGTGACACAAGCTTCCTAGCAAGCAACATCAAGCAATACCACCTGAAACATATGTAAAATTAAATCAGCAAAGAAATGCTAGCGAGTACATAGGTTTTATGGGAGTATCGGATTCAAGGCTCGTTTATATGTTGCGGTACCTCGTTAGACTACAAGAGTCAAAAGTGCAAACCTCGTTTTGAAAAGTGTTTTGCAACATAGTTTAGCCAACTCAAAAATCAAGATGATTATAGTATATAAAATCTCGTAGCCATGATTCTTAACCCAAAAACATTTGTTTTAGTAAAACAACTCGTAAACATCTCGTAAAAACTTGTTAATAAAACTTGTATGGTTTTTATTGTTTCAAAAACCTCGTTGTGTGACATCGTTTCAAATCGTTTCCCAAGTGAACTAAATAATGACACACAATGTAGTATGATAGAAGCACTTATATATAAGATGTACCAGCGACGTATCTACCATGATTCTATCATACTACCTCCGTCCCATTATCTAATCACTACCCAAAACCAATCGTTTATCTCGTTTAAGTCGTCTCAAATCGTTTAACTCGTCCCAAAATCGTATTCGTTTTAATAGTGAAACTACTTTGGTCGTCTCGCTAATAACATTCAAACCTTCGTGACTCGTCTAACTCGTTTTTCGCATTAACAAACCACCAAAGGGTAAGTTAACAATCATCAAATTCGGTCGTTACCTACATAACCCCCGCACATAACCATGGGTGTAGTCTGATAACGGGATTTGTCAGATCCTATGGTACCATAACCTAATACTGGTCGGCTTGATCAATGCTAATGAATGTCACTCGTTATGTAACTACAACCAACAAGTTTTGTTCATTTTATTGAAATCATTATTAGTTTAGTATAAACCATCTTAATCGTTTTTGAAATCATCATTTAAACCTTGAAATCGTTTTGTACATATGAATCACCCCAAAACAATTGAAAACACTAAAATAGGGGAACTATGTACTCACATTGAAGTGCAAAGTATCCTCAATCTAAAGAACTCAACAAGCTCAGTCAAACCAAGGAAACTCAAGTAGCACCTGATAATCGAATCGCTAGTCAAACAATAGACGCCTAAATCGGAAGATCGGGCAGAATGAGGTTTTGTAAACCAAATGAGTGTTGGAACTCATGTGATATTGTTTAACAAAGCCTACATTCTAAAATGAAACCTAGCCTAAGTGCTTTAGACCCATTGCGACCCATCAAGGTAGCTTACGCTACTTTAACGCGTCGTGCGCGCAAACGCGCGTTCGAGACGTCTAACTAGTCCTATGACAAGTATTATATGCCTAAACATGTTTAAATAGGTTGCATAATCATTTTAGGTGATAAAAGTTAGGTTACATATGTTTAAGGTCCAATTATGCATGAAAAGGGCATTTTGGTAATTTACCTAAGGCATATAATCTACCTATCATACAACTACTTAAACTCAGTGACCATAAGGTATAACCTCGGAAGGTTATTCCCTATGCAACTATGGTCACTAACCATGCTTGGTCAGATCCTAATGATCGACCAAACGGGTCGAGTTCGAAAGTCTAAGCGGTGGTTTAGACCGCTTGACTTACGACTCTAAACAAGCACTAACTAAAAGTGACGAGCTAAACATGTCAAAACATGTTTAACCTACTGATTTGGTATCAAAACAAAGTGTTTTGATACCTAAAAGTAGTTCCGTTGCAAAATGCGTGCTAAAACACATTTTGACCGAAACTTTGACTCGTCACTACACCTAGTTAACGTGGTAATCAGCGGGTATAATCACTAAGGATTATAACCAACGTGATTACAATCACGTTGCAAAATTCAACCGAACTTTGCGTTAACCATAGACTGGTCAAACTGAAAGTCAAACAATATTTGACTTTCAAACTAGGAAAACAATAAAAAGAATGAAAGAATGCTCACTATGGGTCCTTGCTATCTTTTCTACAACAAAACCAACTTCCAAATCAGATTGGGAGAGCTCCCAATGCAGATTGTAGAGAAGAGAATGAGGGAATGAGCAAGGAACTAGTGAAAGATGGATGGCTATATATAATTTTCGCAAAACCGTTAGGATCGTTTCTTGGAGAAGAGGGCATGATCTAGGCCATACAAGTGTTAAGGACTAATTGGGGGACTTGTTCTCTACACAAACCAGCCCCTAGCTTTGAAATCCACTGATCAAAACCATCAAAAATGAGCTAAAAGACCAGATTCAATGTTTCTGTCTGATAGGCTCTCATGCCCCGCGTAAGAATTAAGCTTGGGTTTACGCCCCAGGCCTGGCCAACTTTGACAGATTGTCAAAACAGGTCCCTGAACTTGCAAAACATGCATTTCGGCCCATTTTTGACACGTTTAAGCCCCGTTAACCTCATTTCAAGGCTCTAAAATGAAGTTAAAGTATTGGGAACTCAAAACATGCTCAAAAACATCTCGGATGTTGGTTCGTTTGGTCGTATGATCACGTTGTTTGGTTAATTACGACGGAAGTCGTAACGAATGCAAAAACGATCCAAATTAAGCGACGAATGGAATTTTATCATGCCAATCACTAAAATAAAATATTTTAATGATTACATAAATTTTTGGGTGTCCAGATATATTCAGAACGTAAGATATGCGCGAAAATGCAAACTTGTGCACTTCTTGACGCTTTTAGTCCCTGAATGACCAATAAGTTTATTTTAGCATACTGAACCCCTCAAAGCAAAAGACTTACTACTTTTGTGTATTAATGGAGCTCTGGGCGATTTTGGTGACTTGGTGAAACCCTACACGATCCTACTAATCTCTGATCTCGACTGATCTTAATCTAAGGATCGATTTCTATTCGGTTCTTTGATTCTTTACGTGAAGTCAGATTAGGGTTCGAATTCAAGGGTTACGTTTCTTTGAGAATAGGTTTGTTTTGGCTGCCGTCCTTCCTTTTACGATTCTGGTGTCTTTCATCGTCTGATTTCGGGTGACGGCTGCCGATTTTATGATTAGGGTTTAAACTTAATCTGATCGTTTCACATCAGATTAGGGTTAACAAGGTCCGGCGTTTGGTGCGGTTGTTTAAGCTTTACAAATCGGTTTCATTCAGTAAATAATCATCACGGCTACTAGGGTTTCCTTTTGGCGGCTGCTAGGGTTGTGAAGATTTGGGTATGGATGCGTCAAAAGGAAATCAACACGCTAGTTATGGGAAGCCGTCATTATCCTTTGAAGCAATTGCCGCAAGATTTCTTGATGCTGATGGGAAGCCAAAGAGTGGCGTAACTAGTACAACACAAAGTGAACAGAAGAATTCGGATCCTATCAGAATAGGAAATCTGGATGAGAATTTCTGGGATTCCCCGGGTATGGGATACACGCCATGGTCTAGTTTGGAGAAACTGAAGTCGATGGCCGATCAGGGTGTGGTAAAATCGTCCGGTAGTATAGATCATACGCCCGTTTCAAATAGCTATGTTTCGGATCAGGGGGTGAAGATGCGGACGGCATCTAGGGTTACGGATAATGTGAATTTTGGTCAGGAGGTTCAGGTTAACCGAAGTGCTGATGAAAGCTCAATTCCGAAGTCTTATGCAGATTCGGTTGTGGCAGCCAATCCTGTCAAGGTTAATTTCAGAACTCTTGCTAGTCCTGATGTGCATGAAGGCTGTGATGTGGTGCTTTCTCGAGACTCTATTCGGGCTGTTCAGGACAAGTTAGCATATACACTGTACGGTTATTTCTTGGGGGATCGAGTTGCTTACCCAGTAGTGGATTATTATGTGCGGAATAATTGGAAAAAGTTTGGATTGCAAAAATCCATGATGAATGCCAATGGGTTTTTCTTTTTCAAGTTTGCTGATGAAGCTGGAATGATGAATGTGCTTAAGGAGGGTCCTTGGATTATCCGAGCTTAGCCTATTTTTCTAAATATCTGGTCTCCAACTTCAAAACTTGAAAAGAAAGAGGTAAAGAAATTGCAAGTGAGGGTCAAAATACATGATGTTCCGATTGTTGCTTACACGGAGGATGGATTGAGTATGATTGCTACGGCTATTGGCGAGCCGAAATTGTTGGACACTTACACTTCATAAATGTGTATGGATTCGTGGGGAAGGAGTAGTTATGCTCGAGCTCTGTTAGAAATCTCAGCTGATAATGATTTTAAGGATGAGATAGTTGTAGCGATTCCAAACCTGGAGGGTGAAGGTTTTTGTAAACAGAAACTTTATGTGGAGTATGAATGGAGTCCTCATAGATGCTCTCACTGTAAAGTCTTTGGCCATTCTGATGATACTTGTCCGAGGCAGACTAGGAGGGCTCCTAAAGAGCCTACGGTGATCCAGAAACAGCAGGTTGTGAACAATACTCGTAAAAAAGAGAAATCGCCTGTTGTAGACAAGGATGGTTTCATGGATGTGGATCGCAAGAAAGTGGCGAGGAAGACGGGATTTCCTGTTAATAAGCAGAAGCAGAAATTTGAATACAGGCCGGTTGGTCCGAAACCGAGTGGGGGGGCTTCATCTTCGGTTCCTCCATCAAAGGTTCAAATTCAAAATAGGTTCGGTGTGTTACAGGATGACGATCCGGTTCGGGGTTGTAAAAATGGAAAAGCTCAGCATGATCAGCAGGAATCGGATGAGGAGGAGGTTGAAGAAGTCTACAATGAAACTAGTGCATTTATGACATTGGGCACTCATCCTTTCTCCTCGAAAGCAGGGGCAAGCACCTCTTCTACCAAGCCCTCGAATGGATAGGCTTGCTGTTTTTCGTATGAAGGGGCTGCTGTTTTGTGGCTACTTTATATTTGATGATGGTGGTTGAGGATTTTGTTTTGTGTTTTTGCATTGTTTGTCTACTAAATGTCGAGTCATGATGTAAAGTAGACTAGGATATGGGGTGTTATTGGTCTTTGGTTTGGTTTGTTTTACATATATGGGGCATGTCCTGTATATGAACTAGTGTGGAACATATCCTCACTACTTGTACTTAATTGCGATTGCATTTTAATAGAATCACCGGGGTAACCCTTTACCCAAAAAAAAAAAACCCCCTCAAAGCCTATTTCTAAGCTATGTAAAGGATATTTAGGGTATGTTTAACTTATGATCAAGTTCCGGAATGTTCGTTACTATACAAATCGGTATAGTTTCGTAGTTTGACACAAATAGTCCCTACGATCGAACAAACTTGTTTTCGATACACCAAACCATCCAAAACTTATTTCTAAGTTATGTGAAGGTTATTTAAGGTGTGTTAAGCCTATTTCACTATCCCGGAGTGTTTGTCGCGTTTATCTGATTGTATTTACGCACCAGTTTGCGTATAACCTTCCAGAAAGCGATTTAAAGCTTGAAATCGAATCGAATCGAATTGTAAAATCATCAAACACATAAAACACATATAATAACACCAAAACACATTGTATTATTGATAATTAACATTGTTTTGCATTGTTCATCGATTAAAGAGCACAGTTGTCACAGTCTCCCCTACTTTAGGAAATTTCGTCCCGAAATTTTAACTAGAGGAAACTTGTGAGAACAACTTCGGATATTCCACCTTCATTTAGTCCTCACGTTCCCAAGTAAACTCTGGGCCACGTTTAGATTCCCAGCGAACTTTGACTAATTTAATCCGTTTGTTCTTCAACTGTTTGAATGTACGATCCACTATCTCCACAGGTTTCTCGATAAAGTGCATCGTTTCATCAATTCGGATTTCGTCGAGAGGAATGTGAAGATCAGCGTCAGCTAAACACTTTCGCAAATTAGACACATGTAAAGTCGGATGGATATTTCCAAGCTCTGGAGGTAGCTCTAATCGATAGGCAACCTTTCCAACTCTTTCAACAATCTTAAATGGTCCAACGTATCGTGGTGAAAGTTTTCCTTTCCTTCCAAATCTCACCACTCCCTTCCAAGGTGACACCTTGAGTAGGACATGGTCTCCGACTTGAAATTCTAAGGGCTTGCGTCGTAAATCCGCATAACTCTTTTGACGGCTTCTAGCTATCACAAGATTATCGCGAATTTTCTTGATTTTGTCTGTCGTTTCCAGAATGAGCTCAGGTCCAGTAAGCTGAGCTTCACCGATCTCATTCCAACAGACAAGTGATCGACATTTTCGACCATAGAGAGCTTCGAATGGTGCCATATTGATGCTAGCATGATAACTATTGTTGTAAGAGAACTCGATCAATGGCAGATGAGAGTCCCAATTACCACCAAAGTCTATCACGCATGCTCTAAGCATATCCTCCAAAGTTTGAATCGTCCTCTTGGATTGTCCATCTGTTTGGGGATGATAAGCAGTGCTTAGATTTAGTTGGGTTCCCAAAGCAGATTGCATGGTTCTCCAAAAATGAGATGAAAATCGAGCATCACGATCGGAAATGATATCCAAAGGAACACCATGTCGTGATACAATCTCATCAACATAAATCTTTGCAAGTTTATGAGTAGATAGATCCTCGCGAATCGCAATAAAATGAGCTGACTTCGTTAATCGATCGATGACAACCTAAATAGCATCGTGACCTTTAGATGTACACGGTAATTTAGTGATGAGATCCATAGCAATGTTCTCCCACTTCCAAACCGGTATCTCTGGTTGTACAAGCAAACTAGAAGGTCGTTGATGTTCAGCCTTGACTTTGAGACAAGTTAGGCATTTCGATACATACAAGGCAACATCTTTCTTCATACCAGGCCACCAGAACTTAGTACGAAGATCCTTGTACATTTTATCAGCACCAGGATGGATGGAATATCGAGACTTATGAGATTCGTCCATCACTAAAGTGCAAAGATCGTCTTGTTTCAGAACCCACAAACGATCCTTGAAATAGAGTAAACCATCGTCCTTCGCTTCGAGTTTAAGCTCAAGCTGATGTGGTAATTCCGTACCCATCAAATTTTGTGAAACACAAAATTGCTGAGCTTGAAGAACACGAGTTTGAAGATCAGATAGAGTTCGAACAGAATGAAGCTTGACTCGCTCCTTTCGACTAAGCGCATCGGCTACGACATTCGCCTTACCAGGATGGTAGCGAATCTCGCAATCATAATCGTTTAGGAGTTCAACCCAACGTCGTTGCCTCATGTTCAGCTCCTTCTGATTAAGAATATGCTGGAGACTTTTGTGGTCTGTGAAAACCACACATTTCGTGCCATAAAGATAGTGTCTCTAGATTTTGAGAGCAAAAACTACAGCTCCTAACTCAAGATCATGAGTCGTGTAGTTCTTCTCGTGAACTTTTAATTGTCTAGATGCATATGCTATAACTTTACCTCGTTGCATAAGAACACAACCAAGGCCTAAGTTGGACACATCGCAGTAGACAACGAAATCATCGTTTCCCTCGGGCAGGGATAGAACAGGAGCGTTACACAGCTTCTGTTTCAGCGTTTGGAACGCTTCTTCTTGCTTGGGTCCCCACTCAAAAGGCTTATTCTTCTGAGTCAAAGCAGTGAGTGGAACCGCAATCTTAGAGAAGTTCGCAATGAAACGACGATAATAACCAGCAAGACCAAGAAAAGATCGAATCTTCGTTGGTGTCGTTGGTGTATTCCAATCCTTAATAGCTGCTATTTTGCAAGGATCCACATGAATACCTTGCTTGTTGACTATATGTCCCAAAAACTGAACTTCTTTAAGCCAGAATTCGCACTTGGAGAATTTGGCAAAAAGTTGTTCCTTCTTCAGGAGTTCCAAAGTCAAACGAAGGTGTTGCTCGTGCTCGGCTCGAGACTTTGAATAAATGAGAATATCGTCGATGAACACAATGATGAACTTGTCTAAATAAGGCTTACAGACCCTATTCATTAAGTCCATGAAGATAGCTAGAGCATTTGTCAAACCAAAGGGCATGACAATGAACACGTAGTGTCCATATCTCGTGCGGAAAGCAGTTTTGGGAATATCTTCTTCGAATACATGAAGCTGATGATACCCAGAACGCAGATCGATCTTGGAAAAACAGGTAGCACCTTGCAGCTGATCAAAGAGATCATCGATTCGAGGTAGGGGATATCGAGTCTTGATGGTAAGTTTGTTAAGCTCACGATAATCGATACACATTCGAAAAGATCCATCTTTCTTTTTCACAAAGAGGACAGGAGCTCCCCAAGGTGAATAACTCGGTCGGATGAATCCTTTATCAGATAACTCTTGAAGCTGTTTCGATAACTCTTGCATCTCAGACGGTGAAAGATGATAAGGTGCTTTCGCAATCGGGTTTGCATTCGGTACAGGGTCAATATGAAACTCAACTTGACGAACTGGAGGCAAACCAGGCAGTTCATCAGGAAAAACCTTTGGATAATCCCAAACAATCAGAATATCCTGAATACTCTTGTTCTTGCCTTTCTCCTCGGTGACATGTGCCAGGAAAGCAACGTATCCTTTTCGTAGACAACGTTGGGCCTTCGTACACGACATGAGTTTCAAACCAACGGATGGTTTCTCGTCACGAACCTCAAGGACATCACCAGAAGAATGAGGAATACGAACGATCTTGTCAAAACAAACCACCTCAGCATGATGTTTGGTTAACCAATCCATCCCCACGATAATGTCAAACTCCCAAGTTGCATTGGTACGAGGTCGATAGGGAAAAGATGGTTATCGAGGTTCAATTGACAACCACAAAGAACAGAATCAAGTACGAGAGGTTTACCAGTAGCAACTTCGACAGATAAGGGCTTCCTCAGTTTAGTTCTAGGTATCGCAAGTAGAGGCTCAAAGGATAACAAAACAAAACTCCTATCGGCACCAGAATCGAAAAGAACAGATGCAAGTTGATTGTTAACAAGGAACGTACTATTAACAACCTCGTTGTCTGCCCTCGCCTCGTTCGCGTTCAAATTGAATGCTCGTCCACGAGCAGGATTCACATTCGCGTTCGCGTTCGGATTTGGGTTGACATTCGCATTACCATTCGCGTTTACCAATCTCGGGCAATTGCTGCGGAAATGACCCATTTCTCCGCAATTAAAACACGAACCAGGTGGGAATCTTGCAGCATTCCCTTGAGCTTGTGCTAGAACCTGAGCAGCCTGATTTTGACCAAAACGACAAATGTTGGCCAAATGCCCAAGTCTACCACACGTAGCACACTGTTTACAGGCCTGTTGGGCAACATGGTGACCATTACATCGAGCACAGTGAGGTGCGGTACCAGCATATGCTTTCTTTGCAGAAGGTTGAGTCGGTGGGTTCTGAGGGTTCTGAGCAGTAACTGCAAAGTTTTGGGAAGCCTTGCGCTTCCTTGACTTCTTCAAAGACTCACCCTGCTTCTTACCCTTACCCTTACCCTTACCCTTTTCCATATTAGAATCGGTTGACTTCTTTTTATCACCCTTGCGGGTAAGTTTACCCTTCCTGACTTGAGACTCAGTCAGGGTAGCAGACAACTTGATCGCGTGATGGACTGTAGTAGGATTAACGCTAGTCACAATGTCCTGAATGGAATCGGGTAAACCATCGATATACCTCTCGATTGCTTTATCTAGTGGGGTAACCATAGTGGGGCATAACAAACTGAGCTCCTCAAATCGATCCGTATAAGCACGGTGTTCTCCTTCGTCTTGTTTCAAATCATCGAATTTTCGTTCCAAAGCTCGAATCTCATGACGGGGACAAAACTCTCTCATCATGAGAGCTCGGAGCTCTTCCCAAGTTTGTGCTAGTGCCACTTTGGCACCCCTATCACGCATCACTCCGTTCCACCATGTAAGAGCTCGCTTCTCGAACACACTAGATGCAAACTCAACCTTGCGCGCATTCGGACACTGCACATGTCTGAATGTGCTCTCGATACTCTCAAACCACTACAGGAGCGCAGTTGCTCCTTGCGACCCAGAAAACTTAAGCGGCTTCGCAGAATTGAAATTCTTGAAATTACACGGTGCATTATTGTTGTTTTATTATTATTGTTGTTGTATAACTCGTGGATTTGGGTCACAATGCCTAGAAGCACAGTAACCATTTGCTGAGAGACAAGGGCTGTGACTTCCTCAGCAGTAAAAGTTTGAGCATCGGTTTGAGCATCGCGGCGAGGAGGCATTGTCTAACAAGGAAACATGAGAGACGAGTGAGGTCGACAGTTGGAAAAACAAAAGAGGCATTGAAAACATTGACAAAACACAAGGAAGGCGATCATTTGTTTGTTACCTCGAACAAACAAACGACACGCAGTGACAAATCAAAGTAAATGGGTCAGTATAATGTATCGCGAAGACATGCTCGCCTATAAGTGAACACTCACCCCAAGAGTTCCCAGGTAAGAGTGACTGGTCCGATACTGCGGATTTGTACGAACACTCTAGCCTTAGACAGAAAACTCAGGGTACAGGCATTTTCACTCTTCTAGTTTGCACGTGTTCACATTATTTAAACCCAAACTTTGACAAGATTTTGAAAACTCAAAAGGCACAAAGCCAAAGATGAATCAAACTTGAAGGGTTCAAAACCTTATAACAGAAGGTTCAAAACCTAGTAATCAATCATCTAAGGATAGATGATTAATTTTCGAAGCGGATTCGTTATTGTGTTCTCGCTGTGGTTATCACCCAAGGATAGGTGACGGTATTGTTTTAAAAATCTAAACACAAGTAAACTTGTGTTGGGTCCTAGAAAGTTATAGTCTAGGTCAAAGCATTACTAATAACCTAATTCCCTATAACCATTGGCTCTGATACCAACTTTTCTGTCACACCCCGACCACGTTAAAACAACAAACCGTGGCGGAAACGTCGGGGAGTGTTGTAACAGAATTATTGTTCCACAACCATGGTAACCAAATGTTTCGTTTTATTGAATTATTATGTAATGTACATTGTCTTTAAACCCAAAACAAACATACTACACATTGTTTATAATTGTTTTTAAGTCACTAAGGCCTCGTCCAGGTCCTATGTGACACAAGCTTCCTAGCAAGCAACATCAAGCAATACCACCTGAAACATATGTAAAAATAAAGTCAGCAAAGAAATGCTGGCGAGTACATAGGTTTTATGGGAGTATCGGATTCATGGCTCGTTTATATGTTGCAGTACCTCGTTAGACTACAAGAGTCAAAAGTGCAAACCTCGTTTTGAAAAGTGTATTGCAACATAGTTTAACCAACTCAAAAATCAAGATGGTTATAGTATATAAAATCTCGAAGCCATGATTCTTAACCCAAAAACATTTTTTTAGTAAAACAACTCGTAAACATCTTGTAAAAACTTGTTAATAAAACTCGTATGGTTTATATTGTTTCAAAAACCTCGTTGTGTGACATCGTTTCAAATCGTTTCCCAAGTGAACTAAATAATGACACACAATGTAGTATGATAGAAGCACTTATATATAAGATGTACCAGCGACGTATCTACCATGATTCTATCATACTACCTCCGTCCCATTATCTAATCACTACCCAAAACCAATCGTTTATCCAAATCATTTATCTCGTTTAAGTCGTCTCAAATCATTTAACTCGCCCCAAAATCGTATTCGTTTTAATAGTGAAACTACTTTTGGTGGTCTAGCTAATAACATTCAAACCTTCGTGACTCGTTTAACTCGTTTCTCGCATTAACAAACCACCAAAGGGTAAGTTAACAATCATCAGATTCGGTCGTTACCTACATAACCCCCACACATAACCATGGGTGTAGTCTGATAACGGGATTTGTCAGATCCTATGGTACCATAACCTAATACTGGTCGGCTTGATCAATGCTAATGAATGTCATTCATTATGTAACTACAACCAACAAGTTTTGTTCACTTTATTAAAATCATTATTAGTTAAGTATAAACCATCTTAATCGTTTTTTAAATCATCATTTAAACCTTGAAATCGTTTTGTACATATGAATCACCCCAAAACAGTTAAAAACAGTAAAATAGGGGAACTATGTACTCACATTGAAGTGCAAAGTATCCTCAATCTAAAGAACTCAACAAGCTCAGTCAAACCAAGGAAACTCAAGCAGCACCTAATAATCGAATCGCTAGTCAAACAATAGACGCCTAAATCGGTAGATCGGACAGAATGAGGTCTTGTAAACCAAATGAGTGTTGGAACTCATGTGATATGGTTTAACAAAGCCTACATTCTAAAATGAAACCTAGCCTAAGTGCTTTCGACCCATTGCGACCCATCAAGGTAGCTTACGCTACTTTAACGCGTCGTGCGCGCAAACGCGCGTTCGAGACGTCTAACTAGTCCTATGACAAGTATTATATGCCTAAACATGTTTAAATTGGTTACATAATCATTTTAGGTGATAAAAGTTAGGTTACATATGTTTAAGGTTCAATTATGCATGAAAAGGGCATTTTGGTAATTTACCTAAGGCATATAATCTACCTATCATACAACTACTTAAACTCGGTGACCATAAGGTATAACCTCGGAAGGTTATTCCCTATGCAACTATGGTCACTAACCATGCTTGGTCGGATCCTAATGATCGACCAAACGGGCCGAATTCGAAAGTCTAAGCGGTGGTTTAGACCGCTTGACTTACGACTCTTGACATGCACTAACTAAAAGTGACGAGCTAAACATGTCAAAACATGTTTAACCTACTGATTTGGTATCAAAACAAAGTGTTTTGATACCTAAAAGTAGTTCCGTTGCAAAATGCGTGCTAAAACGCATTTTGACCGAAACTTTGACTCGTCACTACACCTAGTTAACGTGGTAATCAGCGGGTATAATCACTAAGGATTATAACCAACGTGATTACAATCACGTTGCAAAGTTCAACCAAACTTTGCGTTGACCATAGACTGGTCAAACTGAAAGTCAAACAATATTTGAATTTCAAACTAGGAAAACAATAAAAAGAATGAAAGAATGCTCACTATGGGTCCTTGCTATCTTTTCTACAACAAAACCAACTTCCAAATCAGATTGAGAGAGCTCCCAATGCAGATTGTAGAGAAGAGAATGAGGGAATGAGCAAGGAACTAGTGAAAGATGGATGGCTATATATAGTTTTCGCAAAACCTTAGGATCGTTTCTTGGAGAAGAGGGCATGATCTAGGCCATACAAGTGTTAAGGATTGATTGGGGGACTTGTTCTCCACACAAACCAGCCCCTAGCATTGAAATCCACTGATCAAAACCATCAAAAACGAGCTAAAAGACCAGATTCAATGTTTCTGTCTGATAGGCTCTCACGCCCCGCGTAAGAATTAAGCTTGGGCTTACGCCCCAGGCTTGGCCAACTTGACAGATTGTCAAAACAAGTCCCTGAACTTGCAAAACATGCATTTCGGCCCATTTTTGACACGTTTAAGCCCCGTTAACCTCATTTCAAGGCTCTAAAATGAAGTTAAAGTATTGGGAACTCAAAACATGCTCAAAAACATCTCGGATGTCGGTTCGTTTGGTCGTATGATCACGTTGTTCGGTTAATTACGACGGAAGTCGTAACGAACGCAAAAACGATCCAAATTAAGCGACGAATGGAATTTGATCATGCCAATCACTAAAATAAAATATTTTAATGATTACATAAATTTTTGGGTGTCCGGATATATTTAGAACGTAAGATATGCACGAAAATGCAAACTTGTGCACTTTTTGACGCTTTTAGTCCCTGAATGACCAATAAGTTTATTTTAGCATACTGAACCCCTCAAGCCTATTTCTAAGCTATGTAAAGGATATTTAGGGTATGTTTAACTTATGATCAAGTTCTGGAATGTTCGTTACTATACAAATCGGTATAGTTTTACAGTTTGACACAAATAGTCCCTGCGATCGAACAAACTTGTTTTCGATACACCAAACCATCCAAAACTTATTTCTAAGTTATGAAAAGCAAGTATCAAGACTCCATGCCACCATTTGAACGGTTTTCCCGTTATATACCGCCTCTTTGCGGTGATATAGTGGTCAAAGCCTTGACATTTTAAAACTTACATTTTGATGTATAAAACAATGACAACTTATTTTCATTTGATGGTTTGCAACCAATACATTTAACTTATGTTGCGTTCTTTTGAAACGACTATGACAATGGCATTGGAGCTTGTTTTTATTCATTTAGTATGTTCACTTATATTGTTATGCAATGAGAACCGATCAGATCACACCTCGCGCTTCCGCTATGAGCGGGTGTGACACTTAACCCAATCATTGTAGGATTCTACATCTTCCTCATCAGGTTCATCGGGAATAGGATCGTCCAACACATAGGATATCTTCTCTTGCTTGAAAACAATTCTTAAGTTTCGAAACCAATCCATGAAGTTGTTATGGTTGAGACGATCTTTTTCAAGGATGGTTCTTAGTGATAGGTTACGGACGGTTTGGGTAATCGGGTTTGCATTGTTAGCGGCCATCTACAAAATTTAACAAAGTCCAATTTTAGTATTTTCGATAATATTAAATTTTTTTAATTATTAATACCCTTTTATGTCTCATAGACAATTAATAATTAAAATCTGGAATCCAACGTTATATTTAAATATTGGTTAGGTGACCTTTATCCCACTATTTAAATTAACAAGGTAGTCAACGTTTGACGATTGCAACCCTTTGCAACTTCTAGCCATATGGGATCGGTTAAACATCTTTATGTTTGGATGGCATGTTTAATACCATCAACACCTTTGTTCCCCATGCTTCGGTGACCCTAAGTTCATGGTTTCCAAATACACATGTGAGTTTACACGTATAAGTGGTTAGGTGACCTTTATCCGACAAACATGGTAACCCCACCTCAAATATACAAGTTTCCTCAAATGTGGTTAGGTGACCTTTATCCCACAAAGAGTTCCCAAGTAATCCGAGTGTTGTATAAAAGGATGATGTTTGACTTGTTTTATAAAAGGGATTTTGAGTTTTCAAAAATTCTAGATTAGAAAACTTTATGTACCATACATTTGCATGCATTCAAATCAATGGTACTTCAGTGAAAACCAATTTTCAATGTTCTTTTAATAAAACCCATTTTATTATAAAATCATTAACTTTTAATAAAACCTATTATTAACCAATTTTAATGATTTTTAAAGAACCAATTTTTAAGCTTGTTACGGATTATTTGTTGTTAAGCATGCATATCCAAATATCATCCAAACAACCATAAATAAAATAACCATACAAGCATAACACATATATCAAAATGTGCATAACCATAGCCAACTATTTTGACCACACTTGTTAGCCGAAACAAGTGTGTCAAAAGGTCCTTCCTAAAGGGTGAATATAGACACAAATAATGTGTCGTTGAACTCCCACTTGATCCTGCATCTAAATGCTTCAAGTCTTCATCTTGTGTTGTGATTTCTTCACATTCTTTGAGCTTCCAAATATCTTTTATATTCAGCTCCAAACTCCTTTGGACTTCAAAATGTGTTTTGGTTATCGGGCTAAAATCCCGTTAAGAACTATGAAGTCCTTTATACCCGAAATTGGCAAAAACCAAAACCGCATTTTTGTGTGCATCTTCTTTTACATAAAAGTATCCTAATACATTTTTCTAGTAAAATAAAATGCACCTAATCTATTTACTTACATACCAAATGAAAATAAATAAATTACATATTTTTACAAATGGAAGACAAAAAAAAATAATAATTATTACAACCCATTGAATAATTAAATACAAATCACAAACACAAACATTCAACATATTCACACAAGGGCATGGCTAGGTTATGTACACCAACATATATATATCCAAATATATATAAAATTCAAGAGCAAAAATGGTTTCCTTTTACAACCTACATTTTCGGTCAAGAATGAAAAAACCGAAAAATGTGGGTTTTTGTCCGAACAAAACAAATCATCCATATGACATATTTTTTTCAAGATTCCTTTATGCATGTAGGAAATAAATCTTGAAAAATCAAAGGAAAACTATGGATAAAATTTCGGCCATAGGGTTTCTCCAAACCCGAAAATTTTAAATCCGATGAAGCATGCACTCATATAAGCGGCTCTAGATACCATTGTTGGGTTTTTCACATGTTTATCAAAGTAATTCTATCCGAATAAAATTAAAACACAGCAGAAATTATATTTAAAACATGTTACTTTACAAGATTTAAAACCATTTTAAATGCAAAACCCAATAACCGGATCCATATATGACATGCATGCTATCAAAATACAACCATAGGGTGTTTTAGAATACTACTATTCCAAGAGCAAGGTGATATGAAGAAGATGATATTCTTGAATGGAAATCTTCAAAGGAGAAGACCTCAAGCTTGCATACCACAAGCCTCCAACGAACACCTTATGTTGCTAGGATTTCTACACTTGAAACTCAATTGAAATTCCCTCTTGATCAACCCACCTTGGCCGAAAATTTTAGAGAATTTAATGAGTTCTTGCACTTGAATTTTTAGAGAAAAATATGATCCTCTTCTTTTAAATTTTGTCATACAAAATATATTAAAAGGGATGAGAGAGAACGTGCCACCTTGATCAACCAATCATAGTCCAACTAACCATGCAAAATGCATGTAATGTTATTGGACCAAAAACTCAGTGGGAAGACCATGGGAAGGGGGTGTTGGCGGCCTAGCTTTTATTTTTTTAAAAAAATTTGAAAATTTTAATAATAATAATAATCTAAGTCATATATAATTTTATAACTTTTATAAAATTATAACATCACATGTTATAAGACTTATACTACTTTTATTATGTTATTTAACCCATTAAATAACAACATAAAATATTCTCTCAAAATAAATTGTCCATATAATTTGTTAGTTTGTCAAGTGTAGTTATTTAGAAAATTGATTTCTAAATATTCTAAGTGTTAATATTTATTTGTTTGATCATATCATAAATAAATATTATAGGTGTTTGTCTAGCTTGTTATTGGGTATGACCCGACTTCGATCATAACGTACTAGCCGCATCAATTTAATGTGTCTTGGGCATACAGGGTCCAACACATCAGAAATGGAAATGAATAGGATTAACTCTAGACACATGACCAAACTTGTTGTGGTTTCTGCGCACTAAATTTCATAATTATGTATGCATCCATAATTACGTAATTCCTTGCATAGTAATCACAGTTTGTTTTATGGGACAATTGCATATTCCCCCTTAAAAAACTTTTTAATTGCGTATTTACCCAACTTAAAATTAAAATTGCATATATCCCCTTCCTTAACTAATAAAATTGCAAATTTACCCATTTTGATTTATTTCATTAAAAACAAGTTAAATAATGACTTTTTTACCATTATTTTTACTAAAACTTAAAAAAATACATATTAAATAGTAAACTTTGTTGTTGATTTTAATGACATAAAGATTATTTAAATAGAACTGGATTTATTAAATATTAAATATAAAAAATAGAATAAATATTGTTATAACTTAGTAGAACCAACTGATGTGTTGTGATGGTTCGTCCCCTATGTAAAGACGTCATTAATTCAATACAAATTTTCCTAACATTATATGTATATTTGTTACTGTGTTAACCTTTAGATTATGTGATTGAATTAATGAATACAATCAAAATAATTTAATTTGAAAGTATCCAACATGACTCAAAGAAATATCTAGGACCTACAAAATATAAAACCTACAAATGTAAGTCCATATAATGATCATTATCAAAAGGAAATGAACCCCTAACCTACAAATGTAAGCCGATTTTGTAGATTTTTACTAGTTTAGCTGTTTATTTCAGTGTTTAAGTTTTAGTAAAAATAATAAAAATGAATAAATATGTATTTTTTAAAGAATTGTGAAAAATCTACAAAGACTAGTGAAAATGTATAAATTTGTATTTTTTTTAAGTTTTAGTAAAAAAAAGGTAAAAAATGTTGGAAATTTCGTGTAACTTTTAGAAAATAATATTTATCAATTTGTCAAACAAACTGAACGCAGCGGAAAACATGTACACGAGGTTCGGTTCTAAACCGATTCCACCAGTGATCTTCTTACAATCAAAATAGGTTAAATCGTGACATCCAAGAAAGACACCTTGGTTCAACGAACGATCTCGCTAGATGATCGTTGACCACGAAATCAGATTTGTTCGTTTGAATCGATTTCAAACGAAACCTTTAAACTAAAGAAAAATAAAGTTCAAAAACTTTACTTACATTTTTGCGTAAACGAAGAAACACGAACCTAAAGAATTAGGATCAATAAGAACTTCAAGAATTACTCCTCTTTCTCTGTTTTCCTTTTGGACGAACAAGAACAATGAAGTCAATGAAGTTCCTGTTTTTTTTTTCCTTTTTCGATATCAGCAAACAAAAATCCCTTTTTATTGAAGGCTATATTCCGAAAAAATATATAAAGTGCCGTATGTATATCTTTGTTCCTTATGTTTCCTTTTTCTTTTGAAAGCATCCAAAAACCTTTTTAATTGAACCGAAAGCAACGTGTATATATCAAAGAGACTTTTTTTTTAAGATTTAATTAAAGATATACCTATAAATATATATCTTTTAATTCAAACTTAGATGAAAGAGTTGTAATATAATCCAACTCCTTCATAATTATCTCATAATTATAATTATAACAATATCTCTTTTTTTTTAATTATCTAATAATTAAAAATTATACACATATATTATAACTAACATATTAATTATAATGTTTAAAACAGCTATCCGTAATTATTCCAAATAATTACTTTTTTCTTTTGTTACGCTTATTATTTCGTGATCCGGTGATTAATGATTAAAACACGGTTATATGTTCGTTGCCCAAAGTGTAACTCTTTGGGTCGTACCTTGATGGCAACATTGAATTATAATCGACAATTGAACATTATATCCAACAATCTCCCACTTGGTCGATTGGCCGATTAAGTTTCAATGTAGACAATAGTGGGTGCCTAGCTGCATCATATTGCCGCAGGCAAGGTATGACAAATTTATGTCAACTAATTCTTTGCACTAATCAAACCTTTGGTTATGCAAATATTATAGCCTTGGTTATCGACTCATTTATCCCTCTGTATTGAACACTTGTTGAACATGAGACATGGATCGAATTCATTCTCATATATTATTCAACCATTTCTAATTTCGTTCCTGATTTGTAAGTGGTTTATCAAACTATTACTAGTTCGAGCGTGGCCACGCGTTTAACCCCAGTTCAAACCAACGAAAGGCGCCAGAGTGTTCCTCTTCTAAGTATAGAAGCACAGATCCCTTTGGCTACAAACAACTCCCACTAAACTTCAGATCATTCCCAAAACTATCCTTATTACTGCCTGTTACGTACAGTGTTAGATAGAATCAAAGACCAACCATTCATTTAAGTTAGTTCTAGTATGTACCGCAGGTCTAAGGATACAATGATCGTACCTATTCAAAATGTCTTATGACTAAGATCCATGAAGATCATTTTGAAACGAGTTACGCCCAATATGATTCAACTAATCATATCAGTGAATATGGTTCTCAACACTTTGAGTATCCATTATATGGATCAACCATCTAATTCACAATAGTCTTTTACCAGATTGGTTCTCACAAATCTGATAGACTACGGACATTTAGAATACAATATTCATAGATTCTTAACGTACTAATATTTGAACACAGATATAATAGTTTAAAAGACATTCAACCATTAAATTCAAATAAACATAAAATACTGTTTACAGTTCAATATGCACCAAATTACTAGATTACAAAATCAGACCCAATGTCTAGCATATCTAAGACCTATACTATCAGCATGCTTCTCATGTCTCACTTGAGGTATAGGCTTAGTAAACGGGTCCGCTAGATTCTGATCAGTATCAATTTTCTCTACTACGATGTCTCCTCTTTCCAAAACTTCCCGTATGTAATGGAATTTTCTGAGAATATGCTTCGTGCTGTGATGCGACCTTGGTTCCTTTGCCTAAGCAATTGCACCTGTATTGTCGCAAAATATCTCGATAGGCTTCTGTATGCTTGGTATAACTTCGAGATCAGCAATGAACTTTTTCATCCAAACAGCCTCCTTAGCAGCTTCTGAAGCCGCTATGTATTCTGATTCAGTGGTTGACTGGGCCACCACGCTTTGCTTAGAACTCTTCCAAGTTATAGCACCACCATTTAAAGTAAAAACATAGCCTGTCTGAGATCGTGAATCATCACCATCCGTTTGGAAGCTTGCATCAGTGTAACACTTTACTCTCATCTCTTCTTCCAAACCGCCAAATATCAGAAACATATCCTTAGTTCTTTTTAAGTACTTTAGGATATTTTTCACAGCAATCCAGTGACTTTTACCAGTATTCTGTTGATATCTGCTAGTCAAGCTCAGAGCAAACGATACGTCCGGTCTAGTACATAACATGGCATACATGATGGAACCGATAGCAGAGGCATATGGAACCTTTTTCATATCCTCTTTATCTTTGTCCAATTTGGAACACTGATGACTATTCAGTACGGTTCCATTTGCCATTGGCAAGAGACCCTTCTTGGAATCTTGCATCGAAAAGCGCCGAATGACCTTATCGATATACGTACTTTGACTAAGTCCAAGTAGCCGCTTAGATCTATCTCTATAAATCTTTATTCCTAGAATATAAGCAGCTTCTCCAAGATCCTTCATTGAGAAACATTTACCAAGCCAGGATTTAACGTCCTGCAACATCGGGATATTGTTTCCAATGAGAAGTATGTCATCTACATACAGGATTAGAAAAGTAATAGAACTCCCACTTGCCTTCTTGTAAACACACGGCTCATCTTCATTTTTGATAAAACCAAATTGTTTGATTTTCTGATCAAAACGAAGATTCCAGCTTCGAGATGCTTGTTTCAATCCATAAATGGAATTATTCAACTTGCAAACTTTCTTAGGATCTACAAAACCTTCAGGCTGCTCCATATAGACATCTTCTGTAAGGTGTCCGTTTAGGAACGCGGTTTTGACATCCATTTGCCATATCTCGTAGTCATAATACGCGGCTATGGCAAGTAGAATCCTAATAGACTTAAGCATGGCTACTGGCGAGAAGGTTTCCTCATAATCAACTCCTTGAGTCTGAGTAAAACCTTTAGCAACCAACCGAGCCTTATAGGTTTGCACATTTCCATCCATGTCTGTTTTCAACTTGAAAACCCATTTACTTCCTACAGCCCGACATTCGGGAGGAACTTCAACCAAATCCCAGACTTGGTTGTCATACATGGATTGCATCTCGACGCCCATGGCTTCGAGCCATTTTTCAGATTCATTACCTGAAATCGCAGCTTTGTAGGTTGAGGGCTCTTCTTAATCAATTATCAAGACGTACCTATCAGGTGAATACCGATTAGGTTCATGACGATCCCTCGTACTTCTGCGGATGCCTAGTGTTACATCAGATTCCTGAATCCTCTCAGGTTCAGGTTCAACAATATTTTGTTGAGAGGTAGATTCGACTATTGGTTGATCAATTTGTGGTTCTCGAATTTCCTCAAGATCCACAAGATTATCTCCAATTCCTCGCGCCATAAGCTCATCCTCTAGGAATGTTCCTCGACGCTTAGTGAAAACTCTATTTTCAGCAGGATTATAGAAATAATAACCAACCGGATATGCATATCCAATGAAAACAACTTTTTCACCGCGAGGATCAAGTTTGTCCGAAGACTCACTGGTAACATAAGCGTTAGATCCCCATATGCGAAGGTAAGAGACTTTAGGTGGTTTACCATGCCACATCTCATATGGTGTCTTTTCTACCTTTTTAGTAGGAGCAATATTCACAAGACGTGTAGCAGTTTCAAGAGCATAACTCCAAAAGGAATGTGGTAAGTTTGTACGACACATCATTGATCGAACCATATCTAATAAGGTTCGATTTCTCCTCTCAGACACACCATTAAGTTGTGGTGTTCCAGGTGGAGTTAGTTGGGATATAATCCCACACTTCTTGAGATGTTCATCAAACTCTTGATTAATGTATTCACCACCTCGATCAGATCGAAGTGCCTTAATCGTTTTCCCTAATTGATTTTGTACTTCATTTTGGAATTCTTTGAACTTTTCAAAGGTTTCATGTTTAAACTTCATAAGATAAACATATCCATATCTACTATAATCATCAGTAAATGTAACGAAGTATCTTTCCCCATTCCTTGACATAGTCCTGAATGGACCACATACATCAGTATGTATGAGTCCTAACAGGTCTTTGGCCCTTTCACTAGTTCCAGTAAAAGGGGCCTTAGTCATCTTGCCACTTAGACAACATTCGCATAAATCATAAGTCTTTTGACCCGTGGATTCTAGAATCCCTGCGGTCTGGAGCTTCCTCATGCGATTGATGTTAATATGGCCAAGACGACAATGCCAACGATATGTTTGATTAAAGCTAGTTTTAACACGTTTAGAGGAAAGAGAGCATACAATATTATTTGATCTATTGTTAGAAGTATCTATTTCATAGACACCATTGTGAGGCTTAGCCTCAAAATAGAACACACCATTTAAAAATGCAGAAATGCTACCATTAACAATATCAAAAGCATAATTAAAACCTTGTTCTCTTAAAGCAGAAACAGAAATAATATTCTTAGTCAAACTAGGAACATAAAAAACATTGTCTAAAGTAATAAACAATCCAGAAGGTAATTCAAGAATAAATTCTCCAACTGCCTTCACAGCAACATTCTGCCCGTTCCCAACGTGCAGCTCTAAGTCACCCTGCTTCAGCTTCCTAATCCTTTTTAGTCCCTGCAAATCATTACAAATGTGAAAACCACATCCAGTGTCAAACACCCAAGATTTGCTCGAAAAGGAAAATAGATCAATAACATGTATACCTGAGGATTTTCCAATCTGCAGCTTCTTAAGCTTCAACTCAGCCAGGTACTTGGGACAATTCCTTTTCCAATGCCCGATCTCATCACAATGAAAACACTTGGCATCTTTATGAGGCTTTGCCTTCGGAGTGGCAACCTTTTTGCCTTTGCCCTTGTCTTGCTTACTCGCCTTGCCTTTTCCCTTGGATTGCTTCTTCTTGGTAATTCTTCCTTCCCTGATCGCCAGCATTGGATTGCCCTTAGTTGGGATGTTTGTCTCAGCAGTTTTTAGCATCTGATGCAACTCTGGGATCGTTCTTTCCCACCCATTCATGTTATAGTTCATTACGAACTGATGATATGAATTGGGTAGCGAGTTAAGGATCACATCCGTAGCTAACTCATTACTAAGGGGTGCGTTCAGACGCTCCAGTTGATCAACGAAAGACTTCATTTTCAGTACATGAGCACTGACCGAAGTACCTTCCTGCATGCGACATGTAATGAGAGATCTCATCACCTCAAAACGCTCATGACGAGCTTGCTGCTGAAACATGTTTTTCAGCTGCTCACACATCTCATATGCTCCCAAGTTTTCCAGATTCTTCTGAAGTTCTGGAATCATCATAGCAAGCATAAGACATGTCACATCTTGGGAATCATCAACATGTTTTTCCCATGTCCTACGAGCTGGACCCGTATTAGCAGCAGGTGCTTCGGGAATTGGTCCTTCAAGGACATAAGCCTTTTTCTCCGCCCTGAGAACAATTTTTAGGTTACGGTACCAATCCATGAAGTTAGAATTATCAAGTTTAGCATTTTCAAGGATGGACTTAAGCGAGAATTTGGTGTTATCAGAATTGTTTGTAGACATCTGTAGAATTTAGAAGAAAATTTTATTAGTAATTTTCATGCATTAACCTAATTCAATTTTGACCCAAGATTTACAAAATTTTAGGAATTAGGATGAGATCCCTTCTCCCCATAACTCAGTGAATGGACTTAGCACTCTTCACTGGCATAGATTGAAGGGTAGGTGACGATCACCAATTGTGTCCACTACACAATTCTCGGTTTGGGGTCGCATGACGAGTGATGTCAAGCATTGGTACATTAACCCCAACTACGCCCACTTTCACAACCGTAGAAGACGAATGCAGGGTAATCACTAACATTCGCTCTCGTGTCGCAAAAGTGATATTTGTCCTCAAATAAGAACCGTAGCCCGGCCCATGTAAGCATGGAAATCGCGGAACTACCCCTAACCAAAACCGTAGGCCTGGATACAGGGTAAACACTAGCACCAGGGGTTCGGATAGATCAGTTCGGGTGTTCTTAATTTAGGGTGGCGTAGAATATCGATTTTAATTTGGGTTATATTTTAAAATTACCAGTTCGGGTCGTTTTAAAATACTTGTACGGCCTATGGCATGAACATAGGCTATACAATTCCTTTGTAAAATCAATTTTACGTTTTAATTTGTGACGACTTGAAGCACCTTTCAATCACTCGACCGATTAATTTTAAATACCCTATTTAATCTAAGTTGGTCGTGTCGCAAATTTATTTTAATCAATAACTTTTATTAATTGTGGTTTTCAAATTAACTTTTAATTTTTTTTTGAAAAACCAATTTTGATTTTTGTATTTTAAAATAAACTGTTTATTTTAATTACCTATCCAATACTTAATAAACCTTTTATTAAAATTGCCGTTTTAATGATCGTGTATTAATTATTAATTTTATGTACGTAACAAACATCTCATGGCAAAACGCATAATAAAATAAATAAATATGCAATTCCGGGTTCATAATATGTTCGGTTCGTTCGAGCCCAAGAACGTGAACCGAGCCCATTAAGTGTAGCACAAACCCTTTTGTGCTCCCACTTAATCTTGGATCCAATCCTAAAAAAAACTTCCCTTTTTTTTGTTTGTTTAAATTTCCGATAAGGAAAAAATTAATGAGTTCTTATTTTTTTTAATAAAAAAAATATATCGCTTTGATATTAAAATCATTATTTCAATATTTCCAACTTTTTAATTTATTTAACCGCGTAGCTAAAAAACTAATTTAGTACGCGTGTCATAAAAAAAATTCTAAACCCGGATTTGCATAGTACGATCATTAAGCTAAACGAAATAGGTTAAGGCCAAAAATTATTTCAAAGAAGACTTTGACAAGTGTTAGTTTTGGCATTAATACAAACTTGCCTATAACTATTGTATGTGACAGGTTCCTATGCCAAATCTACTCGATTTTAAGCATGCAATTCTATAACTATTTTATAGATCTATAAACACATTAACCTACTTTGATTTGTAAGATGGCTCTGATACCACTGTTGGAAATTTCGTGTAACTTTTAGAAAATAATTTTTATCAATTTGTCAAACAAACTGAACGCAACGGAAAACATGTACACGAGGTTCAGTTCTAAACCGATTCCACCAGTGATCTTCTTACAATCAAAATAGGTTATATAAAATAAAAGAATCGTGACATCCAAGAAAGACACCTTGGTTCAACGAACGATCTCGCTAGATGATCGTTGACCACGAAATCAGATTTGTTCGTTTGAAACGATTTCAAACGAAACCTTTAAACTAAAGAAAAATAAAGTTCAAAAACTTTACTTACATTTTTGCGTAAACGAAGAAACACGAACCTAAAGAATTAGGATCAATAAGAACTTCAAGAATTACTCCTCTTTCTCTGTTTTCCTTTTGGACGAACAAGAACAATGAAGTCAATGAAGTTCCTGTTTTTTTTTCCTTTTTCGATATCAGCAAACAAAAATCCCTTTTTATTGAAGGCTATATTCCGAAAAAATATATAAAGTGCCGTATGTATATCTTTGTTCCTTATGTTTCCTTTTTCTTTTGAAAGCATCCATAAACCTTTTTAATTGAACAAAAAGCAACGTGTATATATCAAAGAGACTTTTTTTTAAGATTTAATTAAAGATATACCTATAAATATATATCTTTTAATTCAAACTTAGATGAAAGAGTTGTAATATAATCCAACTCCTTCATAATTATCTCATAATTATAATTATAACAATATCTCTTTTTTTTTAATTATCTAATAATTAAAAATTATACACATATATTATAACTAACATATTAATTATAATGTTTAAAACAGCTATCCGTAATTATTCCAAATAATTACTTTTTTCTTTTGTTACGCTTATTATTTCGTGATCCGGTGATTAATGATTAAAACACGGTTATATGTTTGTTGCCCAAAGTGTAACTCTTTGGGTCGTACCTTGATGGCAACATTGAATTATAATCGACAATTGAACATTATATCCAACAAAAAAGTCATTATATAACTTGTTTTTAATGAAATAAATCAAAATGGGTAAATTTGCAATTATATTATTTAAGGAAGGAGATATATACAATTTTAATAGTTAAGGAAGGGGATATATGCAATTTTAATTTTAAGTTGGGTAAATACGCAATTAAGCAGCTTTTTAAGGGGAAATATGCAATTGTTTCTTGTTTTATAATGTGAAGGGGATGGAATTTGAACAAGGTCGAGACAACTTTGATTAGGTCAACACATAAACACATAAGCACATAAGCACATAATTGTTTTCTTGGTTATTAATTTGTTATCAGTTTGTTATTAGTTTTTATTAACTTGTTATCGATTTGAACATGGGTATTCAAGGTACACCAGGAACCCAGTCGATGGACTTCAACGTCCTCAAGAATCTATCTGAAAAGATAGGATGATCTTCCAAAAATTTGATTTCGTTTACAAGGAAACGTAATATTCAAATTAGGGTAGACAACAATTAAGGACTTACAGAAATACCCTTAGGTACCCTATTAAGGATTTATAGTGGTACTTTGGGTATTCGTCCAGAGTTGTAACTTGCGCCTTGTACTGCGTTTCCTTGGAAGAAACGGGTACTTAGGATTTTTGTGGAAAACGCAAGAGATCATAAAATGGAAGAATTTTGGGAGTAGTCTGTTTTTCAAGGAATATGGTCCCTTGATTGTCGGTATTGTAGGGGATTTTTTGTTTATACATGCAACCACATTTGTACATTCGAATTTTAAAAAAAGATTTATTTATAAATAACAACAACTGTTTCATAGACCTTGACAACAAAAGAAAATAATTCACAAGGCTTGATTATTTCTAAACAGCGTTGTCTTCCAGCCAGTCAAATGCTCATCCCTGCGCTGGATTTGCATTAGCAGGCTTTGGGCAATTCTTTCAGAAATGGCCCATCTCGCCACAGTTGTAGTAAGACCCTGGTGGAAAATGAGCTTGAGCAGGATTGTCAGCTTGATTTGGTGCAGTTGCAGCTCGACAAACCCTAGTTGTATGCCCTATAAGTCCACAATGTGACAACTCATATTTCAGAACCCATCTTTGTGTTAATGTAACGTATGTGGACCCTATGTGATTATGTGAACTTTGATGATTAATGAGATGTTATGTTGTTACGATATGTGCTTGTATGTTTCCGTTCAACGATTGCGGTAGTCTTATTAAAATTACAGATGTTGGTATAATTGGACCGCAATATATATGTGTTTGTTTGATAAAGAAACTCATGAGCATAAGTTTCGAACTTGGCCCAAATGGTTGTTTTGTTTAGAAAACACAACCGGCCCAAATTGTTCAAATATTGGCTTCATAATACAAAATACGTACCCATTTTCCTTGTCTCACCATTTGCAACACAACAACCCTAATCATCCATTGAACGGCGGCAGTAACAAGACCCCTTTCCCCCCGTTTTTCTGTTTCGGTTTGCATCTCAACTAGTCAAATTACTGGTTGGTAATTCTCATTTATTCATTCCATGTTTGCGTGTCAATGATTTATTATTTGTTGATTGGGCTGATCAAGTTTACATATGTGCTGAATTTGTGATGTTCGATTAGGCTGTTCCGATCGGTGGTAATGTTATAGTTATTGACTGTGTATATTAAATCGGTAGTGATGTTATCCAGGATTGCATGATTAAATTATTTCTTAGAGAGCATGATCTAGTCGATTTTCGGATCACTAATATAAACCGTGAACACATGATATGTGACCGATAATTAGTAATTAAACGATTAAATGATGATTCAAACTGATCATTCGTCATAAAGGGGTTGACGGCAGTTAGGGTTCTGTGTTCGTAACTGTGATGGAAGGTTAAGGCACGACGAAGGTTAAGGTTCCTCATGAGGAAGGTTAAGGTTCCTCATGAGGAAGGTTAAGCTTCTTCAGTTAGGAAGGTTAAGGTTCTTCAGTGAGGAAGGTTAAGCTTCTTCAGTGAGGAAGGTTAAGGTTCCCCGTAGGGGAAGGTTAAGGTTCCTTGTGAACCTGTAAGTACTTAAGGTTCCTCGTAAAGTTTATATGCACAGTAGTTCTATATGTTAACTCTGTTAGTATGATAACTATGTTAGTATGTTAACTCCGTTAGTATGATAACTCTGTTAGTATGATAACTCTGTTAGTATGTTAACTCCGTTAGTATGATAACTCTGTTAGTATGTTAACTTTGTTATGCATGTTAAGAAGGTAAACCCAGTTAGTCTATTAACTGCGTTAAGTCTGTTAACTATGTTAATTAACTAACACCATTAGCTTATTTCTCCTGTTATATATGTTAATCCTGTTAAGTTGTTAACCTTGTCAAGCATGTTAAAGAATAACCATGTTAGTATAAACTGTGAAAGACATTTATGTGGAGCATGAATTGCATGGAAATGATTAACTGCTTACCTGGCGCATCATGTTAACTGCCAAACACACTTTGTGACATAGATTGCATGTGAATCGTTACGAACTTAAACTGATTGTGTATACGTGCATCCCATAGGACTTGACTGATTATTTGTGAGCACATAGTTTAGCATACCGAGCAAACTAAGGTGAGTTCACACTCTTACCAAGGCATGGGATTCCCGGTGGGTTGGGAATGGGATTGAATGATTACTCGTACTTTCATTGCTACTGGTTTACGTACCATTGTCCTTGGGTTGGGAAGGACACCTATAGATACAACTAGTCTAGAACACATGGGAAGCCCCCACTAATCTTCGCACATATGTCTGGGAGACCGTGATACGAACTAACAGGATACATGGTTTACAAAACGAACACATGTTTTACGAAACGAATACTATAACTAAACAACCAACTGTGAACTCGCTCAACTTTGTTGTTGACTCTCTGTTACATGCCTTGCAGGTCGTTAGGTACTCATGGAGCTTGCATCGGGAGGCGCAGTCGTTGTGGGACATGGACAGTGGATGCCATGTTAAAACATTATAATACTTTGAACTTAGTACTTATGTTTGGGTTTTTCACAATTATGCTTCCGCTAAACACTTACTATGCTTTGTTTTGAACACCTTTCATATTGTTTGGTTGAATTACATTTATTACTTATTTTTACAATATGATTGGTGGCTTGATCCTGGTCATGTCACGCCCCCATGCGGTGATACTCCGCGTGTGGATTTTGGGGGGGTGTGACAGATTGGTATCAGAGCCATTGGTTATAGAGAACTTGATTTTAATAAGGGGAAAAAGTTTTTGTTAAAACCATACTATAACTAGAACAATGCTCAACGATCCACAACGACACTTCGCTCCACGTGCAAGACTCAACATTCTAGGTGATATGGTATATGTTTTATTGCCTACTTGTTAGATACATACTACATTGCTTACGGTATGCTTAGATTAATGTAACACTATTGCATGAAAACACATGTGTACTTACTCTCTTCTGTCATCGCACTTTCGCGAACCTCTCTCACTCATGTTTCCTTTTGGTATGAAGATCATGAGTGGACGCGTTAACATGACTCAAGCCCAGTTGACGGCCCTGATTAACGAACAAGTTGCCGCGGCACTTGCTGCCGCACAAGCAGGAGGTATACCATGCAGTCGTAACTCACTCTAGGATCTTTAGATCCTACACTCCTAAACCAACTCTTGTGTTTAACCTTGTCCTGATTCTTATACACAACAGGTCAACACGCTCAGCCACCTGTTTGCACTTTCAAGACTTTCATGGACTGTCGTCCTAGCACATTCAGTGGCACTAAAGGAGCAGTTGGACTCCTCCAATGGTTTGAAAAGCTCGAGTCCATATTTGAGATGTGCGAATGCCCTGAGGTTCGCAGGGTGAAGTACGCCACCGGTACTCTCGAAGGCATTGCGCTGACTTGGTGGAATGCGCAAGTTCAGATGTTAGGGTTGGCAGCTGCTAACGCCACCCCTTGGAACGATTTCAAGGAACTAATCAAGCGAGAATACTGCACACGAGATGACATCCACAAGTTGGAAGTGGAATTCTTTAATCTGAAAATGACGGGGTCAGAGATTGAGGCGTATACGAAAAGGTCAAACGAGCTGGCCATCTTGTGTCCAACTATGGTGGACCCTCCTATCAAGCGTATTGAGTTGTATCTCAAAGGGCTAGTACCAGAAATTCAAAGTCATGTGACATCGGCCAACCTTGCTACTATTCAGGATATCACTTGTCTTGCTCATCGTCTTACAGATCAGGAAGTGGAACAGAACAAGCTGCCCAAACGTATCAGTGCTACTAATGCTACTACTTCCACTACTCCCAGTGACAACAAGCGGAAATGGGATGGGGATTCCAGCAAGGGTTCAGCTACAGCTCAGTCTCAGGCACAGCAGCGAAAGACTGATAATTACCAGAGCCCTGGTCAGCAATTTTCTGGTAATCAAAGACAGGGTGGATATCGAGGAAACCTTCCAAGGTGCAACACATGCAACAGGCACCACAATGGCCAGTGCAACAAGGGTCGTTGTCAGCGGTGTCTCAAGATGGGTCATGAGGCTAAAGATTGCAGGAGCTCACGACCTACGAATCAGAACCAGCAACAACAACCACCAGCTCCATGAAACCAGCAGCAACAACAGCAGTGAGGCAATAGGGGATGCTTTCAGTGTGGTGCTGAAGGCCACTTCAAACATAACTGCCCCCAGTTAAACCAGAATCAGAATAACAAAAACAATAATCAGGCCAATGGGAACAACAACGGGGGAAACAATGATGGAAAAATGGCGCCAGGGGTCATGCATTTGTGTTGGGTCAGGGTGATGCAAGGAATGATCCTAACGTGGTAATGGGTAAGTTTCTTCTCGACGACTTTTATGTTACTGTATTATTTGATTCGGGTGCGGATACCAGTTATATGTCTCTGAAAGTTAGTCAAAGGCTCAAGCGCACACCAACACTTTTGAACACCAAACATGTCGTAGAATTAGCTAACGGTAAAAGCCTAGAGGCCACACACATAGTTCAGGGTTGTAATCTTATCCTTGCTGGTCGGACTTTCTCTATCGATCTTATTCCCATAGCTCTAGGTAGTTTCGACATCGTCATTGGAATGGATTGGTTATCCCAACAACAAGCAGAGATCTTAGGCAAGGAGAAGATTGTTCGTATTCCCCGTTCTGGTAAAGAACCTCTCGAAGTTCAAGGCGACAAAAGTGGTGCCGTGGTTGGCATCGTTTCCTTCTTGAAGGCCCAGAAGTGTTTGCGAAAGGGCCACACTGCCGTTTTGGCACTTGTTACTGACGCATCAACGAAAGGGAAGAGATTAGAGGATATTCCAATAGTACGCGACTTTCCTCAAGTGTTTCCTGAAGATTTACCTGGGCTACCGCCTCATCGCCAGGTCGAATTCCAGATCGAGCTAGCTCCAGGAGTAGCACCAATAGCTCGTTCACCGTATCGCTTAGCTCCAACTGAACTGGAAGAACTGTCTAAGCAATTGCAAGAACTCTTGGATAAGGGTTTCATTCGGCCTAGCTCTTCGCCTTGGGGAGCTCCAGTGTTATTTGTGAAAAAGAAAGACGACACTGATGTGCGTGAAGTGTGTTATATTTTAGATGTATATTTTAAGCCCTTTTTACACTTTTAGCCAAGTTTTAAATTTATAAAACACGATATTTACTAACACTAAACACACATATGGGCAAGTGCACCCATCGTGGACATAGTATAGTGTTGGTAAGATACCGAGGTCGTCCAAGGACACAAGAGCTTTTAGTACCGGTTTATCCTCAACGTCTAACCAAATCAAAATGTTAGAAAAGATTTTTGAACTAGGAAAATAAAACTAACTAAATGCTGAAAAATAAAAATAAAAATAAAAATAGATAGACAAGATGAATCACTTGGATCCGACTCGTGTATTAGTATAACCTTTGATTATTTTCGCACTTTTGCACTTGTTTAAGAGATTATCTTAGTTATTGTAGTAGGCCCCTCTTTTGAAGGTGACGTTACCCTCAACCCAGTAGTTTGAGTCAGCAAGGATACAATCCTAAAGGGTCGGATTATTGAAAGATAATGAATTAAGTTATTAATGCAAATTATGGTAGGCCCCTCTTTTGGAGGTGACGTTACCCTCGACTAATTAGTCTGAGTCAGCAGCGATACAGTCCTAAATAGCCGGGTTATAGTATTAATAGTAGTTAACTTATGAGGGGGTCAAAGAGTTTGGATCCCCGCCATCCAATACCTATGGGTATTGAAGGAGATCCTACTAAATTTGACCCAGGTCCCTTGCAGGACCTCTAAACGCTGAACAAGGGCAAGACCCTTACCAAACCGTTCCCTTAACCCCCGACCAGGTAGCCAACATACCTCCATATAGACTGTGACAACTGTGATCTGTAATCATCGTATTATGTAAAACAATGTCCGTTACCAATAAAATAATATGCTTAGGTGTTATTATGTGTATTTTGGTGTTACTATATGTGCAATTGTGTTTATTAATTTTACAATTTGGTTCGATACCGATTTCAAGCTTTAAATCACTTTCTGGAAGGTTATACGCAAACTGGTGCTTAAACGCAATCAGTTTAACGCGACGTACACTCCGGAACTGTGACGTAAGCCAAATATACCCTAAATATCCCTTACATAACTTAGAAATAAGTTTCGAAGGATTCGGTATGGCGAAAACATTTTTTTTGGGTAAAGGGTTACCCCGGTGATTCTATATATTCACAAACCAAAAAAACAAGTAGTGTAGAACGCCTACACTAGTTCAATCATGAGACATGCCCCATGAAAGTAAAACAAGGAAGCAACAAGAAATAGTCCAACAGAAACAAAACAAACGAAACACCACTAGACTAAAATCTAGAACGAAAACAAGAAAAACTAATCAGCCGCCATCATCTTCATCATGCTTCCCACGAATCTCCCACTCTTCGAGAAGTCTCCGCACACTTGAGGTATCCCTTAATTTGGCTCCCATCAGCTTGTATCGGACCGTATTTAAAATAATCTCACTAAGTTTCTCCGGAGGTCTCAACTGATTCATAAAAGTTCTAGCATTTCTTTCTTGCCAAATAAAGTACACCGCAGCCGCAACCAGAATTTTGGCGATAAAATTCCTAGCCGATTTAGACCGAGCCCGAGCCAACAGCCACTCCACTATCTCTTGCCATTTGGGACTAACATCACCCATGTTTACCTTGTTTCGAATTGTATACCAAACCTGAGCCGAATACTTGCATTCAAAAAACAAATGCGGATGAGAGTCATAGTTCTGGTAGCACAACATGCAACACATCATATTCATGTTCTTCCTCCGCGATAGATCCCACTTTAGAATTTTATCTTGAGTCAAAAGTTTACCTTTAAGGACCAGCCACATCAAAAAACCATGACGGGGAATAGACTGCACAAACCAAACAATCCTGCACCAATTCACTTCCGGAGCCGTGTGCCGAAACGAGTGCCACACACAAGAAGAGGAGAACTCCATAACCTCGCTGCCATCTCTCCACAAAAATCTATCTTGTTTCATTGGGGTTAACTGAACCTGGTCTAACTGAATGAGAACCGGAAAAAGATCTCTCCAAGCCAAAGGCCACGCCCAAGAACCATTCGAGTAGATGTTAGCCACAGAATCATCTAGTTTAAAATCCGCATCGGTAATAGACCTCGGTGAAATAAAATCCCCAAGCGGCCCTATATCACTCCAGTAATCATACCAAGCTGAAGTGTTAGCGCCATTACCTAACTCCGACCATAAATGATTTCTAATAAGAGGCCGCAATTGCACAAGCTTTCTCCAAGACCAACAACAATTAGCTGGGGTTTTGCACATCCAGAAGCTCTTGCCTCTCAACCTGTAACTATGCACCCAATCCACCCATAAAGACTCCCTTTTAGTGACAATGCTCCAAACATGATAAGACATAAGAGCCTTGTTCATATCCCCTATACGTCTAATTCCCAATCCTCCTTCATACTTCGGAGTACAAACGGTCTTCCAAGAAACTTTTGATTTACCTTTAGAATACGAACTCTCTTGAGACCATAGGAAATTACGCATACAAGCTTCAAGCTTGAGAACAATACGAGTCGGCAACATAAAAACAGATGACCAATAAATATGCATAGCTGAGAGAACAGAAGTAATAAGCTGGGGTATGGCGAAAACATGTTTATTTGAACTAAAGAACTAATTACGACAAAACTGCGAAACGAACGTTGGTGGCCGCCCGGATAATATTTAATCCCACAAATATTCTGTTATGATTAAAATTTTATTTTAATCAGGTTCGTGTTGAAAAATAAATTAAAACGCTTAAAAACGTTATTTTTCAAGTTTAAGCGCGTACCGTGTGTTCCTACGCGACACAGTGCTTACACTACAAAACGCAGACAACGCAGTAAACCCAGGAATATACCAGGAATATGCCAGGAATATGCCAGGAATATACCAGGAATATGCCAGGAATATGCCAGGAATATGCCAGGAATATGCCAGGAATATGCTAGGAATATGCCAGGAATATGCTAGGAATATGCTAGGAATATGCTATATGGAAGGTCTATAAATACCATCATTCCATCACTCCATCTTCACTTCCCTCTCTCCCTCCCAAACCGTCCCCATCTCTCCCTCTCTCTATCTTAATCTTCTTCATATCTTCAAGTCTTGTTCTTGAAGATTCAACACCCTTTCTAGTAAACTTCAAGTTAGTGTGAAGATCTAAGGGTGTTCCCAAGGTGTTGTCAAGTGAATACAAGCTTCCTATCCTCCCACAACCTACTTGAATCTTGAAGGTATAACGCTTATGTTTAAATCATACCATTGATTCATAGTTGTTCTTAGATGATTTAAAGTTTCTCTTGAATCTTGGGATTTTCACTAAACTTGAAATCTAAAAATGAAATGGGTCTTGGTTTCAAAAAAATGGTGGTGTATATATACATGTATAACCGTACATATACGGATATATATGTGTGTATGAGTTTTGAGTTTGGTTGTTGTTAAATACTCGTTTAAATTGTTGCTTGTTCTTAAATAATGGAAAAAAATGCAAGTATTTGGTGATTCATGTATGCTATGTTAGATGACCAAGTACATCAGCAAATAACATAAATAAATCTCATATTTGATGCATCTAAACTCATATAAAATGTGATGCTATGTTAGTGTGCTTTAGGCACTTGTACACGAAGATACATGTGGGTTTTTTTTTTGGGTAAAGGGTTACCCCGGTGATTCTATTAAAATGCAACCGCAATTAAGTACAAGTAGTGAGGATATGTTCCACACTAGTTCATATACAGGACATGCCCCATATATGTAAAACAAAAACAAACCAAAGACCAAAACACCCCATATCCTAGTCTACTATACATCATGACACGACATCTAGTAGACAAACAATGCAAAAACACAAAACAAAACCTCAACCACCATCATCAAAAATAAAGAAGCCACAAAACAGCAGCCCCTTCAGACGAAAAACAGCTAGCCTATCCATTCGAGGCCTTGGTAGAAGAGGTGCTTGCCCCTGCTGTCGAGGAGAAAGGATGAGTGCCCGATGTCATAAATGCACTAGTTTCATTATAGACTTCTTCAACCTCCTCCTCATCCGATTCCTGCTGGTCATGCTGAGCTTCACCATTATTACCCACATTCTTACCCGTATCCGATAGGACATCAAACGGATTGTGCGTTTTGACACTAGGAGGCGGACCTGAAGTAGTAGCCCCCCCTGCGGCTTGGATCCAATCGGCCGATATTCGAATTTCTGCTTCTGCTTATTAACAGGAAACCCTGATTTCCTAGCCGCTTTTTTGCGCTCCACCTCCGTAAATCCCTCTTTGTCTACAGCCGGCTGTTTCACTTGCTTCCGGGAATTGCTTCCCTCTTGTTTGTTCTGACCAGTGATCGGCCCCTTAGGAGCCCTCCTAGGCTGACTCGGGCATGAATCATCAGAATGACCAAACACCTTACAATGAGTACACCTAAGAGGACTCCATTCATATTCAACCGACAAAACCACTTTACTAAAGCCTTCCCCCTCCAACTCTGGAACTGCCATAACTATCTCCTCCTTAAACCCATTTTCAGCTGAAATTTCTACCAACGCTCTCGCGTAGCTACTTCTCCCCCAATTATCTATGCACATAGATGAAGTATACGTGTCCAACATCTTAGGCTCACCAATAGCCGTAGCAATCATACTCAATCCATCCTCCGTATACGCAGCAAGCGGAACATCATGGATTTTAACCCACACTTGCAACTTCTTAACCTCCTTCTTTTCTAACTTAGAATTAGGAGACCAAACATGCAAAAATAAAGGTTGTGACCGGATAATCCAAGGTCCTTCTTTAAGAACATTCAACATACCAGCTTCATCAGCAAACTTAAAGAAAAAGAACCCATTAGCATTCATCATTGATTTCTGTAATCCAAACCTCTTCCACTGGTTCTTCACAAAATAGTCCACAACCGGATAAGCAACTCTGTCACCTAGGAAGTAACCGTACAGAGTGTTCGCTAATTTCTCTTGCACTGCTCTAACCGAATCACGAGGTAGAACCACATCACAACCCTCATACGTACCAGTGCTAACAAGAGATCTGAAATTTACCTTAACAGGTTTGGCTGCTACAACCGATTCAGCATATGACATCGGTTTTGAGTTGTTACCACTATTACTAGACATCCCGGACGTTCTTATGTTCTCAAACCCATCCGATTCAGCAACATGATCAGACTTTGGAGGTATATAATTGCTCGACCGTAAGTATTCAGCCTTGGTGTGCCCCGATTCCTTAGCCAATTCCTCAACAGTTGATGAATCCAGATTAAGCACTTGAACGGGTCGCGAAACCTTAGTGAGTTCATCAATAATGTTAATCCCACGTTTTGGCTGCACCGAATTACCATTAACAACCAGAAGACGATCTGCAATCTGTTGGAACGTCAAAGGTGACCTTCCACCAGACTTAAACCGATCATCCATATCAAAGCAGAAACAACTCTCTATATCCAATCAGTCAAGACGAAGCAAGAACCCACACAACCAGCCGACAACAAATAACAAACCGAAAAACCGAAACCCTAAACTAGCAATAGCCCTAACCCATGATTCTTACCAATCGGACCAAGAAATTGATAAATCAGGCTGATCGAAGCAAAAACTCAATCCAATAAGCTTGAATCAGAAGTGACGGCGGCGATTGAAGAAAAAACCCTAGACGACAAATCAGAAATACCCGCAAACCAGAATTGAGAATCCGAATCACGAAACTCTAATCCTTAATCTGATGTTGACGAGAATACGCTGAAGAAGCTAGGGATTCGGATGAGGGAACAGAATCGCCATTAGCTAGAGAGAGAATTAGGTAGATACATGTGGGTTTAAAGCTCAAGAAATGATAAAATGGGGTTTTTTAGCAAAAATGTTTTAGATCAGGTTATAAACACTAAAAATAACTTTATTTGATCTATTATAATGGCATGAAACTTTGACATAAGGTTGGTAGCTTTACATGTTGTGCATATAGCTTAAAAAATGGTAAAATATGCAAAATTTGCATGATCTAAATGCTGTATTTAAGACCTGCACTATCATGAGTAAAACCATTATTTTATTCAGTAAATAACATGGGTTATGTTAAAATTTCAAGTCGTTTCGATTAGGGATGGTTCGGGTATCATGTCATCATACACATATTATAAAACACATAGCACATTGTAACATATAAAATTTTCTCATGAACAAACCATTATAGTTATGTCGAAAAACACTTATTTTAGCGTTTCAGTAACTTTTTTGAGCGTCGGAAGTCACGTATGACTAACCAAACACCAAGTAAACTTAATATAAGTTAAAATACTTATTTTTGTACTAAAAATATCAGTTTGGTTACTGATCTAAAACAGTTTAATAAAAATCCTTTGAAAAGGCGATTTTTAACCGTTTTACCAGTCTTGGTTAGATATGGCCTTATAGAACTCCTTCTTCCGGGTGTGGCTTTCCTCATATGTCGGCGAGCCACTCCTCCACCTCCCTTGGAAGGAGAAAAGAGGGCTCATTAGCGTTAGTTTGAGGAGTTGCGATTTCCACCGGGATCTCTTGTTGGTGCCCCATGGGAGGTTCCGCCGGAATGTCGTCCCACCCGGTAGGGTTGTTAACTTCGAGCGCCAGGTTCCAATCCTGTTGAGGGAGGACCGGTTCCATTAGGGGTGTTACAAGAATATTTAGCCTCTGGTGCAAGAGGTTAATCTCTTGGAAGCTACTCTCAAGTCCCACCGTAAGGTCGTTAATACGGTCGATTAGGACCTCCTCTACTGACGTCATTTCGTCGAGAGCCTCCCTTAATGCTACGACATAGTGCACAAGTGTAGCTTCAATGGAGGGCCTCCTTCCTCTTCTGCTGTTTTGATGAATGCACGAAAGATGTTTCGCTGTTTTCACTCGACATTCTACGAAAAATAAACTGAAAATAGGTTATTTGCTGAAACAGTAGACCGGACATGGCCCCGTGATCATTGAGCACGGCCCCGTGTTCATCTTTCTGCAGAGTTTTGGAGCAAGGAAACTTGAAGTTTTAAGTTATTTTCTGAACTTGTGGGGTCTTTTTAAACAGTAGTAACTTAAAACAATGTTATACAACATATTTTTGCTAAGATTCCTTGAACAAAACTCAACAATCCCTACCACAAAGCTTGAAAATTCAAACTTTAATGGAGGTTCTTGGAGAAAGATGAAGAAGAAGGAAATGGTTAAAAGAGGAAAGGACAAGATGGGTTGTTGGAATCTTCTTTTAGAACATACCTAGGATAGTTGAGAGAAGATTCCTTCAAATCTCTGTCCCAAGTTGGTCCAAATGTGCAGAATTCTTGGCTGCATTTATAGAAAACGACAGCATCCTGGACACGGCCCCGTGCTCAGTGGGCACGGCCCCGTGTGCAGATAGAATTCTGACACAGTTTGTCCGTATTCTGACGTAAGGGTCAGAAACGAATCTTTTGGTGAACACGGGGGCGTGTTGGCTGGACACGGCCCCGTGTCGAGAGGCTGGTTATGAAGTTTGTCTAGTTTTTAAGGAACTTAATCGTATCGGGTGGTTCCTGACTGGTTGGAACAACCCCAAAGTGCCTAAGATACCTTAATTGTCCTAGACTAAGGCGAGAACGCAAGAGGTTGTCGGTGAGGGTAATTCCTATTTTTATTCTAGGTGGACAAGTCCAACCCTTTCCCAGGCTATCTGTCACACCCCGGCCGCGTATAACATGCAACCGCGGCGGAAACGCCGGGGAGTGCTGGGACAGAATTAATTGTTTCATAAGCATGGAATTTAAAGTTACATTTTATTTATCAACAAACGTGTTACATTGTCTTCAAACAGGAAATAAAGAGTTTATAACATAATTAACTAAGGTGCTGTTTGTTTTTTGGTTAGAAGCTCTTCTGAGCACTTATGTCTGCGTCGCGCAGACGCGCACAGACCTTCAGATCCTGCAACTTGTTTGTTTTCCTGAAGAGTTTCTCACCAAAAACATCTTCCCCACCTCTTCCCCAAGCAGACATGAACCCAAGTCTGCAAACCTCTTCAAACATCTTCTCCTCTTCTCCCACCAGCTTACACCACGTCCTCTGCCAAAACCTCCATCTCTGACACCACCTCCACCTCCGCCCACCTCCACTCCGCCACCACCGCCACCACCTCCACCTCCGAAACCCACCAACCAACCATTATCTTCATCTGCAAACAAAACCCCCAAATCGAAACTTCTAAGAACTGAAAACCCAAACCAAAACATCATCATCTTCAACATTTCGGGAAACAAAACGACATCATCTTCAGCAAATAAAAGACATAAACAGGAGGGAGGGGTTTACCGTCGTCGGAGACACCATCAACATCACCGAGCCTTCCTGAGACCACCGTTGCCGCCCTCCGACGCCGGCTCCATCTTCGTCTTCAATCTCTCTCTCTCTCTCTCCACGATTTCTCCTCTCTCTCCTGCATTCTCCCTCTCTCTCCTCCTCGTTATACCATCGCCGCCGCCACCAGACAGTGGTGGTGGTCGGCCGTCCAGTAGCTCGAGGGGAGATGGGGGTGTGGCTGAGGGTTGGGTTTTGTTTGTGAAGATGGTGATTTTTCTGTGTTTGTTCTAGGTAATCGAGAGAGAGAGTGGAGAAGATAATGTATGTGTTTCATTTGTGTGTGTAAGGGTTTGGTTGCAGAGAGAGAGAGGAGTAAAAAAACAAACCCTCTTCCCCTTGGAGACTGTAGACCTTTGGTCCACCTCTTCTTCTGGAGATGCCTGCAGATGTGGTCCGCAGACTGCAGACCTTTTCCTACAGAAAAAACAAACACCACCTAAGTCTATCTTTGCTTTTATGTCTCTAAGGCACAGGTCCGCCCTAGTATCACAACCATCATCCTAAGCGATAGCTCCTGAAAACATATGTGCAAGTAGGTACGTCAGCATAAAAAATGCCTGTGAGATACATAGGTTTTGTGAAAATGGGATTCATGACTTGAGTTTAAAGAAAACGTTTAATAATAGTCAGTCATGAACGTCGTAAATTGTTTTGTCTTGTAAATCATTTGAAAAACGATAAAACCAGATGATATGTATAGGTAAATGTAAGGTTAAACGAATAACCAAGTAAAATAGGTAAAAATACATAAAAAAGAGAAACCCTAGGGGAGGCGATTTTGGCGATTTGAGCAGGCTCCTGTAACCCTAGCCGTTTTCCTTCAATTCTTGGTCTGATTGATATTGGTTTGCATCTGCGGATTCAATATTTGTTTCTTTAGGTTCCAATCAATTGATCTCAGACTAGATTCGTGGTCTAGGGTTTTGTTTTGCTCGATTTTTGATTTCTCTGATTCGTTTTTTCTGATTGTTCTTGGAGCGACGGCAGAATCCCAATTGATTTGGCACTTTACGATTTGTTCCAATTGTCTGCTGATTAGGGTTTCGGCAGAATCAAGGGTTGGCGGAACTGAATCATCATCCTGGTCATCTGATTAGGGTTTTGCGGCGGCAGGTCTCTTCTGATTAGGGTTTATTGCGGCTGATTTTCAGGTTATTGGTGTGTGACGGCTACTAGGGTTTTCCAGGTGGTTTATTTCTTGACGAAATCTAACTGCTAGAGTTCTGTTTAATGGATGAACGGTCGAAACCAGGTGGGCGGCCATCACTTTCGTTTAAGGAAATTGCGGATCGGTTGCTTGATGTTGACGGGAACACGATTCAGCCAAAACGTGGTATCAACATCATTGATGAACTCACTAGGGTCACTACTCCGGTTCAGTTGGATAAACCGTCCTCGCCAACAACGGCTGTTCATGGAGTGAATGGGTTGAATCCATTGACTGGTTACTCGAACTCAAGATTTTCGGGGGTTGTGGAACCTTTATCTTTTGCTAGCGTTGTGAATACTGGAAAGGAGAAGGTAAAGGTTAATTTTCGGATGATGGAATCTAGCGAGTCGGTTGATGGTGCTGATGTGGTTATTCCATTGTCTTCGGTCAAGCAAGTCTCAGACAGGTATGCTAACACGTTGTATGGTTATTTTCTGGGCAAACGGCTGGCGTTTCCTGTGGTGGATTATTTTGCAAAGAACAACTGGGTTAAATATGGTCTCTCTAGACTAATGATGAATGCAAACGGGTTCTTTTTCTTTAAATTCAAAACAAAGGAAGGGATGGATAAATTGGTGGAGGATGGTCCTTGGTTGATTAGAAATGTTCCGATAATCTTGAAGGAGTGGTCGGCCTCTGTCAAGTTGGAAAAAGAAGACATAAAGGCTATCCCTGTTTGGGTTAAGATGCATGAAGTGCCGTTAGCAGCATATATTGAGGATGGTCTTAGTTTGCTTGCTTCTAAGATAGGGGTGCCTAAGATGCTAGATTCATACACGGCTACAATGTGTGCTGAGTCATGGCGAAGAATCAGTTATGCTAGAGCTCTCATTGAAATTCAAGCCGGGGCTGAGTTAAAGAGGAGTGTTACAGTTGCAATCCCATCTTTACAGGGTAATGGTCACTCAATGGTGGAGGTGAAAATAGAATATGATTGGGAGCCTTTAAGGTGCTCTTCTTGTTGTGTGTTTGGTCATGAGGATAACTCATGTCCAAAGAGGCCTCAGGTCGTTTCGAGTGGGGAGTCTAGTAAGAAAATTGATGATTTTCAGGTTGTGGGTGCAAAGAAGAAGAAATCTACTAATCAAGGTCTTCCCATGAAGAATCAGAAGCCTAAGGTAGTGTACAGACCAGTTGTAAACCCTAAACCAATCTCGTCCTTGAAGAAGCCGGTGAACAATCAGGTATCAACGTCAAACCCCTTTGATGCTCTTAAGGATGATGATGGTGGTCAGGGAGGTAGTACTGTGGGTCGTAGAGAGAAGAAGGAGAAAAAGTCGAGTGACAGGTAGGATTCGGATGAAGAGGAGGTCGAAGAAGTATACAATGAAACTAGTGCATTTATGACATCGGGTACTCATCCGTTCTCTTCGAAAGCAGGGGCAAGCACCTCTTCCACAAAATTCTCAAATGGATAGGCTGCTTTTGGTTCGTTTGAAGGGGTTTCCGGTTTGTGGCAACTTTATTTTTGATGATGGCGGCTGAGGATTTTGTTTTGTTTTTCCATTGTTTGTCTACTAGATCATGATGTATAGTAGGCTAGGTTACGGGGTGTCATAGTTGTTTTTGTTTTTGTTGGGTCATACATATATGGGGCATGTCCTATATATGAACTAGTGTGGAACACATCCTCACTACTTGTACTTATTTGCGGTTGCATTTTAATAGATTCACCGGGGTAACCCTTTACCCAAAAAAAAAAAAAAAAAACCAAGTAAAATAGGTTGAATAAGATAAGTTGTTGATAAAAATAATGTCTTGTGAAGAATATGATATTTGTGTAAAATGTAATATGTCTAAACTGAAATGATTTAGATAACGCTACGATATGTAATATTTTACAAACACTTATATATAGGAAGTACCAGCGGCGTATCCACCATGTTTGTATCGTATTACACTCGTTTCGTTACTCAAAGCATTTACCCAAACCAACCACCATGTAAATTGTTCATGTATAAACCAATTGTCAAGTGTTATTGTGTAAACCATAACGAAATGTCTATGTTCAATGTAAACCACCAAGTATGTATATCAATGTCAAAATGTTTATGTTTAATGTAGATCATGTAATGTATACCCAAAATATATCTTGTATGGTAAGTGAGATGTATCAACTAAACCATATGTAAAATGCACAAAACAAGGTGTTGAAGTAAAACATGGTTTAAATCAACGTTAAGTTTTGTGGAACAATGAATGCTCTACTGATATTAACATTTATGCGGTATTGTGAAAATGCATACATCCAAGCCTTGAGACTGTGGCGATAAACCCTTAAACAAATTAAAGGTTTATCTAAGTTATGTATATCGAATTCGGTCATTCCTTCCAATCCAAATAAACCCAGGATTTCAGGAACGGGAGTTGTCAATTCCTATGGTACCACTACCTACTAACGAATGGCATAGCTAATGTTAATGAATGTATTGTTCCATGTTAAACAAACCAAATGTTATACCAAAATGAAGGCATGTGATGTAGATAATTGTACTAAGTATGCACACAATGGGCATAAATAGCATGAAATGCAATGTGAAACCTTTTACGGCAAGTAGCATCTCAAACGTCTTTCAAGTTCCATGCTCGTTGTCCAAAGCAAAAGATTATTAATGTTTCCTTTGCCGATGATTTGTTCCTATTTTCGCATGGGGATAGCAACTCGGTAAAACATTTGCGTGATGCTCTTGACAAATTCTCGCACATCTCGGGTTTGGTCCCTAGCCTGGCTAAAAGTACTGTATTTTTCAGTAATGTTCCTCGGCATGTGAAAGATCAGATTCTGAATATTATGCCCTTTCAAGAGGGCTCTTTGCCGGTTCGCTACTTAGGTGTTCCTCTGATTTCAACTAGATTGGCAGCTCATGATTGTAAAAGCCTTGTGGAGCGTATTGATCGTCGTATAGACAACTGGATGTCTAAGTCTCTGTCATTTGCAGGTAGACTCCAGCTCATCAATTCGGTCTTAGCAGCTATGTACTCTTATTGGGCTTCGGTGTTCTTGCTTCCTTATGGTGTTATTAAGGAGTTGGAGAAAAGGTTTCGTACTTTCTTATGGAATGGTAATTATCATGGGCCGGTTCGCGCCAAAGTTCCCTGGAAGGATGTATGCTTGCCGAAAGAGGAGGGAGGTCTAGGCATCAGGAGTATTCTTGATGTTAATAAGGCCCTTTTATCGTCCCATATTTGGAGTATAGTCACTAACCGTCAGTCTCTTTGGGTTCAGTGGCTGCACTCTTATAAGTTAAAAGATAAAAATTTCTGGGAGGTGCAATGTAAAGGTAACTCTAGCTGGGGATGGCGGAAGATTCTCTCTATTCGGCCATCGGTTCGTTCTTTCTTTTGGATTTCTATCCGAAGTGGTCGTCAAACTAATGCTTGGAGTGACAACTGGAATCCGTATAGCCCGTTGCGGTCATTCATATCTCCAAGAGCTATAGCAAATGCTGGGTTCTCTCTCAACTCTATGGTCGCTGACCTTGTTGATGATAACGGTCAATGGTTATGGCCTCAGGCGTGGTATGATGCTTTCCCTGTTCTTATAAATATAGATACCCCTCAGTTCATGCCTGACGTGGATGATCGATACTGCTGGAAAGATCCGAATGGTAAACTTCAGCATTTTAGTTCTTGGGAGGCTTGGAATAGCATGCGACATAGTGATAATAAGGTTTTCTGGGTCAATGCGGTTTGGTTCAGTCAGTGTATCCCTCGGCACTCTTTCCATCTTTGGTTAGTTATTAAAAATAAACTAAAGACTCAAGACCGGATGGCTATTTGGGAAGCAGGCAGTGAAACGAATCTACGGCTCATGTGTTGTCCGTTATGCAAACATGATCGGGACTCTCGAGACCATCTTTTTTTCCAATGTTCATATGCGGCGGAGGTTTGGAGTTCGGTTAGGAAAATGGTTGTTATGGATAATGTTTCGAATACTTGGTCTTCTATTATGCAGTGGATGGAGCTTAGTGCTAACTCAAAATCGCTGGATCATATTGTTCGTAAGATTATGGTTGCAGCTGCCTCGTATTTTATATGGCAAGAAAGGAACAATCGCCTTTTTTCTCAACTTCAACGGAATGCTCGTGCTCTCTCGAAGACCATCGTTGATATGGTGCGGCTTAGAATTATGGGACTCAAGATAGGAGATGATCCGAGACATAGGAAGCTTTTAGATCGCTGGCAGCTTTCAAAGAATACGGAGGCGGACCATGGTTAATTAGAGCTTGTCGCTGTTGCCTAGTTTAGGCGTTGGGTTGTTTTTTGTAGTTGTTTATTTTTGTGGTTGTGACTTCTGTCGGGTGGCTTTGTTTTGTTTTTGCCTAGGCTTGGTATGCCAAGTCTAGTAGTGTGTGTCGTTTTCTTGACACACCCTGTTTATATTTGTTGGTAGATATATAAAATTTCACCGGGGTAACCCTTTACCCAAAAAAAAAACAATGTACTAAGTACGCACACAATGGGCATACATAGCATGAAGTGTAATGTAAAACAATGTACTAAGTACGCACACAATGGGCATACATAGCATGAAGTGTAATGTAAAACAATGTACTAAGTACGCACACAATGGGCATACATAGCATGAAATGTAATGTAAAGCAATGTACTAAGTACGCACACAATGGGCATACATAGCATGAAATGTAATGAAAACATGTACTATAATGTACTAACAAACATAGCAAGTATATGATGTGAAAACAAGAAAGCATGAAAGTACAAGTAGGCACATGTGTTTCACCCCAAAATGTTTGGAAAACAGTAAAAGAGGGGTTCAATGTACTCACCTGAGATTGCTTTGAAGTTCTTGTATAATAACCAAACAATGCTAGAGATCACGGAATATCAAACGGCACCTAATAGGTAGCTACGTTAATACACCGGACCTAAATCGGAAGGATCGGATAGTATGCGGGTTCGTAAACCAAACGGGTATGGAGACTCGTGTAATATGGTTTAACAAAGCCTACATACTAAAATGAAACCTAACCTAAGTGCTTAGGGCCCATTACGACCCGTTTAGGTAGCTTATGCTACCTTAACGCGTCGTTCGCGTAGAACGCGTTTGGAACGCCTAACATCGTGACCACAAGGTATAACCTCGGAAGGTTACAGCAATGGTCACCTAATGTGCTTGGTCGGATCCTAATGATCGACCAAATGGGTCGGGTTCGAAAGTATAAGCGATGGTTTAGATCGCTTACCTTACGACCCTATATAAGCACTATACTAAAAGTGACGAGCTAAGCATGTTAGAACATGCTTAACTAAGTTTAGAAAACAGGTTTGGAATCAAAACAAACGGCTTTGATGCTCACGAGTAGTTTGGTTACAAAATACGCAAGAATGCGCATTTTGGCCGAAACTACGACTCGTCACTGAACCTAGATAATTTGGAAATCAGTAGGTATAGTCGCCATGGACTATAACCATCGTGATCATGCTCACGTTATGAAGTTCCATGAACTTCGTGTTGACCATAGGCTGGTCACACAGAAAGTCAAGCAAAACTTTGACTTTCGGACTCGAAAAGCGAATAAAAGAACGAAAGAACACTTACGAAGGGTCCCCGAATGCTAATCTAGATCAAAATGGCTCAGGTATGAAACAAAGGTTCCAACTTAGAGCTTAGATCAGATTTTTGTGGGTTTTAACAAGAATGGGGGTGGGGTATTTATAGTATTTCCCAAACCGTTAGGATCGTTTCTTGAATTACGTGATCGAATCTCGTGCGTACACTTGTCGAAAAGTTGTGGTTACTGAAAATGACCCTTAGTGAGCTGAAAGGGCAAGTGAAATCATGTGGTTGTGGTTTAATCAGCTGAAATTTGCTGGCTAATTGATCTTATCTGATCTGTATGTCTGATGCGGCCCGCGTAAGGATTGCCTCCAGGCTTACGCGCCCCGCCTGACCTTGTCTGATCTGCACCACTTGCAGAATTTACAGTTTAGGTCCCTGTCGCGTATTTAAGCCATTTTCAGCACTTCTAAGGCCCGTAAAGCCAACTTTAAGGCCCTAAAATGATGCCTAAACATTGTGGACATGAAACATGCTCAAAAATATTCCGGATGTTGGTTCGTTTGGTCGTACGAACGCGATGTTCGCTTAATTACGACGGAATGCGCATAAGCGCGAAAAACGATCCAAATGACGCGACGAATAGATTTTTCTCATGCCAAACACTAAGGCATAATATAAGGATGCTTACATAAATTTTTGGATGTCCGAGTATATTCAGAACGTAAGTTATGCGCGAAAGTGCAAACTTGTGCACTTTTTGACACTTTTAGCCCCTGAATGATCCAAAAGTTTATTTTAGCATACCAAACCCCTCAAAGCCTATTTCTAAGCTATGTGAAGGATATTTATGGTATGTTTAACTTATGGACATGTTCCGGAATGTTCGTTACAGTTCAAATTGGCATACTTTCGCAGTTTGTCAAGTTTAGTCCCTGTAAGCGAATTAACTTGTTTTTGCCATACCAAAGCCTTCAAAACTTATTTCTAAGTTATGTAAAGGTTATTTAAGGTATGTTGAGTATATGTTGATGTTCCGGAGTATTTGTCGCATTAAACTGAGTACGTTTATGCACCAGTTTGCGTATAATTCTCCAGAAAGTGATGTAGAGTTTGAAATTGAACAAAAGTCAAAACATGAAAAATGTAAAACACAACCAAACAAACATTGGGATCAAATAACATTGTTTTATAGATAACTGAACTGTTCACAATGATTACAAGCACAAATGTTACAGCCTCCCCTACTTGTGGAAATTTCGTCCCGAAATTTATTTAGAGGAAACTCGTGGAAAAAGATGCGGATATTTCGCCTTCATTTGATCTTCACGTTCCCAAGTAAACTCGGGTCCACGTTTAGATTCCCAGCGAACCTTGACCAAAGGAATGTTTGCGTTTAAGCCACTTGACTTCACGTTCCATGATTTCCACCGGTTTCTCAACAAATTTCAGTGTTTTATCAACACGAATTTCGTCAAGCGGTATGTGGAGGTTCTCATCGGCTAAACACCTCTTGAGATTGGACACGTGAAAGGTTGGATGAACATTTCCAAGTTCCGGAGGTAACTCAAGTCTGTAGGCTACCTTACCGATTCTTTCGACGATCTTGAATGGTCTAACGTATCTAGGTGCAAGTTTTCCTTTCTTTCCGAATCTGATCACACCTTTCCAAGGCGAGACCTTAAGTAATACACGATCACCGACTTGAAAATCCAAGGGTTTGCGTTTTAGGTCCGCGTAACTCTTTTGACGGCTTCTAGCTGTCTGAAGGTTATCACGAACTTTCTTAACCTTATCTGTTGTCTCTAAAATGAGGGCAGGTCCAGTAAGCTGAGCCTCGCCGATCTCATTCCAGCAGACTGGTGAACGACATTTTCGACCATAGAGAGCCTCGAAAGGAGCCATGTTGATGCTGGAGTGATAACTGTTGTTGTAGGAGAATTCAATCAACGGAAGATGTGAATCCCAACTACCACCAAATCGATCACACAAGCTCTAAGCATATCCTCCAGTGTCTGAATTGTTCTTTCAGATTGACCATCCGTTTGTGGATGATAAGCTGTGCTCGGATTAAGTTGGGACCCCATGGCAGATTGCATGGTTCTCTAAAAATGAGAGGTGAAACGAGCATCTCTGTCAGAAATGATGTTCAAAGGAACACCATGTCGAGCTACAATTTCATCCACGTAGATTTGAGCAAGTTTGTCAGCCGAAAAATCCTCAAGGATTGGCAAGAAATGCGCTGATTTAGTAAGACGATCAACAACTACCCAGATGGCATCGTGACCTTTCTTTGTGCGCGGGAGTTTGGTAATGAGATCCATAGTAATGTTTTCCCATTTCCAAACTGGGATCTCTGGTTGTTCCAATAAACTGGAAGGACGCTGATGTTCAGCCTTAACCTTAAGACAAGTAAGGCATTTTGATACATATAAGGCAATGTCTTTCTTCATACCAGGCCACCAATACTGAATACGAAGATCCTTATACATCTTATCTGAGCCAGGATGAATAGAATAACGAGACTTATGGTCTTCATCCATAAGCAGGGTACGAAGATTATCTTGGCTTGGGACCCACAAACGGTCCATGAAGTAATACGATCCATTGTCGTTCAGTTCCAGAGCAGGTGTTATGTGATAAGGAAACTCCTTATCCATCAAACCTTGTGAAACACATGCTTGTTGAGCCTGAGAAATACGGGCTTGGATATCGGATTGAGCTTGGATAACAGATTGGACATGTACACAATGAAGCTTAGTACGTTCCTTGCGACTCAAAGCATCGGCCACGACATTCGCCTTACCAGGATGGTAGCGAGTTTCGCAGTCATAGTCATTTAGAAGTTCAACCCAACGTCGCTGCCTCATGTTGAGTTCTTTCTGATTGAAGATATGTTGAAGACTTTTGTGGTCCGTGAAAACCACACATTTTGTGCCGTACAAATAATGTCTCCAAATCTTAAGAGCGAAGACAACTGCACCCAACTCAAGATCATGAGTGGTGTAGTTCTTCTCATGTATCTTCAACTGTCTTGATGCGTATGCTATGACTTTGTTTCTTTGCATCAGGACGCAGCCAAGACCTAATTTAGATGCGTCGCAATAAACGACGAAATCATCGTTGCCCTCAGGCAATGTTAGGACAGGCGCGTCGCAAAGCTTTTGTTTCAAAGTCAGAAACGCTTCCTCTTGTTTGACTCCCCAATCAAATGGCTTGTTCTTCTGAGTTAGAGCAGTTAGAGGAACTGCAATCTTCGAGAAGTTCTCAATGAATCGGCGGTAATAACCCGCTAGACCAAGAAAAGAACGAACTTCAGTAGGAGTAGTAGGCGTATCCCAATCCTTAATCGCACTGATCTTGGAGGGATCTACATGAATACCTCGTTCGTTGACAATATGTCCTAAGAATTGAACTTCTTTAAGCCAGAATTCACACTTGGAGAATTTGGCGAAAAGTTGCTCTTTCTTTAGGAGCTCCAAAGTAAGATGGAGATGTTGCTCAAGGTCAGCTCGCGTCTTAGAATAAATTAAGATGTCATCAATGAAAACGATGATGAACTTATCTAAATAAGGTTTGCAGACCCTATTCATCAAGTCCATGAAAACAGCAGGAGCATTAGTCAAACCGAATGACATGACTGTGAACTCATAATGTCCATAACGAGTGCGGAACGCTGTCTTGGGAATATCTTCTTCATGCACACGGAGTTGATGATATCCGGATCGCAGATCAATCTTTGAAAAATAAGAAGCGCCTTGCAATTGATCAAAGAGATCATCAATGCGAGGTAGGGGATATCGATTCTTGATGGTAAGCTTGTTTAGCTCACGATAATCGATACACATCCTAAAAGATCCATCCTTCTTCTTGACAAAGAGAACGGGAGCACCCCAAGGTGAAAAGCTAGGACGGATAAAACCTTTGTCAGAGAGCTCCTGAAGCTGCTTAGATAATTCTTGCATCTCAGACGGTGCAAGACGGTATGGAGCTCTGGCAATGGGATTTGCACCAGGTACGAGATCAATACGGAACTCGACTTGGCGTGCTGGAGGTAGTCTAGGTAACTCTTCAGGGAAAACTTCAGAATAATCCCAAACGACAGGAATATCTGAAATAGACTTACCTTTGCCTTTATCTGCTATAACATGTGCTAAGAAAGCCACATAGTTCTTCCGTAGATACTTCCGTGCTTTAAAACAAGACATGAGTTTGAGACCACCGGCAGGCTTCTCACCACGAACCTGTAGGATCTCGCCCGTCGACAGCGGCACACGAACAATCTTCTCAGAACAAACTATCTCTTCGCGATACTTAGATAACCAATCCATGCCCACTATAACGTCGAAGCTTCCAAGTTGCATTGGCGTGAGGTCAATAGGGAAAATATGGTCGTTAAGGTTCAACTGGCAGTTGTGTAGAACATAATTAAGAACAATGGGTTCACCACTGGCAACCTCTACTGTCAAAGGTTTACCTAGTTTCGTTCTAGACACGCGAAGCATTGGCTCAAAAGACAATGACACAAAACTCTTGTCGGCACCCGAATCAAAAAGAACAGATGCTGGCTGATTATTAATAAAGAACGTACCGTTCACCACTTCATTGTCTGCTTGTGCCTCTTGAGCATTCATGTTGAAGACTGGCCCTCGAGCCTGAGCCTGATTCTGGTTTGCATTCTGGTTCTGGTTGGCTAGTCTTGGGCACCGGTTTCTGTAGTGGGTCAGATCCCCACACTTATAACAAGCACCTGGTAGGTAGTTTGGTCGTGCAGCCTGACCCTGTTGCTGAGTAGGAGGCTGAGCAACTTGTTGAGCAGGGTTCTGAACTGTGCGATTTTGAGCAAACCGACAAACATCGGCAAGATGACCTGACTTCCCACAGTTAGTACAGAAACGGCACTGATGTTGCGGCTGATGGTGACTGTTGCATCGATTGCACAAAGGTGCACTTCCTGAATAGGGCTTCTTTGCTGGAGGTTGTGCGGGTTGGTTAGGAGCTGCCTGGTTAGCTTGGGCAGTGACAGCAAAATTTTGGAAAGCCTTACGCTTCCTTGACCCCCTTGAGGAACAAGAATCCTTTCCCTTCTTGTTTTGACCTTTCTTGCTATCTTCCTTGTCAGCCGACTGTTTCTTGCCCTTGTCACCCTTCCTGTGTAATTTATTCTTTCGAATCTACGACTCAGTCAGTGTCGCTGATAACTCGATTGCCTGACGGAGTGTGGTAGGGTTGCTACCAGTAATAATGTCTTGTACCGAGTCAGGCAGGCCGTCGATGTACCTTTCGATAGCCTTGTCGAGTGGGGCGACCATAGTCGGGCAAAGTAGACTCAACTCCTCAAACCTATCAGTATATGCCCTGTGCTCGCCACTATCTTGCTTCAAATCATCAAACTCTTTCTCTAACGTGTGACAACTCGAAATTCTGAACCTATTTTGTGTAACGTTTATGACACGACTTTGTGAACTTGATCAAGCGTATATTTATTGAATGTTATGTGACTTGTGTGTTTTAATGAATATTTTGTTATTGAGTGCATGATGTAACGTATGTATGTATGAATTAACCCGATCGCACAACGTCACACGTTCACTCAACCGCACAAGGCCATTGGGCCATGTCACCTTAAACGGACTCAAGGGGCAGCCGAGCTAAAGGGCCGGCCCATCCCTTGTATACGTTCAAACATCTTTGGGGACTTGGTATTTTCCTCATTGTTGCAATCCTCACAACACACACATAACCCTAGCCCTCCTCTCTCGTCTTTTTCTCTCTTGGTTGATTGAAGCCCGACGGCAAGAACAGCCACTATTCGAATCACCCTCTTTTCTTCACTAATCCGGTTAGTACTGTTATGTTGGTAATTGGTTGTGTGTTGATGTTTTCGATTATGCTTGTTTGATATACAAGGATTCTTGTTGACATGTTGCTTGTGATAATAGTTGATAATGATCATGTAATCGGATTGCACATGAATCGAATATATATATGAATACATAGTGGATCGGCTGTTATACATTGTTTGATTTGTTATAGTTGGTAATCGAGATCCATATTAGAATGTATGTGTTGCTATGAATGCTAATATTATTCATATGGTTGATTAGGGTTCATGTGAGATTAATGAATATTGCTTGTTTTGATCGAAAACATTGTGTGATTGAAACTGTTAACTGATAAGGTGTAACTTTAGAAACTTGGTTATGATTGGCTATAGTAACTAATGAGCATGATTTATGGAAACATTATAACTGATTGGGCATAATATTCGGACGCACAAGTCCAACCGTACAAGGCCTCCTGATCACACAAGATGAGCCCATTCGCACATGGTGGTCTGATCGCACAAATGCACTACACAAACACATGATTCTGCTTAATTGTTGTATGATCGCACAACACCGAGTGGACCGCACAAATTAGTGTGGGTCGCACAAGGTGTTGGGCCACACACATGTTTAATGCTGTTAAGACTATTGGGCCGGACGGCCCAAGACTTCTGTCGCACAAGCTGTTTGGATCGGACAGCCCAAATACCCACTCGCACAAGCACACACTGATCGCACAATTATGTGGGCCGTACATGTGTTACTTGATTAGTTGGGCCGGATGAACTGTTGGGCTGGACGGGTCGCACAACCCCAATTGGATCGCACAAAACTGCCATACGTTTAATAGGTTGGGCCGAGACCATTATGTTTGTTTTGTTGGACCGATTCATATTGGATCCCTTATGCATGTATTGGGATTGTTCTACTTCACACATGTTAACCGTATTGCTTGACTGATTTCGGGTTGCTATGATATACATACGTGGTTGCCATGATATTTACGTGCTAACAACGTGTTCACCTGTATGATACATATGTGCAATATTTGAACCGAACCTGACTTGTGTGGTAACCTGTTAGGACGTGGTTAACCTGTTAGTCAAGAGTCTTTTATTTGTGTATCTGCCGAGCAAACCAAGGTGAGTTCACACAGCCAAGGCATGGGATTCCCGGGTCGGGAATTGGGTTGGATATGATGAATAAGGAATGATTACTCGTACTTACGCATATACCAGACTATAGACCATCGTCCTCAGGTTAGTCAGGACACGTTACGTAAAGCCTACGTAACCCAGTATATTTGCCATATGTCTCCCGGGTCGGGAGGACACGTTACGTAAAGCCTACGTAACCCAATACCATTCACTGGCTTCCAGGTCGGAAGGCCACGCTGCGTAAAGCCTACGTAGCCCCCACGCGTACCACTGTCCTCGGGGAAGGGCACGTCACGTAAAGCCTACGTGACCCTGTACGTTTTCCTGTTCTCGGTAAAGAAGAACACATGGTCGGAAGTTAGTCTAGTAAGTACCGTTAATGAGAAGCCCTCATTAGCCAGGATAAACATGGGAAGCCCCCAACTAGTTAACTCACGCTCTATGATTATGAACTTACTTTCTGTGAACTCGCTCAACTAGTTTGTTGATTATTTGCTGCATGCCTTGCAGGACCTTAGGTATACTTGGAGCTTGCACAAGGAAGGAGCAGGTCGTTGTGGGCAGATGGATCATAAACGTTATTGAACTTATAACTTTATTTGGGTTTACCTTACATTGCTTCCGCTACTTAAAACAGTATTTGGTTTTGAAGCATCAATCATGTCTTGGTGACTTACGTTAATTACTTTTATATTAAATGCTGTGTTTGATATGATTGATGGCTTGATCCTGGTCATGTCACGCTCCCAAGCGGTGGTACTCCGCGGGTGGATTTTGGGGGTGTGACAGATTGGTATCAGAGCCATTGGTTATAGAGAACTTGGTTTTAATATGGGAAAATGTTTTTATTAAAACCGGACTATAACCAGAACCGTGCTCTCAATGATCCACAACGACGCTTCGCTCCACGTGCAAGACTCGACATCTTAGGTAATAAGGTTTATGATTATTGCCTGTTTGTTAGAACTGCTTAGAACCTTGCTCGCATTACGCTTAGATACACATGCTTTGATTTCATGAGAACACCTATATGCCTACGCTTTTCTGTCATCGCCCTACTCGCGAACCATTCTTACGTATGCTACTTGTTACTATGAAGATCATGTCTGGAAGAATCAACATGACACAAGCCCAGCTAGAGGCTCTCGTTCAAGCCCAAGTCACAGCAGCATTTGCGGCTGCTCAAGCAGGTAGGATAACCTGTAGTTATAACTTATGCTAGGATCTTTAGATCCTACACTCCTAAACTAGCTTTTGTATTTAAACTTTGCCCTACTCGTACACAATAGGTCAACACGCGCAGCAGCCTGTCTGCACGTTCAAGAACTTCATGGACTGTCGTCCAAACTCTTTCAGCGGCACAGAGGGGGCAGTTGGACTCCTCCACTGGTTCGAGAAGCTAGAATCAGTATTCGAAATGTGCGAGTGCCCTGAAGCTCGCAAGGTCAAGTTTGCTACTGGTACTTTGGAAGGGATAGCACTGACTTGGTGGAATGCCCAAGTCCAGATCTTAGGGTTGGCAGCTGCTAACGCCACCCCATGGAACGACTTTAAGGAACTCATCAAGCGTGAGTATTGCACGCGTGAAGATATTCACAAGCTGGAAGACGAACTGTACAATCTGAAAATGGTTGGATCGGAAATCGAAGCGTATACCAAACGGTCCAATGAGCTGGCCGTTCTGTGTCCAACTATGGTGGACCCTCCGTACAAGCGCATTGAGTTGTATCTCAAGGGATTGGCGCCAGAGATTCAAAGCCACGTGACGTCGGCTAACCTCGAAAACATCCAGGAAATTCAGCGTCTCGCTCACCGAATCACCGATCAGGCAGTGGAACAGAATAGACTGCCCAAGCGTGTTAATGCTACTGCTAATGTCACCACCTCAGTTACTCCTGCTACATCTGGTGACAGTAAAAGGAAATGGGATGGGGATTCTAGTAAAGGTTCAGCGATTGTTCAGCCACAAGCTCAGCAGCAGAAGGTTGATCACTATCAGAGTCCCAGTCAGCAATCCTCTGGTGGTCACAGACAGAGGAGATATCAGGGTAGTCAACCCAGGTGCCACAACTGCAACAGGCATCACCACGGCCCATGTAACAAGGGTCGTTGTCAAAGGTGTCTTAAGATGGGTCATGAGGCCAAAGACTGTAGGAGTCCACGGCCTGCGAATCAGAACCAGCAGCCTCAGCAACCAGCTCCACAGAACCAGCAGCAGCAACAGCAGCCACAGCGTGGAAACCGGGGATGTTTCCAGTGTGGGGCTGAAGGTCACTTCAAACGCGATTGCCCGCAATTGAACCAGAACCGCAACAACAATAACAACCAGGGCAACGACAACAACAACGGCGGGAACAACAACAACAACGGCAATGAAGCTCGTGGTCGTGCATTCGTGCTAGGTCGAGGTGACGCAGTGAACGATCCCAACGTTGTTATGGGTAAGTTTCTCCTCGACAATATTTACGTTACTGTTTTGTTTGATTCGGGTGCGGATACAAGCTATATGTCTGTGAAAATGTGTCAACTACTAAAACGTGCACCAACACTTTTACCCACCAAACACGTAGTCGAGTTAGCTAACGGTAAAAGTCTAGAAGCCACGCACGTAGTTCAGGGTTGTAATCTTATCTTAGCTGGTCAAGCCTTCTCTATTGATCTCATTCCCATAGCTTTGGGTAGCTTCGACGTTGTGATTGGGATGGATTGGTTATCCCAACACCAGGCAGAAATCTTATGCAGCGAAAAGGTTATTCGTATTCCTCGTTCGGGTCAGGAACCTCTAGAAGTTCAGGGCGACAAGAGTGGTGCTGTGGTTGGCATCATCTCTTTCTTGAAGGCTCAGAAATGCTTACGAAAGGGACACACTGCCATTCTGGCACTCGTTACAGACGCATCAGCAAAGGAAAAGAAATTGGAGGATATTCCAATTGTACGCGATTACCCTCAGGTGTTTCCTGAAGACTTACCTGGCTTACCGCCTCATCGTCAGGTCGAATTTCAGATCGAGCTCGCTCCAGGAGCAGCACCCATAGCTCGCGCACCATATCGTCTAGCTCCATCGGAATTGGAGGAATTGTCAAAACAGCTGCAAGAACTCTTGGAAAAGGGTTTCATACGACCAAGCTCTTCGCCTTGGGGAGCTCCAGTACTTTTCGTGAAGAAGAAAGACGGTACGTTCAGGATGTGCATCGACTACCGTGAACTCAACAAGGTGACGGTGAAGAACCGTTATCCTCTTCCGCGCATCGACGACTTATTCGACCAGTTGCAAGGGTCGTGCTACTATTCGAAGATAGACTTGAGGTCTGGTTATCATCAGCTGAGAGTCCGGGATGAGGACGTCTCCAAGACAGCCTTCAGAACTCGTTACGGTCACTACGAGTTTCTCGTCATGCCATTCGGGTTAACGAACGCGCCTGCTGTATTTATGGATCTTATGAACAGGGTGTGCAAACCCTATCTCGACAAGTTCGTCATAGTATTCATCGACGACATTCTGATTTACTCCAAGAGTCAGGAGGAACACGAGCAGCATCTTCACCTGATATTGGAACTTCTTCGGAAGGAACAGCTGTATGCCAAGCTTTCTAAATGCGACTTCTGGCTTCGTGAAGTCCACTTCTTGGGCCATGTGGTGAACAAGGATGGGATCCATGTCGATCCATCCAAGGTAGACTCGATCAGAAACTGGCCTGCACCGCGTACACCGACAGAGATACGACAATTCTTGGGTCTGGCAGGCTATTACAGACGGTTTATTAAGGATTTCTCGAAGATTGCGCAGCCACTCACACTACTGACACAGAAGGGTGTCACCTACCGTTGGGGCAACACGCAGAAAACTGCTTTTCAATATCTAAAGGATAGGCTTTGCAGTGCACCTATTCTTTCATTGCCAGAGGGCACAGATGACTTCGTAGTATATTGTGACGCATCAATACAGGGTCTGGGATGCGTATTGATGCAGCGGGATAAAGTGATTGCCTACGCCTCTCGTCAACTCAAGGTTCACGAACGGAACTACACGACGCACGATTTAGAGCTGGGAGCTGTTGTTTTCGCGCTTAAGATATGGCGACACTACCTGTACGGTACCAGGTGCACGATTTACACCGATCACAGGAGTCTCGAGCATATCTTTAAGCAGAAGGATTTGAACATGCGTCAACGGCGATGGGTCGAATTACTAAACGATTATGAATGCGCTATCAAGTATCATCCAGGCAAAGCCAATGTTGTGGCTGATGCCCTCAGTCGGAAAGACACTCTACCACGGCGCGTGCGAGCGCTACAGCTTACGATTCAGTCTAGCCTCCCTGCTCAGATACGAGATGCTCAGGTAGAAGCATTGAAGCCCGAAAACGTCAAGGCTGAAGCCTTACGCGGCTCACGACAGCAAATGGAACAGAAGGAAGATGGCGCTTATTATGTAACGGGCCGGATTTGGGTCCCTCTTTATGGCGGTCTACGCGAACTTGTGATGGATGAAGCTCACAAGTCTCGTTATTCGGTACATCCAGGGTCGGATAAAATGTACCACGACATCAGCACTACCTATTGGTGGCCTAGTATGAAGGCCCACATCGCTACGTACGTTGGAAAGTGCTTGACCTGTGCGAGAGTCAAGGTCGAATATCAGAAACCAGCTGGCCTACTTCAGCAGCCTAAGATACCTCAGTGGAAATGGGAAGAAATTTCCATGGATTTCGTTACAGGCCTACCCAGATCCCAGCGTGGAAACGATACAATATGGGTCATAGTTGATCGACTCACCAAGTCTGCACACTTCCTACCGATTAAGGAAACGGACAAGTTCTCCACTCTCGCAGACGTCTATCTTAAAGAAGTTGTCTCGAGGCACGGGGTGCCCACGTCTATCATTTCGGATCGCGATGCACGATTCACGTCAGAACTTTGGCAAGCAATGCACAAATCTTTCGGCTCAAGGTTAGACATGAGCACAGCATACCACCCTCAGACGGATGGGCAGTCTGAGCGTACGATCCAAACTCTTGAAGACATGCTTCGGGCATGCGTCATCGATTTCGGCAACGGCTGGGAAAAGCACCTCCCTTTGGTGGAGTTTTCTTACAATAACAGTTATCACACCAGCATTCAAGCCGCTCCATTCGAGGCATTGTACGGGCGTAAATGCCGGTCACCTCTCTGTTGGGCAGAGGTGGGAGATAGCCAGATCACGGGTCCAGAGGTAGTAGTGGACGCCACAGAAAAGATTGCACAAATACGACAACGCATGGCGGCAGCACGCGACCGTCAGAAAGCCTACGCGGACAAGCGTAGAAAGCCATTAGAATTCGAGGTCGGGGACCGGGTTTTATTGAAAGTTTCACCCTGGAAGGGTGTGGTTCGTTTTGGCAAACGGGGTAAACTAAATCCGCGGTACGTCGGACCATTTGAAATTATAGAAAAGATTGGCAAGGTAGCCTACAAGTTGAACCTACCAGCTGAACTCGGGGCAGTTCACAACGTCTTCCACGTATCGAACTTAAAGAAGTGCCTATCAGATGAAAATCTCATCATTCCTTTTAAGGAACTCACTATCGACGAGCGGTTGCAGTTCGTTGAGGAACCAGTTGAAATCACGGACCGGGATGTGAAGGTCCTCAAACACAAGAGAATCCCTCTTGTCCGAGTTCGTTGGAACTCCAAACGTGGCCCAGAGTACACCTGGGAACGCGAAGACAGGATGACAGAAAAGTACCCCCATTTGTTCGGGAACCAGGCAACCACTACTGAGGCTGAAGCTACTACTTCGGAATTTCGGGACGAAATTCCAGATCAACGGGGGGAGGATGTGACACCCCAGGAAAATCAGTGAACAATACAGTTTACCTAGCTTCCTCAGTGAGTGCATACCAAATTTCGGGACGAAATTTCCAATTAGTTGGGGATAATGTGACAACTCGAAATTCTGAACCTATTTTGTGTAACGTTTATGACACGACTTTGTGAACTTGATCAAGCGTATATTTATTGAATGTTATGTGACTTGTGTGTTTTAATGAATATTTTGTTATTGAGTGCATGATGTAACGTATGTATGTATGAATTAACCCGATCGCACAACGTCACACGTTCACTCAACCGCACAAGGCCATTGGGCCATGTCACCTTAAACGGACTCAAGGGGCAGCCGAGCTAAAGGGCCGGCCCATCCCTTGTATACGTTCAAACATCTTTGGGGACTTGGTATTTTCCTCATTGTTGCAATCCTCACAACACACACATAACCCTAGCCCTCCTCTCTCGTCTTTTTCTCTCTTGGTTGATTGAAGCCCGACGGCAAGAACAGCCACTATTCGAATCACCCTCTTTTCTTCACTAATCCGGTTAGTACTGTTATGTTGGTAATTGGTTGTGTGTTGATGTTTTCGATTATGCTTGTTTGATATACAAGGATTCTTGTTGACATGTTGCTTGTGATAATAGTTGATAATGATCATGTAATCGGATTGCACATGAATCGAATATATATATGAATACATAGTGGATCGGCTGTTATACATTGTTTGATTTGTTATAGTTGGTAATCGAGATCCATATTAGAATGTATGTGTTGCTATGAATGCTAATATTATTCATATGGTTGATTAGGGTTCATGTGAGATTAATGAATATTGCTTGTTTTGATCGAAAACATTGTGTGATTGAAACTGTTAACTGATAAGGTGTAACTTTAGAAACTTGGTTATGATTGGCTATAGTAACTAATGAGCATGATTTATGGAAACATTATAACTGATTGGGCATAATATTCGGACGCACAAGTCCAACCGTACAAGGCCTCCTGATCACACAAGATGAGCCCATTCGCACATGGTGGTCTGATCGCACAAATGCACTACACAAACACATGATTCTGCTTAATTGTTGTATGATCGCACAACACCGAGTGGACCGCACAAATTAGTGTGGGTCGCACAAGGTGTTGGGCCACACACATGTTTAATGCTGTTAAGACTATTGGGCCGGACGGCCCAAGACTTCTGTCGCACAAGCTGTTTGGATCGGACAGCCCAAATACCCACTCGCACAAGCACACACTGATCGCACAATTATGTGGGCCGTACATGTGTTACTTGATTAGTTGGGCCGGATGAACTGTTGGGCTGGACGGGTCGCACAACCCCAATTGGATCGCACAAAACTGCCATACGTTTAATAGGTTGGGCCGAGACCATTATGTTTGTTTTGTTGGACCGATTCATATTGGATCCCTTATGCATGTATTGGGATTGTTCTACTTCACACATGTTAACCGTATTGCTTGACTGATTTCGGGTTGCTATGATATACATACGTGGTTGCCATGATATTTACGTGCTAACAACGTGTTCACCTGTATGATACATATGTGCAATATTTGAACCGAACCTGACTTGTGTGGTAACCTGTTAGGACGTGGTTAACCTGTTAGTCAAGAGTCTTTTATTTGTGTATCTGCCGAGCAAACCAAGGTGAGTTCACACAGCCAAGGCATGGGATTCCCGGGTCGGGAATTGGGTTGGATATGATGAATAAGGAATGATTACTCGTACTTACGCATATACCAGACTATAGACCATCGTCCTCAGGTTAGTCAGGACACGTTACGTAAAGCCTACGTAACCCAGTATATTTGCCATATGTCTCCCGGGTCGGGAGGACACGTTACGTAAAGCCTACGTAACCCAATACCATTCACTGGCTTCCAGGTCGGAAGGCCACGCTGCGTAAAGCCTACGTAGCCCCCACGCGTACCACTGTCCTCGGGGAAGGGCACGTCACGTAAAGCCTACGTGACCCTGTACGTTTTCCTGTTCTCGGTAAAGAAGAACACATGGTCGGAAGTTAGTCTAGTAAGTACCGTTAATGAGAAGCCCTCATTAGCCAGGATAAACATGGGAAGCCCCCAACTAGTTAACTCACGCTCTATGATTATGAACTTACTTTCTGTGAACTCGCTCAACTAGTTTGTTGATTATTTGCTGCATGCCTTGCAGGACCTTAGGTATACTTGGAGCTTGCACAAGGAAGGAGCAGGTCGTTGTGGGCAGATGGATCATAAACGTTATTGAACTTATAACTTTATTTGGGTTTACCTTACATTGCTTCCGCTACTTAAAACAGTATTTGGTTTTGAAGCATCAATCATGTCTTGGTGACTTACGTTAATTACTTTTATATTAAATGCTGTGTTTGATATGATTGATGGCTTGATCCTGGTCATGTCACGCTCCCAAGCGGTGGTACTCCGCGGGTGGATTTTGGGGGTGTGACATAACGCTCGTTGCTCATGACGAGGACAAAACTCCCTCATCATAAGAGCTCTTAGTTCAGCCCATGTCTGTGCTAGAGCGACGTCTGCACCACGGTCTCTCATTACCCCATTCCACCATGTAAGAGCCCTCTTTGAAACACGCTTGAAGAAAACTCGACCTTGCGATTATCCGGACACTGCACGTGGCGAAAAGTATTCTCGATGCTCTCGAACCATTGAAGAAGCCCAGTTGCTCCCTCAGATCCACTAAACTTGAGTGGTTTAGCCGAGTTAAAGTTCTTGAAATTGCATGGAGCATTGTTGTTGTTGTTGGCTTGGTTCCATTGAGTAAAGAGATTTGGGAATTGAGCAGCCATCTGCTGTGCAATAATTTCTGCCAACTCGGCAGTAGCTATCTGGTTGTCGCGTCGAGGAGGCATTCTAGAAGAGGAAAACATGAAAGGAAACGAGTGAGATGATTGGATGAAGAGAATGAGATGAAACAAAATCAACAAAAGCAAAGATGGTGGTTATGCATCGCTAAGCAAACAGGCGACACATAATGTCTAATCAAAGTAAATGGGTCGATAACAATGCATTGCGAAGACATGCTCGCCTATAAGTGAACACTCACCCCAAGAGTTCCCAGGTAAGAGTGACTGGTCCGATTATGTGGATTTGTACGAACACTCTAGCCTTAGACCGAAAACCTAGGGTACAGGCATTCACTCTTCCAGTTCGCACGTGTTCACACTATTAAAACCTGAAAAACCTTGACGAGACTTTTGAAAATTCAAAAGGGGTTCAAAACCTTATAACAGAGGGTTCAAAACCTAGTAATCAATCATCCTAGAACAGATGATTAATTTTCGCAGCGGATTCGGAATCGAAATTCCCATTGTTGTTATCACCTAAGGATAGGTGATGTGCATGTTTTAAAATCTAAACACAAGATAACTTGTGTTAGGGTCCTAGAAAGTTATAGTCTAGGTCAAAGCATTACTAATAACCTAATTCCCTATAACCAATGGCTCTGATACCAACTCTTCTGTCACACCCCGGCCGCGTATAACATGCAACCGCGGCGGAAACGCCGGGGAGTGCTGGGACAGAATTAATTGTTTCATAACCATGGAAATTAAAGTTTTTTTTTTGGGTAAATGGTTACCCCGGTAAATTTTATAACAAACAATAAAGCACACAAGTGCAACTGAAGTGTTACACACCCGCTAGACTTGGCATACCAAGACTAGGAAAACAAAAACAACCAAAAAACAGAAAACAACCATCAAACGACCAACCAAACAAACACAACCCAAACACAAATCCGGCCCAACCAGAAAACCACAAAAGGAGCCTATTTAGCCAGGATCAACGATCAAGTTCCTAGTCGGAATCTTCCACTTCTCGAGAAAACTTCTGCTCACAAAACCCAACTTGAACTTTAGAGTCATGAGACGCATACGAACTATATTAATGATCTCCTGAGCCAAGATCATCGCTGAACGCTGGTGCCGAGAGAAAAGCCTAGCATTCCTTTCTTGCCATACAAAATAGGAGGCTGCCGAGACCACAAGTCTACTAGTAACGTTGGCCGGTTGTTGCATATTCGAATTTACATTCATCCATTGCATTATGTCATTCCATCGGCCATTTACATCACCCATACCAGCCATATCCTTGATACTGTCCCAAACCTCCGAAGAGTATAAGCATTCAAAGAACAAATGGTCCCTCGAGTCCTTACCATGGTTACACAAGGGGCAACACATAAGGTTCAAGTTTGTAGCACTTCCCGCCTCCCAAATGGTCAATCTATCTTGGGTTTTAAGTTTGTTTCTAATAACCAGCCACAAGTTAAAAGACTGTCTCGGGATACACTGTTTAAACCAAACCATATTAAACCAATCAACTATATTCTCCTGATGGCGAATATTATTCCATACCTCCCACGAAGAAAAATGAACTGCTTTTCCTTCATAGTTAATCCAAACCAACCGATCTTGAGCATCATAAAGAGTCGGAGCTTGGATGTTGATTAATACAGGGAACAAGTCAAGCCAAGCAATCGGCCACCTCCAATGGCCGTTAGAATCCACCAACTCAGCCACAGTATTTTGCAAGTTAAAACCTGCATTGGCTATTGTTCTCGGACTAATATAAGCACGGATCGGACAAGCAGTGCACCAAGTATCGCTCCATACATTCGTGTTATTGCCACTACCAATAGTCTTCCACATATAAGGCCGAAGTAAGTCGCGTAACGCAAGAATTTTCCTCCAACCCCATGTCATACTACCCCTACAGGGAATCTCCCAAAAGCTTCTCCCCTTCAGTTTATAGATGTGGACCCATTGGACCCATAGCGACTTCCTGTTGGTCAACACACTCCATATATGAGACGAGACGAGAGCTTTATTGACATCCGCAATGCACCGAACGCCCAGCCCGCCCTCATTTTTTGGAAGACAAACTATCTTCCAAGCAACCTTTGGTTTAACATTCTGCTGATACTTACCAGTCCATAAGAACGCATGCATACGCCTTTCAAGGTCACTCACCAATTTAGCTGGCAAGAGAAAAACTGTAGCCCAATAGATATGCATTGCTGAAAGAACCGAGTTAACCAGTTGTAACCGACCCGCAAATGACAACGATCTCGTCATCCAGTTATCAATCTTCTTCTCCATTTTCTCAACTAAGATTTTGCAATCCTTGTAAGAGAGTTTAGTTGATATTAAAGGAACACCCAAATAACGGACAGGAAGCGTACCCTCTTTAAATGGCATAATGTGAAGAATGTCTTGTTTGATCGACTGCGGAACATTCCCAAAATAAACCGTACTCTTTGGCATACTAGGTACAAGGCCCGACAGCTTCGTGAACTTCTGGAGCGCATCTCTTAACACCTTAACCGAAGTTAAATCACCATTTGCAAACATAAACAAATCATCCGCAAACGAGACATTTATAATCTTTTGTTTTTTGCAATGAAGATGGTATCTGAAAGCATTACATTTGCTGGCTGCATCTTTGAGTAATAACGATAAGACTTCCATTACCAATGTAAAAAGATAAGGCGATATTGGATCCCCCTGCCGCAACCCTCTTTTACCTTTGAAAAAACCATAAAGTTACCATTAATGCTTAACGAATAAGACACAGTGGTAACACAAACCATGATCCAATCCACCATCTTCTGATGAAACCCGAATGCACGAAGAATACTTTCTAAGAAAGACCAGCTAACCGTATCGTATGCTTTTTGTATGTCAATTTTGAATGCACACCTCGAAGGCCCATCCTTAGGTGATAATTGTGCATCAACTCCTGAGTTAGTAAGATATTGTCGGATATCTTTCTACCTGGCACAAACGCCGATTGGTTAATATCAACAAGCACATCCAAACTACCTTTAATTCTATCCGTTAAGATTTTACTAATGCATTTATAAATCACATTGCAGCACGAAATCGGACGGTAATCAACCACTGTGTTAGGAGTAGGCACTTTCGGGACAAGAGCAATAATAGTGTGATTTATTTGCTGCAAAAGTTTGCCATTATCAAAGAAGTCCCGGATCGCTTTTGTAACCTCACTACCCACAATCTCCCAAGAATTTTTAAAAAAAGCCGAAGTATACCCATCCGGGCCCGGGGCCTTATTCTCACCAATAGAAAACATAGCATTTTTTATCTCTTCAATAGTCACTGGGCGCACCATATTGCTGGCAACAATCGGGTCCAAGACAATTGGAAAAGTAAAATCACTAGGTAAAGAATCCACCTGGTCCTGCACACCCAAGAACTCAGAATAGTGAGCAACCAACACTCCATACACATCGTCACCATGGAATCGATCACCAGCAGCATCTTGAATGCTATGGATCTTCATGCAAGCATTTCTCATTTTGACACAATTATGAAAATACTTAGTGTTCGAATCACCAGCAGCCAACCATTCCGCTTTAGATTTCTGCTTCAGAAAACATTCCTCATCATAGGAGGCAGATTGAAAGTCTTGAAGACATTTAGACTCAGCTTCTCTAAGCGAAATATCCAAGGGATTAGCATCAATCGCCACTTGAATCTCATCCAACTTTTTCCTTAAAACATTAACCCGATCATGAAGATTTCCTTGCATGAAGAGAATTCGTCTCAACGGGGATTTCAAGGATGATAGCTTCTTTACAACCGAGTACATAGTCACACCATGCACCGTTTTAGACCAAACTGCAGCCACACTATCCACGAAACCATGGAAATTAAAGTTACATTTTATTTATCAACAAACGTGTTACATTGTCTTCAAACAGGAAATAAAGAGTTTATAACATAATTAACTAAGTCTATCTTTGCTTTTATGTCTCTAAGGCACAGGTCCGCCCTAGTATCACAACCATCATCCTAAGCAATAGCTCCTGAAAACACATGTGAAAGTAGGTACGTCAGCATAAAAATGCCTGTGAGATACATAGGTTTTGTGAAAATGGGATTCATGACTTAAGTTTAAAGAAAACGTTTAATAACAGTCAGTCATGAACCTTGTAAATTGTTTTGTCTTGTAAATCATTTGAAAAACGATAAAACCAGATGATATGTATAGGTAAATGTAAGGTTAAACGAATAACCAAGTAAAATGGGTTGAATAAGATAAGTTGTTGATAAAAATAATGTCTTTTGAAGAATATGATATTTGTGTAAAATGTAATATGTCTAAACTGAAATGATTTAGATAACGCTACGATATGTAATATTTTACAAACACTTATATATAGGAAGTACCAGCGGCGTATCCACCATGTTTGTATCGTATTACACTCGTTTCGTTACTCAAACCATTTACCCAAACCAACCACCATGTAAATTGTTCATGTATAAACCAATTGTCAAGTGTTATTGTGTAAACCATAACGAAATGTCTATGTTCAATGTAAACCACCAAGTATGTATATCAATGTCAAAATGTTTATGTTTAATGTAGATCATGTAATGTATACCCAAAATATATCTTGTATGGTAAGTGAGATGTATCAACTAAACCATATGTAAAATGCACAAAACAAGGTGTTGAAGTAAAACATGGTTTAAATCAACGTTATGTTTTGTGGAACAATGCATGCTCTACTGATATTAACATTTATGCGGTATTGTGAAAATGCATACATCCAAGCCTTGAGACTGTGGCGATAAACCCTTAAACAAATTAAAGGTTTATCTAAGTTATGTATATCGAATTCGGTCATTCCTTCCAATCCAAACAAACCCAGGATTTCAGGAACGGGAGTTGTCAATTCCTATGGTACCACTGCCTAGTAACGAATGGCGTAGCTAATGTTAATGAATGTATCGTTCCATGTTAAACAAACCAAATGTTATACCAAAATGAAGGCATGTGATGTAGATAATTGTACTAAGTATGCACACAATGGGCATAAATAGCATGAAATGCAATGTGAAACAATGTACTAAGTACGCACACAATGGGCATACATAGCATGAAGTGTAATGTAAAACAATGTACTAAGTACGCACACAATGGGCATACATAGCATGAAGTGTAATGTAAAACAATGTACTAAGTACGCACACAATGGGCATACATAGCATGAAATGTAATGTAAAGCAATGTACTAAGTACGCACACAATGGGCATACATAGCATGAAATGTAATGTAAAGCAATGTACTAAGTACGCACACAATGGGCATACATAGCATGAAATGTAATGAAAACATGTACTATATTGTACTAACAAACATAGCAAGTATATGATTTGAAAACAGGAAAGCATGAAAGGACTGCCCACAAATGTTTTGATTGGAAACTCTCTCTGCCCTAGGCGATTTTTCTTCCACTCAAAAACCCTAGATCTTCTTTGTAATCTTCTGTATAACAGTCTGTGATTAGTGGTTTGATTCATCAAACTACTATAACGAACTCGTTAGCAGTTGTGATCGATTGAGAATTAGGGTTTACTTTTTTTTCGTTCTTTCAATCGCCGCCCTAGTGATTTGCATGAAACCCTGATTTATTAAACTAGTTGTTATTGATTGCGGTTAACTGAGTTTAATTTAGCTAGATTGATACGCTGGTTTAATCAGTTAAGGGTTGAAGGTTGATCCTAGGGTTAAAGGGTTTTGCAAGTGTGACGGCTGTTTGGTTCTTGGTTTCACGTTGCTTCGTTTGCATGGTTGAGTATACGTTGCACTAATGGAGAGTAGTTCAGATCCAGGTGGGGTTGTTACCCCAGTATTCATAGTTTACAGCCTGAGATGGTGCTTGATGATTCGGAAAATACTCCGGGCACGGCTCCTATTCGAGGGATTGGGCTCCGAGTCACTAATATCGAAGGTAATCCTCTCATGCCTAGACGGGGAATATATGCTACTAACAATCCATCGATTATTGATGGATTAGCTGCTATTTCGAAACCTGTTAATCTGGGTAAAAAACCAGAGAATCGGGCCAATAGCAGTGGGGATCAAGAGACCATGGGAATCAATGATGTTGACTGGTTGTTTGAGGGTATGGAGAATAATAATATGCCAAAGGGTAACTTTCAGGCTCAAGGTTCGTATGCTTCTAAGCTTAAATCTGGTAGTAGTAGTAGTAAACAGAAGGTGAACTTCCGATTCCTAGAGCCTAAGGAAACGGTAGAAGACGCTGATGTTGCTATACCTATTGAGTCAGTAAAAAAAGTCCAGGAGAGGTTCACAAATGTGTTATTTGGCTATTTTCTGGGAAAGAGATTGGCTTTCCCAGTTGTGGAGTATTTTGTTACTAAAAGATGGGAGAAATATGGACTTCAAAAATGCATGATGAATGGGAAAGGTTTCTTTTTCTTCAAGTTTAATTCTAAGGAGGGGATGGAACAGGTGATGCAGGATGGCCCTTGGCTTATCAGAAATATTCCTATTTTTTTGAAGTACTGGTCAACTAATACTGAGCTGAAAAAAGAGGAATTGCAAAAGATCCCGGTTTGGATTAAGCTTTATGATGTGCCTCTTGCGGCATATACCGAGGATGGATTGAGCCTTATTGCATCCAAAGTGGGAGTTCCAAAATTGTTAGATAATGAGACAGCCAGAATGTGTTCTGATTCTTGGGGCCGTAGTAGTTTCGCAAGAGCTATTGTAGAAGTTGATGCTGTTAAAGATCTGAAGGAATCGGTCTCGGTGGCTATCCCGAACATGGAGGATGGAGGATTCCTAAAGAGCTCAATCAATATTGAGTACGAATGGACGCCCCCTAGATGTTCTGATTGTCATATTTTTGGTCACACTTTGGAAACATGCCCAAAGGTTGTCAAACCGATTGAAAAGCAGGTCCCTAATGTTAAGACTCAGGAGGACGATCAAGGCTATCAGGTAGTGGGTAAAAAGAAGACAGGGAAGCCAGTGGTGAAGGGTAAACAAAGGTTTGTTTATAGGCCAGTGAGGACTGAAAATGCACAAAAATCGGCAAAAAATGATCCAAAGGTTTTAAGTAAATCTAATAATGTTCACACCAGTAATTCGTTTTTTTTGGGTAAAGGGTTACCCCAGTGAATCTATTATAAACCGCAAATAAGTACAAGTAGTGAGGATGAATTCCACACTAGTTCATATACAGTACATGCCCCATATATGTAAGCCAACAATCATAAAAGAACCTATGACATCACATCAAACCTAGCCTACTACACATCATGCAAAGATATCTCCAGTAATTCGTTTAGTGTTTTGGGTTCCGCTAGTAATGTGCTGGAAAAAGATGACATTGATCAGGATGAGGTTAGAGAACCAGAGACTGAAACGACAATGTTTATGGAAAATTCGATGAAGGATGACGGTCTTCTTACAGGGGCAAGCACTCCTGCTGTTGAGGTTTCCAATGGATAGCATTGCCAGCTGGAATGTTAGGGGGTTGAACCATCCCCTGAAACAAAAAGAGGTTCAGCATGTAATTAACGAAAATAATCTCAAGATTTGTGCTATTTTAGAATCCCATGTGCATGTCTCAAAGGTGAATGATGTATGTAGGAGAATTTCTAAGGGATGGGAGTGGATTTCTAATGGTAGTCTATGTAACAAAGGGACGAGAATTGTTATTGGATGGAACCCGAAAGATGTAAATGTCATGCTTTTATCGGCTACGATGCAAGTGATGCATATTCAGGTTATATTTAAGGGTGAAAATAAGGCTATGTACTGTTCCATGGTATATGCCAATAATGATTTTAAGGAGAGAAGGGATTTGTGGGAATCGCTGAAAGTCCACAAGCTCTTTGTCAATAATAATCCTTGGGTCATTATGGGCGATTTCAACTCGGCCCTTAATTTGGGAGATAGCTACATGGGAGCTTCTGGTATGTCGGTTAGTATGATGGATTTTCAGGATTGTGTTGCTAACATTGAGGTTTTCGATGTTAATTGCTCGGGCATGCAATTTACGTGGAATCAAAAACCAAAGCAAGGAATGGGAATTATGAAAAAGATTGACAGGATTATGATTAATAGCCATTTCACAGATGCTTTTCCAAACTCGTTTGCTGTCTTCCAGCCACACCGTATATCAGATCACTCTCCATGTGTGTTAAAGTTGCCGGGGGTTATGAGGAGTAAACCGAAGCCGTTTAAATTCCCTAACTTCTTAACGCTGAAACCTGAGTTTATTGATGTCGTCAAGGATGGCTGGGATTTGTCTATTGAAGGGGTGCCCATGTTTAGAGTGGTTAAAAAATTAAGAGCTTTAAAACACCTGTTGAGAAACCTGCTTCGAAAACAAGGGAATATTCATGTTCGTGTTACCCAAACTAGAAAAGACCTGGATGAAATTCAGAGTAGGGTTGACAAGGATCCGGCGAATGTGTCTCTCAAGAATTTGGCGGCAGATTGTCTGAAGAAGTTCAATGAAGCTAGTCTAGATGAAGAGAGTTTCTTAAAGCAAAAAGCAAAACAGAAATGGCTGCAACTGGGAGATGCCAACACGAAGTTTTTTGTCACACCCCCAAAATCCACACACGGAGTATCACCGCTTGGGAGCGTGACATGACCAGGATCAAGCCACCAATCATATTGAACATGTAATTAATATCAAGTAAAATAAATGCAAACCAATCATTCAATACGATAGGTGTTCAAAACATAATTATAGTATCAAGTGTAGCGGAAGCATAAGTATGAAAACCCAATGTATATCATAGTTCAAATGTTTAAATGTTTTAACATGGCATCCACGATCCATGCTCCACAACGACCTGCTCCTCCCTGTGCAAGCTCCATGTATCTAACGACCTGCAATGCATGCAGCAGAGAGTCAACAACTAGTTGAGCGAGTTCACAGAAAGTAAGTTCGTAGTAGTAATACGTATGTTCATTTAGTGGGGGCTTCCCATGTATGTATGTACTAATATTGGGGGTTTCCCATGATTATATTTATTACTAAAGGGGGCTTCCCATGTTTATCCTTACTAGACTATTGTAACCATGTGTTCTTCTTAATCCGAGAACAGGAATACGTACAAGGTTACGTAGGTTTTACGTGAGTGCCCTTCCCCGAGGACAGTGGTACGCGTGGGGTTTACGTAGGTTTTACGTAAGTGTCCTTCCGACCCGGAAGACAGTAGTAGGCATGAGTTTACGTAGGTTTTACGTAAGTGTCCTCCCGACCCGGGAGACAGTGGTTGATACTAGTTTACGTAGGTTTTACGTAAGTGTCCTGACTAACCTGAGGACGATGGTATATAGTCTAGCAATAGTGTAAGTACGAGTAATTATCCAATTCAAATCTTTCCAACCCAATTCCCAACCCGGGAATCCCATGCCTTGGCTGTGTGAACTCACCTTGGTTTGCTCGGTATGCTAGGTTATGCTCTCACAAGTAATCAGTCAAGTCCTATTGTGTGCACGTGTAATAAATCAGTTCATGTTCGTATTAATACGCAGGTAATCTATATCATAAAGCGTTTGACAGTTAACATCGTGTATCACATAAACAGCTAATCACATTCATGCAGCTTAAGCTTTACATTCCGGGCTTTTCTCAGTTTGTTTTAACTCCGTTATTCATCAACAGTCTTAGTAATTGTAACCGTGTTACAACGTTGCTCAAAATTACAGAACTAGCATGCATAGGAGGGTTTACATTCGTAACAGTGTTATCACATCAACAGTGTTAACATACTAACAGACAACGAAACTCGGACTAGGTTACAAGCATAGGAGTTAGCATATTATACAAACTTGGATTACAAACATGCATGGCCAAAAATTCGGACAAACAAGTATACACTTAAAAGTTCGGACATCACATTGGCATGCAAAACTCGGATAAGAAGTGAAGGGGGCTTCCCCTGTTTAAAAGTCGGACAGAGGGGTTTGGGGCTTCACAAGATCGGACAAGGGGAGGCCCTATCAAAATTCGGACCAAGTGAGGGGGGTTAAAGCTCGGACAGGGGTGCCCCCCCTTAAAACTCGGACCACCTCCTTAACATTAAAAGTCGGACATCCTTTACCCCATTTAAAACTTCGGACAAGCTTATAAGTTAGGAAACTCGGACCTTGATCCCTCAAAAGGTCGGACATGGTAACACCTTATGAAACTCGGACAAGAGGCATCCATTAAAGAAATTCGGACCCCCCTTAGAATTGTAAAGATCGGACCTTTTAAAATTCATTTACAAAGGTCGGACAATGTTTTTAACATAAGGGTCGGACTCATGCTTTATCAATACAAACATCGGACTTCATATGTTAATAAAACTCTGACAAACATTTAAATCCAAAACTCTGGGTAACCATTGTGCGTGATTTCCAATAATTGCACAGAATCAAAAGATCAGAACAGTTACGTTTTACAACCACGATCAAAACCCTAATTCATACATTGCAATGCACTGATCAAAACAACAATCAATATTTCTACATATCCTGCATCTAAATCATCAGGCAATTGATTATATGACTAATCACATCATTATCACAATAATCAGAATCAATCAAAGCACAGAACCATCATATGAAAGCTAGGGTTTACAAGTATTACAAGAATCAAGAATTGATACAATCAAACAATCAATAAACGATTACCTTGAATTGATTCTAGTTAGAATATGGAAATCAAGAGTGATGAATAGCTTGTGCCTAGGATGAAGATGATGATGATTGCCAGGAAATCAGAGAATGAAAGTACGTGTTTTGTTTTGTGTAATGATTAGTGAAAAGGGATTAGGGTTAAGTATAGTTTAAGTTTCACTAATTACTCTATACACCCTTAATTATTATATTTTTCAATAGTACACCATCTCAAACAATTTCACAGTTTCACCACCAAGTTCATACATTTGACAAATCTTTCATAAGTAACAAACAACCATGCACAATCACACAATATGATTCATTGCATCAAAACGTATACAATTCCATAGCAACTAATTGTGCAAATAAACAACTAAACAACCAATGAACGTGCAATAAATGCGAAATAGGAATCTTGGAAACTCGAGTTGTCACATTATCCCCAACTTGAAAGAGATTTCGTCCCGAAATTTAGCATGCGGTTACTGAGGAAGCTAGGTAAGTTGTATCGTTTACTGGTTTTCCTGGGGTGTCACATCATCCCTCCGTTGATCTGGAATTTCGTCCCGAAATTCTGCTGTAGTAGCTTCAGCCTCAGTAGTAGTTGCATTGGTTCCGAATAACTGGGGATACTTGAGTTTCATTTGATCTTTTCGTTCCCAGGTATACTCTGGGCCACGACGGGAGTTCCAACGAACTCGTACAAGAGGTATTCTAGTGTTCTTGAGGACCTTGACATCCCGGTCCGTGATTTCAATTGGTTCCTCGACGAACTGCAACCGCTCGTCGATAGTGAGTTCCTTAAAAGGAACTATGAGGGTCTCATCTGACAGACACTTCTTCAGATTCGACACGTGGAATACGTTGTGAACTGCACCGAGTTCAGCTGGTAGGTTTAGTCTGTAGGCTACTTTGCCTATTCTTTCAGTGATTTCGAACGGTCCAACATACCGTGGATTGAGCTTGCCCCGTTTACCAAATTGAACCACACCCTTCCAGGGTGAGACTTTGAGTAGCACTCGATCCCCAACTTGGAATTCGAGCGGTTTTCTGCGTTTATCAGCGTAGCTTTTCTGGCGATCACGAGCTGCCGCCATGCGTTGTCGTATTTGTGCAATTCGTTCAGTAGCATCAACTACCATTTCTGGACCTGTAATCTGACTATCCCCCACCTCTGCCCAACAGAGAGGTGACCGGCATTTACGTCCGTACAATGCCTCGAATGGAGCGGCTTGTATGCTGGTGTGGTAACTGTTATTGTAAGAAAACTCCACTAAAGGGAGGTGTTTTTCCCAGCTGTTGCCGAAATCAATAACTCATGCCCGAAGCATGTCTTCTAGAGTTTGGATCGTGCGCTCAGACTGCCCATCCGTCTGAGGGTGATAAGCTGTACTCATGTCTAATCGAGATCTAAAAGCTTTGTGCATTGCTTGCCATAGTTCTGAAGTGAATCGTGCATCCCGATCCGAAATAATAGAGGTTGGCACCCCGTGCCTCGAAACAACTTCTTTCAAGTAGATGTCTGCTAATGTAGAGAACTTATCTATTTCTTTGATAGCCAAGAAATGAGCAGACTTTGTGAGTCGATCTACGATCACCCAAATAGTATCATTCCCGCGCTGGGATCTAGGCAGGCCAGTGACAAAATCCATGGAAATTTCTTCCCATTTCCACTGTGGTATCCTGGGTTGTTGCAGTAGGCCTGAAGGTTTCTGGTACTCTGTCTTGACTCTCGCACAAGTCAAACATTTGCCGACATAAGTTGCTATGTGGGCCTTCATGCTAGGCCACCAATATGTAGTTCTGATGTCATGATACATTTTATCCGAACCTGGATGTACCGAGTAGCGAGACTTATGAGCTTCATCCATCACAAGTTCTCGTAAACCGCCATATAGTGGGACCCAAATACGTCTTGTTACATAGTAGGCGCCGTCTTCCTTTTGTTCTAGTCGTTGCCTTGAGCCGCGTAAGGCTTCAGCCCTAACGTTTTCTGGTTTCAATGCTTCTACCTGAGCATCTCGTATCTGTGCAGGAAGATCAGACTGAATAGTGAGCTGCAAAGCTCGTACACGCCTAGGTAGAGTGTCTTTTCGACTGAGAGCGTCAGCCACAACATTGGCTTTGCCTGGATGGTACTTGATGGCGCATTCGTAATCATTAAGTAACTCGACCCATCGTCGTTGACGCATGTTCAATTCCTTCTGCTTGAAGATATGCTTGAGACTCCTGTGATCGGTGTAAATAGTGCACTTGGTACCGTACAGGTAGTGTCGCCATATCTTGAGCGCGAAAACAACAGCTCCCAGCTCTGAATCGTGCGTCGTGTAGTTCTGTTCATGTACTTTAAGTTGTCGCGAAGCGTAGGCAATAACTTTAGCACGCTGCATCAATACACAACCAAGCCCCTGTATCGATGCGTCACAATATACTACAAAATCGTCCGTGCCCTCTGGCAATGAGAGAATAGGTGCGCTGCAAAGCCTATCCTTTAGGTACTGGAAAGCCGTTTCTTGTGTATTACCCCAACGATAGGTAACACCTTTCTGTGTCAGCAATGTAAGCGGCTGTGTGATCTTTGAAAAGTCTTTGATGAATCGCCTGTAATACCCCGCCAAACCCAAGAATTGGCGTATTTCTGTTGGTGTACGTGGTGCAGGCCAGTTCCTGATTGAATCTACTTTGGATGGATCGACATGAATCCCATCCCTGTTCACCACATGGCCTAGAAAGTGGACTTCTCGAAGCCAGAAGTCGCATTTTGAAAACTTGGCGTACAATTGCTCCTTTCGAAGAAGTTCCAAGATAAGACGTAAGTGCTGCTCGTGTTCCTCCTGACTCTTGGAGTAGATCAGAATGTCGTCGATGAAAACGATGACGAATTTGTCTAGATAAGGTTTGCACACGCTGTTCATAAGATCCATGAAAACTGCAGGCGCGTTCGTAAGCCCAAATGGCATGACTAGAAACTCGTAGTGACCGTAGCGAGTTCTGAATGCTGTCTTGGAGACGTCCTCATCCCGGACTCTCAGCTGATGGTAACCGGACCTAAGGTCGATCTTGGAGTAGTAACTCGACCCCTGCAACTGGTCGAATAAGTCGTCAATACGAGGAAGAGGATAGCGGTTCTTCACTGTGACCTTGTTCAGTTCGCGGTAGTCTATGCACATTCTAAAAGTGCCATCCTTCTTTTTCACGAATAGTACTGGAGCTCCCCAAGGCGAAGAGCTTGGACGAATGAAGCCTTTATCCAAAAGCTCTTGTAGTTGCTTAGACAGTTCTTCCAGTTCTGTTGGAGCCAAACGATACGGTGCGCAAGCTATAGGTGCTGCTCCTGGAGATAGCTCGACTTGAAACTCAACCTGACGATGAGGCGGTAGACCAGGTAAATCTTCAGGAAACACTTGAGGAAATTCGCGTACAACTGGAATATCCTCTATCCTTTTCTCCTTTGTCGATGCATCAGTAACTAGTGCCAAAATGGCAGTGTGACCCTTTCGTAAACATTTCTGAGCCTTCAAGTAGGAGATGATGCCAACCACAGCACCACTCTTGTCGCCTTGAACTTCGAGAGGTTCCTTACCCGAACGAGGAATACGAATGATCTTCTCCTTACATAATATTTCTGCCTGCTGCTTGGATAACCAATCCATGCCAATGACGATATCAAAACTACCCAGAACTATAGGAATGAGGTCGATGGAGAAAGTCTGGCCAGCGAGGATAAGATTACAACCCTGAACTATGTGTGTGGCCTCTACATTTTTACCATTAGCTAACTCTACGACATGTTTGGTATTTAGGGGAGTTGGTGCACGTTTTAACATTTGGCTAACTTTCAAAGACACATAACTTGTATCCGCACCCGAATCAAACAATACAGTAACGTAAATGTCGTCGAGAAGAAACTTACCCATGACCACGTTAGGATCGTTCCTTGCGTCACCTCGACCCAGCACAAATGCACGACCCCTAGCTTCATTGCCGTTATTGTTCCCAGCGTTGTTGTTACGATTGCCTTGGTTGTTGTTGTTGTTGTTGCGATTCTGGTTCTGGTTTAACTGGGGGCAATCACGCTTGAAATGACCTTCAGCCCCACACTGAAAACATCCCCTGTTGCCCCGTTGTTGCTGCTGCTGCGGGTTTTGTGGAGCTGGTAATTGCAGTTGCTGGTTCTGATTCGCAGGCCGTGGACTCCTACAGTCTTTGGCCTCGTGACCCATCTTGAGACACCTTTGGCAACGACCCTTGTTGCACTGGCCGCTGTGATGCCTGTTACAGTTGTGACACTTGGGGTGAGATCCTTGATACCTTTTCTGTCTGTGACCACCAGAAGATTGCTGACTAGGACTCTGGTAGTGATCAGTCTTCTGCTGTTGAGCCTGAGACTGAACTGTTGCTGAACCCTTGCTAGAATCCCCATCCCATTTTCTTTTGTTGTCACTGGGAGTAGCAAGTGTAGTAATAGCAGTAGTGGTAGCACTGATACGTTTTGGTAGTTTGTTCTGTTCCACTGCCTGATCCGTTATACGATGAGCAAGGCGCTGAATAGCCTGAATATTATCAAGATTAGCCGATGTCACATGGCTCTGAATCTCTGGCGCCAAACCCTTGAGATACAACTCAATACGCTTAATTGGAGGGTCCACCATAGTTGGACACAGCACGGCCAGCTCGTTCGACCGTTTAGTATAAGCTTCGATTTCCGACCCAGTCATTTTCAGATGGTAACTCATCTTCCAACTTGTGAATATCTTCCCGTGTGCAGTATTCCCTCTTGATAAGTTCCTTGAAATCGTTCCAAGGGGTGGCGTTAGCAGCTGCCAACCCTAAAATTTGAACTTGCGCGTTCCACCAAGTTAGCGCAATTCCTTCCAGCGTGCCAGTGGCGTACTTCACCCTGCGATCCTCAGGGCATTCACACATTTCAAATACCGACTCGAGCTTTTTGAACCAATGGAGTAGTCCCACTGCTCCCTCTGTGCCACTGAATGTGCTTGGACGACAGTCCATGAAGTTCTTGAATGTGCAGACAGGTTGTGGGGCGTGTTGACCTATTGTGTACAAATAGGACAAAGTTAAACACAAGAGTTAATGTAGGATCTAAAGATCCTAGTGTGAATCACATCCGCAGGGTATACTACCTGCTTGTGCGGCTGCAAGTGCCGCAGCTACTTGTTCATTGATAAGAGCCGTCAACTGGGCTTGAGTCATCTTCACACGTCCAGACATGATCTTCATAGTAAAAGTAGAATAAGTGAGAATGGTTCGCGAGTAGTGCGATGACAGAAGAGTGTAAGCACATAGGTGTTCTCAAGCAATAACAGATAGTAAGCAATGTAATCTAAGCATACTGCGAGCAAAGTTCTATGTAATTCTAGCATGCAGGTAATAAACATAAACCTTATTACCTAAGATGTTGAGTCTTGCACGTGGAGCGAAGCGTCGTTGTGGATCATTGAGAGCACTGTTCTGGTTATAGTCTGGTTTTAATAAAAACGTTTTTTTTTTTGGGTAAAGGGTTACCCCGGTGAATTTTATAAATGAACCAAATAATAACAAGGGTGTATCAAAGCGACACACCTACTAGACTTGACAGCCAAGCCTAGGACAACAAGCAACACAACCAGAAAAAATCACTCAACGACAACCAAACAAACAACCAAAAAAACCAACGCCTAACAACTAGACATAATTAGCCTGGACGCGCCACATTATCTTCATTTTCTTCAATCTTCCACAACTTGAAAATCCTTTTCTTCGTTGAAACCAGCCGAAATCTGAATCCCATCAAACGGAACCGAACCGAATTTTTAATTACCTCAATCACTTGATCTACCGTTCGCTTCTGATTTTTAAAGATTCTGTTGTTCCTCTCTTGCCAGATGTAGTACGAGGACGCAGCAATCAGCAACTTACAAATAACGTGATCCGCTTTCTTCGAGCTGGAATTCTGATCCACCCAAATAACAAGCGAATCCCACGAGTTATCAACACTCCCCAACTGACCGAAAGTCTTAACATTATTCCACACTTGATCCGCAAAAGAACAACGGAAAAACAAGTGCTCTCGACTCTCACGATCCGCGTAACATAACGGACAGGCCATCAAGTTTAAGTTTGTGAGACTACCTGCTTCCCAAACTGTCAATCGGTCCTGTGTTTTCAACTTATTACGAAACAGCAGCCATAAATGGAACGAATGCCTCGGAATGCATTGAGCGAACCACACCATATTAGACCACATGACCTGATTCTCCCTACTCCGAATGGTGTTCCAAACCTGAGCCGATTGGAAGTCGCACAATTTGCCATTCAAATCCTTCCACTCCAAACGATCCACGGTACCAGAAACAAGGTTTGGGACTGAAAGCGTGATTAAAACCGGATAAAGATCCAGCCATGCTTGCGGCCACTTCCAGTGACCATTGTGGTCAATAACATCCGCAACAGAAGATTGTAACGAGAACCCGGCATTGGCGATGGCCCGAGGAGAAATAAATGCACTAATCGGACTTAGAGAACACCACATATCACTCCAAACGTTAGTTTGGATACCACTCCGAATAGATGACCAGATGTGAGGCCGGATAATATGACGAATAGATAAAATCTTTCGCCATCCCCAAGTCATACTCCCACGACAAGGAACCTCCCAAAAATTTCGACCTTTAAGCTTATACTTATGAATCCACCGAACCCAAATAGAATCCCGGTTAGTTAAGATAGTTTTAATAAAAACGTTTTCCCATATTAAAACCAAGTTCTCTATAACCAATGGCTCTGATACCAATCTGTCACACCCCCAGAATCCACACACGGAGTATCACCGCTTGGGAGCGTGACATGACCAGGATCAAGCCACCAATCATAGTGAACATGTAATTAATATCAAGTAAAATAAATGCAAACCAATCATTCAATACGATAGGTGTTCAAAACATAATTATAGTATCAAGTGTAGTGGAAGCATAAGTATGAAAACCCAATGTATATCATAGTTCAAATGTTTAAATGTTTTAACATGGCATCCACGATCCATGCTCCACAACGACCTGCTCCTCCCTGTGCAAGCTCCATGTATGTAACGACCTGCAAGGCACGCAGCAGAGAGTCAACAACTAGTTGAGCGAGTTCACAGAAAGTAAGTTCGTAGCAGTAATACGTATGTTCATTTAGTGGGGGCTTCCCACGTATGTATGTACTAATATTGGGGGTTTCCCATGATTATATTTATTACTAAAGGGGGCTTCCCATGTTTATCCTTACTAGACTATTGTAACCATGTGTTCTTCTTAATCCGAGAACAGGAATACGTACAAGGTCACGTAGGTTTTACGTGAGTGCCCTTCCCCGAGGACAGTGGTACGCGTGGGGTTTACGTAGGTTTTACGTAAGTGTCCTTCCGACCCGGAAGACAGTAGTAGGCATGAGTTTACGTAGGTTTTACGTAAGTGTCCTCCCGACCCGGGAGACAGTGGTTGATACTAGTTTACGTAGGTTTTACGTAAGTGTCCTGACTAACCTGAGGACGATGGTATATAGTCTAGCAATGGTGTAAGTACGAGTAATTATCCAATTCAAATCTTTCCAACCCAATTCCCAACCCGGGAATCCCATGCCTTGGCTGTGTGAACTCACCTTGGTTTGCTCGGTATGCTAGGTTATGCACTCACAAGTAATCAGTCAAGTCCTATTGTGTGCACGTGTAATAAATCAGTTCATGTTCGTATTAATACGCAAGTAATCTATATCATAAAGCGTTTGACAGTTAACATCATGTATCACATAAATAGCTAATCACATTCATGCAGCTTAAGCTTTACATTCCGGGCTTTTCTCAGTTTGTTTTAACTCCGTTATTCATCAACAGTCTTAGTAATTGTAACCGTGTTACAACGTTGCTCAAAATTACAGAACTAGCATGCATAGGAGGGTTTACATTCGTAACAGTGTTATCACATCAACAGTGTTAACATACTAACAGACAACGAAACTCGGACTAGGTTACAAGCATAGGAGTTAGCATATTATACAAACTTGGATTACAAACATGCATGGCCAAAAATTCGGACAAACAAGTATACACTTAAAAGTTCGGACATCACATTGGCATGCAAAACTCGGATAAGAAGTGAAGGGGGTTTCCCCTGTTTAAAAGTCGGACAGAGGGGTTTGGGGCTTCACAAGATCGGACAAGGGGAGGCCCTATCAAAATTCGGACCAAGTGAGGGGGGTTAAAGCTCGGACAGGGGTGTCTCCCCCTTAAAACTCGGACCACCTCCTTAACATTAAAAGTCGGACATCCTTTTTTTTTTTTGGGTAAAGGGTTACCCCGGTGATTCTATTAAAATGCAACCGCAATTAAGTACAAGTAGTGAGGATGTGTTCCACACTAGTTCATATACAGGACATGCCCCATATATGTAAAACAAAAACAAAACCAAAGACCTATAATACCCCAGAACCTAGTCTACTATACATCAGGACTCGACATCTAGTAGACAAACAATGCAAACCACAAACACATAATCTCAACCACCATCATCAAAAATAAAGTGGCCACAAAACCGCAGCCCCTTCAGACGAAACGCAGACAATCTATCCATTCGAGAACTTGGAAAAAGAGGTGCTTGCCCCTGCTTTTGAAGAGAAAGGATGAGTACCCGATGTCATGAATGCACTAGTTTCGTTGTAGACTTCTTCGACCTCCTCCTCATCCGATTCCTGCCCGTCCCTCGAAGGTTTCTTCTCAACCCGACCCACGGTGGTACCTCCCTGATTACCAGCCACTCGACCCACCATGGTACCATTACCATCGTCATCTTTAAGACTATCAAAAGGGTTCGACGTTGAAATCTGGTTCGAATTTTTCACAGCCGAATTCGGCTTAGGTTTGGCAACTGGACGATAGACTACTTTAGGTTTTTGATTTTTTATATGAAGTCCTTGAGTAGTAGCTTTCTTCTTTTTAGCACCCACAACCTGAAAATCATCACCCTTTTCTCCATAATCCCCATTCGTAACAACCTGAGGGTTCTTTGGGCACGAACTATCATCATGACCAAAAACACAGCAAGACGAACACCTTAAAGGCTCCCAATCATATTCAATTTTGACTTCCACCTTAGAATAACCATTACCATCTAAAGATGGAATGGCAACAGTGACACTTCTTTTTAATTCAGCCCCCGCCTGCACTTCAATAAGAGCTCTAGCGTAACTACTTCTACCCCAAGATTCAGCACACATCGTAGTAGTATACGTATCCAACATCTTAGGCACCCCTATCTTTGATGCAATCAAACTAAGACCATCCTCGGTATAAGCTGTTAGCGGCACATCATGCATCTTTACCCACACCGGAATAGCTTTAATATCCTCTTTTTCTAGTTTGATAGAGGGCGACCACATCTTCAAGATAATCGGAACATTCCTTATCATCCATGGCCCATCCTCTAACATTTTATCCATCCCTTCCTTAGTTTTAAACTTAAAGAAAAAGAAGCCATTCGCATTCATCATCAATCTAGCCAGACCATACTTAACCCAATTGTTCTTAGCAAAGTAATCCACCACCGGAAACGCTAGCCGTTTACCCAAGAAATACCCATAGAGAGTGTTTGCATACCTGTCCGTGACTTGCTTAACCGAAGCCAACGGAATAACAACATCAGCTCCATCAACAACCTCAGAAGACTCCAACTCCCTAAAGTTCACCGTCACCTTCTCCTTCGAGTTCTTTACTGCATTTGCAAATGATAACGGTTCCGTCGTCGCTGAAGGTTGCAAATTCCCATGACCTGCCAGAGCAGCAGCATTGAATTCCAATCTTTGCGCATATCTCTTGGTAGCTTGTTTAATCCCTTCCCAATCAGAAACCCTAGTTGCTGACCGCAGGTTTTCAGCTTCAATTGGAACTGAATTCTTAACCAATTCATCAATCAAGTTAACATTACGAGGTTCAGTTTGAGCCGAGAGATCGTCAATGATTTTAAACCTTGCTGCAATTTCTTCAAACGTTGCCCTCGGTGTCGCATGAATATCCTGTTGCTTACCACCCGAGCCGGTTAGATCATCCATCCCAAAAATAAATTCGTACAAGATAATCAAATGTAGCGCAGAATGATTAAACTCTAATATGTATGCCGGCTTGAATTAGACAAAAGAAGGTTAACAAAAGAAACCCTAGCAGCCGTAATAGTCACCTCGGTCAATGGAACAAAGAATCAGTCAAAGAAAAAAGATGAATCCTCGTAAAACACAAACTGCCTTTGACTAACAGGAAACCCTAGCAGCCGTAATGGACAACCTCGAACAAGGGAACACGAAACAGACAAAGAAATTAATTGTCTTTGTCAGCCCCAAAGTCGGACATCCTTTACCCCATTTAAAACTTCGGACAAGCTTATAAGTTAGGAAACTCGGACCTTGATCCCTCAAAAGGTCGGACAGGGTAACACCTTATGAAACTCGGACAAGAGGCATCCATTAAAGAAATTCGGACCCCCCTTAGACTTGTAAAGATCGGACCTTTTAAACTTCATTTACAAAGGTCGGACAATGTTTTTAACATAAGGGTCGGACTCATGCTTTATCAATACAAACATCGGACTTCATATGTTAATAAAACTCTGACAAACATTTAAATCCAAAACTCTGGGTAACCATTATGCGTGATTTCCAATCATTGCACAGAATCAAAAGATCAGAACAATTACGTTTTACAACCACGATCAAAACCCTAATTCATACATTGCAATTCACTGATCAAAACAACAATCAATATTTCTACATATCCTGCATCTAAATCATCAGGCAATTGATTATATGACTAATCACATCATTATCACAATAATCAGAATCAATCAAAGCACAGAACCATCATATGAAAGCTAGGGTTTACAAGTATTACAAGAATCAAGAATTGATACAATCAAACAATCAATAAACGATTACCTTGAATTGATTCTAGTTAGAATATGGAAATCAAGAGTGATGAATAGCTTGTGCGTAGGATGAAGATGATGATGATTGCCAGGAAATCAGAGAATGAAAGTACGTGTTTTGTTTTGTGTAATGATTAGTGAAAAGGGATTAGGGTTAAGTATAGTTTAAGTTTCACTAATTACTCTATACACCCTTAATTATTATATTTTTCAATAGTACACCATCTCAAACAATTTCACAGTTTCACCACCAAGTTCATACATTTGACAAATCTTTCATAAGTAACAAACAACCATGCACAATCACACAATACGATTCATTGCATCAAAACGTATACAATTCCATAGCAACTAATTGTGCAAATAAACAACTAAACAACCAATGAACGTGTAATAAATGCAAAATAGGAATCTTGGAAACTCGAATTGTCACATTTTTTCACAATATGGTTAAGAGCAGAAATCATATTTCCCAAATACAAACTATCAAGGATGCAAAACGCGTTCGGAAGGGTAACCGGGGTCTGAAGATGGGGAAGCTCTGGGCGATCTTGGAGATTTCGTGAAACCCTAGTCGATTCAATCACATCTTGGTCTCGATCGATCTTGGTTAGTGTCTAAGGATTCCAATTTCGTTTCTTTAGGTTCTAATCATCTGAAATGTAACACCCTCAAAATACCACCTGCGGGAATCCCGCGAGGCGTGTTACGCATCAGAGTTCGAGCCACCAATCACATTGAACTAATAGTAAATACTTAGATAAAACATGTTATTAATTACCAATAAAAATGTCAAACATGATAACAATTCCCAAAAGTTGTGTAGCGGAAGCATATAATAAGGTATTTAGCAAATGTTTCGTAATAACACTTAAACCAATGTATCAATATAAGATAATACGAACGCCTCGATCCATGACCACTCCAGCACTCCCAGATAGCAAGTCCATGTTCCAAAGTTAACGACCTACAAGCATGCAAACAAGTGTGTCAGACTACGCTGGTGAGTTCAAGGTTTCGTTAACGTGTTGTGTTACCAGGTATATGTTAATGCGATTCAATGTTGTGTTATGATGTTGCTCATGCTAGATACCCTAGGGAATGTGCCCATATGTATCCGAGGAGTGTGCCTCTTAACAACCCCAATGCTCCTAACCAAGCATTGGTAATGATCGATCCCATGTACAATAACCAATACCCAAGTAATTGTTTACCCAGAGTTTCCCTTCCAAATGTTTACCAGTTGTCCCAAACCACCGGGACGCATGCTAGAGAAATGCAATGAACTCACCTTGGTTTGCTCGGCAGATTATACCAAAAGTTACTTGAATTAAGATTGGTCAATCACGTCCTAACAGGGTTACCATACAAGTCAGGTTTTGTTTTCAAGTATTGCACGCATGTACCACATAAGCTAACACATTGCAAGCACGTATGGATTATGGCAACACATAATTCATGTTATCACATTGACAGTAGCATTCAAGTACCCATCACGTCTAATTTGTATAGTCCAAAGATAAAGCCCAACACTTAGCGGCCCAACCTATTGTGCGATCCGCACGACTTGTGCGATCCACAATGGGTTGTGCGATTGGCCTTGCATCCGGCCCAATAACAAAACAGTCCAATAGCCTGCTCGGCCCAACAAGGAACATTTAAGTGACATGTGCGATCCGGTAAAAATCTTGTACGATTTGATTAGTCCAGCCCAACTATAATACCCGACCCACTAGTTAAAAAATCACAACACTTGTGCGGTCCAGTTTCATTACCCAGCCCAAGACTACGGCCCAGTTACAAAGTCCTTGGTCCTTGTGCGACTGGATAGCCCTTGTGCGATCAGGGCCTCTTGTGCGACCAGATCAGCTTGTGCGACTGGCCTGCTTGTGCGTGTAGACATCTTGTGCGACCAAGATGCCTTGTGCGACTGGGCAAACTTGTGTGATTGCAACCATGTTGTGCGACTAGGCTTGTGTGATCCAAAATTATGCCAAACAGTTATCTTATTTCCATAATTCAAGCAATATTGTTACTATAGTCAATCAGTTACAAGGTTTCCAAACTTATCCTTTCAATCAACAGTTTCTTTTCAAGCAATCATCGATCAAACGGCTTTGTAACATGTAATTCCACAAACCCTAATCATCATTTATTCATAACATGAACAAGCATCACAACATTTAGTCGAATTGATTCTAGCATCCTGAACTAATCCTAGTATGAATTCCGATTAACACAACCAAATCCATATTCATATGTAAGCTGATTTCATGAGTATAATAACCAAACCATTCGGATTTCGAATAAAATACATGTATAGCCGATTACCTTTACTCAAGCCTAAACACATATCATTCACAAGAACATCACACACAGTTCCTAGCCTATCATCGCATATGCAATTCTAATTGGTTTAACCTAAGCATAACATAACATCATTCATCAAGAAAGCATAAGCAAACACTAACCGATTGAAGGTGGGTGAACCGATCACAACGAGAAGTCTTCGAGGTGCTAGAACCGGCTGCCGTGAGTTTGTGAGAGCGAAAGAGAAAGAGCTAGGGTTTCTTGTGTGTGTAAGGTATTTTGTAACAAATGAGAGAAACAAGTCCCTAAGGGTGTTTGTTTGCGTGAAAGGGGAGTGGGCCGACCCAAACATGGGCTGCCTTAAAATCCGGTTGCAAGCTATACGGCCCAAAGGGCTTGTGCGTTGAGCTAGTATTGTGCGTTCGGATCCTGTTGTGCGGTTTGGGCTATACATACATACACATAATACACATTGCACACGACATACATACATTCATAATAACATTCAATACATCAAAGCATTCAATACGTCAAAGCTCATATAGTCATAAAACGTTCACATACGTTACACAAAGTGGGTTCGAATCACGAGTTGTCACAGTATCCCCAACTAAAAAGAAATTTCGTCCCGAAATTTGGTATGCACTCACTAACGTAAGCTATATTGTTCACTAGTTTTCCTGGGGTGTCACATGAAATTAGATTAAGTTTCGTGCTCTAGGGTTTGGTTTTCATTCGTTTCTGATTGTTCTTGGGGTAACCGGCAGCATTATTTCATTCAGTTCGTTTAGGGTTAACTTTTGCGGCGGCTACGGCAATCCAACTACATTCTTTGCTGATTATTGATCACTAATACCATCGTAATCGTGGTTTTGGGGTTACATCAGATTGATTAGGGTTTGTTTGCGGCGGCTGTTATACATCAGATTGTTTCGGATTCAATCATTGGTTCGAATTAGGGTTTGTCACGGCTGCTAGGGTTTTGTCAGATTTCCTTTGTGTTCAGCCGTCATAACCATTCTGTTTGATCAGATTAGAGTTGAATGGATGAACGAACTGAGGATAATTCAAACGTCTTTGCGAGAAAGATCCGAAGTATCGATGGGAAACCTTTTGAGCCAAGACAGAATTAACAAATCCCTACGGTTTCAGAAGTGGGGAATAAGAAGGTTCGGTTTATGGTACCGCTGAATGATACTGACTACGTTCTTGGCTGTTTGGATTCACCAGATGAGGATTATGCAATGGTTTTTGATAAGAGAAAGGTATCATTTGTGCTCCCGCTAAATGATGTCAGCCCTGCTCGTGTCCGAAAGCAGGAACAGGGTGAAAATGCTCGAGTACAACAACATTTGTATGCTGATGTGGTTCTAAACAAACAGGTTGAGCAGAGTGGTAATCCAAATCAGGCTCAAAGTGAAGAGGAAAGTGCTAGGAAGACCAATGATGTGGCTAACCAAGTACCGAAAGTCAATTTTCGAAAGCTAATCTCAGATGCCTCATTGGAGGGTGTGGATGTAGTGCTGCCTATTGACTATGTTCGTCAAGTTAACAACAGGTTAGCTAACACTCTTTATGGTTACTTCCTGGGGGATAGAATTGCATATCCGGTTGTTGATTACTTTGTGAGAACAAATTGGAAGAAACATGGTCTTCAGAAAATGATGATGAATTCAAATGGGTTCTTTTTCTTCAAGTTTGAAGATAGAAAGGGAATGGACGCTGTTCTTGAAGGGGGTCCTTGGATGATCCGTAACAAATCCTTGTTTCTCAACATTTGGTCCCCTACAAACACCCTTAAAAAAGAAGAGTTGAAAAAGGTTGCAGTTTGGGTATGACGTCCCTCTAGTGGCTTATTCTGATGATGGGTTAAGCATGCTGGCTTCAAAAATTGGAGCTCCTGTGCGGCTGGATTCGTATACTGTTGATATGTGTAATGAGGCTTGGGGACGGAGCAGCTATGCTAGGGCTCTCATTGAAATATCAGCTTATCAGGATTTGAAAGGCACTGTAACCATGGCTATTCCTGAATTGGATGGAAACAAATATGTTACCGAGACTATTCGGGTGGAGTATGAATGGGAACCTCCGAGATGTGCTCACTGCTGTGTGTTTGGGCATGACTCTGAGGAATGTCCTACATGTATTGGCTCAACATCCAAAACTCCTATTAACAGGCCAATAGTAGACGAGGATGGTTTTACTGAAGTTCCGGTTAAGAAGAGTGCTAAGAAGAATGGCTTTCAAGTTAATAACCAGAAGCCTAAATTTGAATACAGACCGGTGGATAGGAAGAAAAAGGCCGCTACTTCTCAGCAGGTTTCTACTTCCCATAAAATCCAGACTCATAATCCGTTTTCTGCTCTCGAGTGTGTTGGGAGACGAGGTGTTTCAACTCAAGAGAGAAATAAAGGGGGTAGACAGGTTCATGTGGATTTACATGAGGACGGGGTTGAAGTTGTCTATGATGAAATCAAAGATTCGGGTACATATCCTTCGACTTCTAGTTCAGGGGCAAGCACCTCTTCCACAAAGATCTCCAATGGTTAGTTTGTCATTGGTTCGTCTAAAGGGGCTGCCGGTTCGTGACAACTTCATCTTCGATGATGGAGGTTGAAGATTTTGGTTATGTATTGTTTTGTCTGCTAGATATCTTTACATGATGTGTAGTAGGCTAGGTTTGATGTGATGTCATAGGTTTTTTTATGATTGTTGGCTTACATATATGGGGCATGTCCTGTATATGAACTAGTGTGGAATTCATCCTCACTACTTGTACTTATTTGCGGTTTATAATAGATTCACCGGGGTAACCCTTTACCAAAAAAAAAAACTATCAAGGATGCAAATGATAATGTGTTTGAAGGAATAGAGGTAGCTAATGTGTTGGTGGAGCACTATAAAACGTTCTTAGGGATCAAAGGTAATGTATCCAACTTGTTAACTCCTGATTACTTCCCTAATCGCGTTCCTGAAAACAAAGCTGAGAGGATGATCAGAGAAGTGACAAATGAGGAAGTAAAAGCGGTTTTCTTTGATATTGGAGATGACAAAGCACCGGGTCCTGATGGATACTCAGCGGCGTTCTTTAAAAACTCTTGGCACGTAATTGGTGAAGAGGTATGTCTTGCTGTTAAGGACTTCTTTACTAGTGGCCGGCTCCTAAAAGAAATCAATCATACCTTTCTCGCCTTGATTCCTAAGGTGAACACTCCCACGTATGTAACTGATTATCGCCCTATTTCGTGTTGTAACGTCATTTACAAAGCAATTAGTAAGATCCTTACTAATAGGATTCCTGAAGGGATTAATGATGTTGTAAGTTCTAATCAATCGGCTTTTGTCCCTGGTCGTAGAATTTCGGATAATATCCTGTTAACTCAGGAATTGCTTCATAATTACCATAGGAATACAGGGCCTCCTAGGTGTGCTTTCAAAGTTGACATACAGAAAGCGTATGACATGGTTGATTGGGACTTTCTCCGTGCGACTCTCTTGGGTTTTGGGTTTCACTGTCAACTGGTTGAATGGGTTATGACATGTGTGACGTCTGCATCGTATTCGATAAGTATAAATGGTGATATTCATGGGTATTTTAAAGGCCAGCGGGGCTTGAGACAGGGAGATCCCATCTCCCCGTATTTATTCACCCTTGTTATGGAAGTGTTAACTTCTATTCTCCAGCAAGCCGTCAACAATAGTACAGTCTTTCGTTTTCATAATAACTGCAAGAAGCAAAAGATTGTCAACTTGTGTTTTGCGGATGATCTGTTTTTATTTGCGAGGGGAGATTCGAATTCAGCAAAACTGATTATGGATGCTCTGATTGCGTTCAAAGATATGTCGGGCTTAGTTCCTAGCTTGCGTAAAAGCACTATTTTTTTCGGTAATGTTCCTTCTCGAGTTAGGGAGCTGATCTTATCCATCGTGCCTTTTTCTGAAGGTTCTTTGCCTATAAAGTACCTAGGCGTTCCTCTTATTGCCTCTAGATTGCGTAAAGGGGATTGTAAGATTTTGGTCGAAAGAATTACCAAGAGGCTTACGGATTGGAAAACGAAATTTCTTTCTTTTGCAGGGAGATTACAATTGATTAATTTTGTGATATCTTCGATGTATACGTATTGGGCTGCTGTGTTCGGCCTTCCTTCCAGCATCATCAAGGAAATCGAGAGGATCATGAAAGGTTTTTTGTGGTCCCAAGGGTCCTTATCGCCGGGTAAAGCGAAGGTTGCATGGAAAGATGTTTGCCTTCCCAAATCGGAAGGTGGTTTGGGTGTTAGAAAGGTCTCCGAGGTGAACAAATCGCTAATGGTCTTTCATATTAACAGCATCGTCGCGGGTAGGAAATCTCTTTGGGTGGACTGGATTCATGAGCATAGGCTCAAGGGCAGAAGCTTTTGGGATGTTAAAGTGCCGCAAAATTCCACTTGGGGATGGAGGAAATTGTTGTCATATAGGAGTTCGGTTCGGAAGTTCTTTTGGAAACGGATTGGGAATGGCGTAAATACATCCGTTTGGCATGATACTTGGTGTAACGAATGCCCATTGAGTCAGTACGTGTCCCCGAGGATTATGTCGCAACAAGGATTTTCCATTTTTTCCAGAGTTGCTGATGTTTTTAGAGAGGGTACTTGGCAATGGCCGGATGCCTGGCGAGATTTGTTTCCGGTATTATTCAATCTTAATACGGTCAATTTGATCCCGAACAAACAAGACTTTACTTTATGGAGAAATAACGAAGGAAAGTTAATGCCGTTTACTTCAAAGGTAGTGTGGGAGACTATTCGTTCTCGGGGAGCTGATGCTGTTTGGTCGAGAGTGGTCTGGTCCGGATGTAACATTCCTAGACACTCCTTTCATTGCTGGTTGATTTTTCGAAGGAAACTTTGGACACAAGACAGAATTAGAAGATGGAATTGTAGTATTTCCGGTTCAATGAATATGTTGTGTTGTTTGTTGTGCCAGAAGGGGATGGATTCGCATGATCATTTGTTTTTCGAATGTGCATACTCTACTCGGGTTTGGGATGCCATAAAGGAGACAACATGTATTAATAATGTGCAAGGCAAATGGGAAGATATTATGAGCTGGTTAATTCCGAGAGTTAACTCAAAATCGCTGAATTCGGTAATTGCTAAACTTACTATTAAGGCGACAGCTTACTTTATTTGGCAGGAGAGAAACTCAAGATTCTTTAATAATCAGCTTCGGCCACCGGAACAAATTACAAGCGTCATTATAAGCACGGTGAGGATGAAGCTTCAAACTTTCAAGTACAAGGATAAGCCTAATGTTAGAAGTATCCTGGAAGATTGGAAGTTGTACCCGTTGGAAGCATACATAGATAACTAAGATGTATTGTTTTTGCTCTAGTTGCTAGGTGGTTTTGCTTTGTGCTTGTTTTTACTCTTATGGTGGCATGTCACATAAGAGAACTGGTGTAGGTTTTTTCTACTCCACTTGATTTTTTCTGGTTTCGTAATATAATCACCGGGGTAAAACCCTTTACCCAAAAAAACAGGAAAGCATGAAAGCACAAGTAGGCACATGTGTTTCACCCCAAAATGTTTGGAAAACAGTAAAAGAGGGGTTCAATGTACTCACCTGAGATTGCTTTGAAGTTCTTGTATAATAACCAACCAATGCTAGAGATCACGGAATATCAAACGGCACCTAATAGGTAGCTACGTTAATACACCGGACCTAAATCGGAAGGATTGGATAGTATGCGGGTTCGTAAACCAAACGAGTATGGAGACTCGTGTAATATGGTTTAACAAAGCCTACATACTAAAATGAAACCTAACCTAAGTGCTTACGACCCATTACGACCTGTTTAGGTAGCTTATGCTACCTTAACGCGTCGTTCGCGTAGAACGCGTTTGGAACGCCTGACATCGTGACCACAAGGTATAACCTCGGAAGGTTACAGCTATGGTCACCTAATGTGCTTGGTCGGATCCTAATGATCGACCAAATGGGTCGGGTTCGAAAGTATAAGCGATGGTTTAGATCGCTTACCTTACGACCCTATATAAGCACTATACTAAAAGTGACGAGCTAAGCATGTTAGAACATGCTTAACTAAGTTTAGAAAACAGGTTTGGCATCAAAACAAACGGCTTTAATGCTCACGAGTAGTTTGGTTACAAAATACGCAAGAATGCGCATTTTGGCCGAAACTACGACTCGTCACTGAGCCTAGATAACGTGGAAATCAGTAGGTATAGTCGCCATGGACTATAACCATCGTGATCACGCTCACGTTATGAAGTTCCATGAACTTCGTGTTGACCATAGGCTGGTCACACAGAAAGTCAAGCAAAACTTTGACTTTCGGACTCGAAAAGCGAATAAAAGAACGAAAGAACACTTACGAAGGGTCCCCGAATGCTAATCTAGATCAAAATGGCTCAGGTTTGAAACAAAGGTTCCAACTTAGAGCTTAGATCAGATTTTTGTGGGTTTTAACAAGAATGGGGGTGGGGTATTTATAGTATTTCCCGAACCGTTAGGATCGTTTCTTGAATAACGTGATCGAATCTCGTGCGTACACTTGTCGAAAAGTTGTGGTTACTGAAAATGACCCTTAGTGAGCTGAAAGGGCAAGTGAAATCATGTGGTTGTGGTTTAATCAGCTGAAATTTGCTGACTAATTGATCTTATCTAATCTGTATGTCTGACGCGGCCCGCGTAAGGATTGCCTCCAGGCTTACGCGCCCCGCCTGACCTTGTCTGATCTGCACCACTTGCAGAATTTACAGTTTAGGTCCCTGTCGCGTATTTAAGCCATTTTCAACACTTCTAAGGCCCGTAAAGCCAACTTTAAGGCCCTAAAATGATGCCCAAACATTGTGGACATGAAACATGCTCAAAAATATTCCGGATGTTGGTTCGTTTGGTCGTACGAACGCGATGTTCGCTTAATTACGACGGAATGCGCATAAGCGCGAAAAACGATCCAAAAGACGCGACGAATGGATTTTTCTCATGCCAAACACTAAGGCATAATATAAGGATGCTTACATAAATTTTTGGATGTCCAGGTGTATTCAGAACGTAAGTTATGCGCGAAAGTGCAAACTTGTGCACTTTTTGACACTGTTAGCCCCTGAATGATCCAAAAGTTTATTTTAGCATACCAAACCCCTCAAAGCCTATTTCTAAGCTATGTGAAGGATATTTATGGTATGTTTAACTTAGGGACATGTTCCGGAATGTTCGTTACAGTTCAAATTGGCATACTTTCGCAGTTTGTCAAGTTTAGTCCCTGTAAGCGAATTGTAACACCCCAACCCGGAAGGGCTGACGTGTCACAATAACGGTAACATAACCCAAAGTCATAATTCAATTTATTTATTTGATAAGGATACAACCACACGACCATTAAAATTAAGATTAATATACAAGCGGAGACATTCATCTTAATTAACTAACATCTTCAGATTTATTCCTAGGCTTTATTCTTCTCTCTTTTCCCCTCCCAAAGTAACCTGTGGACCTGTATATAAAAAATTTTTACGGAATGAGCCGAATGCTCAGTACGGAATTTTAGGCTCAAATAACAAATAATGCTTTATATGAAATCTTATCCGGATGGAACTTTATGCGAAAATGATACGATGCAAGAACATAATTTCATAATCATATCTTACGGATGTACCCATGAGCAAACTTAAAACGTGACAATACACAGGTAGCTACTCCTGCATAATTATCATATGAGATGGCGAATTGGCATACCCGTTATCCACCTCCTTATACTTAAATTCTAGGATCGATCAATACGCCTCCTAATAGCCTTATGTACCACACTTGTACTTAAGAGATGCCGTGAACTGATCTCTCCGTCACGGATGGAGCACATGATGTCGATGCCGCAACAACATACTCGTGGGACACTCCACGAGAAGCGATACTCAGGGTATCAGAGTACAAATGGTCTTATTCACATAACTTATAAGACTTATTTTTATAACAAAACGGAACATATATTGGAACATGCGATAATGAGTATAACAACATAATACTATCGCATGACATGAAAGCTAAATCAAATGATTAGGATAGGAATCTAACGGACTGTCAAATGAATCGATAATCAAAGACGTGAGGAGTTTTTAACAGATATAGTAATTTAGTGGTTTATAATAATTTGAATATGAAACAATAAAGAGTGGGGTAAGGATCCGTACCTTAATAACTCCAAAGTGAAGCTACCTTGTGCTAATCTTTTAGATTTATATGGGCAGAGTTTAGACTACTGATTAATCTTTTAACCTAATTTAAATAACATGCACACAAACTAGGTTAGTAACTTAATACAGCATTTACGATAACTCACGAGATCAAATTCTCACAACGAACGACAAAGTGCGATACTTAAACATCCATCGAATTAACGACGAACGACAAAGTACGATACTTAAACTCATCCATCGAATTAACGACGAACGACAAAGTACGATACTTAAACTCATCCATCAAATTAACGACGAACGACAAAGTATAACCCTAATGTGGGCAGCACTTAAACATCCATTGGATATATTGATCGATCGGAAAATGAATCGTAATAGCGATCGAGTTATTACCCTGATTGCGGTAGCACTTCGTGAATTAGTGTGTGTTGTGGACTGATTTAACTATAACTCGACGTACACAGAACTTATGAGCGTCGTTTCAACTACCCAGATCAAGTCCCAATGTCCTCTATTTATACTAATTTTTGGGACATGCTTACCTACCTGCTTGACATGCCTACCTACCTGCTTGATTGACATGCCTACCTACCTGCTTGACATGCCTACCTACCTGCTTGACATGCCTACCTACTTGCTTGATTGACATGCCTACCTACCTGCTTGATTGACATGCCTACCTGCTTGATTGATTGACATGCCTACCTACCTGCTTGATTGACATGCCTACCTACCTGCTTGACATGCCTACCTACTTGCTTGATTGACATGCCTACCTACTTGCTTGATTGACATGCTTGGGTGTCTTAATTAGGGTTTTCTAGTGGTTTATATTTACTATTATTCTTTTTATTTCTAAAATAATGATTTTAAATTTATGGGCATTACAACTATTACCCCCTTAAATAGAAATTTCGTCCTCGAAATTTTCCAAATAAGAATATAACCTATCGCATAAGTAACAGAAACGAAAATTTCATAGCAGAGTTACTAACTTATATAACCAGAATCTCCAAACCACACATGTGTATCTGAAATTCATAACTAAAGTCATGACTATACTTGTCAATTACCTTATATATGTGCCCTAATGGTCCTTCTATAACGTATCTTAATAAAATATCTTACCGTACGAAAAGTTAATAGAGACTTACAGATACTTAGAGTGGCTATTAGTACTGATATTTTCTTCATAGATATGCTTAGTCATAGCTAAAATATATTCACATAAGGTAAACCATAAATGACCGTAAACAGAAACAAATGAACATATATCAAACAGCAAGATTTACCGTTACTTGACTAAAATTCTATTACGAGAATAGATTAGGGTATAGAGAACGAATTGATTCTTCTGATTCCCATGTTGCTTCGTGTTCAGAGTGATTTTTCCAAAGGACTTTAACAAGCGGAATTACTTTCCTACGCAAAACCCTTTCTTGTCGATCTAAGATGGCTTCTGGTTCCTCTTCGTAGGACAAATCTTCGTGAATTGTAAGTAACGGATAACTAATGACATGGAGTGGATGATAATTATATCCTCTTAAAGAGGATACATGAAAAACGTTATGAACGTGAGAGAGTTGAGGCGGTAAAGCCAGTCGATATGACACTTCTCCAATTCTTTCAAGGATTTCAAATGGACCGATGAAACGGGGACTAAGTTTCCTTTTAATTCCAAATCTACGAACACCACGCCAAGGTGATACCTTTAAGAATACGTGGTCACCAATTTTAAATTCGAGGGGTCGTCTATCTTGATCTGCATAGCTCTTTTGTCTACTCTGAGCTTCTTTCAGTTTTTCTCGGGCTATAGTGACTTTTTCATTTGTAATCTGAACTAATTCTGGCCCTTCAATAATCTTTTCTTCGACTTCATCCCAGCATAATGGTGTGCGACATTTCCAACCGTACAAAAGCTCAAAAGGTGCCATGCCAATACTTGCTTGCCAACTATTGTTGTAAGCGAACTCAACAAGACATAGATATTCATCCCAGTTTCCAGACCATTCAAGTGCGCATGCTCGGAGCATGTCTTCCAAGGTCTGAATCGTGCGTTCTGACTGCCCATCTGTTTGTGGATGGAAAGCCGTACTAAACTTTAGTCGTGTCCCCCAAGCTGCCTGAAAACCTTTCCAAAATCGTGAGGTGAAACGTGGGTCTCTATCGGAAACAATGGAAGATGGTGTGCCATGGAGTCGAATAATTTCTTGAAGAAATATTTCGGATAACTTATTAACCGAAAATCCTTGCTAAATTGGTAGAAAATGTGCTGACTTTGATAATCTATCGACAACAACCCATACAACATCATTCTTCTTGAATGTCTTAGGTCAACCAGTAACAAAATCCATTGTGATCTCATCCCACTTCCATATGGGAATATCCAATGGCTGCAACAGACCGCTTGCTCGTTTGTGTTCAATTTTCACTTGTTGGCAAGTGAGGCATTTACTTACGTATCGAGCAACGTCTTCCTTCATGCCATTCCACCAGAAGTTCTGTCTTAAATCTCTATACATCTTGGTAGATCCTGGGTGAATCGAAAACGGTGAGGTGTGAGCTTCGGCTAACAATGACTCACGAAGGGTGGAGTCATCGGGTACACAAAGTCTTTTGCCGCACCAAATCACCCCCTGATGGTCTATACTAAATTCAGATTGCTTACCCACCTCGAGATTTTGCACAATTGCCCAAAGTTCTCCATCTTGCTTTTGTGCATCTTTGATCCGGAATATGAGGTCGGGTTCAATCTGCATTCTAGCTAGATATCCTTCAGAATTACTAACCTGAAGCCAAATGTTCATCCTTTCGAGATCCCTCCTAATACGAGGTTGAATTTGTAGGCAAGATATAGTCCCGGAATTCTTTCGGCTTAATGCGTCAGCTACAACATTGGCTTTGCCTGGATGGTATTGAATATTTGCGTCATAATCTTTTAAAAGTTCTAACCACCTTCTTTGCCTCATATTTAGCTCCTTCTGCATAAATATATACTTGAGGCTCTTGTGGTCGGTAAAGATGTCACAACTTTCACCATACAGATAATGTCGCCAAATCTTAAGTTGTAACACCTCGAATTTTTGTGTCAAATGATGTGTTAACACGTGTCGTTTAATTTACACGTGGCATTGATATTAAATAAAGGACTAATTTTGACAAACCTTGAATGTATGTGAATTCGAGGGTTATAGATGTCAAACAAGGGTAAATATACTGTATGGTAACCCTACATGGTGCTTGTACCTTCAAACGAATGAATCATGGATCGTACGGAAGCGAAACGCGGAAGAAAGTGAGAGATTACAAGCTACAGGGGTTAACCGTGTCAACATGTTTAATTATACCTCTGAGTGACCCGTTAACGCTCCCGAGGCTTTGTAACAGTATTATACGCTCACTAGAATATACTGTATAAATTCCGCGAAGTTCCGTTTTAAAACGAGAAAGTTATGATCGAATTCGTATGAGAGGGGTTAAAAGCGTCAACAGTGAAAGTTAAGGCTTTCTGAATAATTAATAAACTAACCGGGGACTTAACAACGCGGGTAAATAACACGAGGTCCTTAGTTGTAATTGACCGAGGGCCAAACCGCAAAGTTACCCCTTCAAACCCGAAAGGTCAGGTTAATAATTACGAAAGATTTCGTTATTAATTACCAGGATTTCGTAATGATTATAAAAGATTTTAAAAACCTGAAAATCAAGCCTCTCGCGACCCGCGTTGTGTTTTGGGCTAAGTTGAGGCGGGCCGCGAGCCACCTAATATACGCGCCTGAAATTTGAATCTCAGGCGACCCGCGTACAAATGCATGGAAACTCCCATGCGGGCCGCATTAGACGCCCAGATGCAGAATGTTTGTATTTTCTTGCCTTTTGAGCTTGTGAATGATCAAAACGTCAATAAATGAGGCATGGGCACCCTATACTCGACCCATAGCTCTATGGGACACCTGCCCATCATCCATGATCAGTATAGATCAATGTGGAGTGATCTTGGAGCTCATTTTTCACTATAAATAGCCATGTTGTGTTCATAACAATCACACAACTCAAAACACACTTCACTGATCATTCTAAGAGCTTTCAAGTGTTCTTCTCTGCTCTCTAAGCAAGACACAACTTCTGTAAGTCGTTCAAATCCATTTTGGTCTTGTATTTCCATAGATTTAGCTCATAAACCAAACCGTCGTAACTAACGGTTGTTATAGCGATAATTCACAAATGGTCCAGTGAATTGTCGGATCAAAAGTAGTTATCAGTTGGTATTTATGTGGGTAATAAACCCCTAAAAGGGTTCCCTCTGATCACCACTCTAACTATGTCAAATGTCGAGTCAAACGTGCACTTAAAAAGTCAACAGAAAGCTATTTTGCCGTTTTATACATAATCTGTAATGTATATGTTATGAAACCTGTTTTGACACTCATAAAACATGATATTGAGTATATAAACTTGTTTACGCTCGTTTGAATCGACCATTTGCTATACTGACCCGGTTCGGAGCCGAATGTCGCAAAAGTTTGACTTCTGCTTTGACTTCAGTTCTGACCCGTTTTAGTGAGGTATAGATATGCCTTAGGACTCTCTTAGGACCAGGTTACATGATGGTATAAACCTCTATGATCAGTTCATGATTTGTCCGAGTCTTTTACGCATTTCCGTTAATCGCCTAAAAGTTGACCGTAACGGCCTTTTAAAAATAAAACGAGTATTTCGGACACGTGAATGGACCATAACCTTGCTTATTAAATTATAAGCATGTCCTTAAAGTTTCACGTCAATCCGAGGTCTAGAATGAGAGTTATGCTAAATAGTGCATTTAAAGTAAACTTTTGTAATTAACGGCGCAATTAGCATAACGCCCGTCTAAACCAAGATTTCATCATCCAAAACTTTTACCCACTGTTATAAAATAATATTTTTGGAATTTTAAAGATTTTTAATAATTTTTACCTTGCTCATAACCTGCGGTTATGGCTACGGTTCGGTAAATACAGAATATGCCCTTTTCGGCCAAAACATGAGTTCTACAAGGTCTTTTGACCCGATTCCAGTTGCTACTGATTTTAAATAATAAATAAAGTATTTTAGACGTTATAAACTGTTCGGGAAACTCAGATTTCCTGTAGAACTCGAAAAGCTCTTTAAAAGTCTTTAAAATGACCGGAAAACCCCTACGGGGCGTAATATTAACTTAAACTCGTTACGGGCATCACGGAAGGTATCCTACTGATACCACAACCTCTTTAAGGCATATTGACTTAGGAAATAAACGTAAGACTCTCATGGTTAACCGTTTCGCTTATTGCGCACACGGTTCGGCTTATGAAACTAGTTTTCATAAAATAGCCGATACGGGTCAAATTATATTATTTGGACCCCAAAATCCAGAGTGTGAACCTTGAACCCATATAAAACCAGTCTCTGAACTTGTTTGGGGCAGAATCACATTCCATTCTCGGTTTTCGCCTTTTCGCGCGATTAAACCATATTTATATTCCGGAACCAACCGGTCTAGGCTACGGCCAATATAAAGACCCGTTAGGATTCTAAGAGGTTAATTAAAACCTTTGTTCCAGATTAGGAGCCCAGTAAAAGCTATCGGTGATTTAATCAAATTAAGGAATAATACTTGCAAAGGTAAATACTTTTAACTTATTTCCCCTATATGGGCTTGGGATACGGTATAATATTTACCGCTTGATTGAGCATCATATCTTCCATCGTTTAGGTGGTTAATTAAATATTATGATCGGCTCATTTAAACAGTTTTGTTTCTTAAAAGCCTTTGGGGGGTTAATGACCGTTGTCCCGGATATCCTTGGCATCATTTTACGAAATGGCCACGACCATCGACATCCCGGTGTAGGCGTACACCCGGTATATATTGTCGACATTTAATTAAAAGACGTAGCCGTTGGTTTCTATACTACGGTTTTACGCAATGTGGTGTGTCTATTAATCTTTAACCCGGCACGACCCGGGCTACTGAACGCATAAAAGAACATGTAATACGTTCACAAGATTTTAATAATTTTCCCAAGTTATAAAAGAGTTTGTGCCTTGTGCATTCAAATCAATTTTAATAAACATTTTCAAATGTGTCAGTTGAATGTATTTACCAGTGTAAACTGACGTATTTTTCCCCAAAAGATTAAGTGCAGGTACTATACGAAATGGGCTGGTAATAGCTTCCTAGGCATCACGAATAGTCTCGCAAACTCGATGCCGTATCTGAATGAACAATATTTTATTATTATTTTGATCCGCTGTGGATACATTCGACTTCTGTAATACATTTGATATTACCACCAGAGGTTGAAGTATGTATATTTATCTTTAAAGCTTCCGCTGTGCATTTATATAATTGTGTGGTTTGACTATATTGTTGCCAACTACGTCACGGTAATCCCCCACCGGGCCCACCGGTGAAACACGTGGAAATCGGGGTGTGACATAAGTGCAAAGACGACTGCGGTTAGTTCTAAATCATGTGTAGGATAGTTAACTTCATAAGGCTTCAACTGACGGGAGGCATAAGCGATAACCTTCCCATGTTGCATTAGCACACAACCTAATCCTTTCTTTGAGGCATCACTGTAGACTTGGTAACCTCCTGATCCAGAAGGGAGAGCGAGTATCGGAGAGGATACGAGTCGTTTCTTTAATTCTTCAAAGCTTTTCTCTTGTTCCTCATTCCATGAGTACTTCACCCCTTTCCTTAGGAGTTTTGTGAGTGGTAAAGCAATTACCGAGAATCTTTCAACAAATCTTCGGTAATAGCCAGCAAGACCCAAGAAACTTCGTATTTCGATAACAGAAGTGGGTCTTGGCCATTTTGTAATAGCTTCAACCTTTGTTGGGTCTACCATAATTCCCTCTGCTGATATGACATGACCTAGAAATGACACTTGGCTAAGCCAAAAGTCACATTTGGAAAACTTCGCGTACAACTTCTCATGTCGCAAGGTTCCAAGTACTACATGTAGATGTGCTTCATGCTCTTCGCGACTCTTAGAATATACCAGAATGTCATCGATAAAGACAATAACGAATTTGTCTAGGAATTGGTGAAATACGCGATTCATCAAATCCATGAAGACTGCGGGTGCATTAGTTAGCCCAAAGGGCATAACCAAAAATTCGTAATGACCATATCGAGTACGAAAGGCGGTCTTGGGAACATCATCATTCTTGACCTTTAGCTGATGGTACCCAGACCTCAGGTCGATTTTTGAGAAGAACTGAGCCCCCTGAAGTTGATCAAAGAGGTCATCAATGCGAGGCAGAGGATACTGATTACGAATAGTAATCTTGTTCAGCTCTCGGTAATCAATTCATAAACGCATACTACCGTCTTTCTTCTTCACAAATAAGACCGGAGCACCCCAAGGTGAAACACTGGGTCTTATGAATCCTAGATCTAACAATTCTTGCAATTGTTCCTTCAACTCCTTCAGTTCCATCGGGGCCATACGGTATGGAGCTTTAGAAATAGGTTCGGCACCAGGGATCAAGTCGATGGTGAATTCTAACTGACGGTCGGGTGGTAATCCCGGGAGTTCATCCGGAAATACATCAGGATATTCACGAACAACGGAGTGGCTATCGATACTCTTAATACTAGCAGAAGTATCCTTAATCGATGCTAGGAATCCAGCACAGCCGTTTGATATGGATTTTCGAGCCTTGAGCGCAGAGATAATTTTAAGAGATTTATGGGCTTGAGTTCCCAGATATATAATATCAGGATGATGAAGATCACCGAAAATAACACGGCGAGAATGACAATCTATAGTTACGTGATGTCGAGATAACCAATCTATTCCTAGAATAACATCAAAGTCACACATATGTATAGGAAATAGGTCTGCCTTACACACAATAGATTCAATACATATCGGACAATCTTTATATACGTAAGTGATTACGAATGAAGTTTCCATGGGAGTGGAAATGGTTAAAGTATGATTTAAGAGAGTTGGTCTTATCGGAAGATACTTAGTAAACGAGTGGGATACTAAAGAATGGGTCGCTCCTGTATCGAATAACACATAGATACTACGTTCACCAATCTGAAGGGTTCCAGATACAGTACCTGGAACATTAGCAGCGTCAGTAGCAGAAAGTGCGAAAACTCTTCCTCCAACATTGGGTTGATTATTTTTCTTAGTATCTTTCTTAGGACATTCCTTGATCATGTGTCCAGTTTGGCCACATCTAAAGCATGCTCCTGTACTTCGGTGACATACGCCCTGATGTCTCTTACCACAAGTATTACATAGAGGATATGTAATCTGATTTGGGTTTACTTGTTGATTCAGTGGTTGAGCTCTAATAGGTTCTGCATACAACTGAATCTGGTTTTGAGCAGGCCTCGGGTTTTGAAGTCTAGGTTGCCATGGACGTGCTTGATTTCCAGAGTTTTGATTTCCTTGCACTTTACGATCTTGATGCTGTGGCGTAGTGGATGATTGGCCGATTTCTTGCTTAAATTGGCCTTCCCTATTTCTCTTCTTATTATCCCCAGTTCGAGATAGGAATTCTTTCCTTTCGAATTCAAAAGTTTTGATTGCATCAGCAACTTCGGTGATATCCTTAAATTTCATATACATGATCGACTTCCGAATTCGATCATTAACTGCCCACTTGCATTTTTCTGCCTGGACTTCTGCCGATCCGGCAACATCTCCTACAATACTAGCCAACCTTGAAAATCGAGTAATGAACTCAGAGGCTGGTTCATCACTCCCCTGTCGAATTATTGCATACTCCCTGATATAAGCTTCTTTATCAGCGGTCGAAAAATACTTGTCGTAAAATATATATTACGAAAGTCGACCCATGAAAGATTGGCGTCAAAATCATCCCCTCCTTTGACTTGCTTATATCCTTCCCACCAAGTTTGTGCGTCATCTTCAAATTTGTAGGTAGCCAGTCTAACTTTGTATTGCTCCGGAACTCCAAGAACTCCGAATGTGACAACCCGAAACTTCGAGGTAAAAACCGTTCGCTTTGCTTTTACAAAATAATTATATATTGATCCCATTCGACGAATTACATTATACGCATTTAATTTATAGTAACCAAACCAAATCCATATTGTGCTGAATCGACCTGAACCGTTTGAATCGAGGAGCATGTCTCCTCGCTAGTCGACCCAACCTACTTATGTAACTCGAAACCTATGAGGTTCAAAACATAGCGTGTATAAGTTATACTTACATTACTAATATATTAAACACATGTATTAGTGTTTAAAAAAATATATATATATATATTGATACCAACTAATCTGTGCCAAACAACTCATGAAGGCAGCTGTGACAATCTGAGTTTCAAGGTTTTTCCTTCGTACGTTACTGGTTTACAATACTGTCTTTGTATTTTGAGTGGGGTTGTAACTTGTGCACGGTTTAGTGAATTGTTCTAGTATACGATCCTTGTAAGTGTGCGAGCCCACATATGTGGTGTGATCCAATTACAAATGTGCGATATGATTACGTAAGTAATTCATGTGTCCAGAACTGTTATTTGTTTAGCTGTTTTTGGGGTGTTTAGAGGTTGTGGTTTTGTTCAGATCGGTTTTACTGGGTAGTGCCCGTAAGCTTCTTTTAATCGGGACGTTTTATTTGATGTTATCTGTCGACTACGTCTAATGTCGAGTTCGGGCTACGGTGCTGATCTGATCGGGGATGACATCACGAGTGGGTGACATCACAAGTGATGTCATCATTTAAATATGGTAACATTGGCCGATTAATGTCTAAAGTCAAGATATAAGTATTCACATTATGACAAAGCATGTTGGCAAGATAGTTTGTGATTGGACCTAATGGTGGTCCAATGAGGATTCACCTATTAAACATCCAATGGGAAGCATTTACAAGATGACAACAAATTCAAGTTTTAGTCACATGTGGATTTGCTGATAAAGTCAAGCTTGTCGGCCATGCATGTGACTATCTCGATTTCATGTAAAGGTTCACAAGTAAAGGTCCAATCAGAAATTAGCGGCCAAATCAAAGTGTGTTATATAATAGTTGTCGGTTAATATAATACCCACATGGGCCGCACATGGGCATCTTGGCACACACACGGTGTGCATTGGGCCGGCTATTATAATAGTTTATATACACTCGCATACGTAAGTAGATGAAGGTGGTTCCTATAATTTAGCACTCACAGAATTATTAACAAACCCTAAAGCCCTCCCACACGTGAACGACGGCAGCTATCCTGATCAATCGAAATCCTCTCCTTCAAAGGGGCAACTCTTTCTTAGCCTAGTAATATCGACTGGTACGCTATTATCCTTGATTGTTTCTAGTTTTATGTCTATGTGTTGAATGTATGTGCATGTGTAGGGCAAAAGCTTGAGTTAGAATACTGTTTGCAAATTGAATTGAGCATGATGGATCTATTAACATATTGTTAACGGCTGTTATGGGCAATTAATAAAAGGGATTTCCAATCACCGTTTCGTTACCTCTTAGATGGTGTTGATTCGATTTGAGCAATTATCATACGCTAACGATTCGGTAACGATTAGGGGTATTAGCGAACCACAAACACTGTGAAGTCATGATCGTTACTCAATGATATGGTCGATGCTTGATCTGAAATCTAATCGCTAAATGGTAACTTGTTATTGCTTGAACATATGAAGGCATAATGAAAGTTGTGATTAGGAGTTTCGATTTTAAATAAGAACCTAGGGCTGTATGATGTTAAGAACGTCCATAAGGTTGGTTCACGAAAGATTGAATGATAAACTGTGATAGGTTAACCGGTGTGAACTTTAATGTTTGTGTTACTTGATCCTTTGGAAGATGAAGCGGTTGCCGAGTCGTGAACTAATTACACAACATAATTACACCACAATAGACATAATTCAATTGGGCTGCCTACCCGATCCGTGAAACACTTGTGACGGGCCGCGCACACCTCGGTTAACATTCGGCCGCACACATTCGGGTAGGTACCGGACCGCATAACTTGAAACTGGTCATCGGTCATGGGCCATGATTCAGAATTGGGCCGCACAAAAGGGAACCGGATCGCGTGATTGAGCTGGGGCGAACCTGCTTGGGCCGAGCATTGTATGATTATCATATAAGTGGATAAGTGATGTCGGTGATGTGAGATGTATAGGTGACCCAAACCATAGTGCAATTATAAAACGTGATTAATGTTATTACCTGCTAAGCTATGTTGTTAATTGAAATTGTGAAGCTGTGTTAGGAACCAATAGGTATACTGAAAGACAAGAATTATCATGAGATTGTGTGCATGGTATGCAATGTGATGATTGTGAAATGATAAGGTGACTAATTTACTGCCAAGATTAGTATCATGCCGCGTGTTTTGCTAGTATGCTAAGGGTGTAATGTGAATATTTGGTATGTAATCTGAATGTGTACGCAACTGATTATTATTGGTAACCATGTTAGGATTTGTTGACCAACTGTGGATAACATGACATAACATACCGAGCAGTCTAAGGTGAGTTCACTACATTCGAGCATGCGTCCCAGTGGTTGGGGACAGTCAGTGGGTATTCCATGGGGGGAATAAGGCTTTGGGTAAAAACGAGGATATTGGTTAATGATCTCACCTATCATCTTTTGTAAGTCCCTCATCGGGTATTAGTTAGTAGCGCTACTTAGGTTTGGCACCCTCACACCGCTCCTGTAGAGGACGGAGGTGAACTAATGACCCAGTCTGGCCCAGTACTAGATAGGAGTACGTGGGAAGGGCAGTCGTGTATTACAGGAGCCGTCATTGTTCGGAAATGAGATATTAACAATATTACTTGCATTGGGTATTAAACTGTTTTACATACACCGGGTAACAAACGTTTTCTAAAACTGTGAACTCGCCAGCTTTGTCTGATACGTGTGTTACATGCTCGCAGGTCCATAGGTACTACGAAAGCAGGAACTTGCTGGCTGGAGGGCGTGAGTGGTCATGGTTGCTTGCTGGAATTATTATCAGACTTTTTATCCTATGTTCGTTTGGGGATAACACTTATATTACGTTACATTAATGCTTCCGCTAAACTTATGATTTTAATAATAATGTATGTTGGGATTTTATTATCTTTAAACAACGAAGTTTTATTTCAAACTTGTGATTCAATGTAATTGGTGGCTCATTGCTAGTCGTCACACGCCTAACAGGGACACTCACAAGGTGGTAATTTTGGGGGTGTGACAGTTTGGTATCAGAGCCACTGGTTATAGCGAACTTGGTTTTATAACGTTTTAGAAAAACCAGACTATAACCGAACAGTTCTGAAAACAAGGATACGACCATGACACTCAGCTCCAGATAGCAAGGTTCGTCTTTCATTTATTCATTGCATAGCATAACTAGTGAACACTTACATATGATATTGTCTATGATTGCACGTTGGTACAATAGTATGAATCCATGTATTACCTGCATGTTTTATATGACTGATAGGGTGGTATTTCCCTAAACATTCATGACTCACGTTTCGTGATGCTCTTGGTTTGCTACTTGAGTTTGAGGAGCCATTTGACATGAGTTAGGAGGAGCTGAGATGAGCATGCAAATCACAATATTATTGTGGGTGCACACATAATAATAATGTGGGGTGCATGCAAGTCCCAGTGAGGCTTAACAAGTGGAAAAGAGGTTCCGTTTCATTATTTGATTGATGTGCAACACAACAGTCTATAAGAGTCATAGCAGTGATTGTCTACTACTTGAGCATGATCTTTTCATTTCTCTCTAAACCCTTACGAATCTCGATGTTATCGAGCATTATCTGAACACCCGTCTGAATGCCTAGCGAACTGTGTAGAACGTTAGGTGCTTGTACGAACATCCCTGAGTTGGACGCTGCAGCGTCGAATGATGGGACGATATCTTTTCACTTCTTTTCATCGGTTAGAACTCAATGTACCGACGTCTTAGACCCCGGAGTGCGACCACATCCGCAACACTCTAGAAACATATCGTATATTACTCAGTTAATTTGCAAGAGCGATGGACAAGAGGATGAGCGTAGTGTCTTATCAACCCCAGTATTAGAACGACCCTGATTACCAGCAACGAACTCTCGCAGATTGACCTCAACCGAACCCTTAACCCTAGTAAATGACTTATGGGAGTCGACTCTTACGAATCAATCGGGACATGGAATGTGTAACTTCCCACGTAGTGAGTAGTGCCTTAGGACGCGACACAGAATGGGACAAGAGGGACCCTGTTGTTGAAAGATCGTATGGCTCCGTTTTAAGCAACGACAACAGAGGCAACGGTCACGGCAACATCAAGGAACTCGTAATCATAGCTTATAGTATGGAAATGAAGTTGACCACGACAAGGGCAGACTGTGTCAAGTCAAAGTGTCATCATCCAAGGGAATAAAGACAGTACTAGGAATTCTCGCAACGAAAACAACACTGGAAATGATGCGTACGGAAGGGTATTTAGGATTGGTGAAGGTGACGCCAGGCATAAGAGCAGCATGGTAACTTGTATAAGTAGCCCTGTTTTAGTCAACCCTGATGCTTCTTGAAACCGAACCTGTAGTGGCAGCAACTGATGGCAAGTCAAATAGAATTTCATATGTTCGTTGGGGTGTAAACTCGACCTTGTGGGACAAGTGTTCGACGACAACTTTCCTTCTGTCATCCTCGATAATTTGATGCAGTAGTTATTATGGATTGGTTATCCATACATCGCGCAGATATACCCTGCGATAAGAAAGCTTTGCGTACCCCTCTCCCTAGTGGAGAATCGTCATCTGTTCCAAAGTACCAGAGTTGTGTAGAGGTTAGCATCAATTCTGCGATGAAAACCCAGAAGTGTCTACGGGGGGGGGGGGGGATTACCTCGCTATGTTAGCAACCGTTTCTGATTGTCAGGCTATCGGGGATCCACCAATTGTTCTTGACTCCTCTCGGTGTGCTACTCTAGGAACTTTCAGGCTTACTTGCACAACTGTTAGTCAGAATCTCAGTTGATCTCACGGCAGGGGCAACACTGAATACTCATACGTATTATCGAGAACTTAACAAGGTAACAGTTAAGAAGCGTTTGCCTCGACCATGTATTGTCAACCCGTCGACCAGTGCGAGGGACAAGCTTCATTCGAGTATTAGCTAGTGAACGAGGACTCCTGAGGGAGGAGCCACTCCGCGCGAGGTCTTGTTAAAAGGTAACTTCTGGATTCGAGAGGTGCATATTTGGTCATATAAACGATAAAGTGGGAATACACGTGGATCTCGCTAAGGTCCATTTCGTTAGAAACTGATCGACACCAAAGATCCCCTTGGGGATGCAGCAATTCCTGGCCTCACTCTGGATACTATCGCAGATTCATCACGGGATTTTTGAAGATCGCGCAGCTCTAATCTTTTCAGCTCTCGAATCCCAACTCTGCAATGCATTAAGCATCATCTTTACCCGAGGGTGCGGGTGATTTAGTGGTATATTATGATGGTTCAAATCAGAGTCCCAGTTACATACCGATACAACACGAGAAGGTGATGGCTTACGTAGGGGAATTATAAGGAGAGTTGCACGAAGCACAACCAGCGATGGAAACCACTGTCTCTGGATTTAAGTTGGAGGCATTACTTGGACGGTACCAGATGCGCTATTTAGACCGATCACAAGGGCCTCCCATGTACCATTGTTTCGAAGGAGCTAAAACATGTAATGGCATTGCTGAATGGAACTTTTGCATGATTACGATGACGACTGAGGAACCTAGACGTGTACAAGCTTTGCAACCCACTATCAACTCTAACCTACCTGATCAAACCGGAGAACTGAGGGAAGAGAATTTTCAAGTGGAACCCATGCGGGGCATGGAGGAGCAATCGTTGGCAGGTCGGACGATATACGCAATCTCATGGAACGAATGTGGATCTTGTTATACAACAACTGTAGGGAACTTGTGTTGAGCAAGGCACATCATCCTCGATACGCTGGCCATATGGGTTGGATGGAATATGTTAGGATCGAAGAATCTTGTACTGGCAACTGAGCTTGAAGGCCTACACAGCGAAGCATGTGAACGACGTTTGACTTGTGCGAAGGTCAACGTGGAATATCAGAAACCTTCTGGTTTGTGTCAGTAATCAGAAACACCTATTTAGAGATTGAAACGGATGACCATAGGGTTTGTCGCCGGTTTACCAAAACATCGAAACGGAAACAATATCGCATGGGTGATCGCTGATTGTCTCGCGTTATCAGCACACTTTCTTTCAATCAAATAAACTGACGAGTCTTCGCAGCTGTGAATATTATTATGAGAGATGCGGCTTTTAGGCATGAGGTGCCAGCTTCTGTTATCTTTGATTTTGAGCTATACCTGATTTACGACCGGCATTACATATCACACTTGGCTCACGTCTAGACATGAGCATTGCTTACCACTGTAGGACAACCGGAGAGGGCAATGAACCATCCTGACACACGAAGACATGTTGCGAACATGTGCGCGGTTGACTTTAGCAAACATTTGGAAGGACACTTATCTTTGGACATCCAGTCGTTACCATTTTGGTATGCATACAGCTCTGTTTGAGACATTGCATGGATAGTAACGCTAATCTCCTTGTTGGACTAAGGTGGGTGACAACCTAATCACAGATCCAGGACTATACTCGAAACTCTTGAAGATTGCTTAGGTCAGGTATTGTTTGACGACAACGCGTGACTGCCATGAAACACTGGGAGTTCGCTGTAGGCGAACGTATCATAATCGAAAGTCTCACCCTGCGAGGGTGCGGTACGCTTTGGAGAAGCGTGCCAAGCTTCATCTACGATATGTTGGGACAGCCAGAATTCTGGATGGTAGCGGTGATGTGGCTCACAAACTCGGGTTACCTAGCGAATTGGATAACGTTCGCGATAATATTTATACCTCGAATCCAAGGTAGTGTTTGTCCGATGAAACTTTTATGATACCCCTATTAGAACCTATGGCTTGTGACAAGTTGCAGTTGGCGTGTAATCCACTGAAATCATGGACCAGGACGTCAGGATTCGTTAGCGTAGTCGTATAGCAATCGTGAGAGTCGTTGGAACTCAAGGTGTGGAACTCAATCGTTCAGGTGGTTGTACCAACTTTTGCTGTCATTGGTGAATTTCGGGACGAAATTCCCTTTCAAGTTGGGGATGATGTGGTACCCGCGGAAAATCCACAGTCATCCTGAGTTAACGTAACGTTTTGCTGTTTCGGATTACTTGTCAAATTTCGGGACGAAATTTCTTTCAAGTTGGGGATGATGTGACAATCTGAGTTTCAAGGTTTTTCCTTCGTACGTTACTGGTTTACAATACTGTCTTTGTATTTTGAGTGGGGTTGTAACTTGTGCACGGTTTAGTGAATTGTTCTAGTATACGATCCTTGTAAGTGTGCGAGCCCACATATGTGGTGTGATCCAATTACAAATGTGCGATATGATTACGTAAGTAATTCATGTGTCCAGAACTGTTATTTGTTTAGCTGTTTTTGGGGTGTTTAGAGGTTGTGGTTTTGTTCAGATCGGTTTTACTGGGTAGTGCCCGTAAGCTTCTTTTAATCGGGACGTTTTATTTGATGTTATCTGTCGACTACGTCTAATGTCGAGTTCGGGCTACGGTGCTGATCTGATCGGGGATGACATCACGAGTGGGTGACATCACAAGTGATGTCATCATTTAAATATGGTAACATTGGCCGATTAATGTCTAAAGTCAAGATATAAGTATTCACATTATGACAAAGCATGTTGGCAAGATAGTTTGTGATTGGACCTAATGGTGGTCCAATGAGGATTCACCTATTAAACATCCAATGGGAAGCATTTACAAGATGACAACAAATTCAAGTTTTAGTCACATGTGGATTTGCTGATAAAGTCAAGCTTGTCGGCCATGCATGTGACTATCTCGATTTCATGTAAAGGTTCACAAGTAAAGGTCCAATCAGAAATTAGCGGCCAAATCAAAGTGTGTTATATAATAGTTGTCGGTTAATATAATACCCACATGGGCCGCACATGGGCATCTTGGCACACACACGGTGTGCATTGGGCCGGCTATTATAATAGTTTATATACACTCGCATACGTAAGTAGATGAAGGTGGTTCCTATAATTTAGCACTCACAGAATTATTAACAAACCCTAAAGCCCTCCCACACGTGAACGACGGCAGCTATCCTGATCAATCGAAATCCTCTCCTTCAAAGGGGCAACTCTTTCTTAGCCTAGTAATATCGACTGGTACGCTATTATCCTTGATTGTTTCTAGTTTTATGTCTATGTGTTGAATGTATGTGCATGTGTAGGGCAAAAGCTTGAGTTAGAATACTGTTTGCAAATTGAATTGAGCATGATGGATCTATTAACATATTGTTAACGGCTGTTATGGGCAATTAATAAAAGGGATTTCCAATCACCGTTTCGTTACCTCTTAGATGGTGTTGATTCGATTTGAGCAATTATCATACGCTAACGATTCGGTAACGATTAGGGGTATTAGCGAACCACAAACACTGTGAAGTCATGATCGTTACTCAATGATATGGTCGATGCTTGATCTGAAATCTAATCGCTAAATGGTAACTTGTTATTGCTTGAACATATGAAGGCATAATGAAAGTTGTGATTAGGAGTTTCGATTTTAAATAAGAACCTAGGGCTGTATGATGTTAAGAACGTCCATAAGGTTGGTTCACGAAAGATTGAATGATAAACTGTGATAGGTTAACCGGTGTGAACTTTAATGTTTGTGTTACTTGATCCTTTGGAAGATGAAGCGGTTGCCGAGTCGTGAACTAATTACACAACATAATTACACCACAATAGACATAATTCAATTGGGCTGCCTACCCGATCCGTGAAACACTTGTGACGGGCCGCGCACACCTCGGTTAACATTCGGCCGCACACATTCGGGTAGGTACCGGACCGCATAACTTGAAACTGGTCATCGGTCATGGGCCATGATTCAGAATTGGGCCGCACAAAAGGGAACCGGATCGCGTGATTGAGCTGGGGCGAACCTGCTTGGGCCGAGCATTGTATGATTATCATATAAGTGGATAAGTGATGTCGGTGATGTGAGATGTATAGGTGACCCAAACCATAGTGCAATTATAAAACGTGATTAATGTTATTACCTGCTAAGCTATGTTGTTAATTGAAATTGTGAAGCTGTGTTAGGAACCAATAGGTATACTGAAAGACAAGAATTATCATGAGATTGTGTGCATGGTATGCAATGTGATGATTGTGAAATGATAAGGTGACTAATTTACTGCCAAGATTAGTATCATGCCGCGTGTTTTGCTAGTATGCTAAGGGTGTAATGTGAATATTTGGTATGTAATCTGAATGTGTACGCAACTGATTATTATTGGTAACCATGTTAGGATTTGTTGACCAACTGTGGATAACATGACATAACATACCGAGCAGTCTAAGGTGAGTTCACTACATTCGAGCATGCGTCCCAGTGGTTGGGGACAGTCAGTGGGTATTCCATGGGGGGAATAAGGCTTTGGGTAAAAACGAGGATATTGGTTAATGATCTCACCTATCATCTTTTGTAAGTCCCTCATCGGGTATTAGTTAGTAGCGCTACTTAGGTTTGGCACCCTCACACCGCTCCTGTAGAGGACGGAGGTGAACTAATGACCCAGTCTGGCCCAGTACTAGATAGGAGTACGTGGGAAGGGCAGTCGTGTATTACAGGAGCCGTCATTGTTCGGAAATGAGATATTAACAATATTACTTGCATTGGGTATTAAACTGTTTTACATACACCGGGTAACAAACGTTTTCTAAAACTGTGAACTCGCCAGCTTTGTCTGATACGTGTGTTACATGCTCGCAGGTCCATAGGTACTACGAAAGCAGGAACTTGCTGGCTGGAGGGCGTGAGTGGTCATGGTTGCTTGCTGGAATTATTATCAGACTTTTTATCCTATGTTCGTTTGGGGATAACACTTATATTACGTTACATTAATGCTTCCGCTAAACTTATGATTTTAATAATAATGTATGTTGGGATTTTATTATCTTTAAACAACGAAGTTTTATTTCAAACTTGTGATTCAATGTAATTGGTGGCTCATTGCTAGTCGTCACACGCCTAACAGGGACACTCACAAGGTGGTAATTTTGGGGGTGTGACAGCAGCCCTTTTCCTTTAGCCAATGTTTCGGCCCAAACAACTCATTCAAACCCTCAATTTATGTGCGGCCGGGAGTGTGCGATTGACCCGGTCAGCTTTTCCTCTTGTTTCCCGTAACCTAACCCCCATCATATACTATCAAGGAGTTACAATCCAAAGTTTACGAAAATTCTAATTACCATTTGGATACTAACAGGTTATTCCCATCATTTAATCAGATCAATCCACACATGACCTTTATGTTAAGATTAACTACAAGGGATAGAACCATCAGATCTATTCATCCAATTGATGCGAATAAACGTTTTTTTTTATGGATATTGTATGGCTAAATAATAAAGAAGAATGCATGCTAAGGAATTAGTGATTTAGATTTGTACACGAGAGAGATTTGCATGATGATAAAATGTGAACAATTCTTTACAATAATGGGATGAATAGATCTGATGGTTCTATCCCTTGTAGTTAATCTTAACATAAAGGTCATGTGTGGATTGATCTGATTAAATGATGGGAATAACCTGTTAGTATCCAAATGGTAATTAGAATTTTCGTAAACTTTGGATTGTAACTCCTTGATAGTAGGAATGGCTCTGGCGACTCTGGGCGATATTGGCGATCTACTGAAACCCTAACTTTCTTGTTCTTTCGATCTTGCTGATCTTCTTTCTTGATTGATTTGGGTTAGGAATTGTGGTGTTGTCGTTCCTTCTGAGTAAGGATACTAGACTTCACCGTGGTTACTAATCTTTTGACGTCAGATTTAGGGTTAGCTTTTGTTTCGTTTCTTGTTAGGGTTTATCGCTAATTTGCTTGGTTTCTCTCTTCTGTTCATTATTATTGTTCGTTGCATGCTGCTAGATTACGTGTGGTATGGATTTTAATCAATCTTTGCCGGTGGATAAGGACGCTAGGAATGTGAAGCCGCCGGATATCTTGCTAAACCCTAATAAGGGTTTTACGGCTAGAGTATTGAACATAGATGGCAAAACATTCTGCCCGCGTAGGGGTGTTTTGTCGGATCATCAGCAGGGACCGAAGATAGTTAATATTATCGACGAACTAACCAAGATCACAGTTCCAGTTGAATGCATAGCGGATGGTCATAATGGTGCAACACCTGATTCGGTGCATGCTGAAGGAGAAAATTCTAACCCTAATAGTTCTACTCAGACGTATGCGGATAGGGTTAAGCTTAATACTAAAGGGAAACGCGAGGTAAATTTCAGGTTATTGGAGTCTACAGAAACGGTGGAGGAGGCTGATGTGGTCATACCCAAGGAAGCTGTTAGGCAGGTACAAAAGAAATTCGAAAACGTTCTGTATGGTTATTTTCTAGGTGATAGATTGCCGTTCCCGGTGGTTGAATATTATGTTAAGAATGTTTGGGCGAAGTATGGTTTTGTTAAGCTCATGATGAATTCAGATGGTTTTTTCTTTTTTAAATTCGATTCCAAGGAGGGCATGAATAAAGTTCTTGAAGGTGGTCCATGGCTGATTAGGAAGATGCCGTTATTTTTGAATGTTTGGGGCCCAACAACTAGCTTAAAAAAGGATGGTATCAAGTCGGTTCCAGTTTGGATTAAATTCCATAATGTACCGCTTGCAGTTTACACAGATGATGGGCTTAGTCTTCTGGCGTCTAAAGTTGGTATTCCCAAGAGGTTAGACGCTTATACTGCGGATATGTGCATTGATAATTGGGGGCGTACCAGTTATGCTCGAGCTTTGGTAGAGATTAATGCGGATAATGAATTAAAGAACCATGTTATAGTTGCTATCCCGAAAATGGATGAAGAGGGTTTTGTGAAAGAAACCATTAAAGTAGAGTATGAATGGAAACCTCAACGATGTGAGACTTGTTGCTTGTTTGGTCATAACAATTCGTCATGCCCGAGAGTTCAAAAAGAGAAGGCTAAGCAGGTTACGATTGATGAGGAGGGATTTATCATGGATAGAAGGAAAACGGCTAGGTATGGCTTTCCACAGAAAAAGCAAAAACCAAAGTTTGTATACAAGCCTAAGCCTAATTATGCGGGTGCAAGTACGTCAGGAACAAAAGATCAGCCGGTAGCTAAACAAGACTCTCATCCGGTGAACACTCACAATAAGTTTGAAAGTTTAGCAGATGATTCTTTGAAATCAGGTACTTTAAATGAGTTGCAGTTGGAGAATCCGGTGTATGAGAAGGTGGATGGAAGCACGAGTAGACCTGTGGACGTGAGTAATAAGCAACCGAATCAGAGTAATTATGAGGAGGAGGGTTTTGAAGATCCTGTCAATACGGAAATGTCGTCTTTTATGAGTATGTATTCAAAGAATAATCGTTCTGAGGGGGCAAGCACTCCCGGTGATATGGGTTTTTATGGATAGCATAGCCGCCTGGAATATAAGGGGCTTGAACCGGCCCCTGAAACAAAGGGAGGTTCACCAAATAGTTAAAGATAATCATCTAAGTGTCTGTGCCATCTTGGAATCTCATGTGGAGGTTTCTAAGCTTTCGAAAGTCTGTGGTAGGGTGTTTAAAAAGTGGGATTGGACGTCTAATGGGGGGGTGTGTAATAAAGGAACCAGAATTATTGTAGGTTGGAATGCCGATTATTTTCAGCTTATGGTTCTTGCCCAAACGGATCAGGTTATACATGTTCAGCTTAAGTCTACTTTCGATGCCAAAATTCTTTTTGTGTCTTTTGTTTATGCTAAGAACACTTATCAAGAGCGACGGGTGTTATGGCAAGACTTATGTAAGCATAGTTTGGTTGCCGGAAACCATCCGTGGATTGTTATGGGGGATTTCAACTCGGCCCTTTATATGGATGACTGTTTGCATGGTTCGTCCACTCCTACGACAGGTATGCGAGATTTCTTCGAGTGTGTTCAACATAATGAGTTGCTTGATATTCCGGGCCATGGTCTTCACTTTACGTGGAACCAAAAACCAAGAGATGGTATTGGTATTCTTAAGAAAATTGATCGGGTCATGGGTAATGTTCGTTTCTTGGATGAATTCCCGAATGCTCACGTGTTTTACCACCCTTACCGTTTGTCTGACCACACCCCGTGTATTCTAAAAATGGCTAGAGAGGTTCGGCCTAAACCTAAGCCATTTAAGTTCGCTAACTTCATAGCTTCTAAGGATGGGTTTAAGGAGTGTGTTATGGCTGAATGGAGCAAAACGATTGTTGGTATTCCTATGCTCTCTGTGGTAAAAAAGCTTCGTAACCTTAAACATCCGTTGCGGATCCTTCTTCATAAACAAGGTAATTTGCATGCTAAGGTTGAAAGTCTTAGAGCGAGCCTGGATGATATTCACAAGCTGATTGATCAGAACCCGTTTGATGCTGCTCTTCGGGTCAAAGAATCTAACATTATAAAGGAGCTACATTGTGCTGCTTATGATGAGGAGTCGTTTCTCAAACAGAAAGCGAAACTTGATTGGCTTAGTGCGGGTGATGGTAACACAACATATTTCCACAACTTTGTTAAAAGTAGGAATGCACGGAGCAAAATTTACTCTATTAATGACGCTAATGGTAACCATTATGAGGGTCCAGATGTGGAGCATGCGGTTGTAGATCATTATATGAAGTTTTTGGGTGTGGAGTCCGAGGTTGATGAGCTGATTATGGAGGATTTGTTTTCTAAATCCGTTAGCCCTATTGATGCTAATAATATGATTCGTCCTGTGACTAGAGAAGAAATAAAGGCTGCTATGTTCAGTATTGGTGATAATAAAGCTCCAGGTCCTGATGGTTTCACTTCGGTTTTCTTTAAGAAAGCTTGGGATATAGTGGGTGAGGAGGTTTCGGATGCTATTATGCAATTCTTCGATAATGGTAAACTGCTTCAACAGGTGAATCATACTATTATTGCTCTTGTCCCGAAGGTCCCGACTCCCTCATCGGTATTGGATTATAGGCCCATTTCTTGCTGCAATGTCATTTTTAAATGCATCAGCAAAATCTTGGCTGATCGAATTAAGTGTAGTTTGGGTAGTTTGGTAGATATCAGTCAATCTGCTTTTGTTCCGGGTAGGAAGATTACTGATAATATTCTGCTCACTCAGGAGCTTATGCATAATTACCACCTTCAAAAAGGTAAACCAAGATGTGCGCTCAAGATTGACATACAGAAAGCTTATGATACGGTTAGTTGGTCTTTTTTGAAATCTATTCTAACCAAATTTGGTTTCCCGAGTAAAATGGTTGAGTGGATTATGACATGTGTATCCACTGTCTCCTTCTCGCTGAGCATAAACGGGAATCTTTGTGGTTATTTCAAAGGTAGAAGGGGTCTTCGGCAGGGTGACCCTATTTCTCCTTACTTGTTTACTTTAGTTATGGAAGTTCTTTCGTTGCTATTACATAGAGCAGCTGATCAACATCATGCGTTCAGATATCACGATAAATGCAAGCAACATAAGATTCTCAATGTCTCATTTGCTGATGATCTTTTCTTGTTCGTCAATCCGGACATGACCTCGGTTAAGGTGGTGCGTGATACTTTGGAATTATTCACTAGAATATCAGGGCTAACCCCGAATCTAGCTAAAAGCACAGTGTTCTTTAGCAATGTTTCGTTGGGTGTTAAACAGGAAATCCGGTCCCTTCTGCCGTTTCAAGAGGGTGTGCTCCCTGTCAGGTATTTGGGTGTTCCGCTAATTTCTACAAGGCTTATGTACAGGGATTGTAAAATCCTGGTAGAAAGGGTGGATAAAAAGATTGACAATTGGATGAATAAGTCTCTTTCGTTTGCGGGGAGGCTTCAGCTAATTAAGTCAGTTATTTCGGCTATGCATATATATTGGGCTTCAGTTTTTATGCTCCCGGCTCGTATTATGGCAGATATTGAAAAAAGGATGCGAAATTTTCTTTGGAGTGGTGGTGTAGCGAAAGTTGTTCATCCTAAAGTTGCGTGGAAAAACGTATGTCTTCCGAAATCGGAAGGGGGTTTGGGTGTGAGAAGAATTCGGGATATGAATAAGGCGTTGCTTGCGAACCACATTTGGAGTATCTTGCTTAAAAGGGAATCTCTTTGGGTGAAATGGATCCATTCTTATAGGATTAAGGGAAAGAATTTTTGGAGCATTCCCTTTCGTGGTAGTATGACTTGGGGATGGAGAAAAATCCTAATGATTCGATCTTCGATTCGTCAGTTTGTTTGGTATTCTATCGGTAACGGTCGGGACACTAATGCGTGGTATGATAACTGGTGTGACCATAGCCCTTTGGGCGATTTCATTACCCCTAGACGAATACATGGAGCGGGTTTTAATATGCAATCTTCTGTGGCAGATCTTGTAGGTAGCCTCAATGAATGGATATGGCCGGATATATGGTTTCAGTTATACCCGGTTCTCACGAACTTTATTCCTCCGGCTCTTAACCAAAATTCGGACAAGCTGATTTGGAAAGATGGTCAACATATGCAAATGGAGTTTAGTGCTAGTGAGGTTTGGGATAATATCCGTTCGCGTGGGGAAGAGGTGAACTGGGCTGAATTGGTGTGGTTTAGTCAATGTATCCCTAGACACTCTTTTCACATGTGGCTTGTCATCAAAAACAAGCTGAAAACCCAGGATCGTATGAGGATTTGGGATGCTGGAAGTGCTACTAATCTTAATCTGATGTGTTGTCCTCTTTGCAGGAAGGGTAAAGACTCTCGGGATCATTTATTCTTTCAGTGTGCTTATGGGGAACAAGTGTGGAATATGGTTAAAACTATGGCTTATATGGATGTAGTGGATGCTAATTGGGACTCTATAATGACTTGGTTCTCACAGCATAGATCGAGTAAGTCGCCTGAAGTTTTAGTTGGTAAAATGGTGGTGGCTGCATCTACTTATTTCATTTGGCAAGAAAGAAACAATAGATTATTCACTCCAAATCAAAGGAAGGCTGCGTTGCTTGCTGATATAGTCTTGCATACGGTGCGTATGAAGCTGATGACATTCAAAGCAGGAAAAGGTTCCAAGAATCCGTTAGTTTTAGAGCGGTGGAAGTTCCAAGTGAAGTCTATGAGCATCGATCCAGGCTAGAGTCGGTTTGAGTTTTGTGTTTTGTTTGTTGCCATTGTTTCGGCTTTTGGTTGTTTAGTCTTTGGTTGTTTGGCTTGGTTGTGAACTTGTTGGTTTTGGTTGTGCTAGTCTTGGGATGCCAAGTCTAGCCCTAGTGTGCTTCTCTGGCACGCTCGTGTGATTTTTTTTATTCTTTATTTATAAAATTCACCGGGGTAACCCTTTACCCAAAAAAAAACTCCTTGATAGTATATGATGGGGGTTAGGTTACGGGAAACAAGAGGAAAAGCTGACCGGGTCAATCGCACACTCCCGGCCGCACATAAATTGAGGGTTTGAATGAGTTGTTTGGGCCGAAACATTGGCTAAAGGAAAAGGGCTGCCTTCATGAGTTGTTTGGCACAGATTAGTTGGTATCAATATATATATATATATATATATATATATATATTTTAAACACTAATACATGTGTTTAATATATTAGTAATGTAAGTATAACTTATACACGCTATGTTTTGAACCTCATAGGTTTCGAGTTACATAAGTAGGTTGGGTCGACTAGCGAGACATGCTCCTCGATTCAAACGGTTCAGGTCGATTCAGCACAATATGGATTTGGTTTGGTTACTATAAATTAAATGCGTATAATGTAATTCGTCGAATGGGATCAATATATAATTATTTTGTAAAAGCAAAGCGAACGGTTTTTACCTCGAAGTTTCGGGTTGTCACATCATCCCCAACTTGAAAGAAATTTCGTCCCGAAATTTGATAAGTAAGCACAGAGAAGTAAAGTGATAGAGAATCAAATTAAACTATATGCAACACCACACACATAATAATCAATCATTACACACAATCACCAATTATCCAGATAACTACGCACACACCACGTAAACCAAATTGTAAAAACAGAATCGCGAAGTGAGTTGGGTGTTACACCGAAGATCTTTTCAACATGAGCTATCCAGTTTCTTGCTTCGACTGGATTAGTAGTGTGACTAAAGGATTTCGGCTTTTGTTTTTGGAATTTACTAATCCATATGTCTATACTATAAGTAATGTTGTTCGTGGTATTCTCACGAATTTCACCACCAGAGGTTGGATTAGTGTTAGTGCGTTCTGGATGACGAGTTTGTTGAATAACGGCCTCAGCTGTTTGAGCAACAAGGTTTGGAAGCAACCCAGCAACAGCCTGGTTGATAGCATTAATTATGTTTGGACCAACTGGAGTCTCATTCGAAGAAGTGTTGTTACGTTCATGGTTAGTACGAGTACTCCTACGTGGCGGACGACGAGGAGGCATCTATAAGAATAGACATAGGAGTTAAACCAAATAAGAGATCAAGTTGAATCCTATCATAGATATCTACCCATTCCTCACAGGTCTTAATTACTATCTTCAAGTTTTCTACAGGAAAGAGCCTTTGCTCTGATACCATAGCTGTAACACCCCAACCCGAAAGGGCTGACGTGTCACAATAACGGTAACATAACCAAAAGTCATAATTCCATTTATTTATTTGATAAGGATACAACCACACGACCATTAAAATTAAGATTAATATACAAGCGGAGACATTCATCTTAATTAACTAACATCTTCAGATTTATTCCTAGGCTTTATTCTTCTCTCTTTTCCCCTCACAAAGTAACCTGTGGACCTGTATATAAAATTTTTTTACGGAATGAGCCGAATGCTCAGTACGGAATTTTAGGCTCAAATAACAAATAATGCTTTATATGAAATCTTATCCGGATGGAACTTTATGCGAAAATGATACGACGTAAGAACATAATTTCATAATCATATCTTACGGATGTACCCATGAGCAAACTTAAAACGTGACAATACACAGGTAGCTACTCCTGCATAATTATCATATGAGATGGCGAATTGGCATACACGTTATCCACCTCCTTATACTTAAATTCTAGGATCGATCCATACGCCTCCTAATAGCCTTATGTACCACACTTGTACTTAAGAGACGCCGTGAACTGATCTCTCCGTCACGGATGGAGCACATGATGTCGATGCCGCAACAACATACTCGTGGGACACTCCACGAGAAGCGATACTCAGGGTATCAGAGTACAAATGGTCTTATTCACATAACTTATAAGACTTATTTTTATAACAAAACGGAACATATATTGGAACATGCGATAATGAGTATAACAACATAATACTATCGCATGACATGAAAGCTAAATCAAATGATTAGGATAGGAATCTAACGGACTGTCAAATGAATCGATAATCAAAGACGTGAGGAGTTTTTAACAGATATAGTAATTTAGTAGTTTATAATAATTTGAATATGAAACAATAAAGAGTGGGGTAAGGATCCGTACCTTAATAACTCCAAAGTGAAGCTACCTTGTGCTAATCTTTTAGATTTATATGGGCAGAGTTTAGACTACTGATTAATCTTTTAACCTAATTTAAATAACATGCACACAAACTAGGTTAGTAACTTAATACAGCATTTACGATAACTCACGAGATCAAATTCTCACAACGAACGACAAAGTGCGATACTTAAACATCCATCGAATTAACGACGAACGACAAAGTACGATACTTAAACTCATCCATCGAATTAATGACGAACGACAAAGTACGATACTTAAACTCATCCATCGAATTAACGACGAACGACAAAGTATAACCCTAATGTGGGCAGCACTTAAACATCCATTGGATATATTGATCGATCGGAAAATGAATCGTAATAGCGATCGAGTTATTACCCTGATTGCGGTAGCACTTCGTGAATTAGTGTGTGTTGTGGACTGATTTAACTATAACTCGACGTACACAGAACTTATGAGCGTCGTTTCAACTTCCCAGATCAAGTCCCAATGTCCTCTATTTATACTAATTTTTGGGACATGCTTACCTACCTGCTTGACATGCCTACCTACCTGCTTGATTGACATGCCTACCTACCTGCTTGACATGCCTACCTACCTGCTTGACATGCCTACCTACCTGCTTGATGGACATGCCTACCTACCTGCTTGATTGACATGCCTACCTACCTGCTTGACATGCCTACCTACTTGCTTGATTGACATGCTTGGGTGTCTTAATTAGGGTTTTCTAGTGGTTTATATTTACTATTATTCTTTTTATTTCTAGAATAATGATTTTAAATTTATGGGCATTACACGAATTAACTTGTTTTTGCCATACCAAAGCCTTCAAAACTTATTTCTAAGTTATGTAAAGGTTATTTAAGGTATGTTGAGTATATGTTGACGTTCCGGAGTATTTGTCGCATTAAACTAAGTACGTTTATGCACCAGTTTGCGTATAATTATCCAGAAAGTGATGTAGAGTTTGAAATTGAACAAAAGTCAAAACATGAAAAATGTAAAACACAACCAAACAAACATTGGGATCAAATAACATTGTTTTATTGATAACTGAACTGTTCACAACGATTATAAGCACAAATGTTACACTCTCGTTAAAGAAGGTATATGCCGAATCGCTTAGGTCTGTGTATGCACCGAACGAAGTCGATGGAGAGTCCTTCACGGCACAATCGGCATAGGGACGACTATCGTCCAAGTCTTTGCTAGGTATGAAGGTATTTTTGGAAGCAACGAGGTTGTTGGAATGCGATCCCAACATTTCTTCATGGTCTTCGTCTTGGGGTGAATCAAGCAAATCCTTCCTAAACTCTTTTGACAAATTTAGAATTAGATCTTCTAGATGAAATAACTCGTCTAGGAGCATTTCTCCTAGAATATCTGGCTGGGCGCATTCGAGGGAGAGATAGTTGGTTTTCGCCACATTCCGTACAAACTAATCACTATTTTATTTACATAATCTCATGCATTTAGCGTAATTTAATTACGTAACAGTGTCGTTAATTGGATAACAAGGTTAGGACAAGGAAACAATGCTAAAACATATGTTGGTTTTCGCCACATTGCGAAATCAGGCAAACAATGTCCTAAAAGTGTTGGTAGAAAGTGCCACGTGCACTATTCATGGATACACTATTCATGCCAGCAAATTGTGAAATCAGACCGAAACACTGAAAAACGACAGTCGGATAACATAACTGAGTCCATTTATATAAGAAAACATTATTATGAAAACACATCTTGCAAAGAAACAAGACTTTCTGGTATAACGCCCTAATATCAAAAATGTCTATTTAGGCTAAAAATATAGCACTTTTAACTTGTCCGAACCTATAACAAAGCATTTCCGGGACTTCGGAATTATGTCACTTGATGAAAAACACACTAAAACATTTTAAGGATATCAATGAGATGACCAGAATCATAAGCTTCCGATATTATATCGCTATGCATTAAACTAGTCTGTTAGCGAACCGACGAGCTAGTAAGCAGTATTTCTGTCATGGTAACAACCAAATGAAAACTCTGGTGAACTAGTTAAGCCTAATTTGGAACTCGGAACACTCCCTACATCGTTCGGATGTGAAATAACAGCTCGCGACAAAATCCGTCGGCACGCCACAAAAGTGCCGTAAATCCACCGACAACCGAACGAAAGGCATCAAGGTATCAAAACATGATTTTTACTAGTTTAGGGATCTAGTTAATAATAATTTTGGTTAATGGTGTAACTAAACCCTAAATCACCGTACTTTGGTTAAAGACCAAAATATCTATATTTTTAACCATTTTTATAAAAAAAATCATATGATACCCCCCCCCCCCCCATGGTCAATTCGGTCAACAAGTGGGTCCCACCCACTTTACCTTGTTTGAAATTTGAAAGATATGGAGTATGGATTGTGACATGGTTGTTGAAATTATTTAGTCTACACCATCATTTCACCATAACTTGAAGACTACCATTTCTATCATTTATTATCACAAGAAAATTAAAACCAAAACCCCATTCTTGTCTTCCCATTCTCGGCCAAACAAGGAACCCCACAAACCCACCATAAAACTTCACTAATCACCATTAAACCCCATAAATTACTTACTTTCAAGGCACATTAATGTCATTAATGCATGGATTAAGCATGGAAGATCATTAGGAGCTTGGTTGGAGCTTAAACATCTTCTTAATCTTCTTAATCATCTTGTGCAAAGTTGTAAGACTCCTAAACACCTTATTTAAGTTCATTATTATGTATAGATTATGGATGTTGTAACATTTATGCTTGTAATCATTGTGAACGGTTCAGTTATCAATAAAACAATGTTATTTGATCCCAATGTTTGTTTGGTTGTGTTTTACATTTTTCATGTTTTGACTTTTGTTCAATTTCAAACTCTACATCGCTTTCTAGAGGATTATACGCAAACTGGTGCGTAAACGTACTCAGTTTTAATGCAAAAAATACTCCGGAACATCAACATATACTCAACATACCTTAAATAACGTTTACATAACTTAGAAATAAGTTTTGAAGGCTTTGGTATGGCAAAAACAAGTTAATTCGCTTACAGGGACTAAACTTGACAAACTGCGAAAGTATGCCAATTTGAACTGTAAAGAACATTCCGGAACATGTCCATAAGTTAAACATACCACAAATATCCTTTACATAGCTTAGAAATAGGCTTTGAGGGGTTTGGTATGCTAAAACAAACTTTTGGATCATTCAGGGGCTAAAAGTGTCAAAAAGTGCACAAGTTTGCACTTTCGCGCATAACTTACGTTCTGAATACATCCGGACATCCAAAAATTTATGTAAACATCCTTATATTATGCCTTAGTTTTTGGCATGAGAAAAATCCATTCGTCGCGTCATTTGGATCATTTTTCGCGCTTATGCGCATTCCGTCGTAATTAAGCGAACATCGCGATAATACGGCCAAACGAACAACATCCGGCATATTTTTGAACATTTTTCATGTCCACAATGTTTAGGCATCATTTTAGGGCCTTAAAGTTGGATTTACGGGCCTTAGAAGTGTCGGAAATAGCTTAAACATGCAACAGGGATCTAAACTGTAAATTCTGAAACTTGTTGTCTGATCTGCACCCCCAGGCGGCCCACATTAGTTTGGCCTGCACCTTCACGCGGGCTGCATCAGACAAGCAGACCAGATTCAATGTTTGATCCACTTGCAGTTGTTCTTTCGATCACCCAAAGGGCAACGCCACGTGTCGGATTCTTCGGGTGGGGGCAAAATAAGGCACCACAACATTTCGACAAGTGTACGGGTCAGATCGTTGCACGATATTCAAGAAACGATCCTAACGGCTTTACTTTTCCTATAAATACCCCCCCCCCCTTTGGTTAAAACCCACAAAAATCTGATCAAAAGCTCTAAGTTGGAACCTTTGTTTCATACCTGAGCCATTTTGATCTAGATTAGCATCCGGGGACCCTCCGTAAGTGTTCTTTCGTTCTTTTATTCGCTTTTCGAGTCCGAAAGTCAAAGTTTTGTTTGACTTTCTGTGTGACCAGCCTATGGTCAACACGAAGTTCATGGAACTTCATAACGTGAGTGTGACCACGATGGCTATAGTCCGTAGTGACTATACCTACTGATTACCACGTTATCTAGGCTCAGTGACGAGTCGTAGTTTCGGCCAAAATGCGCATTCTTGCGTATTTTGTAACCAAACTACTCGTGTGCATCAAAGCCGTTTGTTTTGATGCCAAACCTGTTTTCTAAACTTAGTTAAGCATGTTCTAACATGCTTAGCTCGTCACTTTTAGTGTAGTGCTTATATAGGGCCGTAAGGTAAGCGATCTAAACCATCGCTTATACTTTCGAACCCGACCCATTTGGTCGATCATTAGGATCCGACCAAACACCTTAGGTGACCATAGCTGTAACCTTCCGAGGTTATACCTTGTGGTCACGATGTTAGGCGTTCCAAACGCGTTCTACGCGTTAAGGTAGCATAAGCTACCTAAACGGGTCGTAATGGGCCGTAAGCACTTAGGTTAGGTTTCATTTTAGTATGTAGGTTTTGTTAAACCATGTTACACGAGTCTCCATACTCGTTTGGTTTACGAACCCGCATACTATCCGATCCTTCCGATTTAGGTCCGGTATATTAACATAGCTACCTATTAGGTGCCGTTTGATATTCCGTGATCTAGCATTGTTTGGTTATTATACAAGAACTTCAAAGCAATCTTAGGTGAGTACATAGAACCCCATTTTCTACTATTTTACAAACTGTTTTGGGGTGAAACACATGTGCCTACTTGTTACTTTCATGCTTTCCATGTTTTCACATCATAAACCTGCTATGTTCGTTAGTACATTATAGTACATTGTTTTACATTACATTTCATGCTATGTATGCCCATTGTGTGCGTACTTAGTACATTGTTTTACATTACATTTCATGCTATGTATGCCCATTGTGTGCGTACTTAGTACATTCTTTTACATTACATTTCATGTTATGTATGCCCATTGTGTGTGTACTTAGTACATTGTTTACATTACATTTAATGCTATGTATGCCCATTGTGTGCGTACTTTGTACATTGTTTTACATTACATTTCATGCTATGTATGCCCATTGTGTGCGTACTTAGTACATTGCTTTACATTACATTTCATACTATGTATGCCCATTGTGTGCGTACTTAATACATTGGTTCACATTACATTTCATGCTACTTATGCCCATTGTGTGCATACTTAGTACAATTGTTTACATCACATGCCTTCATTTTGGTATAACATTTGGTTTGTTTAACATGGAACAATACATTCATTAACATTGATCACGCCATTCGTTAGTAGGTAGTGGTACCATAGGAATTGACAACTCCCATTCCTGAAATCCTGGGTTTGATTGGATTGGAAGGAATGACCGAATTCGATATACATAACTTAGATAAACCATTAATTTGTTTAAGGGTTTGTCGCCACAGTCTCAAGGCTTGGATGTATGCATATTTCACAATACCGCATAAATGTTAATATCAGTAGAGCATGCATTGTTCCACAAAACATAACGTTGATTTAAACCATGTTTTACTTCAACACCTTGTTTTGTGCATTTTACATATGGTTTAGTTGATACATCTCACTTACCATACAAGATATATTATGGATACACATTACATGATCTACATTAAACATAAACATTTTGACATTGATATACATACTTGGTGGTTTACATTGAACATAGACATTTCGATATGGTTTACACAATAACACTTGACAATTGATTTATACATGAACAATTTACATGGTGGTTGGTTTGGGTAAATGGTTGGAGTAACGTAGCGTATGTAATATGATACAAACATGGTGGATACGCCGCTGGTACTTCCTATATATAAATGCTTGCATTATATTACATATCGTAGCGTTATCTAAATCATTTCAGTATAAACATATTACATTTTATACCAATAACATATTCTTCACAAGACATTGTTTTACAAACAACTTATCTTATACATACTCATTTTACTAGGTTATTCTTTTAACCTTACATTTAGTTTACATATCATCTGATATTATCGTTTTTCAAATGGTTTACAAAGCAAGACAAATTACAACGTTCATGACTGACTGTTATTAAACATTTCTTTAAACTCAAGTCATGAATCTCATTTTCACAAACCTATGTATCTCACAGGCATTTTTATGCTGACGTACCTACTTTCACATGTATTTTCAGGAGCTATTCCATAGGATGATGATCATGACACTAGGGCGGACCTGTGCCTTAGAGACTAAAAATGAAGATAGATTAGTTTAATTATGCTAGAACTCTTTGTTTCCTGTTTAAGACAATGTAACACTTCTGTTTGATAAATAAAAATGTAACTTTAATTTCCATGGTTATGAAACAATTTAATTCTGTCCCAACACTCCCCGGCGTTTCCGCCGCGGTTGCATGTTATACGCGGCCGGGGTGTGACAGAAGAGTTGGTATCAGAGCCAATGGTTATAGAGAATTAGGTTATTAGTAATGCTTTGACCTAGACTATAACTTTCTAGGACCCTAACACAAGTTATCTTGTGTTTAGATTTTAAAACATGCACATCACCTATCCTTAGGTGATAACCACAACGAGAATTTCGATTCCGAATCCGCTTTGGAAATTAATCATCTGTTCTAGGATGATTGATTACTAGGATGATTGATTACTAGGTTTCAAAAATCTCGTCAAGGTTTTCGGGTTTTAATAGTGTGAACACGTGCGAACTGGAAGAGTGAATGCATGTACCCTGAGTTTTCTGTCTAAGGCCAGAGTGTTCGTACAAATCCACATAATCGGACCAGTCACTCTTACCTGGGAACTCTTGGGGTGAGTGTTCACTTATAGGCGAACATGTCTTCGCGATACACTATATTTGACCCATTTACTTTGATTAGACATGATGTGTCGCTTGTTTGCTTAGCAATGCATAACCACCATCTTTGCTTTTGTTGATTTTGTTTCATCTCATTCTCTTCATCCAATCATCTCACTCGTTTCCTTTCATATTTTCCTCTTCTAGAATGCCTCCTCGACGCGACAACCAGATAGCTACTACCGAGCTGGCAGAAATTATTGCGCAGCAGATGGCTGCTCAATTTTTTTTGGGTAAACGGTTACCCCGGTGATTCTATATATTCACAAACCAAAAAAACAAGTAGTGTAGAATGCCTACACTAGTTCAATCATGAGACATGTGTTGGAATTTTCGTGTAACTTTTAGAAAATAATTTTAATCAATTTGTCAAACAAACTGAACGCAGCGGAAAACATGTACACGAGGTTCGGTTCTAAACCGATTCCACCAGTGATCTCATTACAATCAAAATAGGTTATATAAAATTAAAGAATCGTGACATCCAAGAAAGACACCTTGGTTCAACGAACGATCTCGCTAGATGATCGTTGACCACGAAATCATATTTGTTCGTTTGAAACGATTTCAAACGAAACCTTTAAACTAAAGAAAAATAAAGTTAAAAAACTTTACTTACCTTTTTGCGTAATTGAAGAAACAAGAAGTTTTGTTTGTACTAGCCAATTAAAACTTCTTGAACTATTGCCTTCTTTCTTTTGCCCAAAATAAAATCTCTTGAACAAATATTTCAATTGAGAAATTTGTTTTTCTTGTTTCGTCAGAGTCTTCTTGCCGAAGTCACCACCACAAAAGCAACAACCATATATATTCGAAATTGTATCTCACTTTATGGATTGTTAAGTTTTATTAGGATAGTATTACTTTGAAATTAAATTGGAAGTGATTATAAAAGATATACATATATCTTTTTTATTTTAAATCCAAAGATAGAATCATAATCTAATCACAATTCTATAATAATCTCACAATTATATATATATTTTTTAGTTATCTAATAACAACAATATATATATCTATATCTATATATATATAAAATTTATTATAATTAACAAATTAATTATAATTTGTCTTATTAAATCTGACTCTCCGTAATTATTCCAAATAATTACCTGTTTCTTTCATTACGCTTATTATTTCGTGATCCGGTGATTAACGATTAAAACACCGTTAAATGTTCGTTGCCCAAAGTGTAACCCTTTGGGTCGTACCTTGACGGCAACATTTAATTATAATCGACAATTGAACATTATATCCAACAATCTCCCACTTGGTCGATTGGCCGATTAAGTTTCAATGTAGACAATAGTGGGTGCCTAGCTGCATCATATTGCCCCCGGCAAGGTATGACAAATTTATGTCAACTAATTCTTTGCACTAATCAAACCTTTGGTTATGCAAATACTATAGCCCTGGTTATCGACTCATTTATCCCTCTGTATTGAACACTTGTTGAACATGAGACATGGATCCAATTCATTCTCATATATTATTCAACCATTTCTAATTCCGTTCCTGATTTGAAGTGGTTTATCAAACTACTACTAGTTCGAGCGTGGCCACGCGTTAACACCAATTCAAACCAACGAAAGGCGCCAGAGTGTTCCTCTCCTAAGTATAGAAGCACAGATCCCTTTGGCTACAAACAACTCCCACTAAACTTCAGATCATTCCCAAAACTATCCTTATTACTGCCAGTTACGTACAGTGTTAGATAGAATCAAAGAGCAACCATTCATTTAAGTTAGTTCTAGTATGTACCGCAGGTCTAAGGATACAATGATCGTACCTATTCAAAATGTCTTATGACTAAGATCCATGAAGATCATTTTGAAACGAGTTACGCCCAATATGATTCAACTAATCATATCAGTGAATATGGTTCTCAACACTTTGAGTATCCATTATATGGATCAACCATCTAATTCACAATAGTCTTTTACCAGATTGGTTCTCACGGCCGCACTAATGGCTTCTCTCTGGTCTAGGCGATTTGGGCGACACATCTAGAAACCCTAGTTCTTGATTTCTTCCTTGATTTCAATCGATTTGGGTTAGGTATTGGGGTGTTGTCGATCCTTCTGAGTAAGGTTCTAGACTTCAATCCTGATTTCTAATCTTTTGAAGTTGATATTAGGGTTGCTTTTCGTTTCTTTTCTGCTAGGGTTTCTGCCGTTCTTGATCGCTGGGATCTTGCCTTCTTGTTTCTGTTGCTTGTTTTTGTTCTTGCATGATCGTTCAACCTGGTTATAGTTTCATCCTTTTTGCATGGAGGATAATTGTGATAGTAGTTTGGAGGATCTTGGGTTTCAATCGTTCTCAGAAAGGATGCATGCGGATGTATTTATTACGTCTAAAGGTTCATTGAATGTCCAGGATTTACGTCAAACGCCTTCTTTGTTCAGCAAGCCAATCCGGATAGATGGGAATCCCGTGGTGCCTGCCCGAGGTGTTGTGCAGAAAGAACCTAAAATCATTAACATTATCGATGAACTGCAGAAAGTCACCGTTCCAGTGCCGCCGGCAACGAGTTCTTCTAATATTCACAATAATCAGCATGGGCAGCCAACAAAATCAGTTTCTTATGCGGAGAAAGTTCAGGCTACTGTAAACAAGAGAGAAGTTAACTTCAGACTCATGAAGCCGTTAGAAACGAGAGAAGATGCTGATTTAGTTATTCCGAAAGAGGTGGTTCAGCAGGTACAAGATAAGTTTGAAAATGTTCTCTATGGTTATTTTTTAGGAACTCGATTACCATTCCCTGTAGTAGAATACTATGCAAAGAATGTATGGGCAAAGTTTGGATGTCAAAAGATTATGATGAACTCGGATGGCTTCTTATTTTTCAAGTTTGATTCAAGGGATGGGTTATTGAAGGTGCTGGAAGGAGGTCCTTGGTTAATAAGGAAAATTCCGATCTTTTTGAGTTTATGGTCACCAAAGGTTAGCTTGAAGAAAGAGGGTGTTAAAACTATACCCCTTTGGGTTAAATTGCACAATGTTCCAATTTCGGTGTACACGGATGACGGATTAAGTTTGTTAGCTTCTAAATTAGGTGTCCCGAAGAGACTTGACTCATATACTGCTGATATGTGTGTAGAGAATTGGGGCAGGAGCAGCTATGCACGGGCTATGATTGAAGTGAATGCGGATGAGGAACTTAAGGACCATATTACGATAGCTATTCCTAAGATGGATGAAGAGGGATACATTATGGAACGAGTTAAAGTTGAGTATGAATGGAAACCACTACGTTGCCCCACTTGTTGTTTGTTCGGTCATGATCACTCTTCGTGTAGCAAGGTTATCAGGGATAAGGCAAAGCAAGTTGTGGTAGATGAGGAAGGTTTCGTTACAGACCGAAGAAGAATGGCCAAACAAGGTTTTCCGCAAAAGAAGCCAAAGCCTAAATTTATGTATAAACCAAAGGTTAACAAGGATGCACCAAGTACTTCTGGAACAAAGACGGATGGATGCTCGAATTCTGGACATCCAACTGTTAAAGTGTCTAACCCTTTTCAGGCTCTAGCTAACGATAAGGATGATGGAGTTCCAGGTTATGGTAATGATTCGGCTAGAAAGGATGGTGGCGCAGGAAAAGTTAATACGGTTCATGAAGAGGTTCTAGAATCCGTTCCTACTGAAATGTCTAAATATATGAGGGGGCAGCAAATCTGAGGGGGCAAGCACTCCCGGTTCAATGGGTTTTAATGGGTAGCATTGCTGCTTGGAACATAAGGGGTTTGAATCGTCCTCTGAAACAAAACGAAGTCCGTGTTCTTATTGCTGAGTGTCATTTGAGCATTTGTGCAATCTTGGAGACGCATGTTAATGTTAATAATCTGCTGAAAGTTTGCAAGGGTGTTTTTCGTAGGTGAAATTGGACATCGAATGGGAATCTATGTCAGAGAGGCACTAGAATTATTTTGGGTTGGAACCCAGATGATGTCGATCTTATGGTGCTATACCAGTCTGATCAGGTTGTTCATACTCAGGTCCGTCTAAAAGCTGAATCCAAGGATTTCTTTTGCTCTTTCGTTTATGCTGAAAATAGGTATCAAGAGCGTCGTGCTTTATGGGAGGATCTTTGTAGTCATAGTATTGTAGCTAAGGAGCACCCTTGGGTGGTTCTTGGGGATTTTAACTCAGCTCTCAACATGGAAGATTGTCTTCATGGTCCCTCCAGTCATACGATAGGAATGCGGGAGTTTTACGACTGTATTCAAGTGGCGGAAATAACAGATATTAATCATCATGGGTGCCATTTCACATGGAACCAGAAACCGAAAGAAGGTATAGGTGTTTTTAAAAAGCTTGATCGGGTTATGGGTAATATCAAATTCATGGACCTTTTTCCGAATGCTTATGCAAAGTTCCAGCCCCCTCGTGTTTCTGATCACTCGCCGTGTATTCTAAACCTGCCAAATATCATCCACGCTAAACCTAAGCCTTTCAAATTTGCAAATTTCCTAACTTCTAAGGCTGAGTTCAAGCATCTTGTCGCGGCTGAATGGGCTAAGGAAATCAATGGTTTTGCAATGTTCTCAGTGGTCAAGAAAATGAGGAACCTCAAGCCTTGCTTTCGTAAACTTTTACATCAACAAGGTAATCTTCATGATAAAGTGGCTAGACTTCGTTCTGAATTGGATATTTGCCAGAAGCAGGTTGATGTTAATCCTCATGATCCAGTAGCCCGTGATGCAGCCGCAAAATGTCTTCACGAGTTCCAAGAAGCGGCCTATGATGAGGAATGTTTTCTTAAACAAAAATCGAAGGTTGAGTGGCTCTGTGCGGGTGATTCGAATACCGCTTTCTTTCACAATTCTGTGAAAAGCCGGAATGCTAGAAATAAGATCTTGTGCATTAGTGACGTGCATGGTAATGTTTTTGAGGGTTCTGAAGTTCCAGCCGCTCTTGTGGATCATTACTCAAACTTCTTGGGTAATGAATAGCCCGTGCAATCCCTTAATGAATATGATCTGTTCGTCAACACGCTGAGCAATGATATGGCGACTCATATGGTTAGACAGGTGACTAGAGATGAAATTAAAAAGGCCATGTTCAGCATTGGTGAGAATAAGGCGCCTGGGCCGGATGGATTCACGTCTGCGTTCTTTAAGAATGCTTGGGATATTGTTGGTGATGAGGTGACAAAAGCAGTTCTTGACTTCTTTGATAATGGTAAGCTCCTTAAACAAGTCAATCACACCATTATTGCCTTAATTCCTAAGAAGGACACTCCTAATTCCGTTTTAGACTATCGGCCCATATCCTGTTGTAATGTTTTGTTTAAGTGCGTGAGCAAAATTATAACGGATAGGCTCAAGGGAAGTTTGAATAGGTTGGTCAGTATAAACCAATCGGCCTTTATTCCGGGCAGAAAAATAACGGACAATATCCTCCTTACTCAGGAACTCATGCACAATTATCATCTCAATAGAGGGCCTCCAAGATGTGCTTTCAAAATAGATATTCAAAAGGCTTATGATACCGTTAGTTGGCAGTTCCTTGACTTCTTCTGCATGGTTTTGGGTTTCATCATAAAATGGTTAATTGGATAATGACATGTGTTTCAACGGTATCCTATTCGCTAAGTATTAATGGTGAGATCCATGGTTATTTTGCGGGTAAGCGAGGTCTTAGGCAAGGGGATCCTATGTCCCCTTACTTATTTACGCTCGTCATGGAAGCCCTAACCCTGCTGTTACGTCAGCCTTCATCTCATGGGTTATTTAAATTTCATGCTAGATGCTCTAAACAGAAGATCATTAGTCTTTCGTTTGCTGATGATTTATTTCTTTTCGCTCATGGTGATGGTAGCTCGGTGAAGTTCCTTAAAGAGGCCCTTGACAAATTTTCTCTTGCTTCGGGTTTGCATCCTAATCTGACTAAGAGTACTGCTTTCTTTTGTAATACCCCTCGTGCCATCAAAGATCAGATTTTGCATATTATGCCCTTTCAAGAAGGCTCTTTTCCGGTTCGTTATCTTGGGGTGCCACTGATATCTACGAGATTGGCTGCTAAGGATTGCAAAATCCTTTTGGATCGTATGGATAGGCGAATTGATAATTGGATGACAAAGTCTCTCTCGTTTGCCGGGAGACTCCAACTTATTAATTCGGTTCTTGTGGCCTTATACTCCTATTGGGCATCGGTGATGATGCTTCCAGCTAGTATCTTAAAGGATTTGGAGAAACGTCTTCGTAGATTCCTTTGGAATGGTGGCAATCAGGGCTCGGCTCGTGCTAAAGTTGCTTGGACGGATGTTTGTATGCCAAAGGATGAGGGTGGTCTAGGTATTCGGAGCATTGTGGATGTCAATAAGGCTCTTTTAACAACTCACATATGGAGCTTAGTCACAAATCGTCCTTCTCTTTGGGTCCAATGGATTCACACTCACAAACTAAAGGGTAAAAGCTTTTGGGAAGTGCATCATAGTAACAACGTAAGCTGGGGTTGGAGGAAACTCCTATCCATCCGGTCGAGCGTTCGGTCGTTTTTTTGGATGTCCATTCGTAGTGGGCGCCAAACTAACGTATGGAGTGATAACTGGTGCACGTTAAGTCCGATCAGATCATTTATAACTCCTAGAGCTATTGCGAATGCGGGTTTTTCTTTAGACGCGACCGTGGCTGATGTTATAGCAGATGATGGCCATTGGTTGTGGCCTCAAGCGTGGTATGATCTATTTCCGGTTCTTATCAACATTAATCTGATCCAAATTACTCCTGATTTGAATGACCGATTTTGCTGGAAAGATTTGGAAGGTAACCTTCAAGGCTTTAGTTCTTGGGAAGTGTGGAATTGTTTACGAAATCGGTGTCAAAGGGTAACATGGGCCTCTTCAGTTTGGTTCAGTCAATGTATTCCCCGACACTCTTTTCACTTGTGGTTGGTTGTAAAGAATAAGTTGAAAACTCAAGACAGGATGGCCGTTTGGGAAGCGGGTAGTGACACTAATTTACGGCTTATGTGCTGCCCGCTTTGCAAGTATGATCGGGATTCAAGAAATCACCTTTTCTTTCAATGTGTATATGCTTCAGAGGTTTGGAGATTGGTCAAGAGCTTTGTTGATATGGAAGATGTAACGGACACATGGGATTCTATCATACAATGGATGGAGCTTAATGCTAGCTCTAGGACTATGGAGAGTATTATTTGCAGGATTGTGGTTGCAGCTTCAACATACTTTGTTTGGCAGGAGAGGAACAGCAGATTATTTACTCAGAATCAGCGAAGTGCCACTGTGCTTGCTAAGGTTATCATCGATACTGTTCGGCTCAAAATTATGGGGTTCCGATTTGGTAGATGTCCGAAACAACAGAAGATCTTGGACAGGTGGCTGATCTCGAAGAAGAACATGGACGTTGATCCCGGCTAGAGCGTTTCTTCTAGTTTTTGGCGTTTAGGCGTGTTTGTTGTTGGGCTGTGTTTGTTTCTCTTGTTTGTTTTTTGGTTGTGACTATAGTCGAGTTTGGTTTGTTTGTTGTCCTAGTCTTGGTTTGTCAAGACTAGTAGTGTGTATCGGTGTCACGATGCACCCTGTTTTTATTATTTGGTTGGTATAAAATTTCACCGGGGTAACCCTTTACCCAAAAAAAAAAGATTGGTTCTCACGAATCTGATAGACTACGGACATTTTAGAATACAATATTCATAGATACTTAACGTACTAATATTTGAACACAGATATAATAGTTTAAAAGACATTCAACCATTAAATTCAAATAAACATAAAATACTGTTTACAGTTCAAAATGCATCAAATTACTAAATTACAAAATCAGACCCACTGTCTAGCATATCTAAGACCTATACAATCAGCATGCTTCTCGTGTCTCACTTGAGGTATAGGCTTAGTAAACGGGTCCGCTAGATTCTGATCAGTATCAATTTTCTCTACTACGATGTCTCCTCTTTCCAAAACTTCCCGTATGTAGTGGAATTTTCTGAGAATATGCTTCGTGCTGTGATGCGACCTTGGTTCCTTTGCCTGAGCAATTGCACCTGTATTGTCGCAAAATATCTCGATAGGCTTCTGTATGCTTGGTATAACTTCGAGATCAGCAATGAACTTTTTCATCCAAACAGCCTCCTTAGCAGCTTCTGAAGCCGCTATATATTCTGATTCAGTGGTCGACTGGGCCACCACGCTTTGCTTAGAACTCTTCCAAGTTATAGCACCACTATTTAAAGTAAAATCATAGCCTGTCTGAGATCGTGAATCATCACGATCCGTTTGGAAGCTTGCATCAGTGTAACACTTTACTCTCATCTCTTCTTCCAAACCGCCAAATATCAGAAACATATCCTTAGTTCTTTTTAAGTACTTTAGGATATTTTTCACAGCAATCCAGTGACTTTTACCAGGATTCTGTTGATATCTGCTAGTCAAGCTCAGAGCAAACGATACGTCCGGTCTAGTACATAACATGGCATATATGATGGAATCGATAGCAGAGGCATATGGAACCTTTTTCATATCCTCTTTATCTTTGTCCAATTTGGGACACTGATGACTATTCAGTACGGTTCCACTAGCCATTGGCAAGAGACCCTTCTTGGAATCTTGCATTGGAAAACGTCGAATGACCTTATCAATATATGTACTTTGACTAAGTCCAAGTAGCCGCTTAGATCTATCTCTATAAATCTTTATTCCTAGAATATAAGCAGCTTCTCCAAGATCCTTCATTGAGAAACATTTACCAAGCCAGGATTTAACGTCCTGTAGCATCGGGATATTGTTTCCAATGAGAAGTATGTCATCTACATACAGGATTAGAAAAGTAATAGAACTCCCACTTGCCTTCTTGTAAACACACGGCTCATCTTCATTTTTGATAAAACCAAATTGTTTGATTTTCTGATCAAAACGAAGATTCCAGCTTCGAGATGCTTGTTTCAATCCATAAATGGATTTATTCAACTTGCAAACTTTCTTAGGATTCTTAGGATCTACAAAACCTTCAGGCTGCTCCATATAGACATCTTCTGTTAGGTGTCCATTTAGGAACGCGGTTTTGACATCCATTTGCCATATCTCGTAGTCATAATACGCGGCTATGGCAAGTAGAATCCTAATAGACTTAAGCATGGCTACTGGCGAGAAGGTTTCCTCATAATCAACTCCTTGAGTCTGAGTAAATCCTTTAGCAACCAACCGAGCCTTATAGGTTTGCACATTTCCATCCATGTCTGTTTTCAACTTGAAAACCCATTTACTTCCTACAATCCGACATTCGGGAGGAAGTTCAACCAAATCCCAGACTTGGTTGTCATACATGGATTGCATCTCGACGCCCATGGCTTCGAGCCATTTTTCAGATTCGTTACCTGAAATCGCAACTTTGTAGGTTGAGGGCTCTTCTTGATCAATTATCAAGACGTACCTATCAGGTGAATACCTATCAGGTCCATGACGATCCCTCATACTTCTGCGGATGCCTAGTGTTACATCAGATTCCTGAATCCTATCAGGTTCAGGTCCAACAACATTTTGTTGAGAGGCAGATTCGACTATTGGTTGATTAATTTGTGGTTCTCGAATTTCCTCAAGATCCACAAGATTATCTCCAATTCCTCGCGCCATAAGCTCATCCTCTAGGAATGTTCCTCGACGCTTAGTGAAAACTCTATTTTCAGCAGGATTATAGAAATAATAACCAACCGGATATGCATATCCAATGAAAACAACTTTTTCACCGCGAGGATCAATTTTGTCTGAAGACTCACTGGTAACATAAGCGTTACATCCCCATATGCGAAGGTAAGAGACTTTAGGTGGTTTACCATGCCACATCTCATATGGTGTCTTTTCTACGTTTTTAGTAGGAGCAATATTCACAAGACGTGTAGTAGTTTCAAGAGCATAACTCCAAAAGGAGTGTGGTAAGTTTGTACGACACATCATTGATCGAACCATATCTAATAAGGTTCGATTTCTCCTCTGAGACACAGCATTAAGTTGTGGTGTTCCAGGTGGAGTTAGTTGGGATATAATCCCACACTTCTTGAGATGTTCATTAAACTCTTGATTAATGTATTCACCACCTCGATCGGATCGAAGTGCCTTAATCGTTTTCCCTAGTTGATTATGTACTTCATTTTGGAATTCTTTGAACCTTTCAAAGGTTTCATGTTTAAACTTCATAAGATAAACATATCCATATCTACTATAATCATCAGTAAATGTAACGAAGTATCTTTCCCCGTTCCTTGACATAGTCCTGAATGGACCACATACATCAGTATGTATGAGTCCTAACAGGTCTTTAGCCCTTTCACTAGTTCCGGTAAAAGGGGCCTTAGTCATCTTGCCACTTAGACAACATTCGCATAAATCATAAGTCTCTTGACCCGTGGATTCTAGAATCCCTGCGGTCTGGAGCTTCCTCATGCGATTGATGTTAATATGGCCAAGACGACAATGCCAACGATATGTTTGATTAAAGCTAGTTTTAACACGTTTAGAGGAAAGAGAGCATACCATATTATTTGATCTATTGTTATAAGTATCTATTTCATAGACACCATCGTGAGGCTTAGCCTCAAAATAGAACACACCATTTAAAAATGCAGAAATGCTACCATTAACAATATCAAAATAATATTCTTAGTCAAACTAGGAACATAAAAAACATTGTCTAAAGTAATAAACAATCCAGAAGGTAATTCAAGAATAAATTCTCCAACTGCCTTCACAGCAACATTCTGCCCGTTCCCAACGTGCAGCTCTAAGTCACCCTGCTTCAGCTTCCTAATCCTTTTTAGTCCCTGCAAATCATTACAAATGTGAAAACCACATCCAGTGTCAAACACCCAAGATTTGCTCGAAAAGGAAAATAGATCAATAACATGTATACCTGAGGATTCTCCTATTTGCAGCTTCTTAAGCTTCAACTCAGCCAGGTACTTGGGACAATTCCTCTTCCAATGCCCGATCTCATCACAGTGAAAACACTTGGCATCTTTATGAGGCTTTGCCTTCGGAGTGGCAACCTTTTTGCCTTTGCCCTTGTCTTGCTTACTCGCCTTGCCTACTCGCCTTGCCTTTTCCCTTGGATAACTTCTTCTTGGTAATTCTTCCTTCCCTGATCGCCAGCACTGGATTGCCCTTAGTTGGGATGTTTGTCTCAGCAGTTTTTAGCATCTGATGCAACTCTGGGATCGTTCTTTCCCACCCATTCAAGTTATAGTTCATTACGAACTGATGATATGAATTGGGTAGCGAGTTAAGGATCACATCCGTAGCAAACTCATTACTAAGGGGTGCGTTCAGACGCTCCAGTTGATCAACGAAAGACTTCATTTTCAGTACATGAGAACTGACCGTAGTACCTTCCTGCATGCGACATGTAATGAGAGATCTCATCACCTCAAAACGCTCAGGACGAGCTTGCTGCTGAAACATGTTTTTCAGCTGCTCACTCATCTCATATGCTCCCAAATTTTCCAGATTCTTCTGAAGTTCTGGAATCATCATAGCAAGCATAAGACATGTTACATCTTGGGAATCATCAACATGTTTTTCCCATGTCCTGCGGGCTGGACCCGTAGTAGCAGCAGGTGCTTCGGGAATTGGTCCTTCAAGGACATAAGCCTTTTTCTCCGCCCTAAGAACAATTTTCAGGTTGCGGTACCAATCCATGAAGTTAGAATTATCAAGTTTAGCATTTTCAAGGATGGACTTAAGCGAGAATTTGGTGTTATCAGAATTGTCTGTAGACATCTGTAGAATTTAGAAGAAAATTTTATTAGTAATTTTCATGCATTAACCTAATTCAATTTTGACCCAAGATTTACAAAATTTTAGGAATTAGGATGAGATCCCATCTCCCCATAACTCAGTGAATGGACTTAGCACTCTTCACTGGCATAGATTGAAGGGTGGGTGACGATCACCAATTGTGTCAGCTACACAATTCTCGGTTTGGGGTCGCATGACGAGTGTTGTCAAGCATTGGTACGTTAACCCCAACTACACCCACTTTCACAACCGTAGAAAACGAATGCAGGGTAAACACTAACATTCGCTCTCGTGTCGCAAAAGTGATATTTGTCCTCAAATCAGAATTGTAGCCCGGCCCATGTAAGCATGGAAATCGCGGAACTACCCCTAACCAAAACCGTAGGCCTGGCTGCAGGGTAAACACTAGCACCAGGGGTTCGGATAGATCAGTTCGGGTGTTCAAAATTTAGGGTGGCGTAGAATATCGATTTTAATTTGGGTTATATTTTAAAATTACCAGTTCGGGTCGTTTTAAAATACTTGTACGGCCTATGGCATGAACATAGGCTATACAATTACTTTGTAAAAATCAATTTTACGTTTTAATTTGTGACAACTTGAAACACCTTTCAATCACTCGACCGATTAATTTTAAATACCCTATTTAATCTAAGTTGGTCGTGTCGCAAATTTATTTTAATTAATAACTTTTATTAATTACGGTTTTCAAATTAACTTTTAATTTTTGTAAAACCAATTTTGATTTTTGTATTTTAAAATAAATTGTTTATTTTAATTACCTATCCAATCGTTAATAAACCTTTTATTAAAATTGTCGTTTTAATGATCGTGTATTAATTATTAATTTTATGGCGTAATAAACATCTCATGGCAAAACGCATAATAAAATAAATAAATATGCAATTCCGGGTTTAGAATATGTTCGGTTCGTTCGAGCCCAAGAACATGAACCGAGCCCATTAAGTGTAGCACAAACCGTTTTGTACTCCCACTTAATCTTGGATCCCATCCTAAAAAAAACTTTTTTTATAAATTAAATTTCCGATAAGAAGAAAAAAAATAGAATTTAATGACATCTGATTTCTTTTTAAATATGTCGGTTTTATATTGAAATCACTATTTCAATATTTCCGATTTTTTTATTTACTTAACCGCATAGCTTCAAAACTAATTAGGTACGCGTTTCATAAAAAAAAAAAAATTCTAAACCCGAATTTGCATAGCACGATAATTAAGCTAAACGAAATAGGTTAAGGCCAAATATTTTGTCAAAGAGGACTTTGACAAGTGTTCATGTTTGGCCTTAATAAAAATTGCCTATAACTATTATACGTGACAGGTTCCTATGCCAAATCTACTCGATTTTAAGCATGCAATTCTATAACTATTTTATAGATCTATAAACACTATAATAAAATTAGCCTACTTTGATTTGTAAGGTGGCTCTGATACCACTGTTGGAATTTTTGTGTAACTTTTAGAAAATAATTTTAATCAATTTGTCAAACAAACTGAACGCTGCGGAAAACATGTACACGAGGTTTGGTTCTAAACCGATTCCACCAGTGATCTCATTACAATCAAAATAGGTTATATAAAATTAAAGAATCGTGACATCCAAGAAAGACACCTTGGTTCAACGAACGATCTCGCTAGATGATTGTTGACCACGAAATCACATTTGTTCGTTTGAAACGATTTCAAACGAAACCTTTAAACTAAAGAAAAATAAAGTTCAAAAACTTTACTTACCTTTTTGCGTAATTGAAGAAACAAGAAGCTTTGTTTGTACTAGCCAATTAAAACTTCTTGAACTATTGCCTTCTTTCTTTTGCCCAAAATAAAATCTCTTGAACAAATATTTCAATTGAGAAATTTGTTTTTCTTGTTTCGTCAGAGTCTTCGTGCCGAAGTCACCACCACAAAAGCAACAAGCATATATATTCGAAATTGTATCTCACTTTATGGATTGTTGTTTTATTAGGATAGTATTACTTTGAGATTAAATTGGAAGTGATTATAAAAGATATACATATATCTTTTTTATTTTAAATCCAAAGATAGAATCATAATCTAATCACAATTCTATAATAATCTCACAATTATATATATCTTTTAGTTATCTAATAACAACAATATATATATCTATATCTATATATATATAAAATTTATTATAATTAACAAATTAATTATAATCTGTCTTATTAAATCTGACTCTCCGTAATTATTCCAAATAATTACCTGTTTCTTTCATTACGCTTATTATTTCGTGATCCGGTGATTAACGATTAAAACACCGTTAAATGTTCGTTGCCCAAAGTGTAACCCTTTGGGTCGTACCTTGACGGCAACATTTAATTATAATCGACAATTGAACATTATATCCAACAACATGCCCCATGAAAGTAAAACAAGGATCAACAAGAAACAATCCAACAGAAAAGCAAAGAAACCACAACTAGACTAATATCTAGAACGAAAATCAAAAACTAATCAGCCGCCATCATCTTCATCATGCTTCCCACGAATCTCCCACTCTTCGAGAAGTCTCCGCACACTTGAGGTGTTCCTTAGTTTGGCTCCCATCAGCTTGTATCGGACCGTATTTAAAATAATCTCACTAATTTTCTCCGGAGGTCTCAACTGATTCTTAAAAGTTTTAGCATTTCTTTCTTGCCAAATAAAGTACACAGCAGCCGCAACCAGAATTTTGGCGATATAGTTCCTAGCCGATTTAGACCGAACCCGAGCCAGCAATCAATCCACTATCTCTTGCTATTTGGGACTAACATCACCCATGTTTACCTTGTTTCGAATTTTATACCACACTTGAGCCGAATAATTGCATTCAAAAAACAAATGCGGCATAATTCTGGTAACACAACATGCAACACATCATATTCATGTTCTTCCTCCGCGATAGATCCCACTTTAGAATTTTATCTTGAGTCAAAATTTTACCTTTAAGGACCAGCCACATCAAAAAACCATGACGGTGGATAGACTGCGCAAACGAAACAATCCTACACCAATTCACTTCCGGAGCCGTGTACCGAACCGAGTGCCACACGCAAGAAGAGGAGAACTCCATAGTCTCGCTGCCATCTCTCTATAGCAATCTATCTTGTTTCATTGGGGTTAACTGAACCTGATCTAACTGAATGAGAACCGGAAAAAGATCTCTCCAAGCCAAAGGCCACGCCCAAGAACCATTCGAGTAGATGTTAGCCACAGAATCATCTAGTTTAAAATCTGCATCGGTAATAGATCTCGGCGAAATAAAATCCCCAAGCGGCCCTATATCACTCCAGTAATCAAACCAAGCCGAAGTGTTAGCGCCATTACCTAAATCCGACCATAAATGATTTCTAATAAGAGGCCGCAATTGCACAAGCTTTCTCCAAGATCAACAACAATTAGCTAGGGATTTGCACATCCAGAAGCTCTTGCCTTTCAACCTGTAACTATGCACCCAATCCACCCATAAAGAATCCCTTTTAGATACAATGCTCCAAATATGATAAGACATAAGAGCCTTGTTCATATCCCCTATACGTCTAATTCCCAACCCTCCTTCATACTTCGGAGTACAAACGGTCTTCCAAGAAACTTTTGATTTACCTTTAGAATACGAACTATCTTGAGACCATAGGAAATCACGCATACAAGCTTCAAGCTCGAGAACAATACGACTCGGCAGCATAAAAACAGATGACCAATAAATGTGCATAGCTGAGAGAACAGAAGTTATAAGCTGTAGCCTACCCGCAAACGAAAGCAACTTGTTCCTCCAATGAGTTATACGTTTTTGAAGCCTATCCACAAGCACTCGACAGTCGCTATAACCGAGCCTAGAAGAAATCAAGGGCACTCCCAGATATTTTACAGGAAGATTACCTTCGACAAAAGGCATAAGCTCCAAAATAGCATTTTTTACATGGCCATTGACATTACAAAAGAATATCGTACTCTTTTGGTTACTCGGCTTTAATCCCGACATCTTAGTAAATTTAGAAAGAGATGACATTATACACCTGGCCGAATTAACTTCTCCTCTAGCAAAAAGGAACAGATCGTCCGCAAAACAAAGATTAATAATCTGCTGTTTTTCGTATTTATTATGAAACTTAAACGACGAATCAATACGAACCGCATGGTGAAGAATAGCCGTCAAAACCTCCATAACTAAGGTAAAAAGATAAGGGGAGATTGGATCCCCTTAATGTAAACCTCGTTTACCTTGAAAGAAGCCATGCACAGAACCATTGACACACATAGAAAAAGAGGCAGTCGAGACACAAACCATTATCCATTCAATCATCTTGTCATTAAACCCAAAGCCAAGCAAAGCACTTTTCAGAAATCTCCAGTCAACAGTGTCATAGGCTTTCTGAATATCCACTTTAAATGCACACCTAGGAGGACCCACATTTCGATGGCTGCTCAATTCCCAAATCTCTTTGCTCAATGGAACCAGGCCAACAACAACAATGGTACATGCAATTTCAAGAACTTTAACTCGGCTAAACCACTCAAGTTTAGTGGTTCTGAGGGAGCAACTGGGCTTCTTCAATGGTTCGAGAGCATCGAGAATACTTTTCGCCACGTGCAGTGTCCGGATAATCGCAAAGTCGAGTTTTCTTCGAGCATGTTTCAAAAGAGGGCTCTTACATGGTGGAATGGGGTAATGAGAGACCGTGGTGCAGACGTCGCTCTAGCACAGACATGGGCTGAACTGAGAGCTCTTATGATGAGGGAGTTTTGTCCTCGTCATGAACAACGAGCGTTGGAGAAGGAGTTTGATGATTTGAAACAAGATAGTGGCGAGCAAAGGGCATATACTGATAGGTTTGAGGAGTTGAGTCTGCTTTGCCCAACTATGGTTACCCCACTCGACAAGGCTATCGAAAGGTACATCGACGGCCTGCCTGACTCAGTACAAGACATTATTACTGGTAGCAACCCTACCACACTCCGTCAGGCGATCGAGTTATCAGCGACACTGACTGAGGCGCAGATTCGGAAGAATAAATTACACAGGAAGGGTGACAAGGGCAAGAAACAGTCGTCTGACAAGGAAGATAGCAAGAAAGGTCAAAACAAGAAGGGAAAGGATTCTGGTTCCTCAAGGGGGTCAAGGAAGCGTAAGGCTTCCCAAAATTTTGCGGTCACTGCCCAAGCTAACCAGGCAGCTCCCAACCAAGCCGCACAGCCTCCAGCAAAGAAGCCCTATTCAGGAAGTGCACCTTTGTGCAATCGATGCAACAGCCACCATCAGCCGCAACATCAGTGCCGTTTCTGTACTAATTGTGGGAAGTCAGGTCATCTTGCCGATGTTTGTCGGTTTGCTCAAAATCGCGCAGTTCAGAACCCTGCTCAACAAGTTGCTCAGCAACAGGGTCAGGCTGCACGACCACAATACCCACCAGGTGCTTGTTATAACTGTGGGGATCTGACCCACTACAGAAACCGGTGCCCAAGGCTAGCCAACCAGAACCAGAATGCAAACAAGAATCAGTCTCAGGCTCGAGGGCGAGTCTTCAACATGAATGCTCAAGAGGCACAAGCAGACAATGAAGTGGTGAACGGTACGTTCTTTATTAATAATCAGCCTGCATCTGTTCTTTTTGATTCGCGTGCCGACAAGAGTTTTGTGTCATTGTCTTTTGAGCCAATGCTTCGCGTGTCTAGAACGAAACTAGGTAAACCTTTGACAGTAGAGGTTGCCAGTGATGAACCCATTGTTCTTAATTCTGTTCTACGCAACTGCCAGTTGAACCTTAACGACCATATTTTTCCTATTGACCTCACGCCTATGCAACTTGGAAGCTTCGACGTTATTGTGGGTATGGATTGGTTATCTAAGCATCGCGCAGAGATAGTTTGTTCTGAGAAGATGGTTCGTGTGCCGCTGTCGACAGGCGAGATCCTACAAGTTTGTGGTGAGAAGCCTGCCGGTGGTCTCAAACGCGGCCTTTGTACTCGCCCCTTCGAACTCATGTCTTGTTTTAAAGCACAGAAGTATCTACGGAAGAACTATGTGGCTTTCTTAGCACATGTTACAGCAGATAAAGGCAAGGGTAAGTCTATTTCAGATATTCCTGTCGTTCGGGATTATTCTGAAGTTTTTCCTGAAGAGTTACCTGGTCTACCTCCAGCACGCCAAGTCGAGTTCCGTATTGATCTCGTACCTGGTGCAAATCCCATTGCCAGAGCTCCATATCGTCTTGCACCGTCCGAGATGCAAGAGTTGTCTAAACAGCTGCAGGAACTTTCTGACAAAGGTTTCATCCGTCCTAGCTTTTCACCTTGGGGTGCTCCCGTTCTCTTTGTAAAGAAGAAGGATGGATCTTTTAGGATGTTTATCGATTATCGTGAGCTTAACAAGCTTACCATCAAGAATCGATATCCCCTACCTCGCATTGATGATCTCTTTGATCAATTGCAAGGCGCTTCTTATTTTTCAAAGATTGATATGTGATCTGGATATCATCAACTCCGCGTGCATGAAGAAGATATTCCCAAGACAGCGTTCCGTACTCGTTATGGGCATTATGAGTTCACAGTCATGCCATTCGGTTTGACTAATGCTCCTGCTGTTTTCATGGACTTAATGAATAGGGTCTGTAAACCTTATTTGGATCAGTTCGTCATTGTTTTTATTGAAGACATCTTGATATACTCTAAGACGCGAGCTGATCATGAGCAACATCTCCGTCTTACTTTGGAACTCCTAAAGAAAGAGCAACTTTTCGCCAAATTCTCCAAGTGTGAATTCTGGCTTAAAGAGGTTCAATTCTTAGGACATATTGTCAACGAACAAGGTATTCATGTAGATCCCTCCAAGATCAGTGCGATTAAGGAGTGGGATACGCCTACTACCCCTACTGAGGTTCGTTCTTTTCTTGGTCTAGCGGGTTATTATCGCCGCTTCATTGAGAACTTCTCGAAGATTGCAGTTCCTCTAACTGCTCTAACTCAGAAGAACAAACCCTTTGATTGGGGATTCAAGCAAGAGGAAGCTTTCCAACATTTGAAGCAGAAACTTTGTGACGCGCCTGTCCTAACCTTGCCCGAGGGTAATGATGATTTCGTCGTTTATTGCGATGCATCTAAATTGGGTCTTGGCTGCGTCCTGATGCAAAGGAACAAAGTCATAGCATACGCATCGAGACAGTTGAAGATACATGAGAAGAACTACACCACTCACGATCTTGAGTTGGGTGCAGTTGTCTTCGCTCTTAAGATCTGGAGACACTATTTGTACGGTACAAAATGTGTGGTTTTCACGGACCACAAAAGTCTTCAGCATATCTTCAATCAGAAAGAGCTCAACATGAGACAACGACGTTGGGTGGAGCTTCTAAACGACTATGACTGCGAGATTCGCTACCATCCGGGTAAGGCGAATGTCGTAGCCGATGCATTGAGTCGCAAGGAACGTACTAAGCTTCATTGTGTTCATGTCCAATCTGTTATTCAAGCTCAAACCGATATCCAAGCGCGTATTTCTCAGGCTCAACAAACTTGTGTTTCACAAGGCTTGATGGATAAGGAATTTCCTTATCACATAACACCTGCTCTTGAACTGAAGGACAATGGATCGTATTTTTTTTTTTTGAACGGCAAATTTGGATCACTAACGGACCGCTGGGGTATCATCGTGCCACCAGCAGAACCACCCGATCATATCCATCTCCACTAGACAATAATGCCTATACACCAATTCAGGAGGAAACCCAATAAATCTGGGAAAAACCCCCTTTGTGGGAATCGAACCCATGACCTAATGGTCATAAGCCTTATCCCACCACCAAGATACCACTAGGCAATAATGCCATGGGTGACAATGGATCGTATTACTTCATGGACCGTTTGTGGGTCCCAAGCCAAGATAATCTTCGTACCTTACTTATGGATGAAGCCCATAAGTCTCGTTATTCTATTCATCCAGGCTCAGATAAGATGTATAAGGATCTTCGTATTCAGTATTGGTGGCCTGGTATGAAGAAAGACATTGCCTTATACGTATCAAAATGCCTTACTTGTCTTAAGGTTAAGGCTGAACATTAGCGTCCTTCTGGTTTATTGGAACAACCAGAGATCCTAGTTTGGAAATGGGAAAACATTACTATGGATCTCATTACTAAACTCCCACGCACAAAGAAAGGTCACGATGCCATCTGGGTAGTCGTTGATCGTCTTACCAAGTCAGTGCATTTCTTGCCAATCCGTGAGGATTTTTCGGCTGACAAACTTGCTCAAATCTACGTGGATGAAATTGTAGCTCGACATGGTGTTCCTTTAAACATCATTTCTGACAGAGATGCTCGTTTCACTTCTCATTTTTGGAGAACCATGCAATCTGCTATGGGGTCCCAACTTAATCTGAGCACAGCTTATCATCCGCAAACGGATGGTCAACCTGAAAGAACAATCCAGACACTGGAGGATATGCTTAGAGCTTGTGTGATCGATTTTGGTGGTAGTTGGGATTCACATCTTCCATTGATTGAATTCTCCTACAACAACAGTTATCACTCCAGCATCAACATGGCTCCTTTCGAGGCTCTCTATGGTCGAAAATGTCGTTCACCAGTCTGCTGGAATGAGATTGGCGAGGCTCAACTTACTGGACCTGCCCTCATTTTGGAGACAACAGATAAGGTAAAGAAAGTTCGTGATAACCTTCAGACAGCTAGAAGCCGTCAAAAGAGTTACGCGGACCTGAAACGCAAGCCCTTGGATTTTCAAGTCGGTGATCGTGTATTACTTAAGGTCTCACCTTGGAAAGGTGTGAACAGATTTGGAAAGAAAGGAAAACTTGCACCTAGATACGTTGGACCATTCAAGATCGTCGAAAGAATCGGTAAGGTAGCCTACAGACTTGAGTTACCTCCTGAACTTGGAAATGTTCATCCAACCTTTCACGTGTCCAATCTCAAGAGGTGTTTAGCTGATGAGAACCTCCACATACCGCTTGACGAAATTCGTGTTGATAAAACACTGAAATTTGTTGAGAAACCGGTGGAAATCATGGAACGTGAAGTCAAGTGGCTTAAACGCAAGCGCATTCCTTTGGTCAAGGTTCGCTGGGAATCTAAACGTGGACCCGAGTTTACTTGGGAACGTGAAGATCAAATGAAGGCGAAATATCCGCATTTGTTTCCACGAGTTTCCTCTAAATAAATTTCGGGACGAAATTTCCACAAGTAGGGGAGACTGTAACATTTGTGCTTGTAATCATGTGAACAGTTCAGTTATCAATAAAACAATGTTATTTGATCCCAATGTTTGTTTGGTTGTGTTTTACATTTTTCATGTTTTGACTTTTGTTCAATTTCAAACTCTACATCGCTTTCTGGAGGATTATACGCAAACTGGTGCGTAAACGTACTCAGTTTAATGCGACAAATACTCCGAAACATCAACATATACTCAACATACCTTAAATAACCTTTACATAACTTAGAAATAAGTTTTGAAGGCTTTGGTATTTTTGAACATGTTTCATGTCCATAATGTTTAGGCATCATTTTAGGGCCTTAAAGTTGGCTTTACGGGCCTTAGAAGTGTTGGAAATAGCTTAAACATGCAACAGGGACCTAAACTGTAAATTCTGAAACTTGTTGTCTGATCTGCACCCCCAGGCGGCCCGCATTAGTTTGGCCTGCACCTTCACGCGGGCCGCATCAGACAAGCAGACCAGATTCAATGTTTTATCCACTTGCAGTTGGCCTTTCGATCACCTAAAGGGCAACGCCACGTGTCGGATTCTTATGGTGGGGGCAAAATAGGGCACCACAACATTTCGACAAGTGTACGGGTCAGATCGTTGCATGATATTCAAGAAACGATCCTAACGGCTTTACTTTTCCTATAAATACCCCCCCCCTTTTGGTTAAAACCCACAAAAATCTGATCAAAAGCTCTAAGTTGGAACCTTTGTTTCATACCTGAGCCATTTTGATCTAGATTAGCATTCGGGGACCCTCCGTAAGTGTTCTTTCGTTCTTTTATTTGCTTTTCGAGTCCGAAAGTCAAAGTTTTGTTTGACTTTCTATGTGACCAGCCTATGGTCAACACGAAGTTCATGGAACTTCATAACGTGAGCGTGATCACAATGGTTATTGTCCGTAGTGACTATACCTACTGATTACCACGTTATCTAGACTCAGTGACGAGTCGTAGTTTCGGCCAAAATGTGCATTCTTGCGTATTTGTAACCAAACTACTCGTGTGCATCAAAGCCGTTTGTTTTGATGCCAAACCTGTTTTCTAAACTTAGTTAAGCATGTTCTAACATGCTTAGCTCGTCACTTTTAGTGTAGTGCTTATATAGGGTCGTAAGGTAAGCGATCTAAACCATCGGTTATACTTTCGAACCCGACCCATTTGGTCGATCATTAGGATCCAACCAAACACCTTAGGTGACCATAGCTGTAACCTTCCGAGGTTATACCTTGTGGTCACGATGTTAGGCGTTCCAAACGCGTTCTACGCGAACGACGCGTTAAGGTAGCATAAGCTACCTAAACGGGTCGTAATGGGCCGTAAGCACTTAGGTTAGGTTTCATTTTAGTATGTAGGCTTTGTTAAACCATGTTACACAAGTCTCCATACTCGTTTGGTTTACGAACCCGCATACTATCCGATCCTTCCGATTTAGGTCCGGTATATTAACATAGCTACCTATTAGGTGCCGTTTGATATTCCATGATCTAGCATTGTTTGGTTATTATACAAGAACTTCAAAGCAATCTCAGGTGAGTACATAGAACCCCATTTTCTATTGTTTTACAAACTGTTTTGGGGTGAAACACATGTGCCTACTTGTTACTTTCATGCTTTCCATGTTTTCACATCATAAACCTGCTATGTTCGTTAGTACATTATAGTACATTGTTTTACATTACATTTCATGCTATGTATGCCCATTGTGTGCGTACTTAGTACATTGTTTTACATTACATTTCATGCTATGTATGCCCATTGTGTGCGTACTTAGTACATTGTTTTACATTACATTTCATGCTATGTATGCCCATTGTGTGCGTACTTAGTACATTGTTTACATTACATTTAATGCTATGTATGCCCATTGTGTGCGTACTTAGTACATTGTTTTACATTACATTTCATGCTATGTATGCCCATTGTGTGCGTACTTAGTACATTGCTTTACATTATATTTCATACTATGTATGCCCATTGTGTGCGTACTTAGTACATTGGTTCACATTACATTTCATGCTACTTATGCCCATTGTGTGCATACTTAGTACAATTGTTTACATCACATGCCTTCATTTTGGTATAACATTTGGTTTGTTTAACATGGAACAATACATTCATTAACATTGATCACGCCATTCGTTAGTAGGTAGTGGTACCATAGGAATTGACAACTCCCATTCCTGAAATCCTGGGTTTGATTGGATTGGAAGGAATGACCGAATTCGATATACATAACTTAGATAAACCATTAATTTGTTTAAGGGTTTATCGCCACAGTCTCAAGGCTTGGATGTATGCATATTTCACAATACCGCATAAATGTTAATATCAGTAGAGCATGCATTGTTCCACAAAACATAACGTTGATTTAAACCATGTTTTACTTCAACACCTTGTTTTGTGCATTTTACATATGGTTTAGTTGATATATCTCACTTACCATACAAGATATGTTCTGGGTACACATTACATGATCTACATTAAACATAAACATTTTGACATTGATATACATACTTGGTGGTTTACATTGAACATAGACATTTCGATATGGTTTACACAATAACACTTGACAATTGATTTATACATGAACAATTTACATGGTGGTTGGTTTGGGTAAATGGTTGGAGTAACGTAGCGTATGTAATATGATACAAACATGGTGGATACGCCGCTGGTACTTCCTATATATAAATGCTTGCATTATATTACATATCGTAGCGTTATCTAAATCATTTCAGTATAAACATATTACATTTTATACCAATAACATATTCTTCACAAGACATTGTTTTACAAACAACTTATCTTATACATACTCATTTTACTAGGTTATTCTTTTAACCTTACATTTAGTTTACATATCATCTGATATTATCGTTTTTCAAATGGTTTACAAAGCAAGACAAATTACAAGGTTCATGACTGACTGTTATTAAACATTTCTTTAAACTCAAGTCATGAATCCCATTTTCACAAACCTATGTATCTCACAGACATTTTTATGCTGACGTACCTACTTTCACATGTGTTTTCAGGAGCTATTCCATAGGATGATGATCATGACACTAGGGCGGACCTGTGCCTTAGAGACTAAAAATGAAGATAGATTAGTTTAATTATGCTATGAACTCTTTGTTTCCTGTTTAAGACAATGTAACACTTCTGTTTGATAAATAAAAATGTAACTATAATTTCCATGGTTATGAAACAATTTAATTCTGTCCCAACACTCCCCGGCGTTTCCGCCGCGGTTGCATGTTATACGCGGCCGGGGTGTGACAGATGTACAAGTTGATCATCTCAAAGATTAATAAAAATCACACCAAAAACCCTAATCTCAAAGCTAATAAACACTAAATATAACCATATTATGTGTTAATTTGTGTAGATTAGTGCAACTACTTAGTGTAATCTTGTTATTTATGTTGATTATGTTAAGACTAGTTGTATGAAAAATGATATTATGATGATCTTAATGCTTATATGTTTTAGTAATTTTTTTTTTTGGGTAAAGGGTTACCCCGGTAAATTTTATAAAAGAAACCAATCAGTACAAAGGTGTGTCAGTGTAACACACCAACTAGACTTGACATACCAAGCCTAGGAAAACAAGAACCACAAACCAACAAAAACATAACCAGTCAAAACACGCACAACACAAACAACCAGACCCAACCGAAAAAACAAAAAACAGAAATTAGACTCTAGCCCGGGTCCGCTCCATTATCTTCAATCTTCCATCTTTTGAAAATCCTTTGTTTAGCCGAAGCAAGCCGAAATCTGAATCCCATGAGCTTCAACCGAACCGAAGACTTAATAACCTCAGCCACTTGATCAGCCGTTCTTTTGTTGTTCTTGAAAAGCCTGTTATTCCGCTCTTGCCATATATAATAAGCCGAAGCAGCAATCAATAGTTTGCACACAATATGATCCGCATTCTTAGATTTTGCATGTTGCTCCACCCAAGAAACGATCGACGACCATGAATCATCAACATTACCCAAAGTAACCAGCTTCTTGACTTCATTCCATGTCTTCGCCGCAAAAGAACATAGGAAAAATAGATGATCCCGAGTATCTCTATCATGGTTACACAGCGGACAACACATCAAATTCCAATTGGTATGACTACCCGCTTCCCAAATAGTCAATCTATCCTGCGTTTTGAGCTTGTTTCTAAATGCCAACCATAGATGAAATGAATGCCTAGGAATACATTGCGTGTACCAAACCATATCAGCCCATAGCACCTGCTCTTCCCGATTCCGAATTGTATTCCAAACACAAGCCGAATGTTGTAGTAATTTATAAGCATGATAATATGGTTATGTTGAACTTAAAAATATGATTTAAACATGGATATGTTTAAATCATAAAAGATAATCATCTTCATGCTCATGAGCCATGTATATAATTTTTGGAATACTTGGAGAAATAAGGGTTTAAATGAACTTAAAACCTAATTTTAGAAGATTAGTGAACTTGTTATTTTTTTAGGATAAGTTATACAAAATAATAGTTATAAAAGTTCATATTAAAAAGTCTAAATTTTTGCTACATGGAAAAGTGTATATATATACAAGCTCATGAAGTGTTGAGGTTAGATAATGAAAAGTGTAAGTTTGATGAATTACGGGTGATTTGGAAATTGATTGGTGATTTAAACGCGTTTTTATAACGTGGGAAAACTTCATAGTTTTAGGGGAAACTATGGCGAATTTTTCTAAAAATATAATCACGGTTAAAGAGGGATTAAAGGGTGATTAACAAGGTTAAACGCGATTAGTGGTCTTAAACGTCATTATGGAAACTTTGATGGGAATATTTAAGGTTTAAATATTCAAGAAGTTCTTATGAACTTAAACTTATATTTTTACAAAAATAAATGGGTAAAAATATAACAATGTGTAAATATAATTTTTGGTAAGAAAAATTATATATTTTTGGAAACTTGCTAAGTGCATGTAATGTGTGCTATATATATGTATGTATTAGATACCTATAGGGTGATCAAAATAAATATACATACATGTTCCTACATGGTCCAAGAAATGCTAATAAAATCGGACAATTAAATAGAATGGTCGAAACGGAAATACATAACACTTGATGATGACAAATTGGGCGTATCGATATCGTGAACAAGTTACTACAAAGTCGAGTCTAAAATAACATATTTTAGACATTAAAACGAGCACATATCTAAACGATCGATAACAAGAATCTGGAAAGTCGAAAACTATAAAAATTTCCAAGTATTTTTCATAGGAAAAATAAACTTATTTATAGTTTACTACTTGGTAACATTTTGGTAAAAATTGCAAGATCATGTTAATGGACTCATAAAGTTAGAATTGGGCTTATCAAAGCTAGTAATGAGCTAAGCCCAAATTTTTTAATACATGGGCTATGGCCCAATGACAATATAACATGGGCTCGGCCCAATGACATGGGCTCGGCCCAATAACATTAAGACATGGTTTAGATACGGTAACATATATGACATGGGCTCGGCCCAATGGCATGAGCAAGGGCTCAATTACACGTGTGCGCGGCACGAAGACATATGAAGGGTAAGCCCGTTCACCTATAATTCAATACGTATAGAATACATGTATGTACATAACAATCGAGCGAGTAAGCGATCAACGCTCTAAAATACAAAGTTGTTCCAAAGATGACAAACGAGAACATAATAAAGAATTCAAGATGAACAACTTGTACGAGGTCTGAAAGACCTAGTGTCTAACGAGATTAGTACACATGTAGGTTATTGACACGTACGGACGCTCACTTCGATATCATAGTACACGGAACGCAAACTGGTGAGTTCATGTCCCCCTTTTTTCTCTTAACTGTTTTCGAATTTATAACTCTCGGGGGTGAAATACATGTTACATATGTTTCAATGGTATGATTTGGCTATGAAATGAACTATTAGATCATGTGAGCATAGGCTGAAACTGAAATGCCAATAACTCTCATAAGAAACATGGACAAAGGTTAGATCTAACGGGTACGGCCGAGCCCCACTCATGGTCCATTTATGACTACTTAGAGTGCTTTTGTGTCCCAGTCGAGGTGATTCGACAACGGTCAAGGGGATTTGACACAGTCGAGGTGATTCGACACAGTCGAGGGGATTCGACACAGTCGAGGGGATTCGACACTAATAATAGCCCACTTGGATTGGGTACTCCCTATGTTTTCACATATATTAATGTCCTTGCAAAACATTAATTGATCTATTCATAGACGCTTTACATACTTGTTTTCAAAGGAATCTCTCAAATGTTTACAAGTTTATTTGAAACTCATACAAAACGCATGAACTCGCTCAACTTTTGTTGACTTTTTAAAACTACATGTATTTGAGGAAACAAGTCTTGAGTCGTTGATACATGATTGGATGCAATGATTACCTTTCTTACGTCACACGCAACACGCTTCCGCAACTAGCAGGGTGTGACAGATTGGTATCAGAGCTCCGATTGTAGTGAACCGGGGAAAAACTTTTATTAAAGTTTGGTCTACAATCACTATGGGCTCTCACATGAGAACAAACTTGATAACATTACAAAAATGATTTCAAAAGTATGACAAAATGACAAAAGGTTTTCATTGTGTCACGATAACATGAGGATCTATTACGCGAGCTCAATCATAAGTAACGGATATGGATCAATACATGTTTAGTCTATAAGGAATAGACTCGAAACACTAGGATTACATGTGAAACATGAGAACAAAAACAAAATGAGATTTAGTGATTATATATATCTATATATATGTGTTGTACGGAATATTTTGCCATGAAGTAAAGTACCTTCGACTACGAATTTTATTATTACACTTGGCTCATGTGATAAGAATAACGACCTCGCGCCCATTACGAAGCTTATGGCGGGTTGGTTCCTGAGTGAGACCCAAAAGCATTGATCCCGTGGAAGATGGTTGTTTTCCCTCGGATGGTATATGTCTGGCTTCGGTAGTGATGACGAGGCGGAGGTGGTGGCCTTGGACAACAACTCTACTAGTGGGACGAGGTCCCTGAGGCTCATACCAATCATGATTGATGACACTCTCGTCCAGACAAGGAAGATGAAGTACTCATCTTAAGGGTGCCCCTCCAGCTGCTATTGCGGCAGATTCTCTCTACTTATATTTCGTCTAATGTTGTGCCCTATCACGAATAATGACAATGGGCGTTAGCACGTGGGCCATCACGAAGGTCCCTCCTATGTTGAAGGTATATAGACAATAGTTTCCTCTCTTTGGCTGATCATCTGTTTGAACGAGAGAATGCTAGGGTGACCATGCAAGGCAATTTATTATTACGGGGGCCCACGTAATAATAACTTGTAGTGCATGGGAATCCTGGTGGGCTCTGCGGGTCAAACCAAGAGATCACTATCCATTCGAAGTTCTTAAGTTGTTCAAATTTCTATCTAGTAGAACACTAACCGGAATGGTTACTATAACACTTTACAATACAGGAAGACTACACGTATTGTTTGCACTTAACATTCGATCTATAACACGAGTCGTCTGAGACTAGTCATCGAAAGCAAACAAAACTCGTTAGCCACTCATGGAGGATTTTTCCTCAACATTCTCGAAATTCTTGTACATGGGCTGGTTCTTTGGTGTCTATGACACCTTACCTTATCTTAGTTATCGGAGATGATTACATTAAACTCTATCATTTGATATTTGTCTTATTCCAATGGATACTATGGCATGAGCCAAGCTACAACCCCTTCATTGTATTATTCGACATCTAGGGAAATTATAACAATTTTGTCGAAGCTCGTGGAGCTCAAGGAGTATCAACGTATTTGTCACAACGGGCTAGTGCGGCGAAGGATTTTTCCTACTTGGGGCGATCGAGATCCAGGAAGTATGGGATACACGTTGTAAAAATTGGAGACGACCGTTTGGTTTCTCCTCCTCAACGAATTACTTCTTTTCCCATTTAGGCACATGGCTAATACACTCGAGAGGTACTATGCATTTTGGAATGCATTTATTCATGAATATCATTGTTCAAACATACCGGAGCAACGCTGTCTTGAGGTTTCCATGACCAATCACATTCTTAATTTTTAGGCGCATGATAGGCTATATCGGTCCAAATAAAAGCCTAGACCCAATGATACTATGTATCGGAAACAACGTGGCGTCGACAAGAAAATCTACGCCTAGAAGAGGGTCAGTTAATCAGCGCCTTACTATTAAAGTTGAACTAGAGGTCATATGGAACAACATGAGGTTGTCGAGTCGACACTAGTGATGATACTGAAGGTACCGGTAGTTCAAGTGGTTAAAATCCTGATGGGACGAGAATGAGTGACAATGCCACACTTGGAGATGCAATCACACCAGATTTTAATCCTAAGGCTTTTCCGGATTATAAGCCGCGAGACCTCATTGATACAGAAGGTGCGGTGAGTTCTATCCGCTAGATAAAGACAAGGAAGTCAGTTAACCTTGCTAATAAATGTACTCCTAAATAAACATTTTGGTAAACGAATAGCCTTCTGTTGAATGAGGCGTTAACTTGGTGGAATCTCCAAGTGCAAACTATAGGGAGTAATACAACAAAGAGGTTATTGTGGGAAGAACTCAAGAGTCTTAAGCGAGAAGAGTATTGCTCGCTAGTGGAAAAATTCCAAGTTTGGGAACCGTACTCTAGGACTCGATCATGATTAGAACCAATGTTGTTGGTTACCCCCGATGCCTCTACGATCTCTCAAGGATTGATTGCATATTGGATAACACTCGAATTCAAACGCACTGAGCGCTGCATTTGGGGTTTAGCCCTGAGATACAAAGCTGACAAAAAGAAGTACGCTAATAACTTGTCAAAATCCTGAATAAGATAAGTGAAACTTTCACCATGAGGGCACTTGAAAAAGTGCCAAGTGTAGCAGTGTGGTGAGACTGGGTACAAAACGGAAACTAATGAGTTAGATATACTCAAGAAAGAACCAGAAGATTTGAACTGTGGTAAAGAAGTCACGACAAGCATGGATGTCTAAGGACGAATCAAGCAAGTTAATAAGTAAGTGTATGAGTAGAGTTAGGAATCCTCCCCAAAATCCCAAGGTTGCCATGGGTACGTTCTACTCTACAACCATCATGTATCAATTCTTTGGATACCAATGTCGGCTTAACTTAGCGTCTTTAGATACTAAGCACATACACGAATTAGAGTCATGTAGGTTAAACATGTCTTGCTCTATCAAGTTAACTAATGGGGAAATTAGCGGAGTCATGTGAAGTCATTAAGGGTCACCGATACGATTCCTATCAACCGACCCGTTGCATCCATTTTGTTTGATATAGGTGTCGGTATTAATTTCATTCCCCTTAGAATTCAAAATATACTTGGTCTAGAGTCAAGTAAGCTAGACGTTCTCTCATTCCATAGTATTGGCCAACGGTAAATTAGTTGAGTCGGGAGAAGACATTAAAGGATGCACACTCAAACTTGGAGCACGAAAGTCCAATATCGACCTTTCACTCATTCAATTTGGTTATTACGACATAGTATTTAAAATAGACTAGTTATCCGACAATCGATCTGAAAACACATGTCACGAGAAGATCATTCGCATCCCCTTCCCGATGGAGAACATTTGTTAGTACATGGGGAAAAACAAGACACACCACTACGAATCATTAGTTGCATGAAGGCTCAAAAATGTTTGAGAAAAGGGTGCATCGCCTTCCTTGCTCATGTCGTTGACAAGAAGGCTGAGGAGTGCAAGGTGGAAGACATCCCTGTGGTAAGGGAATATCCCAAAGTCTTTCCAGAAGACTTGCCGGGACTGCCACCACAACGACAAGTGGAATTTCGTATCGATCTAGTGCCAGGTGCGGCACTGGTGGCAAAAGCTCCACATAGACTGGCGCCCTTGGAAATGCAAGAATTATCTACTCAGCTTCAGGAACTGCTTGACAAAGGATTCATTAGACCGAGTTTCCCGCCTTGGGAAGCTCCGGTGCTATTTTTCAAAAGAAGCATGGAACCTTTCGGATGTGCATCGATTACAGAGAACTAGACAAGTTAACTATCAAGAATCGGCATCCTTTACCAAGGATCGATGACTTGTTCGATCAATTACAAGGTTCCAGCTTTTATTCCAAGATCGATCTAAGATCCGGATACCATCAGTTGAGGATACAAGAGGAAAGCATTCCTAAAACAGCGTTTAGGACTCGTTATGGGCATTACAAGTTCCTTGTTATGCCTTTCGGCTTAACAAACGCTCCCGCCGTATTCATGGATTTGATGAATCGAGTATGTAAGCCATATCTCAAAAAGTTCGTGATCGTATTCATTGATGACATTTTAATATACTCACGAACAGAGTCGGAACACGAACAACACTTGAGAACTATTCTGGAGTTGCTTAAGAAAGAACAATTCCATGCCAAGTTCTCAAAATGCGAGTTTTAGATTCGTGAGGTGCAATTTCTCGGTCATGTGGTGAACGAGAATGGGATACATGTTGACCCAACTAAGATAGAGGCCATAAAGAACTGGAACACTCCAAAGACCCCAACAGAAGTAAGACAATTTCTGGGTTTAGCGGGATACTATCAAAGATTCATCGAGAACTTTTCTAAAGTTTCTCAACCGCTAACTCACTCACTCAAAAGGATAAAAAGTTTGATTGGGGTGAAAGACAAGAAATGGCATTCCAAACGCTTAAAGATAAACTATGCCAAGCGCCAATCTTATCACTACCTGACGGCACCAATGACTTTATGGTGTATTGTGATGCATCGCACCAAGGCTTGGGTTGTGTATTAATGCAACGTGAAGAAGTCACCGCGTATGTGTCACGGCAGTTGAAAGTTCATGAAAAGGATTATACCACTCACGACTTAGAATTGGGCGCAGTAGTATTCGCTTTAAAGATTTGGCATCACTATCTCTATGGTACTATGTGTACCATATTCACAGACCATAAAAGTCTTCAACATATATTCAATCAAAAAGAATTAACGCCAACGGCGATGGGTAGAATTGTTGAATGACTATGACTGTGAAATCAAGTACCATCCGGGCAAATTGTGGCGGATACTTTGAGCCGGAAAGAGCGAGTCAAAACTTTACGAGTACGAGCTTTAGAGTTAACCATTCAGATGACTTTCACTACTCATGTGCGCGATGCACAACTAGAAGCTCTAAAGCCGGAGAACATTCAAGCAGAATCCTTGCGAGGATTAGAGAAACGACTGGAAGAGATCAAAGATGGCACAAGGTACTTCATGAGAAGAATCTGGCTTCCTTACTTTGGCTGATTGCTAGACTTAGTGTTGGATGAAGCACATAAGTCAAAATATTCAATACATCCCGGATCTGATAAGATGTATCAGGATGTAAAGGAATATTACTGGTGGCCTAATCTCAAAGGAGATAGTGCGACCTACGTTGGGAAATGCCTAACTTGTGCAAAGGTCAAGGCCGAGTATCAAAAGCCATCTGGACTATTACAACAACCCGAGATTCCCGATTGGAAATGGGAACATATATCAATGGATTTCATTACAGGACTCCCACGGACCTCTCGAGGTCATGACATGATTTGGGTTATCGTCGATCGATTAACCAAGTCAGCTCACTTCTTGCCAACTCGCGAGAAAGAAGAAGTTAGCTGAGCTTTATCTCAAAGAAATAATAGCACGTCAAGGAGTAACTATTTCAATAATCTCAGATCGCGATGGTCGCTTTGTGTCAAGAGTATGGCAATCATTTCAGGAATCGATTGGATCTCGTCTGGATCTAAGCACATCATTTCATCCGCAAACCGATGGACAAAGCGAACGAACCATCCAAACGTTGGAGGACATGCTTCGCGCCTATGTGATGGTTTGGGCGGAAACTGGGATACTCATTTACTACTGGTGGAGTTTTCCCTATAATAACAGTTATCACACAAGCATCAAAGCTGCCCCATACGAAGCACTATACGGACGGAAGTGCCGATCACCGCTGTGTTGGGCGGAATTCGGAGACAAACAACTCATTGGCCCTGAACTAGTCCAAGAGACTACTGACAAGATAGCAAAGATACGAGACCGTATCAAAGCGGCTCGTGACAGACAAAAGAGCTACGCGGACAGAAGACGTAAACCATTAGTCTTCGAGGTCGGAGACAAAGTCTTACTGAAAGTCTCGCCTTGGAAAGGCGTAGCTAGATTCGAGAAACGCGGAAAACTAAACCTGAGATACATTGGGCTATTTGAAATTCTAGAAAAGATCGGTACCATCGCGTATAAGTTGAAACTGCCAGAAGAACTCAGTAACGTACACAACACATTTCATGTGTCGAATCTTAAGAAAAGTCCAACAAATGAAAACAGTTATCATCCTAGCGGATGGAATTCACGTAGACGACAAACTCCAGTTTACCGAAGAACCTGTTTAGGTTATGGACTGGAAAGTCCACAAGACAAGGAGAAGTCATATAAAACTAGTAAAGGTCCGCTGGAACTCACGTCACGAACCCGAGAATACATGGGAACGTAGAGTTCATATCAATACAAAGTACCCCTCCACCTGGTCGATAAGAGTCCTTTAAAGGATAACTCAACGTGAATTTCGGGACGAAATTCTTTTTAACAGGGGGAGAATGTGACAAATGGCAATAAACCGATAATTCCGTACAAACTAATCACTATTTTATTTACATAATCTCATGCATTTAGCGTAATTTAATTACGTAACAGTGTCGTTAATTGGATAACAAGGTTAGGACAAGGAAACAATGCTAAAACATATGTTGGTTTTCGCCACATTGCGAAATCAGGCAAACAATGTCCTAAAAGTGTTGGTAGAAAGTGCCACGTGCACTATTCACGGTTACACTATTCATGCCAGCAAATTGTGAAATCAGACCGAAACACTGAAAAACGACAGTCGGATAACATAACTGAGTCCATTTATATAAGAAAACATTATTATGAAAACACATCTTGCAAAGAAACAAGACTTTCCGGTATAACGCCCTAATCTCAAAAATGTCTATTTCGGCTAAAAATATAGCACTTTTAACTTGTCCGAACCTATAACAAAGCATTTCCGGGACTTCGGAATTATGTCACTTGATGAAAAACACACTAAAACATTTTAAGGATATCAATGAGATGACCAGAATCATAAGCTTCCGATATTATATCGCTATGCATTAAACTAGTCTGTTAGCGAACCGACGAGCTAGTAAGCAGTATTTCTGTCATCGTAACAACCAAATGAAAACTCTGGTGAACTAGTTAAGCCTAATTTGGAACTCGGAACCACTCCCTACATCGTTCGGATGTGAAATAACAACTCGCGACAAAATCCGTCGGTACGCCACAAAAGTGCCGTAAATCCACCGACGACCGAACGAAAGGCATCCAAGGTATCAAAACATGATTTTTACTAGTTTAGGGATCTAGTTAATAATAATTTTGGTTCCGAAACACTAATTACCTCTTAATGGTGTAATTAAACCCTAAATCACCGTACTTTGGTTAAAGACCAAAATATCTATATTTTTAACCATTTTTATAAAAAAAATCATATGATACCCCCCCCCCCCATGGTCAATTCGGTCAACAAGTGGGTCCCACCCACTTTACCGTGTTTGAAATTTGAAAGATATGGAGTATGGCTTGTGACATGGTTGTTGAAATTATTTAGCCTACACCATCATTTCACCATAACTTGAAGACTACCATTTCTATCATTTATAATCACAAGAAAATTAAAACCAAACCCCCATTCTTGTCTTCCCATTCTCGGCCAAACAAGGAACCCCACAAACCCACCATAAAACTTCATTAATCAGCATTAAACCCCATAAATTACTTACTTTCAAGGCACATTATTGTCATTAATGCATTGATTAAGCATGGATTAAGCATGGAAGATCATTAGGAGCTTGGTTGGAGCTTAAACATCTTCTTAATCTTCTTAATCATCTTGGCAAAGTTGTAAGACTCCTAAACAACTTATTTAAGTTCATTATTATGTATAGATTATGGATGTACAAGTTGATCATCTCAAAGATTAATAAAAATCACACCAAAAACCCTAATCTCAAAGCTAATAAACACTAAATATAACCATATTATGTGTTAATTTGTGTAGATTAGTGCAACTAGTTAGTGTAATCTTGTTATTTATGTTGATTATGTTAAGACTAGTTGTATGAAAAATGATATTATGATGATCTTAATGCTTATATGTTGTAGTAATTTATAAGCATGATAATATGGCTATGTTGAACTTAATAATATGATTTAAACATGATATGTTTAAATCATAAAAGATCATCATCTTCATGCTCATGAGCCATGTATATAATTTTTGGAATACTTGGAGAAATAAGGGTTTAAATGAACTTAAAACCTAATTTTAGAAGATTAGTGAACTTGTTATTTTTTTAGGATAAGTTATACAAAATAATAGTTATAAAAGTTCATATTAAAAAGTCTAAATTTTTTTTTTGGGTAAATGGGTTTACCCCGGTGAATTTTATATATCAACCAAACAATAATAAACAGGGTGTATCGAGACATCGATACACACTACTAGACTTGGCATACCAAGCCTAGGAAAGAAACACAAACAAATTCAACAACCAGACACAACCAAACAAAAACAAAGAGCCAAACCAACACAACCCAGAACCCGAAATAAAAAACTAGGAGACTACATCACTCTAGCCCGGGTCTACATCCATGTTTGTCTTCGCGATCAGCCACCTAGCCAATAGCTTCCTTTGCTTCGGGTCTCTACCAGTTTTGAATCCCATAATCCTGAGCCGAATTGTATCGATAATAACCTTGGAGAGAACACTAGCATTCCTCTGTACCTGAGTGAAAAGACGATTGTTTCTTTCCTGTCATATAAAGTACGTGGAAGCCGCCAACAGAAGATTACAAACAATGTAATCTAGGGAACTCGAATTGGCATTTAGCTCCATCCACTGCATAACCGAAGCCCATGTGTCATTAACACTCCCCATATCAACCATATTCCTAACTAGTCTCCAAACTTCTGAAGCATAGGAACATTCAAAAAATAAGTGATCCCGAGAATCACGGTCATATCTGCACAAGGGACAGCACATAAGCCGAAGATTAGTAGCACTTCCCGCTTCCCACTCAGCCATTCTGTCCTGTGTCCGCAACTTATTCTTAATAACCAACCACAAATGAAAGGAATGCCTTGGGATGCACTGACTGAACCAGACCGAGTTAACCCAGACAACCTTATTCTCTCTGTACCGCAGGTTATTCCATGCCTCCCATGAACAAAAACGCTGTAATTTGCCTTCCCAATCTTTCCAACGAAACCGGTCCGCCGTATCAGGGGTAATCTGAATAGTAGCAATATTAATGAGAACTGGTAATGTATCATACCAAGCCTGAGGCCATCGCCATTGGCCATCTTCAGAAACAACATCAGCCACCGTTGTGCTAAGCGAGAAACCAGCTCTAGCAATATTACGAGGAGATATAAACGAACGAAGAGGGCTGTATGCGCACCAATTGTCACTCCATACATTGGTTTGACGGCCACTATAAATAGAACTCCAAACAAAGGGCCGGATACTAGGACGGATAGATAACAACTTCCGCCACCCCCAACTAACTTGACCTCGGCATTGAACCTCCCAAAAGTTATTACCTTTTAACCTGTACGAATGAATCCATTGAACCCAAAGCGAAGGACGATTAGTAATTATGCTCCAAATATGAGTTGTCAGAAAAGCTTTATTAGCATCCATAATACTGCGAATACCCAAACCGCCCTCATCTTTCGGAGTACAAACCTCCTTCCAAGCAACTTTAGCTCGAACCGGACCCTGATTCCCCCCATTCCATAAAAATCTACGTAACCTTTTCTCCAGGTCCTTTATAATACCAATAGGAAGCAGGAAAACCGAAGCCCAATAGGAATACATGGCAGCAAGAACCGAGTTAATTAACTGAAGTCTCCCTGCAAACGACAGGGATTTAGTAACCCAGTTATCTATTCTTCTTTGGGTACGTTCAAGCAGAATTTTACAATCTCTAGCAGCTAGTCTCGTTGAAATTAGCGGAACTCCAAGGTAACGCACAGGCAACGAGCCTTCTTGAAACGGCAAAAGATTCAAAATCTGATTTTTCATAGCAGACGTAACATTGCTAAAGTAAACCGTACTCTTCGGCATGCTAGGGACCAGGCCCGATATCTGCGTAAATTTATCAAGGGCCAATTTCAAGTGCTTCACCGAGACACTATCACCATGAGAGAATAGGAACAAGTCATCAGCAAACAAAATATTTATTATCTTCTGCTTAGAGCACTTACCATGGAACTTAAAAGAAGTATTCGAGGCAACTTGCTGAAGAATAAGAGTCAAAACCTCCATGACTAGAGTAAACAGGTACGGGGACTTCGGATCCCCTTGTCTAAGGCCACGCTTTCCCTCAAAATAACCGTGGAGCTCGCCATTGATACTCAATGAATAGGATACCGAAGTAACACACGTCATAATCCAATTAATCATTTTGTGGTGAAATCCAAACTTGGTTAGAATAGACTCCAGGAACGACCAGCTAACAGTATCATACGCCTTCTGAATATCAATCTTAAAAGCACATCTAGGCTGACCTCTGTTAAGATGATAGTTATGCATCAATTCTTGAGTGAGAAGAATATTATCTGTGATTTTCCTGCCTGGAACAAACGCCGACTGGTTAATGCTAACCAATTTATCCAAGCTCCCCTTAAGTCGGTCCGTGATTATCTTGCTAATGCACTTATAAATAACATTACAGCAAGAGATGGGACGGTAATCAAGAACAGAATTAGGAGTATCCACCTTAGGAACCAGAGCTAGAATAGTGTGATTGACTTGCTTTAACAATTTACCATTATCGAAAAAATCAAGCACAGCATTCGTTACCTCATCACCCACAATATCCCAAGCTTGCTTAAAGAACGCCGATGTGAAACCATCGGGACCAGGGGCCTTATTTTCACCAATACCAAACATAGCTTGTTTAACTTCTTCACGAGTCACTTGCCTAATCATATGGTCAGCCGAATGAGTACTAAGGGTATTGAGAAACAAGTTATCATCATCTAAACTCGAAACCGAGTAAGCCGTACCCAAGAATGACGAGTAATGATCAACTAGAGCACCGGGAATACCCTCACCTTCAAACCGATTACCATGAACATCTTTTATACAACTAATCTTGTTTCTAGCGTTCCTACTTTTCACACACTTGTGAAAGAAGGAGGTATTAGAATCCCCAGCACAAAGCCATTCAACCTTGGACTTCTGTTTAAGGAAACACTCTTCATCATAAGCTGCCACCTGATAATCCCGAAGACATTTTGCAGCCGTGTCACGTAAGGTCACATCCAACGGGTTAGCATCAACGAGCTGCTGGATATCATCCAGCTCCTTACGCAGCCGAATAACCTTCTCATGGAGGTTCCCTTGGCTACATGGAAAAGTGTATATATATACAAGCTCATGAAGTGTTGAGGTTAGATAATGAAAAGTGTAAGTTTGATGAATTAAGGGTGATTTGGAAATTGATTGGTGATTTAAACGCGTTTTTATAACGTGGGTAAACGTCATAGTTTTAGGGGAAACTATGGCGAATTTTTCTAAAAATATAATCACGGTTAAAGAGGGATTAAAGGGTGATTAACAAGGTTAAATGCGATTAGTGGTCTTAAACGTTATTATGGAAACTTTGATGGGAATATTTAAGGTTTAAATATTCAAGAAGTTCTTATGAACTTAAACTTATATTTTTACAAAAATAAATGGGTAAAAATATAACAATGTGTAAATATAATTTTTGGTAAGAAAAATTATTTATTTTTGGAAACTTGCTAAGTGCATGTAATGTGTGCTATATATATGTATGTATTAGATACCTATAGGGTGATCAAAATAAATATACATACATGTACTACATGGTCCAAGAAATGCTAGTAAAATCGGACAATTAAATAGAATGGTCGAAACGGAAATACATAACACTTGATGATGACAAATTGGGCGTATCGATATCGTGAACAAGTTACTACAAAGTCGAGTCTAAAATAACATATTTTAGACATTAAAACGAGCACATATCTAAACGATCGATAACAAGAATCTGGAAAGTCGAAAACTATACAAATTTCCAAGTATTTTTCATAGGAAAAATGAACTTATTTAAAGTTTACTACTTGGTAACATTTTGGTAAAAATTGCAAGATCATGTTAATGGACTCATAAAGTTAGAATTGGGCTTATCAAAGCTAGTAATGAGCTAGGCCCAAATTCCTTAATACATGGGCTATGGCCCAATGACAATATAACATGGGCTCGGCCCAATGACATGGGTTCGGCCCAATAACATTAAGACATGGTTTAGATACGGTAACATAGATGACATGGGCTCGTCCCAATGGCATGAGCAAGGGCTCAATTACACGTGTGCGCGGCACGAAGACATATGAAGGGTGAAGCCCGTTCACCTATAATTCAATACGTATAGAATACATGTATGTACATAACAATCGAGCTAGTAAGCTATCAACGCTCTAAAATACAAGGTTGTTCCAAAGATGACAAACGAGAACATAATAAAGAATTCAAGATGAACAACTTGTACGAGGTCTGAAAGACCTAGTGTCTAACGAGATTAGTACACATGTAGGTTATTGACACGTACGGACGCTCACTTCGATATCATAGTACACAGAACGCAAACTGGTGAGTTCATGTCCCCCTTTTTCTCTTAACTGTTTTCGAATTTATAACTCTCGAGGGTGAAATACATGTTACATATGTTTCATTGGTATGATTTGGCTATGAAATGAACTATTAGATCATGTGAGCATAGGCTGAAACTGAAATGCCAATAACTCTCATAAGAAACATTGACAAAGGTTAGATCTAACGGGTACGGTCGAGCCCCACTCATGGTCCATTTATGACTACTTAGAGTGCTTTTGTGTCCCAGTCGAGGTGATTCGACAACGGTCAAGGGGATTTGACACAGTCAAGGTGATTTGACACAGTCGAGGTGATTCGACACAGTCGAGGGGATTCGACACAGTCGAGGGGATTCGACACTAATAATAGCCCACTTGGGTTAGGTACTCCCTATGTTTTCACATATATTAATGTCCTTGCAAAACATTAATTGATCTATTCATAGACGCTTTACATACTTGTTTTCAAAGGAATCTCTCAAATGTTTACAAGTTTATTTGAAACTCATACAAAACGCATGAACTCGCTCAACTTTTGTTGACTTTTTAAAACTACATGTATTTCAGGAAACAAGTCTTGAGCCGGTGATACATGATTAGATGCAATGATTACCTTTCTTACGTCACAAGCAACACGCTTCCGCAACTAGCAGGGTGTGACAACGTTACCCTCGACTAAGTAGTCTGAGTCTGCAGGGATACAGTCCTAAATAGCCGGGTTATAGTATTAATAGTAGTTAACTTATGGGGGGGTCAAAGAGTTTGGATCCCCGCCATCCAATACCTATGGGTATTGAAGGAGATCCTACTAAATTTGACCCAGGTCCCTTGCAGGACCTCTAAACGCTGAACAAGGGCAAGACCCTTACCAAACCGTTCCCTTAACCCCCGACCAGGTAGCCAACATACCTCCATATAGACCGTGGAGATATGAATGGTGAAAATCTTTTATTTTATATAGACAGTAAAATAATGCCAAGACACCACGGACAAACGATAAGGAAGAATCACCTTCAACATAAGCAACTAGTTATTAAAGTCATTAATACAAAACCAAATAAAAAGTGCAAAAGATTAAAAATAAAAAGTATTATACTAAACACTTGTCTTCACCAAGTGATGTAAGAGACTTAGGCAAACATGGCCTTGATTGCCAAGAACTCTTACGATCAATCTTGGATCCCGAGACGACTCACACACTCTATGATGGACAATGGATGATGGTGGATGATGGTGTTGTGATGGTGGTGGGTGGTGGATGAAGTGTGAGAGAGGTGGTGTGCCAAGGGATGAGTTGCAATGAAGCCAAGCACTCCTATTTATAGGCTGAACAGAAGCCTGGGCACGGCCCCGTGTCCGCTGCACACAGCCCCGTGCCCGCTGCACACGGCCCCGTGCCCGTCTGACAATCTCTCTCCTCATTAATTGTAATTCGCAATTACAATTAATGCGCCTGCGGTACTTTCACCACGCCCCCGTGTTCACTGGGCACGGCCCCGTGGTGGGCAATAGAAGCTTCTATAGGTTTGTCTTTTCTGCTGCTTCTTGGGCACGGCCCCGTGCTGGCTGAGCACGGGGCGTGTTCAGTCTTCTGCCTTCTCTGTTTTGCTTGGGAGGATGCTGTCGAGGGGTCGGGCAATCCACTTATGTTCCTTTTCTTGTATTTATGTTAGATTTAGCTGCCTTTTTGCTTCTTTTGTTAATTTGAGCTCATTTAATCCTGAAAATACAAAAGGAAGACAAAAACACTCTTTTTCCAACATTAGTACTTAAAAAGGGTTAGTTTTATGCCTCATTTGATGTAATTTATATGTTGCATTTTACACACATCAGCATCTTCAGGATGTGTATTGACTACCGCGAACTCAACAAGGTGACTGTAAAGAATCGCTACCCTCTGCCACGTATTGATGATTTATTCGATCAGCTAGAAGGGTCGAGCTACTATTCAAAGATAGATCTGAGGTCAGGCTACCATCAACTGAGAGTCCGGGATGAGGACGTCTCCAAAACAGCATTCAGAACTCGCTACGGCCACTACGAGTTTCTAGTTATGCCATTCGGGTTAACAAACGCACCTGTAGTCTTCATGGATCTTATGAACAGAGTGTGCAAGCCTTACCTAGACAAGTTTGTCATTGTTTTCATCAACGACATCCTGATCTATTCTAAGAGTCAGGAGGAACACGAGCAACATTTGCGACTTATTTTGGAACTCCTTCGATCAGAACAGCTGTACGCCAAGTTTTCGAAATGCGACTTCTGGCTTCGTGAAGTCCACTTTCTAGGCCACGTGGTAAACAAGGATGGGATTCATGTTGATCCATCCAATGTAGATTCGATCAAGAGCTGGCCTGCACCTCGCACACCAACAGAAATTCGCCAATTCTTGGGTTTGGCAGGTTACTACAGAAGGTTCATCAAAGACTTCTCAAAGATTGTATAGCCGCTTACACTACTGACACAGAAAGGTGTTACTTATCATTGGGGTAATACTCAGGAAACAGCTTTTCAGCACTTAAAGGATAGACTCTGCAGTGCACCTATTCTCTCATTGCCATAGGGCACAGACGATTTCGTAGTTTATTGTGACGCATCAATACAGGGTCTTGGTTGCGTATTGATGCAACGGGATAAGGTCATTGCTTACGCTTCACGCCAATTTAAGATCCACGAACGGAACTATACTACACACGATTTAGAGCTGGGAGCTGTCGTTTTCGCGCTTAAGATATGGCGACATTACCTGTACGGTACCAAGTGCACCATCTACACCGATCACAAGAGTCTCGAGCATATCTTCAAGCAGAAGGAATTGAACATGCGACAACGACGATTGGTCGAGCTACTGAATGATTACGAATGTGCCATCAAGTACCATCCAGGCAAAGCCAATGTTGTGGCTGACGCCCTTAGCCGAAAAGACACTGCACCTAGACGCGTACGAGCATTACAACTTACCATCCAGTCTAGTCTTCCGGCACAGATACGGGATGCTCAGGTAGAAGCATTGAAACCAGAAAACATCAGGGCTGAAGCCCTACGTGGCTCAAGGCAACGGTTAGAGCAAAAGGAAGACGGCGCCTACTATGTAACGGGGCGTATTTGGGTCCCACTATATGGCGGTTTACGAGAACTTGTAATGGATGAAGCACACAAGTCTCGCTACTCGGTACATCCTGGCTCGGATAAAATGTACCACGATCTCAGAACTACGTATTAACTAACACCATTAGCTTATTTCTCCTGTTATATGTTAATCCTATTAAGTTGTTAACCTTGTCAAGCATGTTAAAGAATAACCATGTTAACTGCTTACCTGGCGCATGATGTTAACTGCCAAACACACTTTGTGACATAGATTGCATGTGAATCGTTACAAACTTAAACTGATTGTGTATACGTGCATCCCATAGGACTTGACTGATTATTTGTGAGCACATAGTTTAGCATACCGAGCAAACCAAGGTGAGTTCACACTCTTACCAAAGCATGGGATTCCCGGTGGGTTGGGAATGGGATTGAATGATTACTCGTACTTTCATTGCTACTGGTTTACGTACCACTGTCCTCGGGTTGGGAAGGACACATATAGATACAACTAGACTAGAACACATGGGAAGCCCCCACTAATCTTCGCAAACATGTCTGGGAGGCCGCGATACGAATACTAATCTTCGTAAACATGTCTGGGAGACCGCGATACGAATACAGATACAACTAGTCTAGAAGACATGGGAAGCCCCCACTAATCTTCGCACACATGTCTGGGAGACCGCGATACGAACTAATACGATACATGGTTTACAAAACGAACACATGTTTTACGAAACGAATACTATAACTAAACAACTAACTGTGAACTCGCTCAACTTTGTTGTTGACTCTCTGTTACATGCCTTGCAGGTCGTTAGGTACTCATGGAGCTTGCACTGGGAGGCGCAGTCGTTGTGGGGCATGGACAGTGGATACCATGTTAAAACATTATAACACTTTGAACTTAGTACTTATGTTTGGGTTTTTCACAATTACGTTTCCGCTAAACACTTACTATGCTTTGTTTTGAACACCTTTCATATTGTTTGGTTGAATTACATTTATTACTTATTATGTTCAATATGATTGGTGGCTTGATCCTGGTCATGTCACGCCTCCATGCGGTGATACTCCACGAGTGGATTTTGGGGGGTGTGACACACAAATTAGGCATTTGCGGCACTTCACACTGGCATGATGACGAAGGTTACACTGGTTGCACAAGGGTGCAGTTCCGTTGTATGGCTTCCTAGCAGGGGTTGAGCTGGTTGGTTGGGGACAACTTGATCATTGTGAGCAACCACGGCGAAGTTCTGAGAAGCCTTTCGCTTCTTGGGCTTCTTGGAGGATTCAGTCTGCTCATCCTTTGGTTTCGATTCCTCGATTGGTTTCTTATCACCCTTTCGTAAAAGTTTACCTTTCCTGGTCTGAGATTCAGTCAAGTTAGCGGATAACTCAATGGCCTGTCTAACTGTAGTGGGGTTGCTACCAGTAACAATGTCTTGTACTGAGTCAGGGAGGCCATCAATGTACTTTTCGATTACCTTATCCAAGGGCGTAACCATGTTCGGGCATAACAGACTTAACTCCTCATAACGGTCCGTGTAAGCTCGATGCTCACCACAATCTTGCTTAAGATCGTCGAATTCCCTATCCAATGCCCTAATCTCATGACGAGGACAGAATTCCCTCATCATTAGAGCTCGAAGCTCTTCCCAAGTTTGAGCCAGTGCCACATCGGCACCTCTATCCCTCATCACACCATTCTACCATGTTAAAGCTCGTTTCTCAAAGACCCTAGATGCGAATTCAACCTTTCGCTCGTTTGGACACTGAACATGTCTGAAGGTGCTCTCTAGACTCTCGAACCATTGCAGAAGTGCAGTTGCTCCTTGAGACCCATAAAACTTTGATGGCTTAGCTGGTTTGAACGTCTTGAAGTTACAGGGAGCATTATTGTTGTTATTGTAGGCTTGGTTACATTGAGCAATGAGGTTTGGGAGTACAGCAGCCATTTGCTGCGTAATGATAGCTTCCAGTTCTTCATTAGGTATCTGATTGTCGCGTCATGGAGGCATTCTAAAAGAGGAAGCATGGGAGAAAATAAGTGAAATGGTATTGGGTAAGAATAGGATGTTACGATTACCAACCAAAAAGGCATGGGTGATGGTCATTTGTTCGAACCACGAAGCAAACAAATGACACACAAAAGCTGAATCAAAGTAAATAGGTCCTCATAATGTATCGCGAAGACATGCTTTAGCCTATAAATGGATACTCACCCCAAGAGTTCCCAGGTAAGAGTGACTGATCCGATGTCACACCCCGACCTAGAACATACAGAACGTGGCGGAAACATCGGGGAATGTTGTAACATAATTAATTGTTTCAAATCCATGGCAATTGAAGTTTCGTTTTATTAATCAAACATGAAAGTTTACATTGTTTTAAACAAGAACCAAAGAGTACATAACATAATTTAACTAGTTCTTGTCTCGTTTTAAGTCACTAAGGCACAGGTCCGCCTAAGTATGTCTTGATAAGTCCTATGCATCATCTCCTGAAAACACATGTGAAAATAGGTACGTCAGCATAAAAATGCCTGTGAGATACATTGGTTTTGTGAAAACGGAATTCATGACTTGTGTTTGAGAAAATGTTTAGTCATGAACCTTGTAATTTGCTTTGTCTTGTAAATCATTTGAAAAACGATAAGATCAGATGATATGTATAAATAAGAGAACACTGTATGGTTAAACGGATAACCATGTAAAATGAATTTGTATAAGATAAGTCGTTTGTAAAACAATGTCTCGTGAAAAGTGTGTTATTTGTATAAAATGTCATATGTCTCAAATTGAAATGATTCAAATAACGCTACGATATGTAATACCATACAAACACTTATATATAGGAAGTACCAGCGGCGTATCCACCATGCTTGTATCATATTACACACGCCTCGTTACTTAATCACTTACTCAAACCAAACCATCAAGATGAAATGTTTAACAATTGTAGAAATGTTTATGTATAGTCAAATGTCTATTGTCAACTGTAAGTCATGTCAACGGATACAACTGGTTTACACGGTTCAATGGTTACAAACGGTTCATATAATCGAAGGGTTAAGACGGTTCACATAGTCAAATGGTTACAACGGTTCAAAATGTAGTATAATGTGTTCATATGCTGGATGAGCATATGCAACAGAAATGCAATGTAAAACAATGTACTAAGTACGCACACAATGTGCATACATAGCATGTAATGTAAAGCAATGTACTAAGTACGCACACAATGGGCATACATAGCATGTAATGTAAAGCAATGTACTAAGTACGCACACAATGGGCATACATAGCATGTAATGTAAGGCAATGTACTAAGTACGCACACAATGGGCATACATAGCATGAAATGTATTGTAAAGTGATGTACTAAGTATGCACACAACGGGCATACGTAGCATGAGATGTATTGTAAAGAGATGTACTAAGTATGCACACAATGGACATACATAGCATAGACACAATGAAATCATGTACTATATATGTACTATCGAACATAGCAAGTATATGATGTGAAAACCGGAAAGCATGAAAGTAACAAGTAGGCACACGCGTTTCACCCCAAAACAGTTTGGAAAACAGTAAAAGAGGGGTTCAATGTACTCACCTGAGATTGCTTTGGAGTTCTTGCATAATAACCAAACAATGCTAGAGATCACGGAATATCAAATGGCACCTAATATGTAGCTATGTTAATATACCGGACCTAAATCGGAAGGATCGGATAGTATGCGGGTTCGTAAACCAAACGAGTATGGAGACTCGTGTAATATGGTTTAACAAAGCCTACATACTAAAATGAAACCTTAACCTAAGTGCTTACGACCCATTACGACCCGTTTAGGTAGCTTATGCTACCTTAACGCGTCGTTCGCGTAGAACGCGTTTGGAACGCCTAACATCGTGACCACAAGGTATAACCTCGGAAGGTTATAGCTATGGTCACCTGATGTGTTTGGTCGGATCCTAATGATCGACCAAATGGGTCGGGTTCGAAAGTATAAGCGATTGTTTAGATCGCTTACCTTACGACCCTAAATATGCACTAAACTAAAAGTGACGAGCTAAGCATGTTCGGACATGCCTAACTAAGTTTAGAAAATAGGTTTGGCATCAAAGCAAAAGGCTTTGACGCCCACAAGTAGTTTGGTTACAAAATACGCAAGAATGCGCATTTTGGCCGAAACTACGACTCGTCACTGAGCCTAGATAACGTGGTAATCGGTAGGTATAGTCGCCATGGACTATAACCATCGTGATCACGCTCACGTTATGAAGTCCCAATGAACTTCGTGTTGACCATAGGCTGGTCAACGTAGAAAGTCAACAAAACGTTGACTTTCGGACTCGAAAAGCGAATAAAAGAACGAAAGAACACTTACGAAGGGTCCCCGAAAGCTAAACTTGATCCAGGAGCTCAGGTATGAAGCAATAGCAACAACTTAGAGCTCTTGATCAGTTTTTGTGAGATTTTACCCAAAAGGGAGGGGGTATTTATAGGAAAAGTAAAGCCGTTAGGATCATTTCTTGAATATCGTGCCACGATCCAAGCCGTACACTTGTCACAAAGTTGTGGTGCCTTATCTTGACCCTTAGCTCCTGAGATTGTGAAAGGGCATTGCCCTTTGGGGTGTTTGAAAGGCCAAGTTTGCAAGAAAGACAAACTTTCTGTTACTGAAGGGGCCATGCGGCCCGGATCAGGATATATACAAACTCAGGCGGGCCGCCTGGGCATGCCTGATCTGCACATACTTTCAGAAATGGCAGTTTTGGTCCCTGTTGCATGTCTAAGCCATTTCCGACACTTCTAAGGCCCATAAAGCCAACTTTAAGGCCCTAAAATGATGCCTAAACATTGTGGACATGAAAAATGCTCGAAAATATGTCGGGTGTTGGTTCGTTTGGCCGTACGAATGCGATGTTCGGTTAATTACGACGGAATGCGCATAAGCGCGAAAAACGATCCAAAATGCATGACGAATGGATTTTTCTCATGCCAAACACTAAGGCATAATATAAGGATGCTTACATAAATTTTTGGATGTCCGGATGTGTTCAGAACGTAAGTTATGCGCGAAAGTGCAAACTTGTGCACTTTTTGACACTTTAGTCCCTGAATGATCCAAAAGTTTGTTTTAGCATACCAAACCCCTCAAAGCCTATTTCTAAGCTATGTAAAGGATATTTATGGTATGTTTAACTTATGGACATGTTCCGGAATGTTCGTTACAGTTCAAATTGGCATACTTTCGCAGTTTGTCAAGTTTAGTCCCTGTAAGCGAATTAACTTGTTTTTGCCATACCAAAGCCTTCAAAACTTATTTCTAAGTTATGCAAAGGTTATTTAAGGTATGTTAAGTATATGTTGATGTTCCGGAGTATTTGTCGCATTAAACTGAGTACGTTTACGCACCAGTTTGCGTATAATTCTCCAGAAAGTGATGTAGAGTTTGAAATTGAACAAGAATTGATATGTGTAAAAGATACACATATTTATACAAGATCCCAAGTATGAAATACAATATTTCATCGGCTTGGTATTTGTTTCATGGTCGCGGTGACACAGGTGTCACAGTCTCCCCTACTTTAGGAAATTTCGTCCCGAAATTTATTCGTAGGAGTCTATTAGTGACTTTGCCAAATACCCACCAGCGATATGCAAAGCAATATCCTATCATTTCCTTGATGGTCATTCTTCAGAAACGAAAATGAACAGACGGAGTCATTTTCCTCAACGAGTATTCTTCAGAAATGGAAATGACGGAATAAGCAAACGGATGTTCATTTCCTCAACGGAAAAATCTTCAGAAGCGAAAAATGAACTAACGGAGTCATTTTTAATGGTTGCTTCATCAGAAATGGAAATGAAGGATTACACAACGGATATTGATTTCCTCAACGGATAAATCTTCAGAAACGAAAATGAACTAACGGAGTCATTTTCAATGGTTGCTTCATCAGAAATGGAAAAGAAGGATTACACAACGGATATTGATTTCCTCAACGGATAAATCTTCAGAAACGAAAATGAACTAACGGAGTCATTTTCAACGGTTGCTTCATTAGAGTTGGAAATGAAGGATTACACAACGGATATTGATTTCCTCAACGGATAAATCTTCAGAAACGAAAATGAACTAACGGAGTCATTTTCGACGGTTGCTTCATCAGAAATGGAAATGAAGGATTACACAATGGATATTCATCTCCTCAACAGGTATTCTTCAGAAACGAAAATGAATTAACGGAGTCATTTTTAACGGTTGCTTCCTCAGAGTTGGAAATGAAGGATTATACAACGGATATTGATTTCCTCAACGGATAAATCTTCAGAAACGAAAATGAACTAACGGAGTCATTTTCAACGGTTGCTTCCTCAGAGTTGGAAATGAAGGATTATACAACGGATATTGATTTCCTCAACGGATAATTCTTCAGAAACGAAAATGAACTAACGGAGTCATTTTCAACGGTTGCTTCATCAGAGTTGGAAATGAATAGGGTCAACTCTAGACACATGACAGAACTTGTTGTGATTTCTGTGCACTAAATTCCATAATTATGTATGCATCCATAATTACGTAATCCCTTGCACAGTCCGCACAGTTTGTTTTGTAATGTTTTGGGGAAGGATATCAAACTTGTGATGTGGGTGACTAGACTTCCACCGGGTCCTTTTAATTAGATCGACAGGGGATCTTCTTAATTAGACCACCAAGGAGTTCTTTCAGCTATATCATCACATGATATCCCTAGCCAGATTTTTTTGGATTAATCTGTTTAACTAGACCACTCAAGGGTCTAATTATGAAGTAGTACTTTATAATCCAAGGAACTTAACTGTGACGTAGAAGTCCATTGAGGATTTTAAGTAATACTTTTGGGTATCCTACTATGAATCTCTTGTGCAAGGATATGTAAGATTCTACGAAGATTTGGATAACATAATTTGGATCACATAACAACACATAAGGGAACACATAAGCACATAGTCGCATGATTGTTTAACTTGATTATAATTTGTTATTAACTTGTTATTGATTGAATACGGATATGGAAACCTGTCGACGGGCCTCAATGCCCACTGGGATTTATCTGAGAAGATAGGAAGACCTCCTAAAATTAGATTTTTGATTACAAGGAATCACCACATTCGAATTTAGGTATACAACAATTAAAGACTTACGGGAAATCCTTGGGTACCCTATTAAGGATTTATAGTGGTACTTTGGATAATTGTCTTGTGTTGTAACCTGCGCCTTGTACTTCGTTTCCTTAGAATAAACGGGTACTTAGGAGTTTCGTGGAAGACGCAAGAGATCATAGAATGGGGGAATTTTGGGGGTAGTTTGTTCTTTAAGGATTACGGTTCCTTGATTGTCGGTATTGTAAGGGATATGTCGTTTATACATGCAACCATAGAAATACATTGCAATGTAAATAAAAGATTTATTTATAAACGACGATAACAACTGTTTTCTTGGATCTTGACAACAAAAGAAAATAATACATAAGACGTGATTATTTCTAAACGATGTTGTCGTCTAGTCAGTCAGATGCTCATCCCTGTACAGGATTAGCAAGCTTTGGGCAATTTCTTCGGAAATGACCCATCTCGCCACAATTGAAACAAGAGCCTGGTAGAAAACGACCTTGAGCAGGATTGTTGCCAGCTTGGTTTGGCGCAGCTGCAGCTGGGCAGACTCTTGCTGTGTGGCCTATAAGTCCACAAGTTTGGCATTTGCGGCACTGTACATTGGCGTGATGATGGAGGCTACATTGGTTGCACAAGGGTGCAGTTCCATTGTATGGTTTTCTAGCAGGGGGTTGAGCTGGTTGGTTGGGGACGGCTTGACCATTGTGAGCGACCACGGCAATGTTCTGAGAAGCCTTTCGCTTCTTTGACTTCTTAGGGGATTCAGTCTGTTCATCCATGGTCTTTGATTCCTCGATTGGGTTCGATTCCCGACCGGTTTCTTGTCACCTTTTCGGAAAAGTTTACCTTTCCTGATCTTTGATTCAGTCAAGGTTGCAGATAGCTCAATGGCCTGTCTAACTGTAGTAGGGTTGCTACCAGTCACAATGTCTTGTATTTAGTCAGGGAGGCCATCAATGTACTTTTCGATTGCCTTATCCAAAGGTGTAACCATATCCGGGCATAACAAACTTAACTCCTCATAACGGTCCGTGTAGGCTCGATGCTCACCGCTAACTTGCTTAAGATCGTCGAACTCCGTTTCCAAGGCCCTGATCTCGTGACGAGGACAAAATTCCTTCATCATCAGAGCTCGAAGCTCTTGCCATGTTTGAGCCAGTGCCACATCGGCACCCCTATCTCTCATCACACCATTCCACCATGTCAAAGCTCGTTTCTTAAAGACGCTAGATGCGAATTCTACCTTTCGCTCGTTTGGACATTGTACATGTCTGAAGGTGTTCTCTAAACTCTCGAACCATTGCAGAAGTGCAGTCGCTCCTTGAGACCCAGAAAACTTTGATGGCTTAGCCGAGTTGAACGTCTTGAAGTCGCAGGGGGCATGATTGTTGTTGTTGGCTTGGTTCCATTGAGCAAAGAGGTTTGGGAATTGAGCAGTCATTTGATGCGCAATGATCTCTGCCAGTTCGGCAGTCGCTATCTGGTTTTCGCGTCGAGGAGGCATTCTAAAAGAGGAACAAGAAAGAAAACAAATGAAAGGCATTGGGTAAGAATAGGATGTTACAGTTACCGGCCATAATCGTGGTTGATGGTCATTTGTTTGAATCCACGAAGCAAACAAACAACACCAAGGCTGAATCAAAGCAAATAGATCCTCATAGTGTATCGCGAAGACATGCTCGCCTATAAGTGGACACTCACCCCAGGAGTTCCCAGGTAAGAGTGACTGGTCTGATTATGTGGATTTGTACGAACACTCTAACCTTAGACAGAAAACCCAGGGTACAGGCATTCACTCTTCCAGTTTGCATGTGTTCACACTATTTAGGACCCAAAACTTTGACGAGAGTTTTGAAAATCCAAAGGGGTTCAAAACCTTATAACAGAGGGTTCAAAACCTAGTAATCAATCATCCTAGAACAGATGATTAGTTTTCAAAGCGGTTTTGAAATTTATGTTCTTGTTGCGGTCGTCGCCTAAGGATAGGTGACGGTATTTGTTTTATGACTAAACGCAAGTAAACTCGCGTTAGGGTCCTAGGAAGGTTATAGACTAGGTCAAAGCATTACTAATAACCTAATTCCCTATAACCATTGGCTCTGATACCAACTTTTCTGTCACACCCCGACCACGTAGAACATACAGAACGTGGCGGAAACGTCGGGGAGTATTGTAACAGAATTAATTGTTTCAAATCCATGGCAATTGAAGTTTCGTTTTATTAATCAAACATGAAAGTTTACATTGTTTTAAACAAGAACCAAAGAGTACATAACATAATTTAACTAGTTTTTTTGGGTAAAGGGTTACCCCGATGAATTTTATAAATGAAACAAAACCGAACAAGGGTGTGTCAAAGCAACACACCTACTAGACTTGACATACCAAGCCTAGGAAAACAAGGAATGCAGCCAAACTAAAAAACAACCAAAAAACGTCTCAAACTCAACAACCATGACAACCAAAAAATAAGACTCCTAATTAAGCCTCTAGCCCGGATCCGTTTCTATATCTTCGATCTTCCATGTCTTGAAAATTCTTTCCTTCGTTGAAGCCACCCGAAATCTGAAGCCCATGAGCCGCAAACGAACCGAATTCTTAATCGCCTCAGCCACTTGATCTACCGTTCTCTTGCTATTCTTGAAGAGCCTGTTGATAATTTAACTAAGTATGTCTTGATAAGTCACCAAGTCACTAAGGCACAGGTCCGCCTAAGTATGTCTTGATAAGTCCTATGCATCATCTCCTGAAAACACATGTGAAAATAGGTACGTCAGCATAAAAATGCCTGTGAGATACATTGGTTTTGTGAAAACGGAATTCATGACTTGTATTTGAGAAAATGTTTAGTCATGAACCTTGTAATTTGCTTTGTCTTGTAAATCATTTGAAAAACGATAAGATCAGATGATATGTATAAATAAGAGAACACTGTATGGTTAAACGGATAACCATGTAAAATGAATTTGTATAAGATAAGTCGTTTGTAAAACAATGTCTCGTGAAAAGTGTGTTATTTGTATAAAATGTCATATGTCTCAAATTGAAATGATTCAAATAACGCTACGATATGTAATACCATACAAACACTTATATATAGGAAGTACCAGCGGCGTATCCACCATGCTTGTATCATATTACACACGCCTCGTTACTTAATCACTTACTCAAACCAAACCATCAAGATGAAATGTTTAACAATTGTAGAAATGTTTATGTATAGTCAAATGTCTATTGTCAACTGTAAGTAGGGGTGTTCACGATCCGATCCGATCCGATCGAGGGTCTGCTCATGCTCGGATTGAATTACAACCGATCCGATCCGAGCGGATCAAATTTGTAAAACCGATCGCAAAAGTGATGCTCATGCTCGGATTGAATTTGAATCGATCGGCTCGGTTTCGCTCGGTTTTTATCAAATCCTAAAAAAAAAGCGAGCGGATCGTTTTCGCTCGATTGAATAAAAAGCGACCAGATGTCTTATATGCATTACAATACTTGTCAAAAAGTGATTTCAACTTACTTTTCACATCTTCAACCATGATCTTACATTCATCCTATAAATACAATCCGGAGATTAGGGGTCGGAGACGGAGACTGTGAGTCTGTGACTGTGGAGACCGGAGAGTGAGATTGAGATTAGAGCGGCGATTTGAATACGACTGATTACGGAAGAATAGATTTAGGGTTAGATTATACTTAGATTTATATATTAAATACTAAGTTGGGTTGAATGTTATTTGGGCTTTTAGTTTTTTTTGGGCTACTATATTTTTTTGGGTTTTTAATCTATAAAATATATAATATAAATATATATATTAATTATTAATAAAAATAATTCGAGCGAAACCGAGCGATCGACGAGCGAGCGGAGCTATGCTCATGCTCGGATTGAATTTGAATCGAACCGATCCGATCGGCTCATTTACAAACTGAGCGGGAATCGAACGAGCATTTTTCGAGCATTTTTCGAGCGATCGTCGAGCGATCTTCGATCGTCGAGCAGTTTGGACAGCCCTAACTGTAAGTCATGTCAACGGATACAACTGGTTTACACGGTTCAATGGTTACAAACGGTTCATATAATCGAAGGGTTAAGACGGTTCACATAGTCAAATGGTTACAACGGTTCAAAATGTAGTATAATGTGTTCATATGCTGGATGAGCATATGCAACAGAAATGCAATGTAAAACAATGTACTAAGTACGCACACAATGTGCATACGTAGCATGTAATGTAAAGCAATGTACTAATACGCACACAATGGGCATACATAGCATGTAATGTAAAGCAATGTACTAAGTACGCACACAATGGGCATACATAGCATGTAATGTAAGGCAAGGTACTAAGTACGCACACAATGGGCATACATAGCATGTAATGTAAGGCAATGTACTAAGTACGCACACAATGGGCATACATAGCATGAAATGTATTGTAAAGTGATGTACTAAGTATGCACACAACGGGCATACGTAGCATGAGATGTATTGTAAAGAGATGTACTAAGTATGCACACAATGGACATACATAGCATAGACACAATGAAATCATGTACTATATATGTACTATCGAACATAGCAAGTATATGATGTGAAAACCGGAAAGCATGAAAGTAACAAGTAGGCACATGCGTTTCACCCCAAAACAGTTTGGAAAACAGTAAAAGAGGGGTTCAATGTACTCACCTGAGATTGCTTTGGAGTTCTTGTATAATAACCAAACAATGCTAGAGATCACGGAATATCAAACGGCACCTAATATGTAGCTATGTTAACATACCGGACCTAAATCGGAAGGATCGGATAGTATGCGGGTTCGTAAACCAAACGAGTATGGAGACTCGTGTAATATGGTTTAAAAAAGCCTACATACTAAAATGAAACCTTAACCTAAGTGCTTACGGCCCATTACGACCCGTTTAGGTAGCTTATGCTACCTTAACGCGTCGTTCGCGTAGAATGCGTTTGGAACGCCTAACATCGTGACCACAAGGTATAACCTCGGAAGGTTATAGCTATGGTCACCTGATGTGTTTGGTCGGATCCTAATGATCGACCAAATGGGTCGGGTTCGAAAGTATAAGCGATTGTTTAGATCGCTTACCTTACGACCCTAAATATGCACTAAACTAAAAGTGACGAGCTAAGCATGTTAGGACATGCCTAACTAAGTTTAGAAAACAGGTTTGGCATCAAAGCAAAAGGCTTTGACGCCCACAAGTAGTTTGGTTACAAAATACGCAACAATACGCATTTTGGCCGAAACTATGACTCGTCACTGAGCCTAGATAACGTGGTAATCGGTAGGTATAGTCGCCATGGACTATAACCATCGTGATCACGCTTACGTTATGAAGTTCCAATGAACTTCGTGTTGACCATAGGCTGGTCAACGCAGAAAGTCAACAAAACGTTGACTTTCGGACTCGAAAAGCGAATAAAAGAACGAAAGAACACTTACGAAGGGTCCCCGAAAGCTAAACTTGATCCAGGAGCTCAGGTATGAAGCAATAGCAACAACTTAGAGCTCTTGATCAGTTTTTGTGAGATTTTACCCAAAAGGGGGGGGGGGTATGTGACACCCCAGGAAAACCAGTAAACGATACAACTTACCTAGCTTCGGGACGAAATTTCTTTCAAGTTGGGGATAATATGACAACTCGAGTTTCCAAGATTCCATTTTCGCATTTATTGCACGTTCACTGTTTGTTTAATCGTTTACTTGCACAATTAGTTTGCCGTGAAACTGTAACGTTTTGATTCAATAAATTATATTGTGTTTGAGCATGGTTATGTGTTACTTATGAATGATTTGACAAATACTTAAATGTGGTGGTGAAACCGTAAATTGTACATCTTGTGCATGTAATATGTGATAGATAATTCTTTAGGGTGCTTAGTGCTAATAGTGAAACTTAAATCATTCTTAACCCTAATCCCTAATCATTCACTAATCATCACACAAAAACCAAAGCACGTACTTTCACTTTCTCTGGTTCTCTCAGGCAATCAATCATCATCATCATTGGCACAAGTTCTTCATCACTCTTGATTTCCTCTTTCTGTCTAGAATCAATTCAAGGTAATAGTTAATCATTGGTTATTGTTAATTGTTGATTGATTGATTCATGCTAAACCCTAGTTCTTCATATGATATTCTCTGCTTATTGATTGATTCTGATTTATTGAGAAATGAATATGGTTGTTATGTAATCAATTGCCTGATGATTTAGATGTATGATATGTTAAAACTATTGATGATTGATTTGATTCTGCACTGTGAAAGTATGAAATTAGGGTTTTCTGAATCTTGAGAACGTAACTGTTATATTGCTTATTTTATGTTTCTGTGCGCGACTAGGGTTTCGAGTCAGAACTTTTAACAAGTATGCATATGGTCCGAATATTTTACATGTTATGAATTGTCCGACTTTTGTTGTTGCTTAATAATAAGATCCGACTTTTATAATGGTTGCTAGGGTCCGAACTTTATTAAATCAAGTATGTCCGTCCTTTTGTGTTTGGGCTTGGTCCGACTTTTTGGACCTTGGAGCCCTTGTCCGAACTTTTACATAGGGAACCCCCCCCCACTTCTTGTCCGAGTTTTGTATATACATCACTAGTAGTCCGAGTTTTAACCCCAAGCACTTGTCCGACCTTTTAGTTAACATATGGAGTCCGAACTTTATGAATGCTATAGGTGGTCCGAGTTTTGGGCTTTAAAAGCCATGTCCGAGTTTTTGAGGGGCCTCCCCTGTCCGAGTTTAAAGGGGGGGGGGGGAGCCCCTTGGTCCGACTTTTGTGGTGTTAAAACACCTTGTCCGACTTTTGTGGTGTTGTCCGAATTTTTGATGGATAACCCCTTGGTCCGAGTTTTATATTACATGTGATCAGAAGTTATAAGTGTTGAATGATCCGAGTTTTTGAATGACATATAGGACAAGTCTGTTGTGTTTTCATCCAAGATGCTAGTACAGTAAACTCGTTAGGTTAAATCTGTTAACCCCGTTAAGTATGTTGGTAACACAGTTCAGCATGAAACACTGTTAGTTTATTGAACCTGTTCATTATTAACGTTGTTAACTTAGTAAACTCTATTAGTTTATTAATTCCGTGAGATGTTAACTCTGTTAAGATATGCATGTAATCCTGTTAAATGTGTTAACCTGGAAAAGTATGTTAACTGGCTGTTTATCCTGTCAAGCATGAATTTACATGGATTTGACTGACTGCTTAAATGCCGCATGATGATTAACTGCCAAACACACTATGTGACGTTAGATTTGTGTGCAAGATTGTTACGAACGAAAACTGATTATACATACATGCGTGGGAATGGGTTTGGATTATTTACTTGTACTCACCTAGCTGATGGAACTTAGTTATATGGTCCTCGGGTGAGGAAGGGTTATTGATAAGATACGACTAGACTAGTGATACTTATAGAACTGATCTTCGCACACACGCCAGGGTTGGCCGCGATAATATGACTAATCTTCGCACACATGCCTAGGAAGGCTGCGAACTATACACTAAACTTCGCACACATGCCGGGTGGCCGCGATACAAATATACCTAGTCTAGAATACTTGGAAACTTTCCCTAATCTTCGCATACATGCCTAGAGGGCCGCGATACAAACTAATACGATACATGACTTAATGAACGAACACAAGGCTTACTATACTATTACAATTACTGAACTATAAACTGTGAACTCGCTCAACTAGTTTTTGACTCTCTGCTGCATGCCTTGCAGGACCTTAGGTACATATGGAGCTTGCACAGGGAGGAGCAGGTCGTTGTGGAGCATGGATTGGATGTTTTGTTACACTTTATAACACTTGAACTTATTACATACATTGGGTTTTCATATTATGCTTCCGCTACTTAAACTATGTTTGGTTTGAACATCAATTGTATTGAATTGGGTTTTTACGAACTACTTCGATTATTATATACTATGTTCAATATGATTGATGGCTTGATCCTGGTCAGTCACGCTCCCAAGCAGTGATACTCCGCGTGTGGATTTTGGGGGTGTGACAGATTGGTATCAGAGCCATTGGTTATAGTGAACTTGGTTTTAATATGGGAAAAACGTTTTTGTTAAAACCAGACTATAACCACAAAAGTGCTCTCAACGATCCACAACGACGCTTCGCTCCACGTACAAGACTCAACATCCTAGGTAATAAGGTTTATGTTTATTACCTGCTTGCTAGAACTACATAGAACTTTGCTCGTAGTATGCTTAGATTACATTGCTTACTATTTGTCGTTACATGAGAACACCTATGTGCTTACACTCTTCTGTCATCGCACTACTCGCGAACCATTCTCACTTATTCTACTTATACTATGAAGATCATGTGTGGACGTGTGAACATGACTCAAGCCCAGTTGACGGCTCTCATTGCTGAACAAGTAGCTGCGGCACTTGCAGCTGCACAAGCAGGTAGTATACCCTGTGGATGTGAATCACACTAGGATCTTTAGATCCTACATTAACTCTTGTGTTTAACCTTGTCCTGTTATTACACGATAGGTCAACACGCTCAGCAGCCTGTCTGCACTTTCAAGAACTTCATGGACTGTCGTCCAAGCACCTTCAGTGGCACCGAGGGGGCAGTGGGACTCCTCCATTGGTTTGAGAAGCTAGAGTCAGTATTTGAAATGTGTGAATGCCCTGAGGCTCGCAGGGTGAAGTACGCCACTGGCACTCTCGAAGGAATAGCGCTAACTTGGTGGAACGCGCAAGTACAGATCCTAGGGTTGGCAGCTGCTAACGCCACCCCTTGGAATGATTTCAAGGAACTGATCAAAAGGGAATACTGCACACGGGAAGACATTCACAAGTTGGAAGATGCGTTTTACCATCTGAAAATGACTGGGTCAGAAATTGAAGCTTATACTAAAAGATCAAACGAGCTGGCCGTGCTATGTCCAACTATGGTGGACCCTCCAATTAAGTGTATTGACTTGTACCTCAAGGGGTTAGCGCTAGAGATTCAGAGCCATGTGACATCGGCTAATCTTGACAACATCCAGGCTATTCAATGCCTCGCTCATCGCCTCACGGACCAGGCAGTGGAACAGAACAAGCTGCCAAAACGCATCAGTGCTACCACTACTGCTGTCACCACCTCTGCTACTCCCAGTGACAACAAGAGAAAATGGGATGGGGATTCCAGCAAGGGATCAGTTTCTGTTCAGTCTCAAGCACAGCAGCGCAAGACAAATGACTACCAGAATCCGGGTCAGCAATCATCAGGCAGTCAGGGGCAGGGTGGATATCGGGGAATTCACCCACTATGTAACAGGTGCAACAGACATCACAGTGGACGGTGTCGCAAGGAACGTTGTCAGAGATGTCTCAAGTTAGAGCACGAAGCTAAAGACTGCAGGAGTTCGCGACCTGCAAATCAGAATCAGCAACTCCCACCACCAGCTCCACAAAACCCGCAGCAGCAACAGCGGGGCAACAGGGGATGTTTTCAGTGTGGGGCCGAAGGTCATTTCAAGCGTGATTACCCACAGTTAAACCAGAACCAGAATCGCAACAACAACAACAACCAAGGCAATGGTAACAACAACGGTGGGAACAATAACGGTAATGAAGCTAGGGGTCGTGCTTTTGTGCTGGGTCGAGGTGACGCAAGGAACGATCCTAACGTGGTCATGGGTAAGTTTCTTCTCGACGACATTTACGTTACTGTTTTGTTTGATTCGGGTGCGGATACAAGTTATGTGTCTCTTAAAGTTAGCCAAATGTTAAAACGTGTACCAACTCCCTTAAACACCAAACATGTCGTAGAGTTAGCTAATGGTAAAAATATAGAGGCCACACAAATAGTTCAGGGTTGTAATCTTATCCTCGCTGGTCAAGCTTTCTCTATCGACCTTATTCCTATAGTTCTGGGTAGTTTCGACATCGTCGTTGGTATGGATTGGTTATCCAAGCAGCAAGCAGAGATCCTATGTAAAGAAAAGATCATTCGTATTCCCCGTTTTGGCCAAGAACCTCTCGAAGTTCAAGGCGACAAGAGTGGTGCTGTGGTTGGCATCATCTCTTTCCTGAAGGCTCAGAAATGTTTACGAAAGGGTCATACTGCCATTTTGGCACTGGTTACTGATGCATCGACGAAAGAGAAAAGAATAGAGGATATCCCAGTTGTACGCGATTTTCCTCAAGTGTTTCCTGAAGATTTACCTGGTCTACCGCCTCATCGCCAGGTCGAGTTTCAAGTCGAGCTAGCTCCAGGAGCAGCACCTACAGCTCGCGCACCGTATCGTTTAGCTCCAACCGAACTGGAAGAACTGTCTAAGCAACTACAAGAACTCTTGGATAAGGGCTTCATTCGTCCAAGCTCTTCGCCTTGTGGAGCTCCAGTACTATTCGTGAAAAAGAAGGATGGCACTTTCAGGATGTGCATAGACTATCGCGAACTAAACAAGGTCACAATGAAGAACCGCTATCCTCTTCCTCGTATTGACGACTTATTCGACCAGTTGCAAGGGTCGAGTTACTACTCCAAGATTGATCTAAGGTCAGGTTATCACCAACTGAGAGTCCGGGATGAGGACGTCTCCAAGACAGCATTTAGAACTCGCTACGGCCGTTACGAGTTCCTAGTCATGCCGTTTGGGCTTACGAACGCGCCTGCAGTTTTCATGGATCTTATGAACAGGGTGTGCAAACCCTATCTAGACAAGTTCGTCATCGTTTTCATCGACGACATCCTGATCTACTCCAAGAGTCAGGAGGAACACGAGCAGCACTTACGACTTATCTTGGAACTTCTTCGAAAGGAACAACTGTACGCCAAGTTTTCAAAATGCGACTTCTGGCTTCGTGAAGTCCACTTCTTAGGCCATGTGGTGAACAAGGATGGGATTCATGTCGATCCATCCAAGGTAGATTCGATCAGGAACTGGCCTGCACCGCGTACACCAACGGAAATACGCCAATTCTTGGGTTTGGCGGGTTACTACAGACGATTCATCAAAGACTTTTCAAAGATCGCACAGCCGCTTACAATGCTGACACAGAAAGGTGTTACCTATCGTTGGGGTAATACACAGGAAACAGCTTTTCAGTACCTGAAGGATAGACTATGCAGCGCACCTATTCTCTCATTGCCAGAGGGCACGGATGATTTTGTGGTCTATTGTGACGCATCGATACAAGGGCTTGGTTGTGTATTGATGCAGCGGGATAAAGTTATTGCCTACGCTTCGCGGCAACTCAAAGTTCATGAACGGAATTACACGACGCACGATCTAGAGCTGGGAGCTGTTGTTTTCGCGCTTAAGATATGGCGACACTACCTCTACGGTACCAAGTGCACTATTTACACCGATCACAGGAGTCTCGAGCATATCTTCAAGCAGAAGGAATTGAACATGCGTCAACGACGATGGGTCGAGCTGCTTAATGATTATGAATGCGCCATCAAGTACCATCCAGGCAAAGCCAATGTTGTGGCTGATGCTCTCAGTCGAAAAGACACTCTACCTAGGCGTGTAGGAGCCTTACAGCTCACTATTCAGTCTGATCTTCCTGCACAAATACGAGATGCTCAGGTGGAAGCATTGAAACCAGAAAACGTCAGGGCTGAAGCCTTACGCGGCTCAAGGCAACGATTAGAACAAAGGGAAGACGGCGCCTACTATGTAACAGGGCGAATTTGGGTACCACTATACGGCGGTTTACGAGAACTTGTGATGGATGAAGCTCATAAGTCTCGCTACTCGGTACATCCAGGTTCGGATAAAATGTACCATGATCTCAGAACTACATACTGGTGGCCTAGCATGAAGGCTCACATAGCAACTTACGTCGGCAAGTGTTTGACTTGTGCGAGAGTCAAGACAGAGTACCAGAAACCCTCAGGCCTACTGCAACAACCCAAGATACCACAGTGGAAATGAGAAGAAATTTCCATGGATTTTGTTACTGGTCTGCCTAGATCCCAGCGTGGGAATGATACTATTTGGGTAATCATAGATCGACTCACAAAGTCTGCTCAATTCTTGGCAATCAAAGAAACGGATAAGTTCTCCACTCTAGCAGACGTCTACTTGAAAGAAGTTGTTTCGAGGCACGGAGTGCCAACCTCTATTATTTCGGATCGGGATGCACGATTCACCTCAGAACTATGGCAAGCAATGCATAAAGCTTTTGGCTCTCGATTAGACATGAGTACAGCTTATCACCCACAGACGGATGGGCAGTCTGAGCGCACGATTCAAACCCTAGAAGACATGCTTCGAGCATGTGTTATCGATTTCGGCAACAGCTGGGAAAAACACCTCCCTTTAGTGGAGTTCTCGTAGAATAACAGTTACCACACCAGCATTCAAGCCGCTCCGTTCGAGGCATTGTACGGACGTAAATGCCAGTCACCTCTCTGTTGGGCAGAGGTGGGGGATAGTCAGATTACAGGTCCAGAAATGGTAGTTGATGCTACTGAACGAATTGCACAGATACGACAACGCATGGCGGCAGCTCGTGATCGCCAGAAAAGCTACGCTGATAAACGCAGAAAACCACTCGAGTTCCAAGTTGGGGATCGAGTGCTACTCAAAGTATCACCCTGGAAGGGTGTGGTTCGTTTTGGTAAACGGGGCAAGCTCAATCCACGGTATGTTGGACCGTTCGAAATCACTGAAAGAATAGGTAAGGTAGCCTACAGACTAAACCTACCAGCTGAACTCGGTGCAGTTCACAACGTATTCCACGTGTCGAATCTGAAGAAGTGTCTGTCAGATGAGACCCTCATAGTTCCTTTTAAGGAACTCACTATCGACGAGCGGTTGCAGTTCGTCGAGGAACTAGTTGAAATCACGGACCGGGATGTCAAGGTCCTCAAGAACACTAGAATACCTCTTGTACGAGTTCGTTAGAACTCCCGTCGTGGCCCAGAGTACACCTGGGAACGAGAAGATCAAATGGAACTCAAGTATCCCCAGTTATTCGAAAACCGTGCAACCACTACTGAGGCTGAAGCTACTACTACAGAATTTCGGGACGAAATTCCAAATCAACGGGGGGATGATGTGACACCCCAGGAAAACCAGTAAACGATACAACTTACCTAGCTTCCTCAGTAACCGCATGCTAAATTTCGGGACGAAATTTCTTTCAAGTTGGGGATAATGTGACAACTCGAGTTTCCAAGATTCCATTTTCGCATTTATTGCACGTTCACTGTTTGCTTAATCGTTTACTTGCACAATTAGTTTGCCGTGAAACTGTAACGTTTTGATTCAATAAAGTATATTGTGTTTGAGAATGGTTATGTGTTACTTATAAATGATTTGACAAATACCTAAATGTGGTGGTGAAACCGTAAATTGTACATCTTGTGCATGTAATATGTGATAGATAATTCTTTAGGGTGCTTAGTGCTAATAGTGAAACTTAAATCATTCTTAACCCTAATCCCTAATCATTCACTAATCATCACACAAAAACCAAAGCACGTACTTTCACTTTCTCTGGTTCTCTCTGGCAATCAATCATCATCATCATTGGCACAAGCTCTTCATCACTCTTGATTTCCTCTTTCTGTCTAGAATCAATTCAAGGTAATAGTTAATCATTGGTTATTGTTAATTGTTGATTGATTGATTCATGCTAAACCCTAGTTCTTCATATGATATTCTCTGCTTATTGACTGATTCTGATTTATTGAGAAATGAATAAGGTTATTGTGTAATCAATTGCCTGATGATTTAGATGTATGATATGTTAAAACTATTGATGATTGATTTGATTCTGCACTGTGAAAGTATGAAATTAGGGTTTTCTGAATCTTGAGAACGTAACTGTTATATTGCTTATTTTATGTTTCTGTGCGCGACTAGGGTTTCGAGTCAGAACTTTTGAATGATAATCGTAGTCAGAACTTTAAACAAGTATGCATATGGTCCGAACATTTTACATGTTATGAATTGTCCGACTTTTGTTGTTGCTTAATAATAAGATCCGACTTTTATAATGGTTGCTAGGGTCCGAACTTTATCAAATCAAGTATGTCCATCCTTTTGTGTTTGGGCTTGGTCTGACTTTTTGGACCTTGGAGCCCTTGTCCGAACTTTTACATAGGGAAGCCCCCCCCCCCCACTTCTTGTCCGAGTTTTGTATATACATCACTAGTAGTCCGAGTTTTAACCCCAAGCACTTGTCCGACCTTTTAGTTAACATATGGAGTCCGAACTTTATGAATGCTATAGGTGGTCCGAGTTTTGGGCTTTAAAAGCCATGTCCGAGTTTTTGAGAGGCCTCCCCTGTCCGAGTTTAAAGGGGGGGAGCCCCTTGGTCCGACTTTTGTGGTGTCAAAACACCTTGTCCGACTTTTGTGGTGTTGTCCGAATTTTTGATGGATAACCCCTTGGTCCGAGTTTTATATTACATGTGATCAGAAGTTATAAGTGTTGAATGATCCGAGTTTTTGAATGACATATAGGACAAGTCTGTTGTGTTTTCATCCAAGATGCTAGTACAGTAAACTCGTTAGGTTAAATCTGTTAACCCCGTTAAGTATGTTGGTAACACAGTTCAGCATGAAACACTGTTAGTTTATTGAACCTGTTCATTATTAACGTTGTTAACTTAGTAAACTCTATTAGTTAATTAATTCCGTGAGATGTTAACTCTGTTAAGATATGCATGTAACCCTGTTAAATGTGTTAACCTGGTAAAGTATGTTAACTGCATGTTTATCCTGTCAAGCATGAATTTACATGGATTTGACTGACTGCTTAAATGCCGCATGATGATTAACTGCCAAACACACTATGTGACGTTAGATTTGTGTGCAAGATTGTTACGAACGAAAGCTGATTATACATACATGCGTACGATAGGTCGTGATTGATTAACTGTGAGCGTGTGTATTCTTTAGCATACCGAGCAAACCAAGGTGTGTTCACACAGCCAAGGCATGGGGTTCCCATGGTGGGAATGGGTTTGGATTATATACTTGTACTCACCTAGCTGATGGAACTTAGTTATATGGTCCTCGGGGGAGGAAGGGTTATTGATAAGATACGACTAGACTAGTGATACTTATAGAACTGATCTTCGCACACACGCCAGGGTTGGCCGCGATAATATGACTAATCTTGGCACACATGCCTAGGAAGGCTGCGAACTATACACTAAACTTCGCACACATGCCGGGTGGCCGCGATACAAATATACCTAGTCTAGAATACTTGGAAACTTTCCCTAATCTTCGCATACATGCCTAGAGGGCCGCGATACAAACTATTACGATACATGGCTTAATGAACGAACACAAGGCTTACTATACTATTACAATTACTGAACTATAAACTGTGAACTCGCTCAACTAGTTGTTGACTCTCTGCTGCATGCCTTGCAGGACCTTAGGTACATATGGAGCTTGCACAGGGACGAGCAGGTCGTTGTGGAGCATGGATTGGATGTTTTGTTACACTTTATAACACTTGAACTTATTACATACATTGGGTTTTCATATTATGCTTCCGCTACTTAAACTATGTTTGGTTTGAACATCAATTGTATTGAATTGGGTTTTTACGAACTACTTCGATTATTATATACTATGTTCAATATGATTGATGGCTTGATCCTGGTCAGTCACGCTCCCAAGCGGTGATACTCCGCGTGTGGATTTTGGGGGTGTGACAGGGTATTTATAGGAAAAGTAAAGCCGTTAGGATCGTTTCTTGAATATCGTGCCACGATCCAAGCCGTACACTTGTCACAAAGTTGTGGTGCCTTATCTTGACCCTTAGCTCCTGAGATTGTGAAAGGGCATTGCCCTTTGGGGTGTTTGAAAGGCCAAGTTTGCAAGAAAGACAAACTTTCTGTTACTGAAGGGGCCATGCGGCCCGCATTGTGACAACCCTCACTAAACCAGGTATCCGTACGATTTAATTAATAATTAATTACTGCTTGATTACTGTGCTTAACTGAAATTACTGATGAACTGCTACTTGATTTCTGATACTTGTACATACCTGCATCATACTTTACATACCGTCACTACATTATTTACATACTGAACTCTAGTGACAAACATGATGCACAAAAGCACAGTAGCACTATGAATGGATAACCTATTGAATATGCTGATAAAGCCAGCATCAGGCAGACACTGCCTCTAAGGCCTGTATGAGCCAGAAAGATTTTACTACACCCATAGTGAGTGTAGGGATACAAGGGTTGTAGAACTGCGTCTCTAGGAATAAATTACAATGACTGGATGTGCCTAAAACGTACACTAAGCACAAAACACAGCACTTTAATGAACAATTCAGCCTCTGGCTAGCTAATAAAGTGCCAAAACATGAGAAAAATATTACTAGACACTTTCCAAAGTGTCAGGAATAAGTTGTGTCACTAAAAAGGGCATTAACGACACTTAAAAGCTTTGTTAAGCGCTTTAACGGATTACTATCCAACCGAACAACCGGACTTTACCCGGGACATGGGAATATTGCCATAAACATTATCTGTCTTATTCTGAGCCAGTTAGGGTCCCTGAACACCCTAACACACGCTTTAAAGCACATCACACAACTAACCGGGTTAAGTACTTAACTAACCTACTTAACTTAACAACTAACCTAACTAATAGTTAAAATGGAACTAGACCCCCCCCCCTTTCATAACCGTCCCCAACTAGAAGGGGACACCCTTTGATTACTTTTGATTATTATAATCCAAATGTTTAATATCTAAATGACACATGATCCTTTGGACATTAATCTTACATTTGCCTATAAGTAACTAAGATGGCACATTAGAACTATCACTCCACAAATCAACACAAAACTCTCTCCCTCTTGCTCTACCATTCTCGGCCGAACACCCCCCCCCCCTACATCCATTTTCGAGTTTGACCATCCCATTTCCAAGCATACACAAGCATCAAGGATCTCGTATTAGGAAGCTTGGTGCACTCGGAGCTTGAAGGACCTCTTTCTCTAGCTTTTATCCTCTCATTTTGCGCTTAGATTCTTCCCTAGCCTCGAGCTAGCGGTATGATGCTTAAATCCTTTACTTGAACTATTTTGAAGTGGTTAATATAATGTGTAACGGTTAAAACTCGAAATCTTGCTAGATGAAGCTTTAAAGTTTACCAAAAACATGAATAATGATGGTTAAAAGCTTACAAGTTGTGTAAATGTTGTAGTATTTATTTTGTAAGGTTATTTGGACCCGATCTATGTTGTGGTAGCTCGGATCATCATTTAACCCGAGTTGGTCATGATCATGAATCATGACATAAGGTTGTTTTGAATAAAACAATGGTTAAAAGGTGAAACTCTACCACACGCGAATCATGAACTTGTGTAAAAGTGTTTTACTTGTAAAATAGTATTTAAAACTAGCAGATCTACGTATCTGCAGGTGGTATTTTCAAAGAACCACGTATCACAGAAATCATGTTTTTCTAAAAACGGATCTTACACTAACAAGCATGATTTTTATAAACCACAAGTGTGTAAACACTTGCGTAACGCAAAGTTTCGACAAAATAACAATTTTTGTAAAAGATAACGAGAAGTTGTAAAGACGGAATTTCTATAAAAACGGGGTTTTTACGAAACCGGACTAATTTATATAAAGATCCGCTAAAAATGATGAGATTTACACTATAATTTTAGAAAACTACAAGTTCATGAAATTTATGCGAATTACATATTTGTTAACTAGTTTGTGTGTTGGATATTGTTTTGATCGAATAAAGAAATTGTTGAATTGTTTTGTAAAAGAAAATGATACGCTTGAAAGCGTGGCCACCTCCAGTTACAGAGGAAACTCTGGCGAAATTTTTCCAAAAATCTAACACTTAGAAATATTTTCACTACAAGTGTTAGAATTATCTTTTTGACACGTTTTCAAAATATATTTCTCCACGACTTTATTTACTAAATAATCGGAGGTGGGATTTTCACAAAATTAAACGTGATAAATATATATATATTTAGTAAATATATTTTCACAACATTGTTTATGATCATTTTGTGAAAAATGCACAAATATTATTTTTAGAGTAAAAATAATATTTTCGAACGTTGACGAATCCAAAATAATACGAACACTTTCACGATAAATATATAAGTTACACCGGTAATTACTATTACCACTTGATCGTTAAAACGTAACTTACGCAATCTACGGAAATATTTATGAACGCGTAATTTTGTCGACGTATTATTTTTGGGGACATTATGTGAAATGAAAATATAATATTTTTGAGAAAAATATTTATATTTTGAAATTGGAAATAAATATATATTAAGTAAGACTTAATAATATATTTCGAGCACACATGTATTAAATCCCCCATCCTTGGGAAGGAGATTAACTACCAAGTATATACGAAAAGTAGACACAAAATAGTTGTCTAACTATTTCCCAAAAACTTAAACCATAAAGCTAAGGCACGGCCGTCCGTCTAATAGAGTTAGTACATGTAGGTCGTTGCACAGCTGCTTGATTTGGAGTATACTTGGTAGAGACGCACCGACTGTGAGTTCATGTCCCCCTTTTCTCTTAACTGTTTTCAGTTTTCTAAACTGCGGGGGTGAAATACATGTTACAATGTTTATGAATACTTTATACATGGTATGGTTAGCATAAGGAGGGTTGCTATCTAGATCATGTGAATGGGTAGGCGGAAACTTGAGGTCATTAATCCTCAGGGTAGGACCGAGGGGCAGGAGCGATAGATCTATTTGGGTGTAGCGAGCCCAGTCCCAGGCCCAGCATAACGGACCTCGGGATGACTTTGTACCCGACGCATAAATCTGCTAGGTTTGAGCCTTCCTACTTGCATTTCACACATATCAATGGCCTTGCAAACCATTGGTGATCTCTTTTTCCTTATTTGCTACATGCCAGGATTTTTTTATACAAACAAAGGTTTATTTGCTCACTTACACATGAACTCGCTCAACATTATTGTTGATTTTCCAACTTACATGTATTTCAGGGAATTAAAGGATCTGGCACGGTATGGCACGTTTTCCCGCTGCACTAGTATGAGGTCATCCGGGTTTAGGGAATGTGACTCTTTCCTGGACAAGTCACAGTCCTTAAACTGTGTTTATGTTATGTTGATGTTTATGTTTGTCGAATAATGATTATGTCGTTAGGGTGTGTTCCGTTAAAACAATGTTGTTGTTTTTGGATTTTAAAACTTAATTGAATGGATGATCTTGCATGGTTTTTATTCATATAGCTTTGTTATGGTTAAGCTATGGTATTAAGAAGTCACACCAAATTAACCACGCTTCCGTAAAAGCCAGGGTGTGACAGCTTGGTATCAGAGCTCTGATCATAGCGAACTAGGATTCCTTCTCGAGTCTAGACTATGATCACTAGGGCTCTCACGAAAACATTTTTACTGCATACCACTTAAGTCCAGATCCAAAACCTTTTTATAAACAAATGTTGAGCACATTTTATTTATTTATTTTTAGGCTCAGTCTTGGAGGCTGAGGCTCGGTCTTGGAGACCGAGGCTCGATCTAGGAGATCGAGGTAGATGGCTAGTGAGACTAGGATGAGTAGGCTCAGTCTTGGAGGCTGAGGCTCGGTCTTGGAGATCGAGGCTCGATCTAAGAGATCGAGGTAGATGGCTAGTAAGACTAGGAAGAGTAGGCTCAGTCTTGGAGGCTGAGGCTCGGTCTTGGAGGCCGAGGCTCGATCTAGGAGATCAAGGTAGAGGGCTAGTGAGACTAGGGAGAATAGGCTCAGTCTTGGAGGCTGAAGCTCGGTCTTGGAGGCCGAGGCTCGATCTAAGAGGTCGAGGTGGATGATAGAGCAGTCTTAGAGACTGGGAGGAATTTGGCTAGTGGGACTAGGAGTATCAGTCTAGGAGACTGGAAGGCTAGTGGGACTAGGAGAATTATTTGATTGCTTATTGACTAACATGTTTATATAATTATATGATTGATTATTATACGTATATGTGTTTGTGTTACAAACGTTATGCTTTCATCATGTACTAGAAAGATGGACACTACGAATCCCATGACCATAGTATCAGACGACATAGTTTCATCGGAGCACGAGGTGTACATTTCCGTTATACCGGCACAGACGATGACGACTTTCAGCCCTTTTGCGCTACCTGATGTCGTAACAGAGCCTACTGATGGCCATCTTGTTGGGAATTTACCACTCGCAGTAATCCCTGCTCCTGTGCCCCTTGCCGCTTATCCCATTGTTGATATGCCCCCGACGTGGTCCCTGACGATGATAGCGATCTGTTAGAGGAGGACCCATTTAAGGGCGAGGCCCTATTGCTGCTGGTATTAGCCTACTGCTTGCGGACGCTCCTGTAGGGGAAACTCACGCCCATTCCCCTGTCCCAGACTCATTTGAGTTTCTGACATCCGCATTTTCGCATATACAGGGAGTGCAGCACCATTCACACAACGCCGACCCTGATACGGCATCATCGGCTGCACCGGTTCCCGCACACAGCTTTGAGTTTGATCACAGTATTGAGGGTGATCCTGTTCTTCCATCTGGTTTTGATCCAGACCATGACCTTGAGTTCATACACTTAGACCAGCCCTTGGAGGATCCTGTAACCCCCTATGAAGGTTGATCCATCTGATTTTGAGATGGAGTTTGTTGATCCGGAGCTAGCCGTGGCCCCTGAGCCAGGCGTTGCTCCTAACACCGCATTGGAGCATGACCCTGTTCATGCCGATGCACCTGCTGTTGCTCCTTGGTTGATCATCTGCTTGGACGAGAGAAAATTTGGGGTAACTGTGCAAGACAATTTATTATTACGGGGGCCCACGTAATAACGACGTGTAGTGCACAGAAATCCTGGTGGACTCTGCGGGTCAAGCTAATGAAAACCAATGTAGCAGGAAATAACTCGAACACGAATGACCAAGGCGATGAAGCCTCGAGTTCATTCTATTTCAAGCAACAAGCCAATTGGCAAGCCTATGTGAAGGCTCAGAAATTTATTTCCCCACCCATACATTGAGTATATTTACGTGTAAAATTGGGTAAGTACATGATGGCTTATGGTGCTATGTATCTCATAGACAATTGGGAAGTTGTCTAACCCACTTCATGCCATTTCGGCAGAAGAGAATGCCACCCAGGCGTGACACAAACACCAGTATGTTGCCAAGGATAAAAGCCGAGCTGCAAAAACGCATCTCACAGGCAAATGCATGACATGAAGCACTCCGCTCTAAGCACAACGATGGCACTACTGGAAATAACCCCCCCCCCCCAATTGACCGCACCTATAAGCAGTTCCTGAACTGCAAGCCTTTGAACTTCGACAAAACAGGAAGCGCCATTGCATTTGTTCATTGGTCCGAAAAGATTGACTCCATTCTGAGAATGACTAACTATTCGCCCCAACAGAGTGTTACCTTTACCTCGGGGTCATTTCGAGATGGCACACTCTCATGATAGGATCTTCGGATTCAGACCCTTGGTACAGATGCTGCTTATGCACTGAGCTGGGACGAGCTCAAGGAAATGATTAAGGAGAAATGTGGTTTTAAGACTGGAATAACAGAAGCTTGAGATGGAGTCCTGGAATTTGAAAATGGACGAACCAGAGATTCCTGAACATGTTCAGCGATCGCACGACTTGCCTAGGGTTGTCCCCTACTAAGTCATTGATGTTGTATGATACAGTTGGGTACCTGTAAACCTTACATTTTGGTCTCGATTTATGGCAATGCAATCGTAGTGATCTATTGTTCTATGACATGGGATGTTATGTGGCTGATTTATTATAACATGAGATGTTATGTGCTGATGTTGTTGAATACATACGAACGTTTCACCTACTATGGCCTGACCAACGTAAACACATCTTTAGAAGATGCCGAGACGTCAAACGCCGATGCCTACCAATCCGGCAGAACTCCAGCAAATCATCGCTGCTGCCATCGCACAATACGCCGCCTCTTAAAGAGGGATTAGTGGAAGCAACCCAGGCAATACTGGCAACAATAACCCACCTCATGGGTGCACCTATAAGCAGTTTCTAGACTGCAAACCAGTCAACTTTGATGGCACAGGAGTTGTTGTCGCCTTTGTTCGTTGGGCTGAGAAAACTGAATCTGTTCTTCGCATGAGCAAATGCGCGCTAGACCAGCAAGTCACATATATCTCTGGGCTATTCTTGGATGGAGCCCTATCTTGGTGGAATTTGCAAGTACAGACACTTGGTGAAGCTGCTGCCTACGCGCTAACCTGGACCGAACTGAAGGAACTTATGCGCAAAAAGTACTGTTCCCGCGCTGAAATCCAAAGATTGGAAACAGAGTTCTGGCATTTAAAGATGGAAGGTCCAAAGATCGCAGAATACGTTCAGAGGTTTCATGACTTATCGCATGTGGTACCCTACATGGTCACTCCAGAGTTCAAAAGGATTGAACGTTTTATTTGGGGATTAGCTCCTCAAATCATAAGCATGGTGACCTCCTCCAAGCCTGCGACGATTACTGAGGCGATTGATTTGAGCGTGGCTCTCACAGAGGAAGCTATTCGCCTGAACAAGTTTGATGAAGCTGAGCCAAAGAAGAAAGAGACTCATGTGGAGTCATCAGGAGGTAACAAACGGAAGTTTTCAAACTTCAAGCAAGGCACTAGCGGTGTGGTTAAGAAAGGGGAAACAAGCACGCCAGCTCAGGTTACAGCTGGTATTGGGAAGAAAGGAAAAGGATACATGGGCACCCAGCCCAAGTGTATTACCTGCCAGCGCCACCATTCTGGCCGTTGTGGTTTGAAAATTTGTGAAGCTTGTGGAAAGACTGGCCACTTGAAGGATTCTTGTTGGGCCATAGCTGGCCAGAGAGGCCAGGGAGGATTCGGAAACAGAAACACCAACCGGGGCGGAAATGGAAATCGCCCACAAGGGAATAATGGAGGTGATGGAAATAGAGGCAACAATGCTAATCAAGTAGGCGCTGTGAACCGTAATCAGAGGAATAACCAAGCTGGTGGAAATGGGCAAAGGCCCGGATGCTTCAACTGTGGTGATCTTGGGCATTACAAGAGGAACTGCCCGGAGTTAAACCAAGCCCGTGGTAGAGTATTTAACCTTGAAGCAAGGGAAGCACGCCAGGACCCCAATGTTGTCACTGGTACGTTCCCTGTAAACCAACGCTATGCATCTGTTTTATTTGATACTGGCGCCGATTATAGCTTCGTGTCGTTAGAGTTTAAGAATATGCTTGGTTTAGCCGCTAGTAAGTTAGACATTCCGTATTCGATCGAATTGGCTAATGGAAAGTTGGTAGAAGCCAATGAAGTTATCAGAGGTTGTGTGATCGAATTAGGAGAGCGTGAGTTTGCTCTGGATCTACTACCAGTCCAGTTGGGAAGCTTCGACGTGGTGGTAGGAATGGATTGGTTATCAGGCAACAAGGCTGAGATAGTTTGTCACGAAAAGGTAGTTCGTATCCCAACTGATGATGGTGAGACAATTGTGGTTCACGGAGAAAAGCGTGATACACCGTTAAGGATTATCAGCTGTTTGAAAGCTCGAAGGTGTTTGCAGAAGGGATGTGCTGCCTTTCTGGCACACATTGTAGATAAGAAAGCTGAAGAACCAAAGATCGAAGACATCCCTGTCGTGAGGGAATATCCAGAAGTCTTCCCAGAGGACTTGCCTGGATTGCCGCCTCAGAGACAAGTAGAGTTTCGCATCGACTTAGTTCCAGGCGCCGCGCCTGTGGCTAAGGCACCCTATAGACTTGCTCCGTCTGAGATGCAAGAACTGTCGACACAACTTCAGGAGTTGTTAGACAAGGGATTCATCCGACCAAGCTTCTCGCCTTGGGGAGCTCCGGTCCTGTTTGTCAAGAAGAAGGACGGTAGTTTTCGTATGTGCATTGACTACCGGGAGTTGAACAAGTTGACGATCAAGAATAGATACCCTCTGCCAAGGATTGATGATCTGTTTGACCAACTGCAAGGTTCAAGCTTTTATTCAAAGATCGATCTTCGATCTGGATACCATCAGTTAAGGATACAAGAGGAGAGTATCCCGAAGACAGCCTTCAGAACTCGATATGGACACTACGAGTTTCTAGTCATGCCGTTTGGGTTGACAAACGCACCTGTAGTGTTCATGGATTTGATGAATAGAGTTTGCAAGCCGTATTTCGATAAGTTCGTGATAGTGTTCATCGATGATATCTTGATTTATTCAAGGACGAAGGCTGAGCACGAACAGCATTTAAGGGCCATTTTGGAGCTGCTGAAGAAGGAACAGTTGTATGCCAAGTTCTCTAAGTGCGAGTTTTGGCTACGAGAAGTCCAGTTCATTGGACACGTGGTGAATGGAGATGGAATTCATGTTGATCCCACCAAGATCGAAGCGATCAAGAATTGGGAAACGCTAAAGACGCCAACCGAGATTCGACAATTCTTGGGTTTGGCTGGCTATTATCGGAGGTTCATTGAGGATTTTTCAAAAATCACTCAACCATTGACGCTCCTCACGCAAAAAGATAAGAAGTTTGATTGGGGAATCAAACAGGAAGAAGCGTTCCAGATATTGAAAGATAAGCTCTGCAATGCGCCAATCTTAGCACTACCGGAAGGTACGGAAGATTTTGTGGTATACTGCGACGCTTCGCGTCAAGGATTGGGTTGCGTGTTGATGCAACGCCAAAAGGTTATTGCTTACGCGTCACGCCAGCTGAAGGTACATGAAAAGAACTATACCACACATGACTTGGAGCTTGGCGCAGTAATTTTTGCTTTAAAGATCTGGAGACACTACCTTTATGGTACGAAGTGTACAATTTTCACTGATCACAAGAGTCTACAACATATATTCAACCAGAAGGAGCTGAATATGAGGCAAAGACGATGGGTTGAGTTGCTGAATGATTACGACTGCGAGATAAAGTATCATCCAGGGAAGGCAAATGTGGTCGCCGATGCCCTAAGTCGAAAGGAGAGGATCAAGCCCATAAGGGTTAGGGCTTTAGAAATGATTATTCAGACCGATCTTTCCTTGCGCATTCGTGCCGCGCAGAAAGAAGCTCTCAAGGAAAGGAACCTTGAAGAGGAATATCTCCGTGGGATGGAGAAGATATTGGTACCAAACAGGGAAAGAACGTTATGTTTCGAGAAAAGGATTTGGGTTCCTTTGTTTGGAGGTTTAAGAAAGATTATTTTCGATGAAGCTCACACGTCGCGGTACTCTATCCACCCTGGAGCGGATAAGATGTACCAAGATCTTAAGGATTATTATTGGTGGCCTAGGATGAAAGGCGATGTGGCTGTTTATGTGAGCAAATGTTTAACTTGCGCTAAGGTTAAAGCGGAATACCAGAAGCCTTCAGGACTTCTGCAACAACCAGAGATTCCCAAGTGGAAGTGGGAACAAATCTCCATGGATTTTGTTACGAAGTTGCCAAGAACGCCAAAAGGCCATGACACTATTTGGGTAATAGTGGATCGATTGACGAAGTGACGCACTTCTTACCTATCAGAGAGAAGGATAACACGAGCAAGTTGGCCGAAATTTACATGAAAGAAATTGTTACGCGCCATGGAGTACCTCTCTCGATCATCTCTGATAGAGATGGAAGGTTCGTATCAAGGATTTGGCAATCCTTCCAAGAAGCTTTTGGCTCGCAATTAAATATGAGCACCGCGTTTCACCCGCAGACCGACGGTCAAAGCGAACGGACGATACAGACCTTGGAAGACATGCTGAGAGCATGTGTGATGGATTTGGGCGGTAGCTGGGATAAGCATTTGCCTTTGGTTGAATTTTCATACAACAACAGCTATCACGCCAGTATTGGGGCTGCACCATTCGAAGCTCTTTATGGCCGCAAGTGCAGATCACCGCTCTGTTGGTCTGACGCAGGTGACAGGCAATTGGTTGGTCCTGATGTGGTCCAGGAAACCACAGACAAGATTGCACAGATCCGAGATCGCATCAGTGCGGCTCGTGACCGTCAGAAAGCCTACGCGGATCTAAAAAGGAAGCCTCTAGAGTTTGAGGTTGGAGATATGGTTTTGTTGAAAGTATCACCCTGGAAGGGTGTGGCACGCTTCGGGAAGCGTGGAAAGTTTAATCCACGGTATATTGGCCCGTTCAGGATCCTGGAAAGAATTGGGTCCGTAGCATACAAGTTGGATCTACCTACCGAACTGAATGGAGTTCACGATACGTTCCACGTATCCAATTTAAGAAAAAGTCCAACGCAAGATACCGTTGTCATTCCTACCGACGAGATTCATGTTGACGACACGCTCCACTTCGTTGAAGAACCTATTGAGGTTACAGATTGGAAAGTGAACAAGACCCGCCGGAGCAGTGTCAAGCTCGTCAAGGTTCGTTGGAATGCCAGGCATGGTCCTGAATTCACCTGGGAACGTGACGACCGGATGAAAGAGAAATACCCCCACTTATTTCCCAAGAACCCTGCGACTAGAAGCAGAACTTAAAATTTCGGGACGAAATTTTTCCAACGGGGGGAGAATGTGACAACACTCACTAAACCAGGTATCCGTACGATTTAATTAATAATTAATTACTGCTTGATTACTGTGCTTAACTGAAATTACTGATGAACTGCTACTTGATTTCTGATACTTGTACATACCTGCATCATACTTTACATACCGTCACTACATTATTTACATACTGAACTCTAGTGACAAACATGATGCACAAAAGCACAGTAGCACTATGAACGGATAACCTATTGAATATGCTGATAAAGCCAGCATCAGGCAGACACTGCCTCTAAGGCCTGTATGAGCCAGAAAGATTTTACTACACCCATAGTGAGTGTAGGGATACAAGGGTTGTAGAACTGCGTCTCTAGGAATAAGTTACAATGACTGGATGTGCCTAAAACGTACACTAAGCACAAAACACAACACTTTAATGAACAATTCAGCCTCTGGCTAGCTAATAAAGTGCCAAAACATGAGAAAAATAGTACTAGACACTTTCCAAAGTGTCAGGAATAAGTTGTGTCACTAAAAAGGGCATTAACGACACTTAAAAGCTTTGTTAAGCGCTTTAACGGATTACTATCCAACCGAACAACCGGACTTTACCCGGGACATGGGAATATTGCCATAAACATTATCTGTCTTATTCTGAGCCAGTTAGGGTCCCTGAACACCCTAACACCCGCTTTAAAGCACATCACACAACTAACCGGGTTAAGTACTTAACTAACCTACTTAACTTAACTACTAACCTAACTAATAGTTAAAATGGAACTAGACCCCCCCCTTTCATAACCGTCCCCAACTAGAAGGGGACACCCTTTGATTACTTTTGATTATTATAATCCAAATGTTTAATATCTAAATGACACATGATCCTTTGGACATTAATCTTACATTTGCCTATAAGTAACTAAGATGGCACATTAGAACTATCACTCCACAAATCAACACAAAACTCTCTCCCTCTTGCTCTACCATTCTCGGCCGAACACCCCCCCTCCCCTACATCCATTTTCGAGTTTGATCATCCCGTTTCCAAGCATACACAAGCATCAAGGATCTCGTATTAGGAAGCTTGGTGCACTCGGAGCTTGAAGGACCTCTTTCTTTTTTGGGTAAAGGGTTACCCCGGTGAATCTATTAAAATGCAACCGCAAATAAGTACAAGTAGTGAGGATGTGTTCCACACTAGTTCATATATAGGACATGCCCCATATATGTATGACCCAGCAAAAACAAATCAACTATGACACCCCGTAACCTAGCCTACTATACATCATGATCTAGTAGACAAAACAATGGAAAAAACAAAAACAAAATCCTCAACCGCCATCATCAAAAATAAAGTTGCCACAAACCGGCAACCCCTTCAAACGAACCAAAAGTAGCCTATCCATTTGAGAATTTTGTGGAGGAGGTGCTTGCCCCTGCTTTCGAAGAGAACGGATGAGTACCCGATGTCATAAATGCACTAGTTTCATTGTAGACTTCTTCGACCTCCTCTTCATCTGAATCCTGCCTGTCACTCGACTTTTTCTCCTTCTTCTCTATACGACCCACAGTACTACCTCCCTGTCCACCATCATCTTCCTTAAGCGCATCAAAGGGGTTTGACGTTGATACCTGATTGTTCACCGGCTTCTTCAAGGACGAGATTGGTTTAGGGTTTACAACTGGTTTGTACACTACCTTAGGCTTCTGATTTTTCATGTGAAGACCTTGGTTAGTAGATTTCTTCTTCTTTGCACCCACAACCTGAAAATCATCAATTTTCTTACTAGACTCCCCACTCGAAACGACCTGAGGCCTCTTTGGACACGAGTTATCCTCATGACCAAACACGCAACAAGAAGAGCACCTTAAAGGCTCCCAATCATATTCTATTTTCACCTCCACCATTGAGTGACCATTACCCTGTAAAGATGGGATTGCAACTGTGACACTCCTCTTTAACTCAGCCCCGGCTTGAATTTCAATGAGAGCTCTAGCATAACTGATTCTTCCCCATGACTCAGCACACATTGTAGCAGTGTATGAATCTAGCATCTTAGGCACCCCTATCTTAGAAGCAAGCAAACTAAAACCGTCCTCAGTATATGCTGCTAACGGCACTTCATGCATCTTAACCCAAACAGGGATAGCCTTTATGTCTTCTTTTTCCAACTTGACAGAGGCCGGCCACTCCTTCAAGATTATCGGAACATTTCTAATCAACCAAGGACCATCCTCCACCAATTTATCCATCCCTTCCTTTGTTTTGAATTTAAAGAAAAAGAACCCATTTGCATTCATCATTAGTCTAGAGAGACCATATTTAACCCAGTTGTTCTTTGCAAAATAATCCACCACAGGAAAAGCCAGCCGTTTGCCCAGAAAATATCCATACAACGTGTTAGCATACCTGTCTGAGACTTGCTTGACCGAAGACAATGGAATAACCACATCAGCACCATCAACCGACTCGCTAGATTCCATCATCCAAAAATTAACCTTTACCTTCTCCTTTTCGGTGTTCACAACGCTAGCAAAAGATAAAGGTTCCACAACCCCCGAAAATCTTGAGTTCGAGTTACCAGCCAATGGATTCAACACATTCACTCCATGAACACCTGTTGTTGGCGAGGACGGTTTAACATGAACAGCCCTGTTGTCAGCCGAGAATGATGCACCGTAATCCCAAAAATTATCTATGTTTGAGGCCTTAGGATCATTTAGAGTTCTAACCGTTACACCACGCTTTGGCTGCAAAGTGTTCCCTTCTACATCAAGAAACCGCGCAGCAATTTCTTCAAACGATGCCGGCGGCTTCCTACGAACATCCTGTTGATTTCCACCAGAACCGCTAAGATCATCCATCCCAAAAAAAGCAAACCCTAACAGCCGTCAACAGAGATTCAGCAAAGGAATGTCGGCTGAATTAGATAAACCCTAGCCGAACTCAACACAAACAAACCCTAACCGTCTACAATTTGGAAACCCTTGTGCCGTCAAGCAGAAAATCACAAGTTCGGAAACCCTAATCCGATTAATCTTTGAAACAACTCTAGTTCGCAAACCCTAATGATTAATGACAGCCGCTTACCCAGAATTGATGATAATCAGCAACGAATGACTTAGATTGCCTTAGCCGCAAAACCCTAATCCAAAGTCTGATTAGAATGATACCGCCGGCACCCCAATATCAAACAGAACCGAATGAGAGAAACAGGACCCTAATGCACGAACTTAATCTGATTTCAAACGATTAGAGCCTAAAGAAATGAGTATGGAATCCTTAGACACTAACCGAGATCGATCGAGATCAAGAGATGATTGAAAACGATTAGGGTTTCAAGAAATCTCCAAGATCGCCCAGATTGAGAAACCTCGCTTGAAGGACCTCTTTCTCTAGCTTTTATCCTCTCATTTTGCGCTTAGATTCTTCCCTAGCCTCGAGCTAGCGGTATGATGCTTAAATCCTTTACTTGAACTATTTTGAAGTGGTTAATATAATGTGTAACGGTTAAAACTCGAAATCTTGCTAGATGAAGCTTTAAAGTTTACTAAAAACATGAATAATGATGGTTAAAAGCTTACAAGTTGTGTAAATGTTGTAGTATTTATTTTGTAAGGTTATTTGGACCCGATCTATGTTGTGGTAGCTCGGATCATCATTTAACCCGAGTTGGTCATGATCATGAATCATGACATAAGGTTGTTTTGAATAAAACAAGGGTTAAAAGGTGAAACTCTACCACACGCGAATCATGAACTTGTGTAAAAGTGTTTTACTTGTAAAATAGTATTTAAAACTAGCAGATCTACGTATCTGCAGGTGGTATTTTCAAAGAACCACGTATCACAGAAATCATGTTTTTCTAAAAACGGATCTTACACTAACAAGCATGATTTTTTATAAACCACAAGTGTGTAAACACTTGTGTAACGCAAAGTTTCGACAAAATAACAATTTTTGTAAAAGATAACGAGAAGTTGTAAAGACGGAATTTCTATAAAAACGGGGTTTTTACGAAACCGTACTAATTTATATAAAGATCCGCTAAAAATGATGAGATTTACACTATAATTTTAGAAAACTACAAGTTCATGAAATTTATGCGAATTACATATTTGTTAACTAGTTTGTGTGTTGGATATTGTTTTGATCGAATAAAGAAATTGTTGAATTGTTTTGTAAAAGAAAATGATACGCTTGAAAGCGTGGCCACCTCCAGTTACAGAGGAAACTCTGGCGAAATTTTTCCAAAAATCTAACACTTAGAAATATTTTCACTACAAGTGTTAGAATTACCTTTTTGACACGTTTTCAAAATATATTTCGCCACGACTTTATTTACTAAATAATCGGAGGTGGGATTTTCACAAAATTAAACGTGATAGATATATATATATATATTTAGTAAATATATTTTCACAACATTGTTTATGATCATTTTGTGAAAAAATGCACAAATATTATTTTTAGAGTAAAAATAATATTTTCGAACGTTGACGAATCCAAAATAATACGAACACTTTCACGATAAATATATAAGTTACACCGGAAATTACTATTACCACTCGATCGTTAAAACGTAACTTACGCAATCTACGGAAATATTTATGAACGCGTAATTTTGTCGACGTATTATTTTTGGGGAAATTATGTGAAATGAAGATATAATATTTTTGAGAAAAATATTTATATTTTGAAATTGGAAATAAATATATATTAAGTAAGACTTAATAATATATTTCGAGCAAACATGTATTAAATCCCCCATCCTTGGGAAGGAGATTAACTACCAAGTATATCGAAAAGTAGACACGAAATAGTTGTCTAACTATTTCCCAAAAACTTAAACCATAAAGCTAAGGCACGACCGTCCGTCTAATAGAGTTAGTACATGTAGGTCGTTGCACAGCTGCTTGATTTGGAGTATTCTTGGTAGAGACGCACCGACTGTGAGTTCATGTCCCCCTTTTCTCTTAACTGTTTTCAGTTTTCTAAACTGCGGGGGTGAAATACATGTTACAATGTTTATGAATACTTTATACATGGTATGGTTAGCGTAAGGAGGGTTGCTATCTAGATCATGTGAATGGGTAGGCTGAAACTTGAGGTCATTAATCCTCAGGGTAGGACCGAGGGGCAGGAGTGATAGATCTATTTGGGTGTAGCGAGTCCAGTCCCAGGCCCAGCATAACGGACCTCGGGATGACTTTGTACCCGACGCATAAATCTGCTAGGTTTGAGCCTTCCTACTTGCATTTCACACATATCAATGGCCTTGCAAACCATTGGTGATCTCTTTTTCCTTATTTGCTACATACCAGGATTTTTTTTATACAAACAAAGGTTTATTTGCTCACTTACACATGAACTCGCTCAACATTATTGTTGATTTTCCAACTTACATGTATTTCAGGGAATTAAAGGATCTGGCACGGTATGGCACGTTTTCCCGCTGCACTAGTACTAGGTCATCCGGGTTTAGGGAATGTGACTCTTTCCTGGACAAGTCACAGTCCTTAAACTGTGTTTATGTTATGTTGATGTTTATGTTTGTCGAATAATGATTATGTCGTTAGGGTGTGTTCCGTTAAAACAATGTTGTTGTTTTTGGATTTTAAAACTTAATTGAATGGATGATCTTGCATGGTTTTTATTCATATAGCTTTGTTATGGTTAAGCTATGGTATTAAGAAGTCACACCAAATTAACCACGCTTCCGCAAAAGCCAGGGTGTGACACGCATCAGGATATGTACAAACTCAGGCGGGCCGCCTGGGCATGCCTGATCTGCACATACTTTCAGAAATGGCAGTTTTGGTCCCTGTTGCATGTTTAAGCCATTTTCGACACTTCTAAGGCCCATAAAGCCAACTTTAAGGCCCTAAAATGATGCCTAAACATTGTGGACATGAAAAATGCTCGAAAATATGTCGGGTGTTGGTTCGTTTAGTCGTACGAATGCGATGTTTGGTTAATTACGACGGAATGCGCATAAACGCGAAAAACGATCCAAAATGCGTGACGAATGGATTTTTCTCATGCCAAACACTAAGGCATAATATAAGGATGCTTACATAAATTTTTGGATGTCCGGATGTATTCAGAACGTAAGTTATGCGCGAAAGTGCAAACTTGTGCACTTTTTGACACTTTTAGTCCCTGAATGATCCAAAAGTTTGTTTTAGCATACCAAACCCCTCAAAGCCTATTTCTAAGCTATGTAAAGGATATTTATGGTATGTTTAACTTATGGACATGTTCCGGAATGTTCGTTACAGTTCAAATTGGCATACTTTCGTAGTTTGTCAAGTTTAGTCCCTGTAAGCGAATTAACTTGTTTTTGCGATACCAAAGCCTTCAAAACTTATTTCTAAGTTATGTAAAGGTTATTTAAGGTATGTTAAGTATATGTTGATGTTTTGGAGTATTTTTCGCATTAAACTGAGTACGTTTACGCACCAGTTTGCGTATAATTCTCCAGAAAGTGATGTAGAGTTTGAAATTGAACAAGAATTGATATGTGTAAAAGATACACATATTTATACAAGATCCCAAGTATGAAATACTATATTTCATCGGCTTGGTATTTGTTTCATGGTCGCGGTGACACAGGTGTCACATCCGATTATGTGGATTTGTACGAACACTCTAGCCTTAGACAGAAAACTCAGGATACAGGCATCCACTCTTCCGGATTGCACGTGTTCACACTAATAAGACCCAAACTTTGACGAGATTTTGAAAACTTTGAAGGTTCAAAACCTTATAATAAATCATCCTAGAACAGATGATTAGTTTTCATAGCATATTCGAAATTTGTGTTCTTGTTGTGGTTGTCACCTAAGGATAAGTGACGGTATTGTTTTAAGATCTAAACACAAGAATCTTGTGTTAGGGTCCTAGGAAGGTTATAGTCTAGGTCAAAGCATTACTAATAACCTAATTCCCTATAACCATGAACTCTGATACCAACTTTTCTGTCACACCCTGACCGTGTTAAAACAACAAACCGCGGCGGAAACGTCAGGGAGTGTCATAACAGAATCATTGTTTCACAACACATGGATAAAAGTTCTGTTTTATTTAATTAAGTTTATTACATTGTATTGAAACTAGAAACAAAACATGAACAAATTAACTTCCATTGTTATTAAATCACTAAGGCCTCGTCCATTTCTATGTGAGCATGCACCAATATCATCAACAAACATAATCAACTATGGTACCTGAAACATATGTGAAAATACGTCAGCATAAAAATGTCAGCGAGTACATAGGTTTTATGTGAGTGTCAGATTCATGGCTAGTTTACATGTTGCAATACCGTATTAAAAACCTTGTTTTGAAAAGTGTATAGTGTTGCAACATAATTAACCAGCTCAAATCAAGTTGGTTATAGTTTATAAAACCTCAGAGCCATGATTCTTAACCCAAAACATTTGTTTAAGTAAACCCAGATCGTAAATTGTTTTTGTAATAAAACTCGAATGGTTTATATTGTTAGAAAAACCTTGTAATATAACCTCGTTTTGATAACCTTTGCCCAAGTGATCTAGATAACGCAACGATATATATAATCTGTTAAAAGCACTTATATATAGGAAGTAAGAGCGGCGTATCCACCATGCTTTTATCACATTACACCCGCCCCGTTACCTAATCACTTCCCTAACCCAATGGTTCAAACAGTTCAAATAGTTCACATAGATCAAACCGTTCCAAACGGTTCAACAGTTCAAATAACCCACATAGATCAAACAGCTCTAAACGGTTCAAACAGTTCAAAATGTAAAACAATGTGTCCATATGCTGGATGAACATATGCAACAAAATGTAATATATGAAAATCAATGTGCTAGCATGCTAAGTGAACAAAAATAGCAAAACACAATGAAATCATGTACTATATGCGTACCAATGAACATAGCAAGTTTATGATATAAAAGCATGATAAACACGAAAGTAACAAGTAGGCACATGTGTTTCACCCCAAAACTTTTGAAAACAGTAAAAGAGTGGACTATGTACTCACTTGAGGATGCTTAGAAGTCTTTAATAACAACCAAGCAAAGCTATAGGGATCACGGAATCAAACGGTATCTAATATAGGTAACTATGTTAATAAACCGGACCTAAATCGGAAGATCGGATAGGATTAGGTTTCGTAAACCAAATGAGTATCGGAACTCATGTGATATGGTTTAACAAAGCCTACATACTAAATCAAAACCTATCCTAAGTACTTACGACCCACTACGACTCGTTTAGGTAGCTTACGCTACGTTAACGCGCCGTTCGCGTAAAACGCTTTCGGAACGCCTAACTAGTCCTATGGCAAGTATTATATGCCTAAACATGTTTTTATATGTTGCATAATCAGTTAAGTGACAAAAGTTTAAGTTACATATGCTTAAATACCAATTATGCATGAAAATGGCATTTTGGTCATTTTACCTAAGGCATATAAACAACCTATCATACAACTAATTAAACTAAGTGACCATAAGGTATAACCTCGGAAGGTTATTCCCTATACAACTATGGTCACATAATATGCTTGGTCGGATCCTAACGATCGACCAAACGGATCGAGTTCGAAAGTCTAAGCGGTTGTTTAGACCGCTTATCTTACGACCCTATATAAGCACTAGTCTAAAAGTGACGAGCTAAACATGTTAGAACATGTTTAACTAAGTTAGAAAAGAGGTTTTGATATCAAAACAAAGGGTTTTGATACCCCCAAGAGTAGTTTGGTTGCAAAATACGCATAAATACGCATTTTGACTGAAACTACAACTCGTCACTACGCCTAATCAACGTGGTAATCAGTAGGTATAGTCACACGGGACTATAACCATCGTGATTACGCTCACGTTGCAAAGTTCAAACGAACTTTGTGTTGACCAAAGACTGGTCAAAGCAGAAAGTCAAACACTGTTTGACTTTCACGCTTTAAAAGCAATAAAAGAACGAAAGAAGCTTACAAAGGGTCCAAGCTAGGGAGAACTTGATTTATAACACTCAGGTATGAAGCAAAGGCTTCAACTTAGAGCATTAATCAGATCAAGGGTGCAAGAAATGGAATGAGGGCATGGGTATTTATAGTTTTCGGTAAACTGTTAGGATCGTTTCTTGCAAAAGGGGCTTCGATCTTGGCCATCCAAGTGGGCACATGGTATTCTAATACAAGGGGACATGATAAACCATCAAAAACAAGCAGATGATATCCCAATTCAGTGGCTAAAACCATCAAAAATAGGCTGGAAGTCCAGATTCAATGTTTCTGTGCTGTAAGTCTGTCACGCCTCGCGTAGCATAAGGCCTCAGCTTACACGCCCCGCGTGGTAAGTTTGACAGATTTACACTTTTAGCCCCTGCAAGCCCAAAACTTGGTTTTCGACGCATTTTTGGCACGTTTAAGCCCCGTTAACCCCATTTCAAAGCTCTAAAATGAAGTTAAAGTATAGGGAACATAAAACATGCTCAAAATCATCTCGGATGTTGGTTCGTTTGGTCGTACGGTTGCGTTGTTCGGTTAATTATGATGAAACACGAACGGACGCGAAAAACGATCCAAATTACCCGACGAATGAAATTTTATCATGCCAATCACTAAAATAAAATATTTTAATGATTACATAAATTTTTGGATCTCCGGATATATTCAGAACGTAAGATATGCACGAAAATGCAAACTTATGCAATTTTTGACGCTTTTTGTCCATGTTTGACCAAAAAGTTTATTTCTTGCACACCGAACCCCTCAAAGCCTATTTCTAAGCTATGTAAAGGATATTTATGGTATGTTTAACTTGTGGTCAAGTTCCGGAATGTTCGTTACAGTACGAATCGGCATACTCCCATAGTTTGTCGAAATTAGTCCCTGTAAACGAATAAACTTGATTTCGACACACAAAACCCTCCAAAACTTATTTCTAGGTTATGTAAGGGTTATTTAAGGTATTTTAAGCCTATTTCAATATTCTAGAGTGTTTATTGCGTTAAACTGATTACGTTTACACATCAGTTTGCGTATAACCTTCTAGAAAGCAATTTAAAGCTCGAAATCGAACAAGAATTGATATGTGCAAATGATACACATTTTTATACAAATCCGAAGTATGAAACGCAATATTTCATTGATTTGGTATTTGTTTGATGATTGAAGTGACACAAATGTCACAAGTCGGCTACATTAAGATAGCATCCATACTGTCACACCCCCAAAATCCACACGCGGAGTACCACCGCTTGGAGGCGTGACATGACCAGGATCAAGCCACCAATCATATTGAACATGTAAGTAATTAGCAAACGTAAATGTATATCAACCCACAATATGAAAGGTGTTCAAATAACATAGTTTATGTAATGGAAGCATAATATGAAAACCCAATGTAATCAACAAGTTCAAATGTTTAAATGTTTTAGCATGGCATCCACGATCCATGTCCCACAACGACTGTGCCTCCCGTGCAAGCTCCATGTATACCTAAGGTCCTGCAAGGCATGCAACAGAGAGTCAACAACTAGTTGAGCGAGTTCACAGAAAGTAAGTTCGTAATAGTAAGTTCGTTTGTAACGTGTGGCTCTACTGGGCCGATAGTATGTTCTACTGGTGGGGGCTTCCCATGGTTGCATATACACTAGACTATTTGTGTGACAACCCGAGTTTCCAAGGTTCCATCTTCGCACTATTGCACGTTAATTGTTGGATTGTTTGTTGACACGACTTATTTATTTCACAACTGTACACGTTACAATACGTTATATCGCACTGTGGTTGATATTTTATATAGGTTGGTGTGCATTATATAAGTGTGTGGGTGATTTATATATGTTTGTTGTGATATGTATAATTAATAAAACTAGAGTACTTGGCCAATCCCCCCCTAACAACTCATGTGTTTTCGTTCAACAAGAGGCCAACGAGATCGAATGGGCTTTAGATCGAATGGGCTTTAGGCCCAGCAGTGGATCCGTTATATTATTCCCAACTTTAAGTGAATGTTTAATTGGCAAAACCTAGGACCCTTCCTCTGTGTGCGACGGCAATCAGTATTACCATCATCATTCCCGAGACGCCCCAGCCTATTGCTCGAATCCTTACTTACATCTCCGGTTAGTTATATAATTTGATTGTTAATGTTTGCTTTGTTAAATGTCCCATATCATTACATGTGAGGTTTAGATAGGGATCACCTCCTTGTCGGCCACTGTGCTTTATATTATATGGGATTTTATAATGGATGCATGTAAATTCGCGGCTATGAGTGTCTTTAGTACATGTGCAATGGTTGGAAATTAATGATCATATATATATATGTGTGTGCATGAAATCTAGATTTTTGGTCCAATGATCTCAAGTGGTGGTTATCAAATTGTCGGCTATCATGGTAATGGTGGTCCAATCAAATAATAGTAGCACCTTACATAATCGATCACATCAAAAATGCTTTGTAGTTGGCGGCCATAAAAATTAATGAATGTTATGAGGGTCCAATAATACATTCTTGGTCATAGCATTGGCAGAGAGCATGTGATGAGTTAAATGCTTTCAACCTTGATCTTTGTATAGTGTGATGATGATGATGATGAATCCGACAAATGGTCATGTGCAGTTGACTACTTACTATGAGTTTGATATAGGGGTCCAATGAGAAACTTAGGCTATGCATTTTTTGGTCCTATGAGGTTGGGCGGTGGTTGCTAGTTGTCGGCCAATAGGGCATTTAGTTTTTTTTTTTTTTGTGATATTGCCTATTAATTGCTAAAACAGTTGAGAGTTCGACGAATCAAGGACATCGGCGAAACACAATGTTATGATGAAACCGACATGGCGAAACACATTGTGTTTCGCCGAGACCAACCTTGACGAAACAAACCTGGCAAATTAAGAGTGTTTCGCCGAGAGATGTCACGACGAAACGAAGGGCGTTTCGTCGATAGGGATTCACGACGAAACAGGGGTGTTTCGCCGATTGGTTAATCTGCTCAGTAACTTGGTTAATTTCTGTTAGAAGTTAACTGGAATTATTAACAACTGTTAGCTGATACGCATGATTTATATGATTCAGAATACGTGCTATGTGCTACTTGGTAATTGTTTATGTGTTATTGTTTTTACGATGGTATGTGCATGCATGAACTTCGAGAATATAAACTGATTACGTATACGTGCACTCTAGGACTTGATTGATTAACTGTGAGCACATAACTTAGCATACCGAGCAAACCAAGGTGAGTTCACACTCTTACTAAGGCATGGGATTCCCAGGGTTTGGGAATGGGATTGAAGGAATGAGATTGAATAGATTCGTACTTACACTGTTACTAGACTACCTACCATCGTCCTCGGTTGTGCAGGACACATACGTAAAACCTACGTATACTTGTACTACTCACTGTCCTCAGGTTGCGAAGGACACTCACGTAAAACCTACGTGAACTTATACTCACTACTGCCTCGGTTGTGTCAGGCACTTACGTAACACCTACGTAAACCCCCGCGTACCCCTTTCCTCGGTTTGTGAAGGACACTTACGTAAATCCTACGTAAACATTGTACGTACTACTGTTCTCAGGATTAAGAAGAACACTTATGGTTACAACTAGTCTAGTGGATATTCAACATGGGAAGCCCCCACCAATAGAACATACTATCGGCCCAGTAGAGCCACATGTTACAAACGAACTTACTATTACGCAATTACTTTCTGTGAACTCGCTCAACTAGTTGTTGATCCTCTGTTACATGCCTTGCAGGTCGTTAGGTATATGGAGCTTGCACAGGGAGGAGCTGGTCGTTGTGGGCACGGATCGTGAATGTTTCGTTAAACACTTTATGATATTTCATACTTTATTATGTTGGGTTTTATTTATACGCTTCCGCTAAACAGTGATAACATTCTTATATTTTGAACACCTTTCATATTGGTGGTTGAATGGCATTTACTTTTACTTATTAATTACATGTTCAATATGATTGGTGGCTTGATCCTGGTCAGTCACGCCTCCAAGCGGTGATACCCCGCGATGTGGATTTTGGGGGTGTGATAGATTGGTATCAGAGCCATTGGTTATAGAGAACTTGGTTTTAATATGGGAAAGACGTTTTTATTAAAACCAGACTATAGCCAGTACAGTGCTCAACGATCCACAACGACGCCTCGCTCCACGTGCAAGACTCAACATCCTAGGTAATAAGGTTTATGTTTATTGCCTACTTGCTAGAATTACATAGAACTTTGCTCACAGTATGCTTAGATTACATTGCTTACTATGCGTCATTACATGAGAACACCTATGTGCTTACACTCTTCTGTCATCACACTACTCGCGAACCATTCTCACTTATTCTACTTTTACTATGAAGATCATGTCTGGACGTGTGAACATGACTCAAGCCCAGTTGACGGCTCTTATCAATGAACAAGTAGCTGCAACACTTGCAGCTGCACAAGCAGGTAGTATACCCTGCGGATGTGATTCACACTAGGATCTTTAGATTCTACATTAACTCTTGTGTTTAACTTTGTCCTATTTGTACACAATAGGTAAACACGCCCCACAACCTGTCTGTACTTTCAAGAACTTCATGGACTGTCGTCCAAGCACGTTCAGTGGCACGGAGGGAGCGGTTGGACTCCTCCATTGGTTCGAAAAGCTCGAGTCTGTGTTCGAAATGTGTGAATGCCCTGAGGCTCGCAGGGTGAAATACGCCACTGGTACTTTAGAAGGGATTGCGCTAACTTGGTGGAACGCGCAAGTTCAGATTTTAGGGTTGGCAGCTGCTAACGCCACCCTTTGGAATGATTTCAAGGAACTGATCAAAAGGGAATACTGCACACGGGAAGACATCCACAAGTTGGAAGATGAGTTATACCATCTGAAAATGACTGGGTCAGAAATTGAAGCTTATATTAAAAGGTCAAACGAGCTGGCCGTGCTGTGTCCAACTATGGTGGACCCTCCAATTAAGCGCATCGAGTTGTATCTCAAAGGGTTGTCGAGCCGTGTGACATCGGCTAATCTTGACAACATCCAGGCTATTCAACGCCTCGCTCATCGCCTCATGGACCAGGCAGTGGAACAGAACAAGCTGCCTAAACGTATCAGCGCTACTGCTACCGTTACCACTTCTACTACACTTGCTACTCCCAGTGACAACAAGAGAAAATGGGAGGGGGATTCCAGCAAAGGATCAGCATCAGTTCAGTCACAGGCTCAGCAACGAAAGACTGACAGTTATCAGAGTCCCAGTCAGCACTCTTCAGGCAGTCACAGGCAGGGTGGTTATCGAGGGAACCTTCCAAAGTGTAACAACTGTAACAGACACCACAGTGGCCAGTGTAATAAGGGTCGCTGTCAAAGATGCCTCAAGATGGGTCATGAGGCCAAGGATTGTAGGGGCCCTCGGCCTGCGAATCAGAATCAGCAGCAGCACCAACCACCGCAGAATCAGCAACAGGGCAACAAGGGATGTTTTCATTGCGGCGCAGAAGGTCACTTCAAAAGGCACTGCCCTCAGTTAAATCGAAACCAGAACAAAAACAACAACAATAACAACAATCAGGGCAATGGCAACAACAACAACGGTGGGAACAACAACGACAACGAAGCAAGGGGTTGTGTCTTTGTGCTGGGGAGGGGTGAAGCAAGAAATGATCCCAACGTAGTCATGGGTAAGTTTCTTCTTGACGACTTTTATGTTACTGTATTGTTTGATTCGGGTGCGGATACAAGTTACATGCCATTGAAAGTTAGCCAAATGTTAAAACGTGCACCCACTCCCCTAAACACCAAACATGTCGTAGAATTAGCAAATGGTAAAAGTCTAGAGCCCACACATATAGTTCAGGGTTGTAATCTTATCCTCGCTGGTCAGACTTTCTCCATCGACCTCATTCCTATAGTTCTGGGTAGTTTTGACGTCGTCGTTGGCATGGATTGGTTGTCCGAGCAGCAAGCAGAGATCCTATGTAAGGAGAAGATTATTCGTATTCCCCGCACTGGTAAAGAACCTCTCGAAGTTCAAGGCGACAAGAGTGGTGCTGTGGTTGGCATCATCTCTTTCCTGAAGGCTCAAAAATGTTTACGAAAGGGTCATACTGCCATTCTGGCATTGGTTACCGATGCAGCGACGAAAGAGAAAAGAATAGAGGATATCCCAGTTGTGCGTGATTTTTCTCAAGTGTTTCCTGAAGATTTACCTGGTCTACCGCCTCATCGCCAGGTCGAGGTTCAAGTCGAGCTAGCTCCAGGAGCAGCACCTATAGCTCGCGCACCGTATCGATTAGCTCCAACCGAACTGGAAGAACTGTCTAAACAACTACAAGAGCTCTTGGATAAGGGCTTCATTCGACCAAGCTCTTCGCCTTGGGGAGCTCCAGTATTATTCGTGAAAAAGAAGGATGGCACTTTCAGAATGTGCATAGACTACCGCGAAAAAGAAGGATGGCACTTTCAGAATGTGCATAGACTACCGCGAACTGAACAAGGTCACAGTGAAGAACCGCTATCCTCTTCCACGTATTGACGACTTATTCGACCAGTTGCAAGGGTCGAGCTACTACTCCAAGATTGATCTGAGATCAGGGTATCATCAGCTGAGAGTCCGCGAGGAGGACGTCTCCAAGACAGCGTTCAGAACTCGCTACGGCCATTACGAGTTTCTAGTTATGCCATTTGGGCTTACGAACGCGCCTGCAGTTTTCATGGATCTAATTAACAGGGTGTGCAAACCCTATCTAGACAAGTTTGTAATTGTCTTTATCGACGACATTTTGATCTACTCCAAGAGCCAGGAGGAAAACGAGCAGCACTTACGTCTTATCTTGGAACTTCTTCGAAAGGAACAACTGTACGCCAAGTTTTCAAAATGCGACTTCTGGCTTCGTGAAGTCCACTTTCTAGGCCATGTGGTAAACAAGGATGGGATTCATGTTGATCCATCCAAGGTAGATTCGATCAGGAACTGGCCTGCACCGCGTACACCAACAGAAATACGCCAATTCTTGGGTTTGGCGGGTTACTATAGACGATTCATCAAAGACTTCTCAAAAATCGCACAGCCGCTTACTTTGCTGACACAGAAAGGTGTTACCTATAGTTGGGGTAATACACAGGAAACGGCTTTTCAGTACCTGAAAGATAGGCTATGCAGCGCACCTATTCTCTCATTGCCAGAGGGCACAGATGATTTTGTGGTCTATTGTGACGCATCGATACAGGGGCTTGGTTGTGTATTGATGCAGCGAGATAAAGTTATTGCCTACGCTTCGCGGCAACTCAAAATTCATGAACGGAACTAAACGACGCACGATTTGGAGCTGGGAGCTGTTGTTTTCGCGCTCAAGATATGGCGACACTACCTGTACGGTACCAAGTGCACTATTTACACCGATCACAGGAGTCTCGAGCATATCTTCAAGCAGAAGGAATTGAACATGCGTCAACGACGATGGGTCGAGTTACTTAATGATTACGAATGCGCCATCAAGTACCATCCAGGCAAAGCCAATGTTGTGGCTGACGCTCTCAGTCGAAAAGACACTCTACCTAGACGTGTACGAGCTTTGCAGCTCACTATTCAGTCTGATCTTCCTGCACAAATACGAGATGCTCAGGTGGAAGCATTGAAACCAGAAAACGTTAGGGCTGAAGCCTTACGCGGCTCAAGGCAACGATTAGAACAGAAGGAAGACGACGCCTACTATGTAACAGGACGTATCTGGGTCCCGCTATATGGCGGTTTACGGGAACTTGTGATGGATGAAGCTCACAAGTCTCGCTACTCGGTACATCCAGGTTCGGATAAAATGTACCACGATCTTAGAACTACATACTGGTGGCCTAGCATGAAGGCCCACATAGCAACTTACGTCGGCAAGTGTTTGACCTTTGCGAGGGTCAAGACAGAGTACCAGAAACCCTCAGGCCTACTTCAGCAACCAAAGATACCGCAGTGGAAATGGGAAGAAATTTTCATGGATTTTGTTACTGGTCTGCCTAGATCCCAGCGTGGGAATGATACTATTTGGGTGATCGTAGATCGACTCACAAAGTCTGCTCATTTCTTGGCTATCAAAGAAACGGATAAGTTCTCTACGTTAGCAGACATCTACTTTTTTTGGGTAAAGGGTTACCCCGGTGATTCTATATATTCACAACCAAAAAAGAACAAGTGGTGTAGAAAGCCTACACCAGTTCAATCATGAGACATGCCCCATGAAAGTAAAGCCAGTAAAACAAAACCAAAAGAAACCGAACGCACCAACCGGACATAAACACCTAGACACTCATCTAGACAGAAACGAAACTACAAATAAACTAACTAATTAGCCTCCGTCATCTTTCGTTTCAGTTGCAACATCCCAATCCCCAAGCAGCTTCCGCACCCTAGCGTTGATCTTCAGCTTAGCTCCCATCAGCTTGTATCTCACAGTTTTCATAATAGCATCCTTCACCATTTCAGGTGGACGTAATTGGTTTCTGAATAGTCTAGCATTCCGCTCTTGCCAAATCGTATACGCAGCAGCCGCAACTAGAAGCTTCGCGACATAAATCTCCACTTTCTTTGACCGAATGCGAGCACATAGCCACTCGGTGATATCCGCCCATCTCGAACACACAGCCTCCATACCCACTTTACCCCGAATCATATTCCAGACTTCGTCCGAAAATTTGCATTCAAAGAATAAATGCTGATGAGAATCAAAGTTCTCATAGCACAATAGACAGCACATCATATTCATGTTTTTCCGCCTTGAGAAATCCCACTGCAGAATCTTGTCTTGAGTAAGGAGCTTTCTCTTCATAATCAGCCACATCATAAACGCGTGCCTAGGGATACATTGAGCAAACCAAACAATACCACTCCAATCAACCTCTGATTCTCTATGACGAACCGAGTGCCATACGGCTGACGAAGAGAAATCCTGACATTCGTTCCCATCTTTCCATAGCAATCGGTCAGATTTTGACGGGTCTAAACGAAAGTGATCCAGCTGAATAAGAACAGGGAAAAGATCCCTCCATGCGACAGGCCAATTCCAAGTATCGTTAGAGAAAATATTGAAAACAGTGTCATCTAACCGAAAATCAGCATCCGTAATAGTCCTTGGTGACAGAAAATCACCAAGAGGGCCTAAATCACTCCACAAGTCAAACCAAGCTGATGTATCACGGCCATTACCCACATCGGACCAAACATATTTCCGAATAACATGCCTCAACTGAATGATTTTCCTCCATGACCAAGTAGAATTTGAAGTAGCTTTGCAAACCCAGAAATTCTTTCCTTTAAGCCGATAAGAGTGAACCCACTTGACCCAAAGGGAATCCCGCTTCATCACAATACTCCAAATATGAGACGCCATCAGGGCTTTATTCATATCCCCAATCCGTCTAATGCCTAAACCACCTTCATACTTAGGAGTACAAACCACTTTCCACGAAACTTTAGCTTTACCTCTATTGAACGACACATCTTGAGACCATAAGAAATTTCTCATTCTAGCTTCAAGCTCCTTAACAACCCGCACAGGAAGCAAAAACACAGAGGACCAATAAATATGCATTGAAGAGAGAACTGAGATAATCAGTTGAAGCCGCCCCGCAAACGATAACAATTTATTCTTCCAGTGCATAATACGTTTCTCTAATTTTTCCACGAGCACACGGCAATCACTGTACCTAAGCGTAGAGGAAATAAGAGGGACACCCAAATACTTGACCGGTAACGTACCTTCCACAAAAGGCATAATGTCCAGAATCTCCTGTTTAACATGATCTTTCACATTGCAAAAGAAGACCGTACTTTTCTGGTTGTTAGGCACTAGGCCCGACATCTTAGAAAATTTTGAAAGAGAGGTCATAATACAATTGGCCGAGTTCACTTCCCCTCTAGCAAAAAGGAACAGATCATCCGCAAAGCAAAGATTTATAATCTGCTGTTTTTCACATCTGTTATGATATTTGAAGGAGGAATCTATCCGAACAGAGTGCTGAAGAATACCCGTCAACACCTCCATGACAAGAGTGAAAAGATAAGGAGAGATAGGATCCCCTTGCCTTAACCCCCGTTTACCTCTGAAAAACCCATGAACCATGCCGTTAACACAAACCGAAAATGAGGTAGAGGAAACACACATCATGATCCACCTCACCATATTATCGTTAAACCCAAACCCACGAAGCACACTTTTCAGAAACCTCCAGTCCACCGTGTCGTATGCTTTCTGAATATCAACCTTAAACGCACATCTTGGAGGCCCCACATTTCGATGATAGTTGTGCATTAACTCTTGCGTTAATAAGATGTTGTCCGAAATTTTCCTGCCCGGGACAAATGCCGATTGATTAATGCTAACAATCTCATTCAAACCTCCCTTTATCCTATCAGCAATTATCTTGCTGATACACTTGTATAGAACGTTACAACAAGCAATCGGGCGAAAATCAGTAACAACCATAGGCGTTGGCACTTTAGGAATAAGAACTATAAGCGTATGATTCAGCTCCCGAAGCAAATTACCAGTATCAAAAAAATCTTTAATGGCATTAACAATATCATTACCAATTAGCAGCCAAGCATTCTTGAAAAACGCAGCCGTAAAACCATCCGGACCCGGAGCTTTATCATTGCCAATGGAGAACATCGCCTTTTTAACTTCCTCCTCCGTAACCGGCCGCACCATACTCGTAGCTATATTGTGGGGTAAAACTTTCGGAAATAAATCTGGAGTAGGTTGTAAGGAGATATCATCTTTGTTGCCAAAAAATTTCTCATAATGCTGGACAAATGCTTTAAACACATTATCACCTTCATAGAGATTCCCTTGAGTATCTTTAATGATATCGATCCTACTACAATGATTACGAATTTTCAAAGAGGAATGGAAAAATGCCGTATTCATGTCGCCCGCACTCAGCCAATCTACCTTAGCTTTTTGTTTCAGAAAACGCTCTTCATCCAACATAGCAACTTGAAGATCACGGCTAGCCGCAGCTTCCTCATTCCGCAAATCAGCATTATGCGGCTCTAAGTCAATCTTTTGCTGAATATCATCTAATTTCAAACGGATAGTTTCAACTTTCTTGTGGAGATTACCCTGTTTAAACAGCAACGACCGAAGCGGGTGTTTAAGCGACTTTAACTTCTTGACAACTCGAAATTGGTGAACCCCATCAACATTAATTATCCAATGTTTATTAACAATCTCCAAAAATTCTGGTTTAAAAACCAGAAAATTAGCAAACTTAAACGGCCTTGGTTTGAGTTTCAACGCTTCCGGAATAGACAAGATACACGGGCAGTGGTCCGAAAGTCTATATGGCTTGAACATGGCAACCGAGTTCGGGTATTCAGTAAGAAACGGAGTGTTTCCCATTACCCGATCGATTTTCTTTAGTAATCCCACACCGTTTTTAGGTTTTTGGCTCCACGTAAAATGAATACCTGAACGATTAATATCCACAACTTCAATGTCATCAACACATTCCTGAAAATCCCTCATACCAATCGAAATTGATGAAGAACCCATCGAATTATCTTCTATGTTAAGAGCCGAGTTAAAATCACCCATAATACACCATGGCCGATCCGCGACAAAAACCTTATGCATAGACAGAAGATGCCATAACTTCCTCCGCGTAACATAATAATTATCGGCATAAACAATGGAACAAAAAAGCACTCTCTTATCCAATTTAAACACAAGCTGTAAATGCATAACCTGAGGGGATTGAGCAACGATCATAACATCAAAAATAGCTGGGTTCCACCCAATGATTATCCTTGTACCTTTGTTACAGCACCCGCCATTTGAAGTCCAATCCCAAGAACGAAACACAGCTTTACACACATTGCCCAACTTACCGACATCCACATGAGACTCTAGAATAGCACACAAGCTCAAATTGAAATCCTTGACTGCCTGCCGAACCTCTATTTGTTTGAGAGGGCGGTTCAACCCCCTTATGTTCCATGCAGCGATACTAACCATTGGTAACTTTCGGAGAAGGAGTGCTTGCCCCTTTGTGATTCTTTATATTCCGGGTACCATCCATTATAAACCCATCCATTTCATCATAAATTTCCTCCACATCGTCATCATCCGAGTCCCCATCATTCAAGTCCGGTTGCCTTTTACTAGGCCCCGGTTCGTCCTCCACCTCATTAAGAACATCAAACGGATTGGCTGACCGAAAAGAATTATTATTTGAAGTACCATCCATACCGTTCTGAGACTTAGGTTTAGTAGAATCTCCTTTTGACTTTTGTCCCACCGGACGATATTCAAATTTAGGCTTCTGTGTATTCAGGGGTATCCCAGTTTTCTTGGCCGCTTTCTTCCCATACACACCTGTATATCCCTCCTGATCCACAACAGGAGACTTTTTACCTTTCGGGTTCCTTGGACCATTCCGATTTTGCACCTGATGCAAGTTATTAGTCTTTCTCACAGGAAGTTTTGGACAAGTCTCGGACGTGTGGCCAAAGACACAACATGAAGCACAACGATGCGGGTTCCATTCATACTCCACATACATCGTTTCTTTTGTAAAACCCTCTCTATCAAGTTCAGGTATCGCCATTGTAAAACCCTGATCTACTTGAAAGAAGTTGTTTCGAGGCACGGAGTGCCAACCTCTATTATTTCGGATCGGGATGCACGATTCACTTCAGAACTATGGCAAGCAATGCAGAAATCTTTTGGCTCTCGATTAGACATGAGCACAGCTTACCACCCTCAGACGGATGGGCAGTCTGAGCGCACTATCCAGACTTTAGAAGACATGCTTCGGGCGTGTGTTATCGTTTTCGGCAACAGCTGGAAAAAACATCTTCCTTTGGTGGAATTTTCATACAACAACAGTTACCACACCAGCATACAAGCTACTCCATTCGAGGCATTGTACGGACGTAAATGCCGGTCACCTCTCTGTTGGGCAGAGGTGGGGGATAGTCAGATCACAGGTCCAGAAATGGTAGTTGATGCTACTGAACGAATAGCACAGATACGACAACGCATGGCGGCAGCTCGTGATCGCCAGAAAAGCTACACTGATAAACGTAGAAAACCGCTCGAGTTCCAAGTTGGGGATCGAGTGCTACTCAAAGTCTCACCCTGGAAGGGTGTGGTTCGTTTTGGTAAACGAGGCAAACTCAATTCACGGTATATTGGACCGTTCGAAATCACTGAAAGAATAGGCAAAGTAGCCTACAGACTAAACCTACCAGCTGAACTCGGTGCAGTTCACAATGTTTTTCACGTGTCAAATCTGAAGAGGTGTCTGTCAGATGAGACCCTCATAGTTCCTTTTAAGGAACTCACTATCGACGAGCGGTTGCAGTTCGTCGAGGAACCAGTTGAAATCACGGACCGGGATGTCAAGGTCCTCAAGAACACCAGAATACCTCTTGTACGAGTTCGTTGGAACTCCCGTCGTGGCCTAGAGTTCACCTGGGAACGAGAAGATCAAGGGGACATAATAAACCATCAAAAACAAGCAGATGATATCCCAATTCAGTGGCTAAAACCATCAAAAATAGGCTGGAAGTCCAGATTCAATGTTTCTGTGCTGTAAGTCTGTCACGCCCCGCGTAGCATAAGGCCTCAGCTTACACGCCCCGCGTGGTAAGTTTGACAGATTTACACTTTTAGCCCCTGCAAGCCCAAAACTTGGTTTTCGACGCATTTTTGGCACGTTTAAGCCCCGTTAACCCCATTTCAAAGCTCTAAAATGAAGTTAAAGTATAGGGAACATAAAACATGCTCAAAATCATCTCGGATGTTGGTTCGTTTGGTCGTACGGTTGCGTTGTTCGGTTAATTATGATGAAACACGAACGGACGCGAAAAACGATCCAAATTACCCGACGAATGGAATTTTATCATGCCAATCACTAAAATAAAATATTTTAATGATTACATAAATTTTTGGATCTCCGGATATATTCAGAACGTAAGATATGCACGAAAATGCAAACTTATGCACTTTTTGACGCTTTTAGTCCCTGTTTGACCAAAAAGTTTATTTCTTGCACACCGAACCCCTCAAAGCCTATTTCTAAGCTATGTAAAGGATATTTATGGTATGTTTAACTTGTGGTCAAGTTCCGGAATGTTCGTTACAGTACGAATCGGCATACTTTCATAGTTTGTCGAAATTAGTCCCTGTAAACGAATAAACTTGATTTCGATAAGTTCCATAAACCAGACATAAAAAAACCCTAGTTCTCTCTCTCTAATGGAGAAAATCGACCCTCTTGCTACCTTGACCTAAAATTCGTTTTTCTTGATGATTGTAGGGATTGTTTTGTGTGATTAGAGTCTCATCAATTCTGATTTACACTTACGATTCAATATAATCATTCTTTGATTCGTTTTTTGTTCAAGATTAGGGTTTGTTTTTCGTTTTTTTACTTGGTTGCCGTTGGTTGTTTGGTTTCGTTGTTAATCTGGACTGGGTATACAAAGAGAGATTGTGTTAGCCGCATTTACAATCTGATTCATCCTTTCTTGATCGATTTTGTTCTTGACGGCTGCTAGGGTTTTTTCAGGTTTCTTTTTGTTTGAAATAGGGGTGGCGGCTAGGGTTTTTCAGGCTTTTCAAATAATTGTTGGCCGACATCTCTAAGGGATCAGTTTTCTTGCTTTCGTGATCAGATTAGGGGCTGAAGTAAGGAGTGGATTCTTGAAGTGCGGCAGCCTTGGTTTAGGGTTTCATTGCAGCTTTAAACTAGGGTTTGCACACTGTTCGTATTCAACACACTTCTGATTGGAACGAATTTTTGTGACGGCTGCTAGGGTTTGTCAGGGTTCTTAATGGATGAACTCACGAAAACTGGTGGTAGGCCACCACTGTCATTCAAAGAAATAGCGGATCGTATACTTGATGTTGATGGGAACAATATACAGCCAAAACGTGGTATAAACATTATCGATGAACTTACTAAGGTCTCGGCACCGGTTCAATTGGATAATTTGTCCTCACCAATAACAGGTTTCCATGGGCTGAATTTGTCGGCTGATAAGGAGAGTACAAAGTCTTCTGGCGCTGCGAATCCATTGGCTGGTAACTCAAATTCAAGATTTTCTGGGGCTGCGGAACCTCTTTCATTTGCTAAAGTAGTGAATAACGCAAAGGAGAATGTAAAGGTTAATTTTCGGATGATGGAATCTAGTGAGTCAGTTGATGGAGCCGATGTCGATATTCCAATGTCTTCGGTTAAACAGGTCTCTGACAGGTATGCTAACACTTTGTATGGATATTTTCTGGGTAAACGTCTGGCTTTCCCAGTGGTGGATTATTTCGCAAAGAACAACTGGGTTAAATATGGTCTCTCTAGACTAATGATGAATGCGAACGGGTTCTTTTTCTTTAAATTCAAAACAAAGGAAGGGATGGATAAAATGGTAGAGGATGGACCTTGGATGATTAGAAATGTCCCGATAATTTTGAAGGAGTGGTCGGCCTCTGTCAAGTTGGAAAAGGAAGATATTAAAGCTATCCCAGTTTGGGTCAAGATGCATGATGTGCCGTTAGCAGCGTATACTGAGGACGGTCTTAGTTTGCTCGCGTCTAAGATAGGGGTGCCTAAGATGTTAGATTCGTACACTGCTACAATGTGTGCTGAATCGTGGGGAAGAAGCAGTTATGCTAGAGCTCTCATTGAAATTCAAGCCGGGGATGAGTTAAAGAGGAGTATTACTGTTGCTATCCCATCTTTAGATGGTAATGGTCATTCAAAGGTGGAGGTAAAAATCGAATATGATTGGGAGCCTTTAAGGTGTTCATCTTGTTGCGTGTTTGGTCATGAAGATAGCTCGTGCCCAAAGAACCATCAAGTTGTTTCGAGTGGGGATTCTGGGAAGAAAATTGATGATTTTCAGGTTGTGGGTGCTAAGAAGAAGAAAGCTACTAACCAAGGTCTCCACATGAAAAATCAGAAACCTAAGGTAGTGTATAGGCCTGTTGTAAACCCTAAACCAAATTCGTCGTTAAGGAAGCCGATGAACAATCAGGTATCAACGTCTAACTCATTTGATACCCTTAAGGACAATGATGGTGGCCAGGGATGTAGTACGGTGGGTCGTATAGAGAAGAAGGTCAAGCAGGCTAATGACAAGCAGGATTCAGATGAGGAGGAGGTCGAGGAAGTCTACAATGAAACTAATAAATTTATGACTTCGGGAACACATCCTTCATCTTCTAGAGCTCGGGCAAGCAACTCCTCCACAAAGGGTTCCAATGGCTAGACATCTAGTGTTTCGAGTCAAGGGGTTGCCAGTTTGTGGCAATTTCATCTTTGACGATGGAGGTTGAGTCGTTTTTGGTCTTTTCGTGTTTTGGTCTTGCCTACTTTGTTTCATGGTGTAATGTAGGCTAGGTTTGTGGGTTGTCTTAGAATGTTTGGTTTTGTTTTTGGTTTACATATACGGGGCATGTCCTGTATATGAATTAGTGTGGAACTCATCCTCACTACTTGTACTTTAATGGGATTGTTTTAATAGAATCACCGGGGTAACCCTTTACCCAAAAAAAAAACTTGATTTCGACACACAAAACCCTCCAAAACTTATTTCTAAGTTATGTAAGGGTTATTTAAGGTATTTTAAGCCTATTTCAATATTCTGGAGTGTTTATTGTGTTAAACTGATTACGTTTACACATCAGTTCGCGTATAACCTTCTAGAAAGCAATTTAAAGCTCGAAATCGAACAAGAATTGATATGTGCAAATGATACACATATTTATACAAATCTCAAGTATGAAACGCTATATTTCATTGATTTGGTATGTGTTTGATGATTGAAGTGACACAAATGTCACAAGTCGGCTACATTAAGATAGCATCCATACTGTCACACCCCCAAAATCCACACGCGGAGTACCACCGCTTGGAGGCGTGACATGACCAGGATCAAGCCACCAATCATATTGAACATGTAAGTAATTAGCAAACGTAAATGTATATCAACCCACAATATGAAAGGTGTTCAAATAACATAGTTATGTAACGGAAGCATAATATGAAAAACCAATGTAATCAACAAGTTCAAATGTTTAAATGTTTTAGCATGGCATCCACGATCCATGTCCCACAACGACTGTGCCTCCCGTGCAAGCTCCATGTATACCTAAGGTCCTGCAAGGCATGCAACAGAGAGTCAACAATTAGTTCAGCGAGTTCACAGAAAGTAAGTTCGTAATAGTAAGTTCGTTTGTAACGTGTGGCTCTACTGGGCCGATAGTATGTTCTACTGGTGGGGGCTTCCCATGGTTGCATATACACTAGACTATTTGTGTGACAACCCGAGTTTCCAAGGTTCCATCTTCGCACTATTGCACGTTAATTGTTGGATTGTTTGTTGACACGACTTATTTATTTCACAACTGTACACGTTACGATACGTTATATCGCACTATGGTTGATATTTTATATAGGTTGGTGTGCATTATATAAGTGTGTGGGTGATTTATATATGTTTGTTGTGATCTGTATAATTAATAAAACTAGAGTACTTGGCCACCCCCCCCTAACAACTCATGTGTTTTCGTTCAACAAGAGGCCAACGAGATCGAATGGGCTTTCGATCGAATGGGCTTTAGGCCCAGCAGTGGATCCGTTATATTATTCCCAACTTTAAGTGAATGTTTAATCGGCAAACCCTAGGACCCTTCCTCTGTGTGCGACGGCAATCAGTATTACCATCATCATTCCCGAGACGCCCCAGCCTATTGCTCGAATCCTTACTTACATCTCCGGTTAGTTATATAATTAGATTGTTAATGTTTGCTTTGTTAAATGTCCCATATCATTACATGTGAGGTTTAGATAGGGATCACCTCCAAGTCGGCCACTGTGCTTTATATTATATGGGATTTTATAATGAATGCATGTAAATTGGCGGCTATGAGTGTCTTTAGTACATGTGCAATGGTTGGAAATTAATGATCATATATATATATATATATATATATATATATATGTGTGTGTGTGTGTGCATGAAATCTAGATTTTTGGTCCAATGATCTCAAGTGGTGGTTATCAAGTTGTCGGCTATCATGGTAATGGTAGTCCAATCAAATAATAGTAGCACCTTACATAATCGATCACATCAAAAATGCTTTGTAGTTGGCGGCCATAAAAATTAATGAATGTTATGAGGGTCCAATAATACATTCTTGGTCATAGCATTGGCAGAAAGCATGTGATGAGTTAAATGCTTTCAACCTTGATCTTTGTATAGTGTGATGATGATGATGAATCCGACAAATGGTCATGTGCAGTTGACTACTTAGTATGAGTTTGATATAGGGGTCCAATGAGAAACTTAGGCTATGCATTTTTTTTGGTCCTATGAGGTTGGGGGTGGTTGCTAGTTATCGGCCAATAGGGCATTTAGGTTTTTTTTTGTGATATTGCCTATTAATTGCTAAAACAGTTGAGAGTTCGACGAATCAAGGACATCGGCAAAACACAATGTTATGATGAAACCGACATGGCGAAACACATTGTGTTTCGCCGAGACCAACCATGACGAAACAAACCTGGCAAATTAAGAGTGTTTCGCCGAGAGATGTCACGACGAAACGAAGGGCGTTTCGTCGATAGGGATTCACGGCGAAACAGGGGTGTTTCGCCGATTGGTTAATCTGCTCAGTAACTTGGTTAATTTCTGTTAGAAGTTAACTGGAATTATTAACAACTGTTAGCTGATACGCATGATTTATATGATTCAGAATACGTGCTATGTGCTACTTGGTAATTGTTTATGTGTTATTTTTTTTTACGATGGTATGTGCATGCATGAACTTCGAGAATATAAACTGATTACGTATACGTGCACTCTAGGACTTGATTGATTAACTGTGAGCACATAACTTAGCATACCGAGCAAACCAAGGTGAGTTCACACTCTTACTAAGGCATGGGATTCCCAGGGTTTGGGAATGGGATTGAAGGAATGAGATTGAATAGATTCGTACTTACACTGTTACTAGACTACCTACCATCGTCCTCGGTTGTGCAGGACACATACGTAAAACCTATGTATACTTGTACTACTCACTGTCCTCAGGTTGCGAAGGACACTCACGTAAAACCTACGTGAACTTATACTCACTACTGCCTCGGTTGTGTCAGGCACTTACATAACACCTACGTAAACCCCCGCGTACCCCTGTCCTCGGTTTGTGAAGGACACTTACGTAAATCCTACGTAAACATTGTACGTACTACTGTTCTCAGGATTAAGAAGAACACTTATGGTTACAACTAGTCTAGTGGATATTCAACATGGGAAGTCCCCACCAATAGAACATACTATCGGCCCAGTAGAGCCACATGTTACAAACGAACTTACTATTACGCAATTACTTTTTGTGAACTCGCTCAACTAGTTGTTGATCCTCTGTTATATGCTTTGCAGGTCGTTAGGTACATGGAGCTTGCACAGGGAGGAGCTGGTCGTTGTGGGCATGGATCGTGAATGTTTCGTTAAACACTTTATGATATTTCATACTTTATTATGTTGGGTTTTATTTATACGCTTCCGCTAAACAGTGATAACATTCTTATATTTTGAACACCTTTCATATTGGTGGTTGAATGGCATTTACTTTTACTTATTCATTACATGTTCAATATGATTGGTGGCTTGATCCTGGTCAGTCACGCCTCCAAGCGGTGATACCCTGCGATGTGGATTTTGGGGGTGTGACAATTTGTAACAATAAGTGTTCTTCTTAACCCGAGAACAGTAGTACATACAAGATTTACGTAGGCTTTACGTAAGTGTCCTTCACAACCGAGGACAGTGGTACGCGGGGGTTTACGTAGGTTTTACGTAAGTGCCTGACACAACCCGAGGCAGTAGAGAGTATAAGTTTACGTAGGTTTTACGTAAGTGTCCTTCGCAACCTGTGGACAGTGATGTGTACAAGTATACGTAGGTTTTACGTATGTATCCTGCGCATCCGAGGACGATGGTAGATAGTCTAGTAAGAGTGGACAAATCTATTCCTTCAATCCCATTCCCAATGAGCTTGAATGTAAGGAGGTTTGGAACACAATCAGGACTCGTGATCAACAAAAGGATTGGTCAAAATTTGTCTGGTCATCGTTTAACATTCCTAAGCATGCTTTCTTATGCTGGCTTATTCTTAAGAGGAAGCTTTGGACGCAGGATCGTATTTTGCAGTGGAATCGGAAGGTTCATGGTTCAATGAACCAGATGTGTTGTTTGTTATGTTATGCAAATCTTGAAACACATGAACACCTATTCTTTCAATGTTCTTACTCGGATAAAGTGTGGTCGCTTGTTAGAAGCAAAGTGGGCATGAACATGGTTGATGAGAGATGGGATGATATTGTGGAATGGTTGATTCCGAGAGCAAAATCCAGGGCTATCCGGATGGTGGCGAGCAGGCTTGTTGTTGCAGCTACGGCTTATGGCATATGGAGGGAAAGAAACGCTAGATTTTTTAGTAACCGGCTAAGGCCTCCAGAGCAGATTTCGGAGATCATTATAAATACGGTGCGAACAAAATTAATCTCGTTCAAGTTTAAAGCTAATAATGACGTTAGAACCTTCTTGGAAGAGTGGAAGATCGAAGGGGTTGAGTATTTCGATGAAGACTAAAGCGTTTAGCTAGTAGCTAGTGTTCGTTTTGTCTTTGTTTTGTTTTGGTTGTGGTTCTTGTTTCCTCTTTTGTGGTATGTCACGAAGAGAATTAGGAGGCGTGTTTTAGCCTTCCTACTTGTATTGGTTTGTTTATGTTATAAAATCACCGGGGTAACCCTTTACCCAAAAAAAAAAATCCCATTCCCAACCCCGGGAATCCCATGCCTTGGTAAGGGTGTGAACTCACCTTGGTTTGCTCGGCAGATACACAGAAAGGTCAAGTTTAGCGGCTAGTGGTCAACCACGTCCTAACATGGTTACCATACAAGTCAGGTTTTGGTTCAAGTAAAGCACGTATGATTACACATAGTTAACATGTTACGAGCACGTAAAGATCATGGCAACACTTTAACAGTCAAGTAATACACCAAGAAGCCCAAATAATAATGGCCCAACCTATTGTGCGATCCGCATACTTGTGCGGTCCACAATGGGTTGTGCGATCCACAAAGCCCGGCCCAATTAAATAACATATACACCCAGCCCAACAATTAGCATAGCAGTCCTAACATGTATCAGCCCAAATAGACAGCACAAGTCTTGTGCGATCCGATTTGGGTTGTGCGACCGGGTTTGGGCTTTGAGGCCCAACAGTTAGACAAACATCATCACTTGTGCGATCCAGTAAACCTTGTGCGACTGTGGGTGCCTTGTGCGACTGGACTCCTTGTGCGACCAGGAATCTTGTGCGAGTGGACCTCTTGTGCGATTAAGAGGTCTTGTGCGATAGGTTTACACATCCGAATTTCATGCAATCAGTTACAAATATCCTTAATTCACGAAATTAGTTACATTGTTTCCAATTTAACATTTGTCAATTAACAAGTTTCTAGCTATTCGTTTAACATAGAATCGATCAAACCGGAAATATTCAAATGAATTCTCATGAACCCTAGATAATCAATAATCATGAACAATAATTCAAAACACCTAAACACACTCATCTAAAGGTTTCAATCATCTCATGATACTTCAATCTCGACCATATAACAATCCGGTTTCATGCAGCCGATTAACAAGCATTCGAATCTAGTTCTATAGTGTGAAATCCGATTAACATGTACAAATTTCTAATACACATAAACAAGCCGATTTCATGAACACTAAGATCAAACCATTCGGATAAAACACATACATATATAGCCGATCACATACCAATAACATAACAATACATCACCCGAACAAAACACATAACACGAAACACTAACCGGTTAGAGAAGGAACAAGATGTGATCCGAACAAGGAAGGATCTGGGATGGAGAGGATGCTTGGCTGCCGTCGAGTTCGTGAGGGAGAGAAAGAGAGCACTAGGGTTTTGTGTGTGTGTGTGTTTTGTAACAAATGAGAGAACAACCCCAAAGGTGGGTGCTTGTTTGCGTAAAAGAGGAGTGGGCCGGCCCATCACGGGCTGCCCCTTTGGTCCGAACACAAGGTATACGGCCCCAAGTGAGCTTGTGCGATCGGACGAGTGTTGTGCGGTTTGGGCTCGATTAACACAAACATTTAATACACATAGCATACATTCATAACATTCAATCAATCATAACTTATTATTCAAATAAAGTCCACGTAATCACATAACGTTACACAAAGATAGTTTCGAAATACGAGTTGTCACATTATCCTCAACTTAAAAGAAATTTCGTCCCGAAATTGGTACGTACTCACTGAGGAAGCGAGTTAAGTTGCATAGTTTTCCTGGGGTGTCACATCCTCCCCCCGTTGATCTGGAATTTCGTCCCGAAATTCCGTGGTTGCTTCGGCCTCAGTAGTGGTTGTATTGTTCGCGAATAACTGGGATACTTTTCTTTCATCTGATCTTCTCGTTCCCAGGTGAACTCTGGGCCACGACGGGAGTTCCAACGAACTCGAACAAGAGGTATTCTGGTGTGCTTGAGGACCTTAACATCCCGGTCCGTGATTTCAACTGGTTCCTCGACGAAGTGTAACTGTTCGTCGATAGTGAGCTCCTTCAAAGGAACTATGAGGGTCTCATCTGACAGACACTTCTTCAGATTCGACACGTGAAAGACGTTGTGAACTGCACCGAGTTCTGCTGGTAGGTTCAGTTTGTAGGCCACTTTGCCTATTCTTTCTATAATCTCGAATGGTCCGACATACCGCGGATTGAGTTTGCCCCTTTTGCCAAAACGAACCACACCCTTCCAGGGTGAGACTTTGAGTAGCACTCGATCCCCAACTTGGAACTCGAGTGGTTTCCTGCGCTTATCAGCGTAACTTTTCTGACGGTCACGAGCCGCCGCCATGCGTTGCCGTATCTGTGTAATCCGTTCAGTAGCATCAACTACCATTTCTGGTCCTGTGATTTGACTATCCCCCACCTCTGCCCAACAGAGAGGTGACCGGCATTTACGTCCGTACAATGCCTCGAATGGAGCGGCTTGAATGCTGGTGTGGTAACTGTTATTGTACGAAAACTCCACTAAAGGGAGATGCTTTTCCCAGCTGTTGCCGAAATCAATGACACATGCCCGAAGCATGTCTTCTAGGGTTTGAATCGTGCGCTCAGACTGCCCATCCGTCTGAGGGTGATAAGCTGTGCTCATGTCTAACTGAGAGCCAAAAGCTTTGTGCATTGCTTGCCATAATTCGGAAGTGAATCGTGCATCGCGATCCGAAATGATAGAGGTGGGCACCCCGTGCCTCGAGACTACTTCCTTCAAGTAGATGTCTGCTAATGTGGAGAACTTGTCTGTTTCTTTGATCGCCAAGAAATGAGCAGACTTGGTGAGTCGATCCACGATCACCCAAATAGTATCGTTCCCACGCTGGGATCTAGGCAGGCCAGTAACGAAATCCATGGAAATTTCCTCCCATTTCCACTGCGGTATCTTGGGTTGTTGAAATAGGCCTGAAGGTTTCTGATATTCCTCCTTGACTCTCACATAAGTCAGACATTTGCGACGTATGTTGCAATGTGGGCCTTCATACTAGGCCACCAATACGTTGTCCTGATATCATGGTACATCTTATCCGAACCAGGATGTACCGAGTAGCGAGACTTGTGTGCTTCATCCATCACAAGTTCTCGTAATCCGCCATATAGTGGGACCCAAATACGCCCCGTTACATAGTAGGCGCCGTCTTCCTTCTGTTCTAGTCGTTGCCTTGAGCCACGTAGGGCTTCAGCCCTGACGTTTTCTGGTTTCAATGCTTCTATCTGAGCGTCTCATATCTGTGCAGGAAGACTGGATTGAATAGTAAGCTGTAGTGCTCGCACGCGTCTAGGTAAAGTGTCTTTTCGACTGAGAGCGTCAGCCACAACGTTGGCTTTGCCTGGATGGTACTTGATGGCACATTCGTAATCGTTCAGTAGTTCAACCCATCGTCGTTGACGCATGTTTAATTCCTTCTGCTTGAAGATATGCTCGAGACTCCTGTGATCGGTGTAGATAGTGCACTTGGTACCGTACAGGTAGTGTCGCCATATCTTGAGCACGAAAACAACAGCTCCCAGCTCTAAATCGTGCGTCGTGTAGTTCCGTTCGTGAACCTTAAGTTGGCGCGAAGCGTAAGCAATAACTTTATCCCGTTGCATCAATACACACCCAAGCCCCTGTATCGGTGCATCACAATAGACCACAAAATCGTCCGTGCCTTCTGGCAATGAGAGGATAGGTGCACTGCATAGTCTATCCTTTTAGTGCTGAAAAGCGGTTTCCTGAGTATTTCCCCAACGGTAGGTGACACCCTTCTGTGTCAGTAGCGTAAGCGGCTGTGCAATCTTTGAGAAGTCTTTGATGAACCGTCTGTAATATCCCGCCAAACCCAAGAATTGGCGTATTTCCGTTGGTGTACGTGGTGCAGGCCAGTTCCTGATCGAATCTACCTTGGATGGATCAACATGGATCCCATCCTTATTTACCACATGGCCTAGAAAATGGACTTCACGAAGCCAGAAGTCGCATTTTGAAAACTTGGCGTACAGTTGTTCCTTTCGTAGAAGTTCCAAAATAAGTCGTAGATGCTGTTCGTGTTCCTCCTGACTCTTGGAGTAGATCAGAATGTCGTCGATGAAAACAATCACAAACTTATCCAGGTAGGGTTTGCACACCCTGTTCATAAGGTCCATAAAGACTGCAGGCGCGTTTGTTAGCCCGAAAGGCATGACTAGAAACTCGTAATGGCCGTAGCGAGTTCTGAATGCTGTTTTGGAGACGTCCTCATCCCGGACTCTCAGCTGATGGTAACCTGACCTCAGGTCTATCTTTGAGTAGTAGCTCGACCCTTGCAACTAGTCGAATAAGTCATCAATACGTGGAAGAGGGTAGCGGTTCTTCACTGTCACCTTGTTCAATTCACGGTAATCAATGCCCATGCGGAAGGTACCGTCCTTCTTTTTCACGAATAATACTGGAGCTCCCCAGGGCGAAGAGCTAGGTCGGATAAATCTCTTATCCAAGAGTTCTTGTAGCTGTGTCGAGAGTTCTTCCAACTCTGATGGAGCTAAGCGATACGGTGCCGTGCTATTGGTGCTGCTCCTGGTGCTAGTTCGATTTGAAACTCGACCTGGCGATGGGGCGGTAGACCAGGTAAATCTTCAGGGAACACCTGAGAAAAGTCGCGTACAACTGGAATATCTTCCAATTTCTTTTCTTTTGCTGATGCATCGGTAACAAGTGCCAAAATGGCAGTGTGGCCCTTACGCAAACACTTCTGAGCCTTTAAAAAGGAGATGATGCCAACCACTGCACCACTCTTGTCGCCTTGAACTTCGAGGGGTTCTTTACCAGAATGGGGAATACGAACTATCTTCTCCTTACATAGGATTTCCGCGTGATGTTGGGATAACCAGTCAATACCAACGACGATGTCGAAACTACCCAGAACTATGGGAATGAGATCGATAGAGAAAGTCTGACCAGCGAGGATAAGATTACAATCCTGAACTACGTGCGTGGCCTCTAGACTCTTACCATTAGTTAATTCTACAACATGTTTGGCGTTTAAGGGAGTTGGTGCACGTTTTAACATTTGGCTAAACAAAACAGTAACGTAAAAGTCGTCAAGAAGAAACTTACCCATAACTACGTTGGGATCATTCCTGGCATCACCCTGCCCTACACAAATGCACGGCCCCTAGCTTCGTTGCCATTGTTGTTTCCACCATTGTGGTTACCATTGCCCTGATTGTTGTTGTTGTTGCGATTCTGGTTTAACTGGGGGCAATCCCGCTTGAAATGGCCTTCAGCACCACACTGAAAGCATCCCCTGTTGCCCCGCTGTTGCTGGTTTTGAGGAGCTGGTGGCTGTTGTTGGTTCTGATTCACAGGTCGTGGGCTCCTGCAATCCTTGGCCTCATGACCCATCTTGAGACACCTCTGACAGCGACCCTTGTTGCTGTGACACCTGTGTGACCACGACCATCAAACAAATACCAAATCAATGAAATATTGTATTTCATACTTGGGACTTTGTGTAAATATGTGTATCGTTTGCACATATTAATTCTTGTTCGATTTCGGGCTTTAAATCGCTTTCTGGAAGGTTATACACGATCTGATTCGTAAATATAACCAGTTTAATGCAACAAACACTCCGGAATAGTGACATAGACTTAACATACCTTAAATATCCTTTACATAGCTTAGAAATAGGCTTTGAAGGGTTCGGTATGCTAAAATAAACTTTATTGATCAATAAAGACTAAAAGCGTCAAAAGTGCATAAGTTTGCATTTTTGCGCATATCTTACGTCCTGAATATATCCGGACATCCAAAAATTTATGTAATCATTAAAATATTTTATTTTAGTGATTGGCATGATAAAATTCCATTCTTCGCTTAATTTGGATCGTTTTTGCGTTCGTTACGACTTCCGTCGTAATTAATCGAATAACGCAACCGTACGGCCAAACGAACCGACATCCGTGACGTCTGTGAGCACATTTTAAGTTCCCTATACTTTAGTATCATTTTAGAGCCTTGAAATGAGGTTAAAGGGGTTTAAAAGTGCCAAAAAAATCAAGTTTTACAAGTGTAGGGACCATTTTTGAAATTTCTGGCAGATTCAATGAACCTAGTCCATTTTGAAGTGTTAATGGTTTTCACCCATGGTTTTGCAAAACCATGGGATGGTATTCAATGAACATAGTCCACATTAGGGCTCCCATGGTTTTTGAAAACCATGTGCCCACATGTAAGGTCTAGATCAAATCACGTTTTTCGACGAACGATCTTAACGGTTCAAGGAAATCTATAAATACCCCTCACCCATTTCATTCTTCCTCACATTTGAATCTGATTCTACACTCTCTAAGTGGAAGTATATGCTTCCTACCAGAGAGTGAATCGGTTTCGAATCTTGCGGGGACCTTCTGTAAGTATTCTTTCGCGTTTTTCGTTCGTTTTAGCGTAAAAGTCAAACTGCGTTTGACTTTCTGCATTAACCAGTTTATGGTCAATGCGAAGTTCGTTTGAACTTCATAACATGAGCGTAATCACGATGGTCATAGTCCCCAGTGACTATACCTACTGATTACCACGTTATCTAGGCTCAGTGACGAGTCGAAGTTTCGGCCAAAATGCGTTTTCTCGCGTATTTTGTAACCAAACTACTCTAGGGTATTAAAACCGTTTGTTTTAAAACCAAACTTGTTTTCTAACTCTACTAAACATGTTCTAGCATGTTTAGCTCGTCGCTTTTAGATTTGTGCTTGTTTAGGGTCGTAAAGGTAAGCGATCTAATCAATCGCTTATACTTACGAACCCGACCCAATTGGTCGATCTTTAGGATCCGACCAAACACTTTAGGTGACCATAGTTGTATAGGGAATAACCTTCCGAGGTTATACCTTATGGTCACATCGTTTAAGTAGTTGTATGATAAGTAGTTCTTATGCCTTAGGTAAATTACCAAAATACCCTTTTTGCGCCAAAATTCATTTTTAGCCTATGTAACGTAATTTTTGACATCTAAACTGATTTAGCAACAATATTAGACATGTTAAGGCATATAATACTTGTCATAGGACTAGTTAGACTTTCCGAACGCGTTTTACGCAAACGACGCGTTAAACTAGCGTAAGCTACCTAAACGGGTCGTAATGGGTCGTAAGCACTTAGGTTAGGTTTCGTTTTAGTATGTAGGCTTTGTTAAACCATATTACATAAGTTCCCATACTTATTTGGTTTACAAACCCTCGTACTACCCGATCCTCCGATAGGTCCGTTCATTAATGTAGATACCTATATAGGTGCCGTTTGATTCCGTGATCTTCTAGCTTTGCTTGGTGGTTATCCTAGGACTTCTAAGCAATCTCAAGTGAGTACATAGACCCCTCTTTTACTGTTTTTCAAACATTTTGGGGTGAAACACATGTGCCTACTTGTTACTTTCATGCTTTTATATCATATACTTGCTATGTTCATTAGTACACTATTAGTACATGATTTCATTGTGTTTTTACTATGTATGTTTACTTAGCATACTTAGTACATCGTTTTACATGACATTTCATGCTATGTATGTTTATCATACTTAATACATTTTTCATCACATGCTATGTATGCCCATTGTGTGCATACTTAGTACATCGTTTTACAAGACATCTTATACTTGGTATCATGCTATGTATGTCCATCCGTCGCATACTTAGTACATTGTTTGTGCATTCTTACCTATGGTTTGGTTATTACATATTTCACTTGCCATACATGACATTTTGTTTACACATTACTTGATTGACATTTGACAACGGTTTAGACATGGGCAATTTACATTGGTGGTTTATGTGGGTAAGTGATTTGAGTAACGAGGCGTGTGTAATGTGATACAAGCATGGTGGATACGCCGCTGGTACTTCCTATATATAAGTGCTTGTATTATATTACATGGCGTAGCGTTATTTAAATCATTCATTTGGAATTATACATCTTTACACAAATAACATATCTTTTTACAAGACATTGTTTTACAAAACAGTTTGTTTTATACAAACTCATTTTTTTACTTGGTTATTCATTTAACCTTACATCATTCTTTTTAACTATACATATCTATCATCGATTTTCAAACATTTTAAAAGCAAACACTTAAACTGGATTCATGACAAGTTTTTGTTAAACATTTTCTCAAACCTAGGTCATGAATCCTATTTTTCATAAAACCTATGTACTCGCCGGCATTTTTATGCTGATGTATTTTCACATGTGTTTCAGGTGCTATAGTTGATGATGTTTTATGATGATATTGATGCATGCTCACATAGGATTGGACGAGGCCTTAGTGACATTAAAAGATGCAAGACTAGTTAATTTTTGTTATGTTTCTTTATTGTTAAGACATTGTAACTCATTTAATTCAATAAAACGAAATTTGTTTAATCCATGGTTGTGAAACAATGATTCTGTTACAACACTCCCCGACGTTTCCGCCACGTTTTGTTGTTTTACGTGGTCGGGGTGTGACAGAAAAGTTGGTATCAGAGCCAATGGTTATAGGGAATTAGGTTATTAGTAATGCTTTGACCTAGACTATAACCTTCCTAGGACCCTAACGCGAGTTTACTTTTTTTTTTTTTTTTTGGGTAAAGGGTTACCCCGGTGATTCTATATATTCACAACCAAAAAAGAACAAGTGGAGTAGTGAGCCTACACCAGTTCAATCATGAGACATGCCCCATGAAAGTAAAACCAGGAAACAAAACCAAAAAAAAAAAAAAAACTGAAAAAACAACCGGACATAAACTCCTAGACACTCATCTAGACAGAACCGAAACTACAAAGAACTAATTAGCCTCCGTCATCTTTCGTTTCGGTTGCAATATCCCAATCCCCAAGCAGCTTCCGCACCCTAGCATTGTTCTTTAGCTTAGCTCCCATCAACTTGTATCTCACAGTTTTCAGAATAGCATCCTTCACCATTTCTGGTGGACGCAATTGGTTTCTGAATAGTCTTGCATTCCGCTCTTGCCAAATAGTATACGCAGCAGCCGCAACTAGAAGCTTCGCGACATAAATCTCCACTTTTTTTGACCGAATACGAGCACATAACCACTCGGTGATATCCGCCCATCTCGAACACACGGCCTCCATTCCCACTTTACCCCTAATCATATTCCAAACTTCATCCGAAAATTTACACTCAAAGAATAGATGATGATGAGAATCATAGTTCTCATAGCACAATAGACAGCACATCATATTCATGTTTTTCCGCCTTGAGAGATCCCACTGCAGAATCTTGTCTTGAGTAAGAAGCTTTCTCTTCATAATCAGCCACATCATAAACGCGTGCCTAGGGATACATTGAGCAAACCAAACAATACCACTCCAATCAACCTCTGATTCTCTATGCCGAACCGAGTGCCATACGGCTGACGAAGAGAAATCCTGACAGTCGTTCCCATCTTTCCATAGCAATCGGTCAGATTTTGACGGGTCTAAGCGAAAGTGATCCAGCTGAATAAGAACAGGGAAAAGATCCCTCCATGCGACAGGCCAATTCCAAGTATCGTTAGAGAAAATATTGAAAACAGTGTCATCTAACCGAAAATCAGCATCCGTAATAGTCCTTGGTGACAGGAAATCACCAAGAGGACCTAAATCACTCCAAAAATCAAACCAAGCTGATGTATTGCGGCCATTACCCACATCGGACCAAACGTGTTTCCGAATAATATGCCTCAACTGAATAAGTTTCCTCCATGACCAAGTAGAATTTGAAGTAGCTTTGCAAACCCAGAAGTGCTTTCCTTTAAGCCGATAAGAATGAACCCACTTGACCCAAAGGGAATCCCGCTTCATCACAATACTCCAAATATGAGACGCCATCAGGGCTTTATTCATGTCCCCAATACGTCTAATGCCTAAACCACCTTCATACTTAGGAGTACAAACCACTTTCCACGAAACTTTAGCTTTACCTCTATTGAATGACACATCTTGAGACCATAAGAAATTTCTCATTCTAGCTTCAAGCTCCTTAACAACCCGCACAGGAAGCAAAAACACTGAGGACCAATAAATATGCATTGAAGAGAGAACTGAGATAATCAGTTGAAGCCGCCCCGCAAACGATAATAATTTATTCTTCCAGTGCATAATACGTTTCTCTAATTTTTCCACAAGCACACGGCAATCATTGTACCTAAGCGTAGAGGAAATAAGAGGGACACCCAAATACTTGACCGGTAACTTACCTTCCACAAAAGGCATAATGTCCAGAATCTCCTGTTTAACATGATCTTTCACATTACAAAAGAAGACCGTACTTTTCTGGTTGTTAGGCACTAGGCCCGACATCTTAGAAAATTTTGAAAGAGAGGCCATAATACAATTGGCCGAGTTCACTTCCCCTCTACCAAAAAGGAACAGATCATCCGCGAAGCAAAGATTTATAATCTGCTGTTTATCACATCTGTTATGAAATTTGAAAGAGGAATCTATCCGAACAGAGTGCTGAAGAATACCCGTCAACACCTCCATGACAAGAGTGAAAAGATAAGGAGAGATAGGATCCCCTTGCCTTAACCCCCGTTTACCTCTGAAAAACCCATGAACCATGCCGTTAACACAAACCGAAAATGAAGTAGAGGAAACACACATCATGATCCACTTCACCATGTTATCGTTAAAACCAAACCCACGAAGCACACTTTTTTCAGAAACCTCCAGTCCACCGTATCGTATGCTTTCTGAATATCAACCTTAAACGCACATCTTGGAGGCCCCACATTTCGATGATAGTTATGCATTAACTCTTGCGTTAATAAGATGTTATCCGAAATTTTCCTGCCCGGGACAAAGGCCGATTGATTTATGCTAACAATCTCATTCAAACCTCCCTTTATCCTATCAGCAATTATCTTGCTGATACACTTGTACAGAACGTTACAACAAGCAATCGGGCGAAAATCAGTAACAACCATAGGCGTTGACACTTTTGGAATAAGAACTATAAGCGTATGATTCAGCTCCCGAAGCAAATTACCAGTATCAAAAAAATCTTTAATAGCATTAACGATATCATTACCAACTAGCGGCCAAGCATTCTTGAAAAACGCAGCCGTAAAACCATCCGGTCCCGGAGCTTTATCATTGCCAATGGAGAACATCGCCTTTTTAACTTCCTCCTCCGTAACCGGCCGAACCATACTCGTAGCAATATTGTGGGATAAAACTTTCGGAAATAAATCTGGAGTTGGTTGTAACGAGATATCATCTTTGTTGCCAAAAAATTTCTCATAATGTTGGACAAAGGCTTTAAACACATTATCACCTTCATAGAGATTCCCTTGAGTATCTTTAATGATATCGATCCTACTACAATGATTTCGAATTTTCAAAGAGGAATGAAAAAAAGCCGTATTCATGTCACCCGCACTCAGCCAATCTACCTTAGCTTTTTGTTTCAGAAAACGCTCTTCATCCAACAGAGCATCTTGAAGATCACGGCTAGCCGAAGCTTCCTCGATCCGCAAATCAGCATTATGCGGCTCTAGGTCAATCTTTTGCTGAATAGCATCTAACTTCAAACGGATAATTTCAACTTTCTTGTGGAGATTACCCTGTTTAAACAGCAACGAACGAAGAGGGTGTTTAAGAGACTTTAATTTCTTGACAACTCGAAATTGGTGAACCCCATCAACATTAATTATCCAATGTTTATTAACAATCTCCAAAAATTCTGGTTTAAAAACCAGAAAATTAGCAAACTTAAACGGCCTTGGTTTGAGTTTCAACGCTTCCGGAATAGACAAGATACAAGGGCAGTGGTCCGAAAGTCTATAGGGCTTGAACATGGCAACCGAGTTCGGGTATTCAGTAAGAAACGGAGTATTTCCCATTACCCGATCGATTTTCTTTAGTAATCCCACACCTTTTTTAGGTTTTTGGCTCCACGTAAAATGAATACCTGAACGATTAATATCAACCACTTCAATGTCATCAACACATTCCTGAAAATCCCTCATACCAATCGAAATGGATGAAGAACCCATCGAATTATCCTCTATGTTAAGAGCCGAGTTAAAATCACCCATAATACACCATGGCCGATCCGCAACAAAAACCTTATGCATAGACAGAAGATGCCATAACTCCCTCCGCGTAACATAATAATTATCGGCATAAACAATAGAACAGAAAAGCACTCTCTTATCCAATTTAAACACAAGCTGTAAATGCATAACCTGAGGAGATTGAGCAACGATCATAACATCAAAAATAGCTGGATTCCACCCAATGATTATCCTTGTGCCTTTGTTACAGCACCCGCCATTTGAAGTCCAATCCCAAGAACGAAACACAGCTTTACACACATTGCCCAACTTACCGACATCCACATGAGACTCTAGAATAGCACACAAGCTCAAATTGAAATCCTTGACTGCCTGCCGAACCTCCATTTGTTTGAGAGGGCGGTTCAACCCCCTTATGTTCCATGCAGCGATACTAACCATTGGTAACTTTCGGAGAAGGAGTGCTTGCCCCTTTGTGGTTCTTTATATTCCGAGTACCATCCATTATAAACCCATCCATTTCATCATAAATTTCCTCCACATCGTCATCATCCGAATCCCCATCATTCAAGTCCGATTGCCTTTTACTAGGCCCAGATTCGTCCTCCACCTCATTAAGCACATCAAACGGATTCGCTGACCGAAAAGAATTAGTATTGGAAGTACCATCCCTACCGTTCTGAGACTTAGGTTTATTAGAATCTCCTTTTGGCTTTTGCCCCACCGGACGATATTCAAATTTAGGCTTCTGTGTATTCACGGGTATCCCAGTTTTCTTAGCCGCTTTCTTCCCATAAACACCTGTGTATCCCTCCTGATCCACAACAGGAGTCTTTTTACCTTGCGGGTTCTTTGGAACATTCCGATTTTGCACCTGATACATGTTATTAGTCTTTCTCACAGGAAGTTTTGGGCAAGTCTCGGACGTATGGCCAAAGACATAACATGAAGCACATCGATGCGGGTTCCATTCATACTCCACATACATCGTTTCTTTGGTAAAACCCTCTCCTTCAAGTTCAGGTATCGCCATTGTAATTTCCTCTCGCAAGTCTCTATCGGCTGAAACTTCAATCAACGCTCTAGCGTAGCTACTACGACCCCATGAGTCCATACACATTGACGTGGTAAACGAGTCCAACATCTTTGGTTCGCCAATAGTTGTTGCAATCAAGCTGAGACCATCCTCCGTGTATGCCGCAATAGGAACTTCGTGAATTTTAACCCACACTTGCACTTTCGTTACCTCTTTCTTTTCGAGTTTAGTATTTGGAGTCCAATAATTAAGAAACAAAGGCTGAGAACGTATAATCCATGGCCCATCCTGAAGAACATTCGACATTCCAGCCTCATCTCTAAACTTGAAAAAGAAAAAACCATTTGCGTTCATCATAGTTTTTTGTAACCCATATTTTTTCCAATTCATCCGTACAAAGTAGTCAACCACTGGGAAGGCAACTCGATCCCCCAAAAAGTACCCATAAAGGGTGTTAGCCAACTTATCCTGGACCATACGTACAGATTCTCTCGGTAACACAACATCACAACCCTCCTTATTAACAGAACTAGCAAGCGACCGAAAATTCACTTTCTTCCCATTATTTGCACTTACCGACTCAGCATATGACAAGGGCTTGACAACAGCCCCAGTATCCTTATTAGCCATCTTGGAAGATTCACCATTGGAGAAATTTTCAACCGGTTTGGAAATACTCATCAGCCCATCCAAAACCGATGCATTGGACGTAGAAAACATACCTCTTCTCGGAATTAAAGGATTGCCTTCAATGTTAGTAACTCGTAACCCGATCCCACGAATAGGTGCTGTTCCAGGTGTCGGCAACTCCTCACCAACAGGTTCATTCATACTATCAGCTCCCTCTACGTTGATCGGTTTATTAGCAAAACAAATATGCGGGTCAGGCGGCTTACCGCGGTCATGCAGGACACTAGCAGTAGTGTCACCAGACTTGGAATGAACATCCATAGCAAATCAAAACAACTCTCACGTGAAACCCGAACCTTAAACAACCATGCACTCGAAAACCCAAAACCCTAACGCCGCAACAAACGAAAGCAGGAACAAACGATAAACCCTAATTCCTAGAACCCTAGAATCAGTCTGCCACCCTTAACCGATTAAGTTGGAGTTATCAATCTAGCTAAATTAAACTCAGTTAACCGCAATCAACAACAACCAACGTAATAGATCAGGGATTCAACACTGATACCTAAGGCGGCGATTAAATCAACAGAAAAGAATAAAACCCTAATTTAGATCGATCACTATTGCTAACGAGTTCGTTATAGAGTATTGAAAGGATCAAAACTCTAATCACAGACTGTTATACATCAGATCACGAAGAAAATTTAGGTTTCAAGAAGAACACGAAAATCGCCATAGGAGAGAGAGCATTAGGGTTTTGTAAAGAAGAACACTGGACGTCTCTTAACGCGAGTTTACTTGCGTTTAGTCATAAAACAATACCGTCACTTATCCTTAGGTGACAACCACAACAAGAACATAAATTTGATCTGCCTTGAAAACTAATCATCTGTTCTAGGATGATTTATTATAAGGTTTCGAACCTTCAAAGTTTTCAAAATCTCGTCAGAGTTTGGGTCTAAATAATGTGAACACGTGCAAACTGGAAGAGTGGGTGCCTGTACCCTGGGTCTTCTGTCTAAGGCTAGAGTGTTCGTACAAATCCGCAGTATCGGACCAGTCACTCTTACCTGGGAACTCTTGGGGTGAGTGTCCACTTATAGGCGAGCATGTCTTCGCGATACATTATATTGACCCGCTTACTTTGATTAGTCACCGTCTCATTTGTTTGCCTTTGATAACAAACAAATGGTCACAATCTTCATGCGTTGTCATTCTCTTTTGGTCATCTTTCGCTTGTTTCCTCCTGTGCCTTCCATTGTCTTCAAGATGCCCCTTCATCGCAACAACACTCAAATGTCCGAACCAGGTGCTGCAACTACCCAGCAAATAGATGTCGTGTCTTGATGTATAGTAGACTAGGTTATGGGGTGATATAGGTATTTGGTTTTTTTGTTCTACATATATGGGGCATGTCCTGTATATGAATTAGTGTGGAACACATCCTCACTACTTGTACTTATTTGCGGTTGCATTTTAATAGATTCACCGGGGTAACCCTTTACCCAAAAAAAAAAAAAAAAAAAAAAAACTACCCAGCAAATAGGCGTCGTACTGTAGAGGACTGTTGATTTAGCTATCACGATGACTCGCCTCAGGGATGAAGCCGTATAAGGGAACTGCTCCTTGGTGCAATCAATGTAGTAGTCATCATCCGGATCGAATACCCTGTTTCAAATGTACCCACGGTGGACGATGGGGACATTTGGTTAACATGTGCCGCTTTGCAATCCAAAGCAAAGCTGTTACCAAATCCTGCTGCTGCTCAACCTTCAATTTCTGCTTCATATGTCGCCTTGACATATCTAGCGCCTCAACCTCATGAACTTTCTACTTTGTGTATCGACTTAAGCACGCCTAGTGCAAGGTGTCGAAACACCTCTCGTTACACAAATTCCAAAATCCATATAGGTTCTTTCTATCCTCATAATTAGATCCTTATGGATGGGAACCGTTCATTGGAGCCCTTAATTGAATTCTCTATATGATTCAATACGTACATTACAATTCAATAAGGACAAAACCGAATTCCTATTAAGATTTTTCTATCTTCATAGATAGATTCTTGGAAGTGATTAATGTGCCAAATGAAATCCACGGATTGGATTCCTGGTGTGCTTTAAGTATCCGCGTCCAAAGATAACAAATTAATAACCAAGTTAATCAATTATGTGATTATGTGCTTATGTGTTCCCTTTTATGTTTTTGTGTGATCCAAATTTCTGTTATCCAAATCCTCGTAGAATCTTCCATATCTTCGTATAAGGGATTCATAGTAGGATATCCAAAGGTACTATCTTAAATCCTTAATGGACTTCTACGTTGTAGTTAAGTACCTGGGGTTGTGAAGTACTATTCCATAAATTAGACCCCTTGAGTGGTCTAGTTAAACAGATTGATCCAAAAATCTGGTTAGGAATATCATGTGATGATATAGCTGAAAAGACTCCTTGGTGGTCAAATTAAAGTGATCATTTGTCGATCTAATTAAAAGGACCCTATGGTAGTCTAGCCACACTCATTACAGGTTTGATTTTCTTCCCCTACACATTATGAAATGTACTGTGCGGACTGTGCAAGGAATTAACGTAATTATGGACGCGTACATAATTATGGAATTTAGTGCACAGAAACCACAGCGAGTTTTGTCATGCGTCTAGAGTGAACCCTGTTCATTTCCAATTCTGATGAAGCACCCGTTGAAGAAAAATGAACTAGCTACTCATTTTTCACTTCTGAAAGAATATCCATTGATGGAAATGAATATCCGTTTGTTTAATCCTTCATTTCCGTTCTGATGAAGAATCCGTTGAGGAGAATGGATCATCCATTCATTTTCGCTTCTGAAGAATATCCGTTGATGGAAATGAATATCCGTTTGTTTAATCCTTCATTTCCGTTCCGATGAAGAATCCGTTGAGGAAAATGGATCATCCATTCATTTTCGCTTCTGAAGAATATCCGTTGATGGAAATGAATATCCGTTTGTTTAATCCTTCATTTCGGTTCTGATGAAGAATCCATTGAGGAAAATGGATCATCCATTCATTTTCGCTTCTGAAGAATATCCGTTGATGGAAATGAATATCCGTTTGTTTAATCCTTCATTTCTGTTCTGATGAAGAATCCGTTGAGGAAAATGACTCATTCCGTTCATTTTCGCTTCTGAAGAATATTCGTTGAAGGAAATGAATATCCGTTTGATTATCCCTTCATTTCCGTTTCTGAAGAAGCAACCGTTGGAAATGACTCCGTTTGTTCATTTTCGTTTCTGAAGAATATCCGTTGAAGGAAATGAATATCCGTTTGATTATCCTTTCATTTCTGTTTCTGAGGAAGCATCTGTTGAAAATGACTCCGTCCATTCATTTTCGTTTCTGAAGAATATCCATTGAAGGAAATAAATATCCGTTTGATTATCCTTTCATTTCTGTTTCTGAGGAAGCATCTGTTGAAAATGACTCCGTCCATTCATTTTCGTTTCTGAAGAATGTCCGTTAAGGAAATGATAGGATTATCCCTTGCATATCTCTGGTGGTTATTTGACACAAAGTCACGGACAGACTCCTACGAATAAATTTCGGGACGAAATTTCCTAAAGTAGGGGAGACTGTGACACCTGTGTCACCACGACCATCAAACAAATACCAAATCAATGAAATATTGTATTTCATACTTGGGATTTTGTGTAAATATGTGTATCGTTTGCACATATTAATTCTTGTTCGATTTCGGGCTTTAAATCGCTTTCTGAAAGGTTATACACGATCTGATTCGTAAATATAACCAGTTTAATGCAACAAACACTCCGGAATAGTGACATAGGCTTAACATACCTTAAATATCCTTTACATAGCTTAGAAATAGGCTTTGAAGGGTTCGGTATGCTAAAATAAACTTTATTGATCAATAAAGACTAAAAGCGTCAAAAGTGCATAAGTTTGCATTTTTGCGCATATCTTACGTCCTGAATATATCCGGACATCCAAAAATTTATGTAATCATTAAAATATTTTATTTTAGTGATTGGCATGATAAAATTCCATTCGTCGCTTAATTTGGATCGTTTTTGCGTTCGTTACGACTTCCGTCGTAATTAACCGAATAACGCAACCGTACGGCCAAACGAACTGACATCCGTGACGTCTGTGAGCACATTTTAAGTTCCCTATACTTTAGTATCATTTTAGAGCCTTGAAATAAGGTTAAAGGGGTTTAAAAGTGCCAAAAAAATCAAGTTTTACAAGTGTAGGGACCATTTTTGAAATTTCTGGCAGATTCGATGAACCTAGTCCATTTTGAAGTGTTAATGGTTTTCACCCATGGTTTTGCAAAACCATGGGATGGTATTCAATGAACATAGTCCACATTAGGGGCTCCCATGGTTTTTGAAAACCATGTGCCCACATGTAAGGTCTAGATCAAATCACGTTTTTCGACGAACGATCTTAACGGTTCAAGGAAATCTATAAATACCCCTCACCCGTTTCATTCTTCCTCACATTTGAATCTGATTCTACACTCTCTAAGTGGAAGTATATGCTTCCTACCTGAGAGTGAATCGGGTTCGAATCTTGCGGGGACCTTCTGTAAGTATTCTTTCGCGTTTTTCGTTCGTTTTAGCGTTAAAGGCAAACTGCGTTTGACTTTCTGCATTAACCAGTTTATGGTCAATGCGAAGTTCGTTTGAACTTCATAACGTGAGTGTAATCACGATGGTCATAGTCCCCAGTGACTATACCTACTGATTACCACGTTATCTAGGCTCAGTGACGAGTCGAACTTTCGGCCAAAATGCGTTTTCTCGCGTATTTTGTAACCAAACTACTCTAGGGTATTAAAACCGTTTGTTTTAATACCAAACTTGTTTTCTAACTCTACTAAACATGTTCTAGCATGTTTAGCTCGTCGCTTTTAGATTTGTGCTTGTTTAGGGTCGTAAAGGTAAGCGATCTAATCAATCGCTTATACTTACGAACCCGACCCAATTGGTCGATCTTTAGGATCCGACCAAACACTTTAGGTGACCATAGTTGTATAGGGAATAACCTTCCGAGGTTATACCTTATGGTCACATCGTTTAAGTAGTTGTATGATAAGTAGTTCTTATGCCTTAGGTAAATTACCAAAATACCCTTTTTGCGCCAAAATTCATTTTAAGCCTATGTAACGTAATTTTTGACATCTAAACTGATTTAGCAACAATATTAGACATGTTAAGGCACATAATACTTGTCATAGGACTAGTTAGACTTTCCGAACGCGTTTTACGCAAACGACGCGTTAAACTAGCGTAAGCTACCTAAACGGGTCGTAATCGGTCGTAAGCACTTAGGTTAGGTTTCGTTTTAGTATGTAGGCTTTGTTAAACCATATTATATAAGTTCCCATACTTATTTGGTTTACAAACCCTCGTACTACCCGATCCTCCGATAGGTCCGTTCATTAATGTAGATACCTATATAGGTGCCGTTTGATTCCGTGATCTTCAAGCTTTGCTTGGTGGTTATCCTAGGACTTCTAAGCAATCTCAAGTGAGTACATAGACCCCTCTTTTACTGTTTTTCAAACATTTTGGGGTGAAACACATGTGCCTACTTGTTACTTTCATGCTTTTATATCATATACTTGTTATGTTCATTAGTACACTATTAGTACATGATTTCATTGTGTTTTTACTATGTATGTTTACTTAGCATACTTAGTACATCGTTTTACATGACATTTCATGCTATGTATGTTTATCATACTTAATACATTTTGCATCACATGCTATGTATGCCCATTGTGTGCATACTTAGTACATCGTTTTACAAGACATCTTATACTTGGTATCATGCTATGTATGTCCATCCGTCGCATACTTAGTACATTGTTTGTGCATTCTTACCTATGGTTTGGTTATTACATATTTCACTTGCCATACATGACATTTTGTTTACACATTACTTGATTGACATTTGACAACGGTTTAGACATGGGCAATTTACATTGGTGGTTTATGTGGGTAAGTGATTTGAGTAACGAGGCGTGTGTAATGTGATACAAGCATGGTGGATACGCCGCTGGTACTTCCTATATATAAGTGCTTGTATTATATTACATGGCGTAGCGTTATTTAAATCATTCATTTGGAATTATACATCTTTACACAAATAACATATTTTTTTACAAGACATTGTTTTACAAAACAGTTTGTTTTATACAAACTCATTTTTTTACTTGGTTATTCATTTAACCTTACATCATTCTTTTTAACTATACATATCTATCATCGATTTTCAAACATTTTATAAAAGCAAACACTTAAACTGGATTCATGACAAGTTTTTGTTAAACATTTTCTCAAACCTAGGTCATGAATCCTATTTTTCATAAAACCTATGTACTCGCCGGCATTTTTATGCTGATGTATTTTCACATGTGTTTCAGGTGCTATAATTGATGGTGTTTGATGATGATATTGATGCATGCTCACATAGGATTGGACGAGGCCTTAGTGACATTAAAAGATGCAAGACTAGTTAATTTTTGTTATGTTTCTTTATTGTTAAGACATTGTAACTCATTTAATTCAATAAAACGAAATTTGTTTAATCCATGGTTGTGAAACAATGATTCTGTTACAACATTCCCAACGTTTCCGCTACGTTTTGTTGTTTTACGTGGTCGGGGTGTGACAGAAAAGTTGGTATCAGAGCCAATGGTTATAGGGAATTAGGTTATTAGTAATGCTTTGACCTAGACTATAACCTTCCTAGGACCCTAACGCGAGTTTACTTGCGTTTAGTCATAAAACAATACCGTCACTTATCCTTAGGTGACAACCACAACAAGAACATAAATTTGATCTGCCTTGAAAACTAATCATCTGTTCTAGGATGATTTATTATAAGGTTTCGAACCTTCAAAGTTTTCAAAATCTCGTCAGAGTTTGGGTCTAAATAATGTGAACACGTGCAAACTGGAAGAGTGGGTGCCTGTACCCTGGGTCTTCTGTCTAAGGCTAGAGTGTTCGTACAAATCCGCAGTATCGGACCAGTCACTCTTACCTGGGAACTCTTGGGGTGAGTGTCCACTTATAGGCGAGCATGTCTTCGCGATACATTATATTGACCCGCTTACTTTGATTAGTCACCGTCTCATTTGTTTGCCTTTGATAACAAACAAATGGTCACAATCTTCATGCGTTGTCATTCTCTTTTGGTCATCTTTCGCTTGTTTCCTCCTATGCCTTCCATTGTCTTCAAGATGCCCCTTCATCGCAACAACACTCAAATGTCCGAACCAGGTGCTGCAACTACCCAGCAAATAGGCGTCGTACTGTAGAGGACTGTTGATTTAGCTATCACGATGACTCGCCTCAGGGATGAAGCCGTATAAGGGAACTGCTCCTTGGTGCAATCAATGTAGTAGTCATCATCCGGATCGAATACCCTGTTTCAAATGTACCCACGGTGGATGATGGGGACATTTGGTTAACATGTGCCGCTTTGCAATCCAAAGCAAAGCTGTTACCAAATCCTGCTGCTGCTCAACCTTCAATTTCTGCTTCATATGTCGCCTTGACATATCTAGCGCCTCAACCTCATGAACTTTCTACCTTGTGTATCGACTTAAGCACGCCTAGTGCAAGGTGTCGAAACACCTCTCGTTACACAAATTCCAAAATCCATATAGGTTCTTTCTATCCTCATAATTAGATCCTTATAGATGGGAACCGTTCATTGGAGCCCTTAATTGAATTCTCTATATGATTCAATACGTACATTACAATTCAATAAGGACAAAACCGAATTCCTATTAAGATTTTTCTATCTTCATAGATAGATTCTTGGAAGTGATTAATGTGCCAAATGAAATCCACGGATTGGATTCCTGGTGTGCTTTAAGTATCCGCGTCCAAAGATAACAAATTAATAACCAAGTTAATCAATTATGTGATTATGTGCTTATGTGTTCCCTTTTATGTTTTTGTGTGATCCAAATTTCTGTTATCCAAATCCTCGTAGAATCTTCCATATCTTCGTATAAGGGATTCATAGTAGGATATCCAAGGGTACTATCTTAAATCCTTAATGGACTTCTACGTTGTAGTTAAGTACCTGGGGTTGTGAAGTACTATTCCATAAATTAGACCCCTTGAGTGGTCTAGTTAAACAGATTGATCCAAAAATCTGGTTAGGAATATCATGTGATGATATAGCTGAAAAGACTCCTTGGTGGTCAAATTAAAGTGATCATTTGTCGATCTAATTAAAAGGACCCTATGGTAGTCTAGCCACACTCATTACAGGTTTGATTTTCTTCCCCTACACATTATGAAATGTACTGTGCGGACTGTGCAAGGAATTAACGTAATTATGGACGCGTACATAATTATGGAATTTAGTGCACAGAAACCACAGCGAGTTTTGTCATGCGTCTAGAGTGAACCCTGTTCATTTCCAATTCTGATGAAGCACCCGTTGAAGAAAAATGAACTAGCTACTCATTTTTCACTTCTGAAAGAATATCCATTGATGGAAATGAATATCCGTTTGTTTAATCCTTCATTTCCGTTCTGATGAAGAATCCGTTGAGGAAAATGGATCATCCATTCATTTTCGCTTCTAAAGAATATCCGTTGATGGAAATGAATATCCGTTTGTTTAATCCTTCATTTCCGTTCTGATGAAGAATCCGTTGAGGAATATGGATCATCCATTTATTTTCGCTTTTGAAGAATATCCGTTGATGGAAATGAATATCCGTTTGTTTAATCCTTCATTTCGGTTCTGATGAAGAATCCATTGAGGAAAATGGATCATCCATTCATTTTCGCTTCTGAAGAATATCCGTTGATGGAAATGAATATCCGTTTGTTTAATCCTTCATTTCCGTTCTGATGAAGAATCCGTTGAGGAAAATGACTCATTCCGTTCATTTTCGCTTCTGAAAAATATCCGTTGAAGGAAATGGATATCCGTTTGATTATCCCTTCATTTCCGTTTCTGAAGAAGCAACCGTTGGAAATGACTCCGTTTGTTCATTTTCGTTTCTGAAGAATATCCGTTGAAGGAAATGAATATCCGTTTGATTATCCTTTCATTTCTGTTTCTGAGGAAGCATCTGTTGAAAATGACTCCGTCCATTCATTTTCGTTTCTGAAGAATATCCATTGAAGGAAATGAATATCCGTTTGATTATCCTTTCATTTCTGTTTCTGAGGAAGCATCTGTTGAAAATGACTCCGTCCATTCATTTTCGTTTCTGAAGAATGTCCGTTAAGGAAATGATAGGATTATCCCTTGCATATCTCTGGTGGTTATTTGACACAAAGTCACGGACAGACTCCTACGAATAAATTTCGGGACGAAATTTCCTAAAGTAGGGGAGACTGTGACACCTGTGTCACCACGACCATCAAACAAATACCAAATCAATGAAATATTGTATTTCATACTTGGGATTTTGTGTAAATATGTGTATCGTTTGCACATATTAATTCTTGTTCGATTTCGGGCTTTAAATCGCTTTCTGAAAGGTTATACACGATCTGATTCGTAAATATAACCAGTTTAATGCAACAAACACTCCGGAATAGTGACATAGGCTTAACATACCTTAAATATCCTTTACATAGCTTAGAAATAGGCTTTGAAGGGTTCGGTATGCTAAAATAAACTTTATTGATCAATAAAGACTAAAAGCGTCAAAAGTGCATAAGTTTGCATTTTTGCGCATATCTTACGTCCTGAATATATCCGGACATCCAAAAATTTATGTAATCATTAAAATATTTTATTTTAGTGATTGGCATGATAAAATTCCATTCGTCGCTTAATTTGGATCGTTTTTGCGTTCGTTACGACTTCCGTCGTAATTAACCGAATAACGCAACCGTACGGCCAAACGAACTGACATCCGTGACGTCTGTGAGCACATTTTAAGTTCCCTATACTTTTGTATCATTTTAGAGCCTTGAAATAAGGTTAAAGGGGTTTAAAAGTGCCAAAAAAATCAAGTTTTACAAGTGTAGGGACCATTTTTGAAATTTCTGGCAGATTCAATGAACCTAGTCCATTTTGAAGTGTTAATGGTTTTCACCCATGGTTTTGCAAAACCATGGGATGGTATTCAATGAACATAGTCCACATTAGGGGCTCCCATGGTTTTTGAAAACCATGTGCCCACATGTAAGGTCTAGATCAAATCACGTTTTTCGACGAACGATCTTAACGGTTCAAGGAAATCTATAAATACCCCTCACCCGTTTCATTCTTCCTCACATTTGAATCTGATTCTACACTCTCTAAGTGGAAGTATATGCTTCCTACCTGAGAGTGAATCGGGTTCGAATCTTGCGGGGACCTTCTGTAAGTATTCTTTCGCGTTTTTCGTTCGTTTTAGCGTTAAAGGCAAACTGCGTTTGACTTTCTGCATTAACCAGTTTATGGTCAATGCGAAGTTCGTTTGAACTTCATAACGTGAGTGTAATCACGATGGTCATAGTCCCCAGTGACTATACCTACTGATTACCACGTTATCTAGGCTCAGTGACGAGTCGAACTTTCGGCCAAAATGCGTTTTCTCGCGTATTTTGAAACCAAACTACTCTAGGGTATTAAAACCGTTTGTTTTAATACCAAACTTGTTTTCTAACTCTACTAAACATGTTCTAGCATGTTTAGCTCGTCGCTTTTAGATTTGTGCTTGTTTAGGGTCGTAAAGGTAAGCGATCTAATCAATCGCTTATACTTACGAACCCGACCCAATTGGTCGATCTTTAGGATCCGACCAAACACTTTAGGTGACCATAGTTGTATAGGGAATAACCTTCCGAGGTTATACCTTATGGTCACATCGTTTAAGTAGTTGTATGATAAGTAGTTCTTATGCCTTAGGTAAATTACCAAAATACCCTTTTTGCGCCAAAATTCATTTTAAGCCTATGTAACGTAATTTTTGACATCTAAACTGATTTAGCAACAATATTAGACATGTTAAGGCACATAATACTTGTCATAGGACTAGTTAGACTTTCCGAACGCGTTTTACGCAAACGACGCGTTAAACTAGCGTAAGCTACCTAAACGGGTCGTAATCGGTCGTAAGCACTTAGGTTAGGTTTCGTTTTAGTATGTAGGCTTTGTTAAACCATATTACATAAGTTCCCATACTTATTTGGTTTACAAACCCTCGTACTACCCGATCCTCCGATAGGTCCGTTCATTAATGTAGATACCTATATAGGTGCCGTTTGATTCCGTGATCTTCTAGCTTTGCTTGGTGGTTATCCTAGGACTTCTAAGCAATCTCAAGTGAGTACATAGACCCCTCTTTTACTGTTTTTCAAACATTTTGGGGTGAAACACATGTGCCTACTTGTTACTTTCATGCTTTTATATCATATACTTGTTATGTTCATTAGTACACTATTAGTACATGATTTCATTGTGTTTTTACTATGTATGTTTACTTAGCATACTTAGTACATCGTTTTACATGACATTTCATGCTATGTATGTTTATCATACTTAATACATTTTGCATCACATGCTATGTATGCCCATTGTGTGCATACTTAGTACATCGTTTTACAAGACATCTTATACTTGGTATCATGCTATGTATGTCCATCCGTCGCATACTTAGTACATTGTTTGTGCATTCTTACCTATGGTTTGGTTATTACATATTTCACTTGCCATACATGACATTTTGTTTACACATTACTTGATTGACATTTGACAACGGTTTAGACATGGGCAATTTACATTGGTGGTTTATGTGGGTAAGTGATTTGAGTAACGAGGCGTGTGTAATGTGATACAAGCATGGTGGATACGCCGCTGGTACTTCCTATATATAAGTGCTTGTATTATATTACATGGCGTAGCGTTATTTAAATCATTCATTTGGAATTATACATCTTTACACAAATAACATATTTTTTTACAAGACATTGTTTTACAAAACAGTTTGTTTTATACAAACTCATTTTTTTACTTGGTTATTTATTTAACCTTACATCATTCTTTTTAACTATACATATCTATCATCGATTTTCAAACATTTTATAAAAGCAAACACTTAAACTGGATTCATGACAAGTTTTTGTTAAACATTTTCTCAAACCTAGGTCATGAATCCTATTTTTCATAAAACCTATGTACTCGCCGGCATTTTTATTCTGATGTATTTTCACATGTGTTTCAGGTGCTATAGTTGATGATGTTTGATGCTGATATTGATGCATGCTCACATAGGATTGGACGAGGCCTTAGTGACATTAAAAGATGCAAGAATAATTAATTTTTGTTATGTTTCTTTATTGTTAAGACATTGTAACTCATTTAATTCAATAAAACGAAATTTGTTTAATCCATGGTTGTGAAACAATGATTCTGTTACAACACTCCCCGACGTTTCCGCCACGTTTTGTTGTTTTACGTGGTCGAGGTGTGACAGTTGCACTGGCCACTGTGGTGTCTGTTACAGTTGTTGCACCTTGGGTGATTTCCTTGATACCTTCTCTGCCCACGACTACTAGAAGACTGCTGACTGGGACTCTGGTAGTGGTCAGTCTTTTGCTGCTGAACCTGAGACTGAACTGAAGCTGAACCTTTGCTGGAATCCCCATCCCATTTCCGCTTGTTGTCACTAGGAGTAGCAGGTGTAGCAGAAGTGGTAGCAGTAGTAGTTGCACTGATACGTTTGGGCAGCTTGTTCTATTCCACTGCCTGATCTGTGAGGCGATGAGCAAGACGCTGGATGTCTTGGATGTTGTCGAGGTTAGCCGATGTCACATGGCTCTGAATTTCTGATGCTAATCCCTTGAGATACAACTCAATGCGCTTGATTGGAGGGTCCACCATGGTTGGACACAAGATGGCCAGTTTGTTCGACTGTTTCGTATAAGCTTCGATTTCCGACCCTGTCATTTTCAAATGATAGAGCTCCACCTCCAACTTGTGGATGTCATCACGCGTGCAGTATTCCCGCTTGATCAGTTCCTTGAAATCGTTCCAAGGGGTGGTGTTAGCAGCTGCCAGCCCTAGAATCTGTACTTGCGCATTCCACCAAGTCAACGCAATTCCTTCCAAAGTACCAGTGGCGTATTTCACCCTGCGAGCCGCAGGGCATTTACACATTTCAAACACCGACTCGAGCTTCTCAAACCAATGGAGGAGTCCCACTGCTCCTTCAGTGCCACTAAACGTGCTTGGACGACAGTCCATGAAGTTCTTGAAAGTGCACACAGGTTGCTGTGCGGGTTGACCTATTGTGTACGAATAGGACAAAGTTAAACACGAGAGTTGGTTTAGGAGTGTAGGATCTAAAGATCCTAGTGTGAGTTATGACTACAGGATATACCTCCTGCTTGTGCGGCTGCAAGTGCCGCATCAACTTGTTCGTTAATGAGAGCCGTCAACTGGGCTTGAGTCATGTTAACACGTCCAGACATGATCTTCATAGCAAAGATAACATAAGTAAGAGAGAGAGGTTCGCGAAAAGTGCGATGACAGAAGAGAGTAAGCACACAAGTGTTCTCAAGCAATAGTGTTATGTGTATCTAAGCATACCCTGAGCAAAGTTCTATGTCTAGCAAGTAGGCAATATAAACATAACCCATATTACCTAGTGTGTTGAGTCTTGCACGTGGAGCGAAGCGTCGTTGTGGATCGTTGAGCACTGTACTAGTTATAGTCTGGTTTTAATAAAAATGTTTTCCCCATATTAAAACCAAGTTCTCTATAACCAATGGCTCTGTACCAATCTGTCACACCCCCAAAATCCATACGCGGAGTACCACCGCTTGGAGGCGTGACATGACCAGGATCAAGCCACCAATCATATTGAACATGTAAGTAATTAGCAAACGTAAATGTATATCAACCCACAATATGAAAGGTGTTCAAATAACATAGTTTATGTAACGGAAGCATAATATGAAAACCCAATGTAATCAACAAGTTCAAATGTTTAAATGTTTTAGCATGGCATCCACGATCCATGTCCCACAACGACTGTGCCTCCCGTGCAAGCTCCATGTATACCTAAGGTCCTACAAGGCATGCAACAGAGAGTCAACAACTAGTTGAGCGAGTTCACAGAAAGTAAGTTCGTAATAGTAAGTTCGTTTGTAACGTGTGGCTCTACTGGGCCGATAGTATGTTCTACCGGTGGGGGCTTCCCATGGTTGCATATACACTAGACTATTTGTAACAATAAGTGTTCTTCTTAACCCGAGAACAGTAGTACGTACAAGATTTACGTAGGCTTTACGTAAGTGTCCTTCACAACCGAGGACAGTGGTACGTGGGGGTTTACGTAGGTTTTACGTAAGTGCCTGACACAACCCGAGGCAGTAGAGAGTATAAGTTTACGTAGGTTTTACGTAAGTGTCCTTCGCAACCTGTGGACAGTGATGTGTACAAGTATACATAGGTTTTACGTATGTATCCTGCGCATCCGAGGATGATGGTAGATAGTCTAGTAACAGTGTACAAATCTATTCCTTCAATCCCATTCCCAACCCCGGGAATCCCATGCCTTGGTAAGGGTGTGAACTCACCTTGGTTTGCTCGGCAGATACACAGAAAGGTCAAGTTTAGCGGCTAGTGGTCAACCACGTCCTAACATCGTTACCATACAAGTCAGGTTTTGGTTCAAGTAAAGCACGTATGATTACACATAGTTAACATGTTACGAGCACGTAAAAATCATGGCAACACTTTAACAGTCAAGTAATACACCAAGAAGCTCAAATAATAATGGCCCAACCTATTGTGCGATCCGCATACTTGTGCGGTCCACAATGGGTTGTGCGATCCACAAAGCCCGGCCCAATTAAATAACATATACACCCAGCCCAACAATTAGCATAGCAGTCCTAACATGTATCGGCCCAAATAGACAGCACAAGTCTTGTGTGATCCGATTTGGGTTGTGCGACCGGGTTTGGGCTTTGAGGCCCAACAGTTAGACAAACATCATCACTTGTGCGATCCAGTAAACCTTGTGCGACTGTGGGTGCCTTGTGCGACTGGACTCCTTGTGCGACCAGGAATCTTATGCGAGTAGACCTCTTGTGCGATTAAGAGGTCTTGTGCGATTGGTTTACACATCCGAATTTCATGCAATCAGTTACAAATTTCCTTAATTCACGAAATTAGTTACATTGTTTCCAATTTAACATTTGTCAATTAACAAGTTTCCAGCTATTCGTTTAACATAGAATCGATCAAACCGGACATATTCAAATGAATTCTCATGAACCCTAGATAATCAATAATCATGAACAATAATTCAAAACACCTAAACATACTCATCTAAAGGTTTCAATCATCTCATGATACTTCAATCTCGACCATATAACAATCCGGTTTCATGCAGCCGATTAACAAGCATTAGAATCTAGTTCTATAGTGTGAAATCCGATTAACATGTACAAATTTCTAATACACATAAACAAGCCGATTTCATGAACACTAAGATCAAACCATTCGGATAAAACACATACATATATAGCCGATCACATACCAACAACATAACAATACATCACCCGAACAAAACACATAACACGAAACACTAACCGGTTAGAGAAGGAACAAGGTGTGATCCGAACAAGGAAGGATCTGGGATGGAGAGTGTCACACCCCTAATTTCCACGTGTCACCGGTGGGCCCGGTGGGGGAGTATCGTGACGTAGTTGATATCATCATTTGTCAAACAACACAAATTATAATGCACATCGGAAGCAAATGAAAATAGATTTATTTCAACCATTAAGTGTAATATAAAGTATCACAAATAGTCGAAATAGATCCACAGGCGGATCGGAATAAAAGATGAAAATTCTTCAACAGATAAATGCATCCCAAAGCTTGCGAGACTCTATGATGCTAAGGAGAAACCAGCCTATTACGTATAGCACCTGCACTTAATCTTTTTGGGGAAAATACGTCAGTTTACACTGGTAAATACAATTTAACTGACTCATTTTGAAAAGGTTTTAAAAATTGATTTAAATGCTCAAGGCACAAAACATTTTATAACTTGGGAATAATTAATCAAAGTTAAACTTGTAAAAGATTTACATGTTTGTTGTGCGTTCAGTCGCCCGAGTCGTGTCGGGTTTAAGGTTAATTGACACACCACTTAGTATAAGTCCGCGGCGGGAAGCCAACGTTTATACCTTAATAATGGACATAATACCGAGTGTACGCCTACACCCGGGTGTCAAGGTCGTGGCCAAAAATGATGCCAAGGATATCCGGGACATGGTCAATAAGCTCCCAAAGGCGTAAAAACAAACAAAACCAAGTTTTCAAACGGGTCACATTGATAATACCCAACTACTAATGAGTTGGGGTCAATTGCCCGACCAAGCGGTATTTTATATACCGTACCCCCAAGCCCATATAAGGGAAAATAAGTTAAAAGTATTTACCTGAGCAAGTATAAACCACAAAAGCAGAAATGCAAGTGTCTTTTACTGGGCTCCTATTCTGGAACGAAGGTTTAATATAACCTATTAGAATCCTAACGGGTCTTTTAACATAGCCTAAGCTTAGACCGGTTAGTTTCGAAGAAAAATACGGTTTAATCGCGAGGAATGCGAAAACCTGGAAGGAAAAAATATGAACATGATGTGCTGCCTCTTATGCTATGAAAATGTGGACTCGCATGATCACTTGTTTTTTGAATGCAAGTTGTCCTCGGAAATATGGTGTACGGTCCGTTCTAAAGTTGGTATGGATAGTGTTGAGCCGCGATGGACCGAGATTGTGGAATGGTTGAAGCATCGGTCGCGTTCAAAATCTGCGACAAACCTGCTTTGTAAGTTGATAGCTGCAGCCTCTATGTATGTTATTTGGCAGGAAAGAAACAATCGCTTGTTCAAGAACCATGCGAGGCCTCCGGATATCATTTCTAAAGCTGTGATTGATAGTGTTAGATACAAGTTGATGGGACTCAGATTCAAGAACACAATCAGAGTTCGGGAGTTGCTAGAGCAATGGGAGATTCATGATGCTGAGTTACTTATGGAGAACGGTTAAAGCTTTTGGTCTAATGTCGTGAGGGTCTAGATTGTGGGCTAGTGGTCGTTTTGCTTGATTTGCTTTGTTTTCCATGTTGGTTGTTTATTCTTGTTTTACTTTCATGAGGGTATGTCTCATGACTGAACTAGTAAGGATGTTACCTTACTACTTGTTTTTTGATTGGTTGTGAATATATAAAATCACCGGGGTAACCCTTTACCCAAAAAAAAAAAAAAAAAAAACTGGAAGGAATGTGACTTAGACCCTACAAGCTTGGATACTTGTATAATATGGGTAAACTAAACACATTCTGGTTTTAGAGACTAAGATGATACGATTTGACCCGTTTCGGCTAATATACGTGAATTAGTCACGCAAGCCGATCCGAACGCGAAAGTGCGTAAGAGTAACCGTATAAGTCATATGCAAGTTTCCTGAGATTATATGCACCAAATATATTGTAATATCAGTAAGGTATGTCCAATTATGCCTCAAATGATTTTAAACACCAATTACGCCTCATAAGGGCATTTTGGTAATTTTACATAAGTTAAAAAGATAAAAACGGGCAATCTGAGTTTTCATCTCTAGTTTACTGATATAATATGAAATTCTACTAAATATATCAGTAGGTATTAGACCTTATGCATATAGACTAGTTTCGACATATACTATGTCGTAAAAATGCCTAAAAATGCGATTTGGAGCCATTTCCGGGTTTTAAAAGAAAAGCTGATATTTTTGTATTTCCAGAAGGCTCAAAATATTATATTTAACATAATAAATCAGTAGGAAAAAGTTTGGGGTCAAAAGGTTTTGTAAAACTCATTCTATGGCCGAAAAGGGCAAAACCGGCATAAGCCGAATTAAGCTTAAAACCTCTAGTTATGCTCATTCTAAAAATAAATAAAAATCTTTAAAATTCCCAAAATATTATTATATAACAGTGGGTATAAAGTTTTTGTATAAAATCTAAGTTTAAATAGGCTATGCGTTAATTATGCTAATTATTCACTAAGAAGGCTTCTAATTACGCTAATGAGCATAATTCTTAATCTAGACTTCAAACTGATGTCAAATTTTGGGAACAAGTTTATAATTCAGTAACTAAGATGTCTACCCGTTTATATTTTCAAAAATCATGATTTTTGGACCTTTGGGCATAATGGTCAACATATGTGCATTTAACGGAATCATGCATATGAACAAGATATCTAATGAACCGAGTTGTATAATCACTGGAGGATATACTAACATGTTATTAGGTCCAAAAGAAGCTCTAAGGCAATCTTAATCTTGACTAAAACGGGTCAGAACTGAAAGTCAAAGCGAAAGTCAAACTATGCGACTTTCGGTTCCGAACCGGGTCTAAACAGAAAATTGTCGAGTTGAACATGTTGGAACATGTTCTTATACTTATTACCAGGTTATATTAATGTTCAAACAGGTTACATGCAACCTACATTGCTAATTATGTATTAATTTGAAATTAAGCATCCTGTTGACTTTTTATAGTTAGCTTTGACACGACAATTGACATGCTTAGAGTGGGAATCTGGAAATACCCTTTTAAGGATTTGTTACCCACTTAATTACCTTCCTAAAGGTATTTTTAATTCGTGATTTGACAGAGCACATTATGATTAATCACGAAGTCAAACCGTAATTACGATGGTTTGACTTTTACTTAATTAGTTAAGCTAGAATGGATTAAAGGAGGTTAAGGACACTTACAAGAGTCCTAAGAAGGATTAGGGACTTAATGAGCACTTGTTGCTGTCCAAGGAAGTTCCAGAAATAAGCTCCAAGTGAGTGACACAATGAAATGATCAAAGTTCACCACTTCACTTCCTTATATAGGGACCAAGATGCTCTAGGATCAAGACATGGAAGTCTAGGATAGTTACAAGATCACCCCAGGTGTCCCTAAGAGCCTAAAAACTGCCTAGCAAGCCCCTGATTACAAAAACCATCCTTCTAAGTCGGTGCAACGGGCTGGACAGGCAGCTGTCCAAAATCTGCTGCCAGCGACGGTCTTACGGACCGTAAGCTTGAGGCCTTACGGTCCGTAAGGACTTCTTGCGGACCGTAAGCTGAAATGGTTACGGTCCGTAACCGACCTTGCTGAAACATGCCCAGATACCCCCCTTACGGACCGTAAGCCTAAGGCTTTGCGGTCCGTAACCGATGGCCAGAGGACAAAAACTTGTGAACTTTTAAGTCTTGACCATGCACTCAAACCAACTCCGAAATCAGTCCCTCTTTTTCAGATGTGGGACCATCTTGATCAGCCATTGCATGCCTAGCATGCTCTTACATGTTTCCCATTCAATTTCAACTCACAAGGGTCTTGCAAAGTGACGGAGATTACCAAGAATGAGTCTTGGATTCTCATAATAGTTGGCCAAGCTTCAAGATTTTTCCTTTATTTTATTTATAGGGATTTTATTTAACTTTAGAAGTAGTAACAACCTATAATTCCAAAGTCCTTGATAAAGACGCAACTTTATTTATTTGAGAGCAACCGGTTGTCATATAGGATGATTATCTAATGATTTAAGGATCTTGGGATTTATAAAAATTTGGGTCGCTCAGAGGTGATTTTATAATGTGTCGCCCTTGGGTCGTTCAGAGGTAATTTTAAATAACATGACGCCCTTTTTATTAGAAATCCTACCTTACATCTTTTATTTAATCCGGTTTCTCTGACACGTCTGTCTAACGTGACACGTGTCTTTATTTTAATGGACAGGAATTTTCGAGGTGTTACAGAGAGGATGTTTGGCTGCCGTCGAGTTCGTGAGGGAGAGAAAGAGAGCACTAGGGTTTTGTGTGTGTGTGTGTTTTGTAACAAATGAGAGAACAACCCCAAAGGTGGGTGCTTGTTTGCGTAAAAGAGGAGTGGGCCGGCCCATCACGGGCTGCACCTTTGGTCCGAACACAAGGTATACGGCCCCAAGTGAGCTTGTGCGATCGGACGGGTGTTGTGCGGTTTGGGCTCGATTAACACAAACATTTAATACACATAGCATACAATCATAACATTCAATCAATCATAACTTATTATTCAAATAAAGTCCACGTAATCACATAACGTTACACAAAGATAGTTTCGAAATACGAGTTGTCACACATACTTGGTTGAATTCAGATCCTGTAACATTACTAATCAGAAGGACGCACAATGGGTGGTATCCAGATTCTGTTTCATCCACAGAATGGTTGTTTTACGAATCGTATAGCATCCAGAGTCGGCTATATTAAGATAGCATCCATACTCAGTTGAATTCAGATCCTGTAACATCACTAATCAGAAGTACTCATAACGGGTGGTATCCGGATTCTGTTTTATCCAGACTCGGTTGAATTTGGATCATTCAACTTCCCTGGCTTGTGAGATTCGGAATGCTTGTTTTACGAATCGTATAGCATCCAGAGTCGGCTACATTCAGATAGCATCCATACTTAGTTGAATTCGTATCATGTAACATCACTAATCAGAAGGACTCACAATGGGTGGTGTCTGGATTCTGTTTCATCCAGACTCAGTTTAATTTGGATCATTCAATATCCCTAGCTTACGAGATTCCTAATGGTTGTTTTACGAATCTTATAGCATCCAGAGTCGGCTACATTAAGATAGCATCCATACTCGGTTGAATTTATATCCTGTTACATCACTGGTCAGAAGGACTCACAATGGCTGGTATCCGAATTCTGTTTCATCCAGACTCCGTGTAATTTAGATCATTCAACTTCCCTGGCTTGCAAGATTCAGAATGGTTGTTTTACGAATCGTATAGCATCCAGAGTCGGCTATATTAAGATAGCATCTATACTCGGTTGAATTCCGATCCTGTAACATCACTAATCAAAAGGACTCACAATGGGTGGTATCCAGATTCTGTTTCATCCAGACTAGGTTTAATTTGGATCATTCAATGTCCCTGGCTTGCGAGATTCAGAATAGTTGTTTTACGAATTGTATAGCATCTAGAGTCGGCTACATTAAGATAGCATCCATACTTGTTTGAATTCAGATCTTGTAACATCACTAATCAGAAGGACTCACAATGGGTGGTATCCGGATTCTGTTTCATCCAGACTCGGTTTAATTTGGATCATTCAACTTCCCTGGCTTACGAGATTCAGAATGGTTGTTTTACGAATCGTATAGCATCCAGAGTCGGCTATATTAAGATAGCATCCATACTATGTTGAATTCAGATCCTGTAACATCGCTAATCAGAAGGACTCATAATGGGTGGTATCCGAATTCTTTTTCATCTAGACTCGGTTGAATTTGTATCATTCAACTTCCCTAGCTTGTGAGATTCAGAATAGTTGTTTTACGATTTGTATAGCATCTAGAGTCAACTACATTAAGATAGCATTCATACTTGGTTGAATTCAGATCTTGTAACATCACTAATCAAAAGGACTCACAATGGGTGGTATCCGGATTCGGTTTCATCCAGACTCGATTTAACTTGGATCATTCAACTTCCCCGGCTTACGAGATTCAGAATGGCTGTTTAACGAATCGTATAGCATCCAGAGTCAGCTATATTCAGATAGCATCCATACTTTGTTGAAATCAGATCCTGTAACATCACTAATCAGAAGGACTCATAATGGGTGGTATCCGGATTCTGTTTCAACCAGACTCGGTTGAATTTGGATCATTCAACTTCCCTAGCTTGTGAGATTCAAAATGCTTGTTTTACGAAACGTATAGCATCCAGAGTCGGCTACATTCAAATAGCATCCATACTTAGTTGAATCTGTATCCTGTAACATCACTAATCAGAAGGACTCACAATGGGTGGTGTCTGGATTCTGTTTCATCCAGACTCGGTTTAATTTGGATCATTCAATATCCCTAGCTTGCGAGATTCCGAATGATTGTTTTACGAATCTTATAGCATCCAGAGTCGGCTACATTAAGATGGCATCCATACTCGGTTGAATATATCCTGTTACATCACTGATCAGAAGGACTCACAATGGCTGGTATCCGGATTCTGTTTCATCCAGACTCCGTGAAATTTAGATCATTCAACTTCCCTGGCTTTCAAGATTTAGAATGGTTGTTTTACGAATCGTATAGTATCCAGAGTGTGCTATATTAAGATAACATCTATACTCAGTTGAATTCCGATCCTGTAACATCACTAATCAAATGGACTCACAATGGGTGGTATCCAGATTCTGTTTCATCCAGACTAGGTTTAATTTGGACCATTCAACGTCCCTGGCATGCGAGATTCAGAATAGTTGTTTTATGAATTGTATAGCATCTAGAGTCGGCTACATTAAGATAGCATCCATACTTGGTTGAATTCAGATCTTGCAACATCACTAATCAGAAGGACTCACAATGGGTGGTATCCGGATTCTGTTTCATCCAGACTCGGTTTAATTTGGATCATTCAACTTCCCTGGCTTACGAGATTCAGAATGGTTGTTTTACGAATCGTATAGCATCCAGAGTCGGCTATATTAAGATAGCATCCATACTCAGTTGAGTTCAGATCCTGTAACATCACTAATCAGAAGGACTCACAAAGGGTGGTATCCGGATTCTGTTTCATCCAGACTCGGTTTAATTTGGATCATTCAACTTCCCTAGCTAGCGAGATTCAGAATAGTTGTTTTACGAATTGTATAGCGTCTAGAGTCGGCTGGTAATTGCTGCGGCTTCCTATTATATTTGGCAAGAGCGGAATAGTCGGCTTTTTAGCTTATCTCAATTGACGGAGACACAAGTTGCGGTGAGGATTAAAAGCTTAGTTCGTTTAAGACTAATGGGATTCAAGTTTCGGCTGGAATCGGCTAGGAGGAGGATTTTCAGCATCTGGAAGATTAATGACAGCAACGATCCTGATCCGGGCTAGAAGTTTGTTTAGTATAGAGTTTTTTTCGGTCGTGTTGTTGGCCGTGGTTGTGTCTAGGACTTGATATGTTGTGTAGTTGTTTTGTTTTGTTGGTTGTTTGATTGTTCTCCTAGGCTTGGTATACCAAGCCTAGTTGGTGTGTTGCTTTGACACACCCTTGTTCTTATTGGTTCATTTATAAAATTCATCGGGGTAACCCTTACCCAAAAAAAGAGTCGGCTACATTAAGAAAGAATCCATACTTGGTAGAATTCAGATCCTGTAACATTACTAATCAGAAGGACGCACACTGGGTGGTATCCGGATTCTGTTTCATCCAGACTCCGTTAAATTTGGATCATTCAACTTCCCTTGCTTGCGAGATTCAGAATGGTTGTTTTACGAATCGTATAGCATCCAGAGTCGGCTATATTAAGATAGCATCCATACTCAGTTGAATTCAGATCTTGTAACATCACTAATCAGAAGGACTCACAATGGGTGGCATCTGGATTCTTTTTCATCCAGACTCGGTTGAATTTGGATCATTCAACTTCCCTAGCTTGTGAGATTCAGAATGCTTATTTTACGAATCGTATAGCATCCAGAGTCGGCGACATTCAGATAGCATCCATACTTAGTTGAATTCGTATCCTGTAACATCACTAATCAGAAGGACTCACAATGGGTGGTGTCTGGATTCTGTTTCATCCAGACTCAATTTCATTTGGATCATTCAATATCCCTAGCTTGCGAGATTCCGAATGATTGTTTTAAGAATCTTATAGCATCCAGAGTCGGCTACATTAAGATAGCATCCATACTCGGTTGAATATATATCCTGTTTCATCACTGATCAGAAGGACTCACAATGGCTGGTATCCGGATTCTGTTTGATCCAGACTTCGTGAAATTTAGATCATTCAACTTCCCTGGCTTGCAAGCTTCAGAATGGTTGTTTTGCGAATCGTATAGCATCCAGAGTCGGCTATATTAAGATAACATCTATACTCGGTTGAATTCCGATCCTGTAACATCACTAATCAAAAGGACTCACAATGGGTGGTATCCAGATTCTGTTTCATCCAGACTAGGTTTAATTTGGACCATTCAACGTCCCTGGCATGCGAGATTCAGAATAGTTGTTTTACGAATTGTATAGCATATAGAGTCGGCTACGTTAAGATAGCATCCATACTTGGTTGAATTCAGATCTTGTAACATCACTAATCAGAAGGACTCACATAGGTGGTATCCGGATTCTGTTTCATCCAGACTCGGTTTAATTTGGATCATTCAACTTCCCTGGCTTACGAGAATCATAATGGTTGTTTTACGAATCGTATAGCTTCCAGAGTCGGCTATATTAAGATAGCATCCATACTCAGTTGAATTCAAATCCTGTAACATCACTAATCAGAAGGACTCACAATGGGTCGTATCCGGATTCTGTTTCATCCAGACTCGGTTTAATTTGGATCATTCAACTTCCCTGGCTTGCGAGATTCAGAATAGCTGTTTTACGAAAGCATCCATACTTGGTTGAATTCAGATCCTGTAACATTACTAATCAGAAGGACGCAAAATGGGTGGTATCCGGATTCTGTTTCATCCAAACTCCGTTAAATTTGGATCATTCAACTTCCCTTGCTTGCGAGATTCAGAATGGTTGTTTTACGAATCGTATAGCATCCAGAGTCGGCTATATTAAGATAGCATCCATACTCAGTTGAATTCAGATCCTGTAACATCACTAATCAGAAGGACTCACAATGGGTGGTATCTGGATTCTTTTTCATCCAGACTCGGTTGAATTTGGATCATTCAACTTCCCTGGCTTGCGAGATTCAGAATGGTTGTTTTACGAATTGTATAGCATCTAGATTCGGCCATATTAAGATAGCATCCATAATCAGTTGAATTCAGATCTTGTAACATCACTAATCAGAAGGACTTACAATGGGTGGTATCCGGATTCTTTTTCATCCAGACTCGGTTGAATTTGGATCGTTCAACTTCCCTAGCTTGTGAGATTCAGAATGCTTGTTTTACGAATCGTATAGCATCCAGAGTCGGCTAAATTCAGATAGCATCCATACTCAATTGAATTCGTATCCTGTAACATCACTAATCAGAAGGACTCACAATGGGTGGTGTCTGGATTCTATTTCATCCAAACTCGGTTTAATTTGGATCATTCAACTTCCCTGGCTTGCGAGATTCAGAATGGTTGTTTTATGAATCGTATAGCATCCAGAGTCGGCTATATTAAGATAGCATCCATACTCTGTTGAATTCAGATCCTTTAACATCACTAATCAGAAGGACTCACAATGGGTGGGATCCAGATTCTGTTTCATCCAGACTCTATTTAATTCGGATCATTCAACTTCCCTGGCTTGCGAGATTCAGAATAGTTGTTTTACGAATTGTATAGCATCTAGAGTCGGCTACATTAAGATAGCATCCATACTCAGTTGAATTCAGATCCTGTAACATCACTAATCAGAAGAACTCACAATGCGTGGTATCCGGATTCTGTTTCATCCAGACTCTGTTGAATTTGGATAGCTTGTGAGATTCAGAATGCTTGTTTTACGAATCGTAAAGCATCCAGAGTCGGCGACATTCAGATATCATCCATACTTAGTTGAATTCGTATCCTGTAACATCACTAATCAGAAGGACTCACAATGGGTGGTGTCTGGATTCTGCTTAATTCAGACTCGGTTTAATTTGGATCATTCAACTTCCTTGGCTTGTGAGATTCAGAATGGTTGTTTTACAAATCGTATAGCATCCAGAGTCAGCTACATTCAGATAGCATCCATAATTGGTTGATTCGGATTCTGTAACATCACTAATCAGAAGGACTCACAATGGGTGATATCCAGATTTTGTTTCATCGAGACTTGGTTAATTTGTATCATTCAATATCCCTAGCTTACTAGATTCAGAATGATTGTTTTACGAATCTTATAGCATCCAGAGCCGGCTACATTAAGATAGCATCCATACTCGGTTGAATTTAGATCCTGTAACATCACTAATCAGAAGGACTCACAATGGCTGATATCCGGATTCTTTTTAATCCAGACTCGGTGTAATTTGGATCATTTAACTTCCCTGGCTTGCAAGTTTCAGAATGGTTGCTTTACGAATCGTATAGCATCCAGAGTCGGCTATATTTAGATAGCATCCATACTCGGTTGAATTCAGATCCTGTAAAATCACTAATCAGAAGGACTCACAATGGGTGGTATCCGGATTCTGTTTCATCCAGACTCGGTTTAATTTGGATCATTCAACTTCCCTGGCTTGCGAGATTTAGAATAGTTGTTTCATGAATAGAATAGCATCTAGAGTCGGCTACACTAAAATAGCATCCATACTTGGTTGAATTCAGATCCTGTAACATCACTAATCAAAAGCACTCACAATGGGTGGTATCCGGATTCTGTTTCATCCACACTCGGTTTAATTTGGATCATTCAACTTCCCTGGCTTGCGTGATACAGAATGGTTGTTTTACGAATCGTATAGCATCCAGAGTCGGCTATATTAAGATAGCATCCATACTCAGTTGAATTCAAATCCTGTAACATCACTAATCAGAAGGACTCACAATGGGTGGTATCCGGATTCTGTTTCATCCAGGCTCTATTGAATTCGGATAGCTTGTGAGATTCAGAATGCTTGTTTTACGAATCGTATAGCATCCAGAGTTGGCTACATTCAGATAGCATCCATACTTAGTTGAATTCGTATCATGTAACATCACTAATCAGAAGGACTCACAATGGGTGGTGTCTGGATTCTGTTTCTTCCAGACTCTGTTGAATTTGGATAGCTTGTGAGATTCAGAATGCTTGTTTTACGAATCATATAGCATCCAGAGTCGGCTACATTCAGATAGCATCTCATACTTAGTTGAATTCGTATCATGTAACATCACTAATCAGAAGGACTCACAATGGGTGGTGTCTGGATTCTGTTTCATCCAGACTCTGTTGAATTTGGATAGCTTGTGAGATTCAGAATGCTTGTTTTACGAATCGTATAGCATCCAGAGTCGGCTACATTCAGATAGCATCCATACTTAGTTGAATTCGTATCCTGTAGCATCACTAATCAGAAGGACTCACAATGGGTGGTATCCGGATTCTGTTTCATCCAGACTCGGTTTAATATGGATCATTCAACTTCCCTGGCTTGCGAGATTCAGAATAGTTGTTTTACGAATTGTATAGCGTCTAGAGTCGGCTACATTAAGAAAGCATCCATACTTGGTTGAATTCAGATCCTGTAACATTACTAATCAGAAGGACGCACAATGGTTGGTATCCGGATTCTGTTTCATCCAGACTCCGATAAATTTGGATCATTCAACTTCCCTTGCTTGTGAGATTCAGAATGGTTGTTTTACGAATCGTATAGCATCCAGAGTCGGCTATATTAAGATAGCATCCATACTCAGTTGAATTCAGATCCTCTAACATCACTAATCAGAAGGACTCACAATGGGTGGTATCCGGATTCTTTTTCATCCAGACTCGGTTGAATTTGGATCATTCAACTTCCCTAGCTTGCGAGATTCCGAATGGTTGTTTTACGAATCGTATAACATCTAGAGTCGGCCATATTAAGATAGCATCCATAATCAGTTGAATTCAGATCTTGTAACATCACTAATCAGAAGGACTTACAATGGGTGGTATCCGGATTCTTTTTCATCCAGACTCAGTTGAATTTGGATCATTCAACTTCCCTAGCTTGTGAGATTCAGAATGCTTGTTTTACGAATCGTATAGCATCCAGAGTCGGCTACATTCAGATAGCATCCATACTCAATTGAATTCGTATCCTGTAACATCACTAATCAGAAGGACTCACAATGGGTGGTGTCTGGATTCTGCTTCTTCCAAACTCGGTTTAATTTGGATCATTCAACTTCCCTGGCTTGCAAGATTCAGAATGGTTGTTTCATGAATCGTATAGCATCCACAGTCGGCTATATTAAGATAGCATCCATACTCGGTTGAATTCAAATCCTTTAACATCACTAATCAGAATGACTCACAATGGGTGGGATCCAGATTCTGTTTCATCCAGACTCTGTTTAATTTGGATCATTCAACTTCCCTGGCTTGCGAGATTCAGAATAGTTGTTTTACGAATTGTATAGCATCTAGAGTTGGCTACATTAAGATAGCATCCATACTCAGTTGAATTCAGATCCTGTAACATCACTAATCAGAAGGACTCACAATGCGTGGTATCCGGATTCTGTTTCATCTGGACTCTGTTGAAGTCGGATAGCTTGTGAGATTCAGAATGCTTGTTTTACGAACCGTAAAGCATCCAGAGTCGGCTACATTAAGAAAGCATCCATACTTGGTTGAATTCAGATCCTGTAACATTACTAATCAGAAGGACGCACAATAGGTGGTATCCGGATTCTGTTTCATCCAAACTCCGTTAAATTTGGATCATTCAACTTCCCTTGCTTGCGAGATTCAGAATGGTTGTTTTACAAATCGTATAGCATCCAGAGTCGGCTATATTAAGATAGCATCCATACTCAGTTGAATTCAGATCCATTAACATCACTAATCAGAAGGACTCACAATGGGTGGTATCCGGATTCTTTTTCATCCAGACTCGGTTGAATTTGGATCATTCAACATCCCTGGCTTGCGAGATTCAGAATGGTTGTTTTACGAATTGTATAGCATCTAGATTCGGCCATATTAAGATAGCATCCATAATCAGTTGAATTCAGATCTTGTAACATCACTAATCAAAAGGACTTACAATGGGTGGTATCCGGATTCTTTTTCATCCAGACTCGGTTGAATTTGGATCGTTCAACTTCCCTAGCTTGTGAGATTCAGAATGCTTGTTTTACGAATCGTATAGCATCCAGAGTCGGCTACATTCAGATAGCATCCATACTCAATTGAATTCGTATCCTGTAACATCACTAATCAGAAGGACTCACAATGGGTGGTGTCTGGATTCTATTTCATCCAAACTCGGTTTAATTTGGATCATTCAACTTCCCTGGCTTGCGAGATTCAGAATGGTTGTTTTATGAATCGTATAGCATCCAGAGTCGGCTATATTAAGATAGCATCCATACTCGGTTGAATTCAGATCCTTTAACATCACTAATCAGAAGGACTCACAATGGGTGGGATCCAGATTCTGTTTCATCCAGACTCTGTTTAATTTGGATCATTCAACTTCCCCGGCTTGCGAGATTCAGAATAGTTGTTTTACGAATTGTATAGCATCTAGAGTCGGCTACATTAAGATAGCATCCATACTCAGTTGAATTCAGATCCTCTAACATCACTAATCAGAAGGACTCACAATGCGTGGCATCCGGATTCTGTTTCATCCAGACTCTGTTGAATTTGGATAGCTTGTGAGATTCAGAATGCTTGTTTTACGAATCGTAAAGCATCCAGAGTCGGCTACATTCAGATAGCATCCATACTTAGTTGAATTTGTATCCTGTAACATCACTAACCAGAAGGACTCACAATGGGTGGTGTCTGGATTCTGCTTAATTCAGACTCGGTTTAATTTGGATCATTCAACTTCCCTGGCTTGTGAGATTCAGAATGGTTGTTTTACAAATCGTATAGCATCCAGAGTCAGCTACATTCAGATAGCATCCATAATTGGTTGATTCGGATTCTGTAACATCACTAATCAGAAGGACTCACAATGGGTGATATCCAGATTCTGTTTCATCGAGACTTGGTTTAATTTGTATCATTCAATATCCCTAGCTTACGAGATTCAGAATGATTGTTTTACGAATCTTATAGCATCCAGAGCCGGCTACATTAAGATAGCATCCATACTCGGTTGAATTTAGATCCTGTAACATCACTAATCAGAAGGACTCACAATGGCTGATATCCGGATTCTTTTTAATCCAGACTCGGTGTAATTTGGATCATTTAACTTCCCTGGCTTGCAAGTTTCAGAATGGTTGCTTTACGAATCGTATAGCATCCAGAGTCGGCTATATTTAGATAGCATCCATACTCGATTGAATTCAGATCCTGTAAAATCACTAATCAGAAGGACTCACAATGGGTGGTATCCGGATTCTGTTTCATCCAGACTCGGTTTAATTTGGATCATTCAACTTCCCTGGCTTGCGAGATTTAGAATAGTTGTTTCATGAATAGAATAGCATCTAGAGTCGGCTACACTAAAATAGCATCCATACTTGGTTAAATTCAGATCCTGTAACATCACTAATCAAAAGCACTCACAATGGGTGGTATCCGGATTCTGTTTCATCCACACTCGGTTTAATTTGGATCATTCAACTTCCCTGGCTTGCGTGATACAGAATGGTTGTTTTACGAATCGTATAGCATCCAGAGTCGGCTATATTAAGATAGCATCCATACTCAGTTGAATTCAAATCCTGTAACATCACTAATCAGAAGGACTCACAATGGGTGGTATCCGGATTCTGTTTCATCGAGGCTCTATTGAATTCGGATAGCTTGTGAGATTCAGAATGCTTGTTTTACGAATCGTATAGCATCCAGAGTCGGCTACATTCAGATAGCATCCATACTTAGTTGAATTCGTATCATGTAACATCACTAATCAGAAGGACTCACAATGGGTGGTGTCTGGATTCTGTTTCTTCCAGACTCTGTTGAATTTGGATAGCTTGTGAGATTCAGAATGCTTGTTTTACGAATCATATAGCATCCAGAGTCGGCTACATTCAGATAGCATCTCATACTTAGTTGAATTCGTATCATGTAACATCACTAATCAGAAGGACTCACAATGGGTGGTGTCTGGATTCTGTTTCATCCAGACTCTGTTGAATTTGGATAGCTTGTGAGATTCAGAATGCTTGTTTTACGAATCGTATAGCATCCAGAGTCGGCTACATTCAGATAGCATCCATACTTAGTTGAATTCGTATCCTGTAGCATCACTAATCAGAAGGACTCACAATGGGTGGTATCCGGATTCTGTTTCATCCAGACTCGGTTTAATATGGATCATTCAACTTCCCTGGCTTGCGAGATTCAGAATAGTTGTTTTACGAATTGTATAGCGTCTAGAGTCGGCTACATTAAGAAAGCATCCATACTTGGTTGAATTCAGATCCTGTAACATTACTAATCAGAAGGACGCACAATGGTTGGTATCCGGATTCTGTTTCATCCAGACTCCGATAAATTTGGATCATTCAACTTCCCTTGCTTGTGAGATTCAGAATGGTTGTTTTACGAATCGTATAGCATCCAGAGTCAGCTACATTCAGATAGCATCCATAATTGGTTGATTCGGATTCTGTAACATCACTAATCAGAAGGACTCACAATGGGTGATATCCAGATTCTGTTTCATCGAGACTTGGTTTAATTTGTATCATTCAATATCCCTAGCTTACGAGATTCAGAATGATTGTTTTACGAATCTTATAGCATCCAGAGCCGGCTACATTAAGATAGCATCCATACTCGGTTGAATTTAGATCCTGTAACATCACTAATCAGAAGGACTCACAATGGCTGATATCCGGATTCTTTTTAATCCAGACTCGGTGTAATTTGGATCATTTAACTTCCCTGGCTTGCAAGTTTCAGAATGGTTGCTTTACGAATCGTATAGCATCCAGAGTCGGCTATATTTAGATAGCATCCATACTCGATTGAATTCAGATCCTGTAAAATCACTAATCAGAAGGACTCACAATGGGTGGTATCCGGATTCTGTTTCATCCAGACTCGGTTTAATTTGGATCATTCAACTTCCCTGGCTTGCGAGATTTAGAATAGTTGTTTCATGAATAGAATAGCATCTAGAGTCGGCTACACTAAAATAGCATCCATACTTGGTTAAATTCAGATCCTGTAACATCACTAATCAAAAGCACTCACAATGGGTGGTATCCGGATTCTGTTTCATCCACACTCGGTTTAATTTGGATCATTCAACTTCCCTGGCTTGCGTGATACAGAATGGTTGTTTTACGAATCGTATAGCATCCAGAGTCGGCTATATTAAGATAGCATCCATACTCAGTTGAATTCAAATCCTGTAACATCACTAATCAGAAGGACTCACAATGGGTGGTATCCGGATTCTGTTTCATCCAGGCTCTATTGAATTCGGATAGCTTGTGAGATTCAGAATGCTTGTTTTACGAATCGTATAGCATACAGAGTCGGCTACATTCAGATAGCATCCATACTTAGTTGAATTCGTATCATGTAACATCACTAATCAGAAGGACTCACAATGGGTGGTGTCTGGATTCTGTTTCTTCCAGACTCTGTTGAATTTGGATAGCTTGTGAGATTCAGAATGCTTGTTTTACGAATCATATAGCATCCAGAGTCGGCTACATTCAGATAGCATCTCATACTTAGTTGAATTCGTATCATGTAACATCACTAATCAGAAGGACTCACAATGGGTGGTGTCTGGATTCTGTTTCATCCAGACTCTGTTGAATTTGGATAGCTTGTGAGATTCAGAATGCTTGTTTTACGAATCGTATAGCATCCAGAGTCGGCTACATTCAGATAGCATCCATACTTAGTTGAATTCGTATCCTGTAGCATCACTAATCAGAAGGACTCACAATGGGTGGTATCCGGATTCTGTTTCATCCAGACTCGGTTTAATATGGATCATTCAACTTCCCTGGCTTGCGAGATTCAGAATAGTTGTTTTACGAATTGTATAGCGTCTAGAGTCGGCTACATTAAGAAAGCATCCATACTTGGTTGAATTCAGATCCTGTAAACATTACTAATCAGAAGGACGCACAATGGTTGGTATCCGGATTCTGTTTCATCCAGACTCCGATAAATTTGGATCATTCAACTTCCCTTGCTTGTGAGATTCAGAATGGTTGTTTTACGAATCGTATAGCATCCAGAGTCGGCTATATTAAGATAGCATCCATACTCAGTTGAATTCATATCCTCTAACATCACTAATCAGAAGGACTCACAATGGGTGGTATCCGGATTATTTTTCATCCAGACTCGGTTGAATTTGGATCATTCAACTTCCCTAGCTTGCGAGATTCCGAATGGTTGTTTTACGAATCGTATAGCATCTAGAGTCGGCCATATTAAGATAGCATCCATAATCAGTTGAATTCAGATCTTGTAACATCACTAATCAGAAGGACTTACAATGGGTGGTATCCGGATTCTTTTTCATCCAGACTCAGTTGAATTTGGATCATTCAACTTCCCTAGCTTGTGAGATTCAGAATGCTTGTTTTACGAATCGTATAGCATCCAGAGTCGGCTACATTCAGATAGCATCCATACTCAATTGAATTCGTATCCTGTAACATCACTAATCAGAAGGACTCACAATGGGTGGTGTCTGGATTCTGCTTGTTCCAAACTCGGTTTAATTTGGATCATTCAACTTCCCTGGCTTGCAAGATTCAGAATGGTTGTTTCATGAATCGTATAGCATCCAGAGTCGGCTATATTAAGATAGCATCCATACTCGGTTGAATTCCAATCCTTTAACATCACTAATCAGAATGACTCACAATGGGTGGGATCCAGATTCTGTTTCATCCAGACTCTGTTTAATTTGGATCATTCAACTTCCCTGGCTTGCGAGATTCAGAATAGTTGTTTTACGAATTGTATAGCATCTAGAGTTGGCTACATTAAGATAGCATCCATACTCAGTTGAATTCAGATCCTGTAACATCACTAATCAGAAGGACTCACAATGCGTGGTATCCGGATTCTGTTTCATCTGGACTCTGTTGAAGTCGGATAGCTTGTGAGATTCAGAATGCTTGTTTTACGAACCGTAAAGCATCCAGAGTCGGCTACATTAAGAAAGCATCCATACTTGGTTGAATTCAGATCCTGTAACATTACTAATCAGAAGGACGCACAATAGGTGGTATCCGGATTCTGTTTCATCCAAACTCCGTTAAATTTGGATCATTCAACTTCCCTTGCTTGCGAGATTCAGAATGATTGTTTTACAAATCGTATAGCATCCAGAGTCGGCTATATTAAGATAGCATCCATACTCAGTTGAATTCAGATCCATTAACATCACTAATCAGAAGGACTCACAATGGGTGGTATCCGGATTCTTTTTCATCCAGACTCGGTTGAATTTGGATCATTCAACATCCCTGGCTTGCGAGATTCAGAATGGTTGTTTTACGAATTGTATAGCATCTAGATTCGGCCATATTAAGATAGCATCCATAATCAGTTGAATTCAGATCTTGTAACATCACTAATCAGAAGGACTCACAATCGGTGGTGTCTGGATTCTGCTTAATTCAGACTCGGTTTAATTTGGATCATTCAACTTCCCTGGCTTGTGAGATTCAGAATGGTTGTTTTACAAATCGTATAGCATCCAGAGTCAGCTACATTCAGATAGCATCCGTAATTGGTTGATTCGGATTCTGTAACATCACTAATCAGAAGGACTCACAATGGGTGATATCCAGATTCTGTTTCATCGAGACTCGGTTTAATTTGTATCATTCAATATCCCTAGCTTACGAGATTCAGAATGATTGTTTTACGAATCTTATAGCATCCAGAGCCGGCTACATTAAGATAGCATCCATACTCGGTTGAATTTAGATCCTGTAACATCACTAATCAGATGGACTCACAATGGCTGATATCCGGATTCTTTTTAATCCAGACTCGGTGTAATTTGGATCATTTAACTTCCCTGGCTTGCAAGTTTCAGAACGGTTGCTTTACGAATCGTTTAGCATCCAGAGTCGGCTATATTTAGATAGCATCCATACTCGGTTGAATTCAGATCCTGTAAAATCACTAATCAGAAGGACTCACAATGGGTGGTATCCGGATTCTGTTTCATCCAGACTCGGTTTAATTTGGATCATTCAACTTCCCTGGCTTGCGAGATTTAGAATAGTTCTTTTGTGAATAGTATAGCATCTAGAGTCGGCTACACTAAAATAGCATCCATACTTGGTTGAATTCAGATCCTGTAACAACACTAATCAAAAGCACTCACAATGGGTGTTATCCGGATTCTGTTTCATCCACACTCGGTTTAATTTGGATCATTCAACTTCCCTAGCTTGCGTGATACAGAATGGTTATTTTACGAATCGTATAGCATCCAGAGTCGGCTATATTAAAATAGCATCCATACTCAGTTGAATTCAAATCCTTTAACATCACTAATCAGAAGGACTCACAATGGGTGGTATCCGGATTCTGTTTCATCCAGGCTCTATTGAAGTCGGATAGCTTGTGAGATTCAGAATGCTTGTTTTACGAATCGTATAACATCCAGAGTCGGCTACATTCAGATAGCATCCATACTTAATTAAATTCGTATCATGTAACATCACTAATCAGAAGGACTCACAATGGGTGGTGTCTGGATTCTGTTTCATCCAGACTCTATTGAAATTGGATAGCTTGTGAGATTCAGAATGCTTGTTTTACGAATCGTATAGCATCCAGAGTCGACTACATTCAGATAGCATCCATACATAGTTGAATTCGTATCCTGTAACATCACTAAACAGAAGGACTCACAATGGGTGGTGTCTGGATTCTGCTTAATTCAGACTCGGTTTTATTTGGATCATTCAACTTCCCTGGCTTGTGAGATTCAGAATGGTTGTTTTACAAATCGTATAGCATCCAGAGTCAGCTACATTCAGATAGCATCCGTAATTGGTTGATTCGGATTCTGTAACATCACTAATCAGAAGGACTCACAATGGGTGATATCCAGATTCTGTTTCATCGAGACTCGGTTTAATTTGTATCATTCAATGTCCCTAGCTTACGAGATTCAGAATGATTGTTTTACGAATCTTATAGCATCCAGAGCCGGCTACATTAAGATAGCATCCATACTCGGTTGAATTTAGATCCTGTAACATCACAAATCAGAAGGACTCACAATGGGTGATATCCGGATTCTTTTTAATCCAGACTCGGTGTAATTTGGATCATTTAACTTCCCTGGCTTGCAAGTTTCAGAACGGTTGCTTTACGAATCGTTTAGCATCCAGAGTCGGCTATATTTAGATAGCATCCATACTCGGTTGAATTCAGATCCTGTAAAATCACGAATCAGAAGGACTCACAATGGGTGGTATCCGGATTCTGTTTCATCCAGACTCGGTTTAATTTGGATCATTCAACTTCCCTGGCTTGCGAGATTTAGAATAGTTCTTTTATGAATAGTATAGCATCTAGAGTCGGCTACACTAAAATAGCATCCATACTTGGTTGAATTCAGATCCTGTAACATCACTAATCAAAAGCACTCACAATGGGTGGTATCCGGATTCTGTTTCATCCACACTCGGTTTAATTTGGATCATTCAACTTCCCTAGCTTGTGTGATACAGAATGGTTGTTTTACGAATCGTATAGCATCTAGAGTCAGCTATATTAAGATAGCATCCATACTCAGTTGAATTCAGATCCTGCAACATCACTAATCAGAAGGACTCACAACGGGTGGTATCCGGATTCTGTTTCATCCAGGCTCTATTGAATTCGGATAGCTTGTGAGATTCAGAATGCTTGTTTTACGAATCGTATAGCATCCAGAGACGGCTACATTCAGATAGCATCGATACTTAGTTGAATTCGTATCGTGTAACATCACTAATCAGAAGGACTCACAATGGGTGGTGTCTGGATTCTGTTTAATTCAGACGCGGTTTAATTTGGATCATTCAACTTCCCTGGCTTGTGAGATTCAGAATAGTTGTTTTACGAATTGCATAGCATCTAGAGTCGGCTACATTAAGATAGCATCCATACTCAGTTGAATTCAGATCCTGTAACATCACTAATCAAAAGGACTCACAATGCGTGGTATCCGGATTCTGTTTCATCCAGACTCTGTTGAATTTGGATAGCTTGTGAGATTCAGAATGCTTGTTTTACGAATCGTATAGCATCCAGAGTCGGCTACATTCAGATAGAATCCATACTTAGTTGAATTCGTATCCTGTAACATCACTAATCAGAAGGACTCACAATCGGTGGTGTCTGGATTCTGCTTAATTCAGACTCGGTTTAATTTGGATCATTCAACTTCCCTGGCTTGTGAGATTCAGAATGGTTGTTTTACAAATCGTATAGCATCCAGAGTCAGCTACATTCAGATAGCATCCGTAATTGGTTGATTCGGATTCTGTAACATCACTAATCAGAAGGACTCACAATGGGTGATATCCAGATTCTGTTTCATCGAGACTCGGTTTAATTTGTATCATTCAATATCCCTAGCTTACGAGATTCAGAATGATTGTTTTACGAATCTTATAGCATCCAGAGCCGGCTACATTAAGATAGCATCCATACTCGGTTGAATTTAGATCCTGTAACATCACTAATCAGAAGGACTCACAATGGCTGATATCCGGATTCTTTTTAATCCAGACTCGGTGTAATTTGGATCATTTAACTTCCCTGGCTTGCAAGTTTCAGAACGGTTGCTTTACGAATCGTTTAGCATCCAGAGTCGGCTATATTTAGATAGCATCCATACTCGGTTGAATTCAGATCCTGTAAAATCACTAATCAGAAGGACTCACAATGGGTGGTATCCGGATTCTGTTTCATCCAGACTCGATTTAATTTGGATCATTCAACTTCCCTGGCTTGCGAGATTTAGAATAGTTCTTTTGTGAATAGTATAGCATCTAGAGTCGGCTACACTAAAATAGCGTCCATACTTGGTTGAATTCAGATCCTGTAACAACACTAATCAAAAGCACTCACAATGGGTGTTATCCGGATTCTGTTTCATCCACACTCGGTTTAATTTGGATCATTCAACTTCCCTAGCTTGCGTGATACAGAATGGTTGTTTTACGAATCGTATAGCATCCAGAGTCGGCTATATTAAGATAGCATCCATACTCAGTTGAATTCAAATCCTTTAACATCACTAATCAGAAGGACTCACAATGGGTGGTATCCGGATTCTGTTTCATCCAGGCTCTATTGAAGTCGGATAGCTTGTGAGATTCAGAATGCTTGTTTTACGAATCGTATAACATCCAGAGTCGGCTACATTCAGATAGCATCCATACTTAATTAAATTCGTATCATGTAACATCACTAATCAGAAGGACTCACAATGGGTGGTGTCTGGATTCTGTTTCATCCAGACTCTATTGAATTTGGATAGCTTGTGAGATTCAGAATGCTTGTTTTACGAATCGTATAGCATCCAGAGTCGACTACATTCAGATAGCATCCATACTTAGTTGAATTCGTATCCTGTAACATCACTAAACAGAAGGACTCACAATGGGTGGTGTCTGGATTCTGCTTAATTCAGACTCGGTTTTATTTGGATCATTCAACTTCCCTGGCTTGTGAGATTCAGAATGGTTGTTTTACAAATCGTATAGCATCCAGAGTCAGCTACATTCAGATAGCATCCGTAATTGGTTGATTCGGATTCTGTAACATCACTAATCAGAAGGACTCACAATGGGTGATATCCAGATTCTGTTTCATCGAGACTCGGTTTAATTTGTATCATTCAATGTCCCTAGCTTACGAGATTCAGAATGATTGTTTTACGAATCTTATAGCATCCAGAGCCGGCTACATTAAGATAGCATCCATACTCGGTTGAATTTAGATCCTGTAACATCACTAATCAGAAGGACTCACAATGGCTGATATCCGGATTCTTTTTAATCCAGACTCGGTGTAATTTGGATCATTTAACTTCCCTGGCTTGCTAGTTTCAGAATGGTTGCTTTACGAATCGTTTAGCATCCAGAGTCGGCTATATTTAGATAGCATCCATACTCGGTTGAATTCAGATCCTGTAAAATCACGAATCAGGACTCACAATGGGTGGTATCCGGATTCTGTTTCATCCAGACTCGGTTTAATTTGGATCATTCAACTTCCCTGGCTTGCGAGATTTAGAATAGTTCTTTTATGAATAGTATAGCATCTAGAGTCGGCTACACTAAAATAGCATCCATACTTGGTTGAATTCAGATCCTGTAACATCACTAATCAAAAGCACTCACAATGGGTGGTATCCGGATTCTGTTTCATCCACACTCGGTTTAATTTGGATCATTCAACTTCCCTAGCTTGTGTGATACAGAATGGTTGTTTTACGAATCGTATAGCATCTAGAGTCAGCTATATTAAGATAGCATCCATACTCAGTTGAATTCAGATCCTGCAACATCACTAATCAGAAGGACTCACAATGGGTGGTATCCGGATTCTGTTTCATCCAGGCTCTATTGAATTCGGATAGCTTGTGAGATTCAGAATGCTTGTTTTACGAATCGTATAGCATCCAGAGACGGCTACATTCAAATAGCATCGATACTTAGTTGAATTCGTATCGTGTAACATCACTAATCAGAAGGACTCACAATGGGTGGTGTCTGGATTCTGTTTAATTCAGACGCGGTTTAATTTGGATCATTCAACTTCCCTGGCTTGTGAGATTCAGAATAGTTGTTTTACGAATTGCATAGCATCTAGAGTCGGCTACATTAAGATAGCATCCATACTCAGTTGAATTCAGATCCTGTAACATCACTAATCAAAAGGACTCACAATGCGTGGTATCCGGATTCTGTTTCATCCAGACTCTGTTGAATTTGGATAGCTTGTGAGATTCAGAATGCTTGTTTTACGAATCGTATAGCATCCAGAGTCGGCTACATTCAGATAGCATCCATACTTAGTTTGACTTCGTATCCTGTAACATCACTAATCAGAAGGACTCACAATGGGTGGTGTCTAGATTCTGCTTAATTCAGACTCGGTTTAATTTGGATCATTCAACTTCCCTGGCTTGTGAGATTCAGAATGGTTGTTTTACAAATCGTATAGCATCCAGAGTCAGCTACATTCAGATAGCATCCATAATTGGTTGATTCGGATTCTGTAACAACACTAATCAGAAGGACTCACAATGGGTGATATCCAGATTCTGTTTCATCAAGACTCGGTTTAATTTGGATCATTCAATATCCCTAGCTTACGAGATTCAGAATGATTGGTTTACGAATCTTATAGCATCCAGAGCCGGCTACATTAAGATAGCATCCATACTCGGTTGAATTTAGATCCTGTAACATCACTAATCAGAAGGACTCACAATGGCTGATATCCGGATTCTTTTTAATCCATACTCGGTGTAATTTGGATCATTTAACTTCCCTGGCTTGCAAGTTTTTTTTTGGGTAAAGGGTTACCCCGGTGAATCTATTATAAACCGCAAATAAATACAAGTAGTGAGGATGAATCCCACACTAGTTCATATACAGGACATGCCCCATATATGTAAGCCAACAATCATAAAAGAACCTATGACATCACATCAAACCTAGCCTACTACACATCATGCAAAGATATCTAGCAAACAAAACAATACAAAACCAAAATCTTCAACCTCCATCATCGAAGATGAAATTGCCACGAACTGGCAGCCCCTTTAGACGAACCAATGACAAACTAACCATTGGAGATCTTTGTGGAAGAGGTGCTTGCCCCTGAACTAGAAGTCGAAGGATATGTACCCGAATCTTTGGTTTCATCATAGATAACTTCAACCCCGTCCTCATCTAAATCCACATGAACCTGTCTACCCCCTTTATTTCTCTCTTGAGTTGAAACACCCCGTCTCCCAACACACTCGAGAGCAGAAAACGGATTATGAGTCTGGATTTTATGGGAAGTAGAAACCTGCTGAGAAGTAGCGGCCTTTTTCTTCCTATTCTGTATTCAAATTTAGGCTTCTGATTATTAACTTGAAAGCCATTCTTCTTTGCACTCTTCTTAACCGGAACATCAGTAAAACCATCCTCGTCCACTATTGGCCTGTTAATAGGAGTTTTGGATGTTGAGCCAATACGTGTAGGACATTCCTCAGAGTCATGCCCAAACACACAGCAGTGAGCACATCTCGGAGGTTCCCATTCATACTCCACCCGAATAGTCTCAGTAACATATTTGTTTCCATCCAATTCAGGAATAGCCATGGTTACAGTGCCTTTCAAATCCTGATCAGCTGATATTTCAATGAGAGCCCTAGCATAGCTGCTCCGTCCCCAAGCCTCATTACACATATCAACAGTATACGAATCCAGCCACACAGGAGATCCAATTTTTGAAGCCAGCATGCTTAACCCATCATCAGAATAAGCCACTAGAGGGACGTCATGCAACTTCACCCAAACTGCAACCTTTTTCAACTCTTCTTTTTTAAGGGTGTTTGTAGGGGACCAAATGTTGAGAAACAAGGGTTTGTTACGGATCATCCAAGGACCCCCTTCAAGAACAGCGTCCATTCCCTTTCTATCTTCAAACTTGAAGAAAAAGAGCCCATTTGAATTCATCATCGTTTTCTGAAGACCATGTTTCTTCCAATTTGTTCTCACAAAGTAATCAACAACCGGATATGCAATTCTATCCCCCAGGAAGTAACCATAAAGAGTGTTAGCTAACCTGTTGTTAACTTGACGAACAGAGTCAATAGGCAGCACTACATCCACACCATCCAATGAGGCATCTGAGATTAGCTTTCGAAAATTGACTTTCGGAACTTGGTTAGCCATATCATTGGTCTTCCTAGCACTTTCCTCTTCACTTTGAGCCTGATTTGGATTACCAACCCGTTTAGGACCACTCTGCTCAACCTGTTTGTTTAGAACCACATCAGCATACAAATGTTGTTGAACTCGAGCATTTTCACCCTGTTCCTGCTTTCGGACACGAGCAGGGCTGACATCATTTAGCGGGAGCACAAATGATACCTTTCGCCTATCAAAAACCATTGCATAATCCTCATCTGGTGAATCCGAACAGCCAAGAACGTAGTCAGTATCATTCAGCGGTAACATGAACCGAACCTTCTTATTACCCACTTCTGAAACCGTAGGAATTTGTGAATTCTGTCTTGGCTCAAATGGTTTTCCGTCAATATTCTTGATCTTTCTCGCAAATACATTTGAATTTTCTGCATTTTGATCATCCATACCGCATTACCAATTAGACTGTATGTCGGCCAAACAATGTTCTGTGAAAACCTTGATCTGAACGGCTGAAAACCAGATAACAGCAAACAAGAATTGTGATAAAACCTAGTAGCCGCCGTCAACAACCTGATGAATCGGTTTACGAATCGTTTAGCATCCAGAGTCGGCTATATTTAGATAGCATCCATACTCGGTTGAATTCAGATCATGTAAAATCACTAATCAGAAGGACTCACAATGGGTGGTATCTGGATTCTGTTTCATCCAGACTCGGTTTAATTTGGATCATTCAACTTCCCTGGCTTGCGAGATTTAGAATAGTTGTTTCATGAATAGTATAGCATCTAGAGTCGGCTACACTAAAATAGCATCCATACTTGGTTGAATTCAGATCCTGTAACATCACTAATCAAAAGCACTCACAATGGGTGGTATACGGATTCTGTTTCATCCACACTCGGTTTAATTTGGATCATTCAACTTCCCTGGCTTGCGTGATACAGAATGGTTGTTTTACGAATCGTATAGCATCCAGAGTCGGCTATATTAAGATAGCATCCATACTCAGTTGAATTCAAATCCTTTAACATCACTAATCAGAAGGACTCACAATGGGTGGTATCCGGATTCTGTTTCATCCAGGCTCTACTGAAGTCGGATAGCTTGTGAGATTCAGAATGCTTGTTTTACGAATCGTATAGCATCCAGAGTCGGCTACATTCAGATAGCATCCATACTTAGTTGAATTCGTATCATATAACATCACTAATCAGAAGGACTCACAATGGGTGGTGTCTGGATTCTGTTTAATTCAGACGCGGTTTAATTTGGATCATTCAACTTCCCTGGCTTGTGAGATTCAGAATAGTTGTTTTACGAATTGTATAGCATCTAGAGTCGGCTACATTAAGATAGCATCCATACTCAGTTGAATTCAGATCCTGTAACATCACTAATCAAAAGGACTCACAATGCGTGGTATCCGGATTCTGTTTCATCCAGACTCTGTTGAATTTGGATAGCTTGTGGGATTCAGAATGCTTGTTTTACGAAGCGTATAGCATCCAGAGTCGGCTACATTCAGATAGCATCCATACTTAGTTGAATTCGTATCCTGTAACATCACTAATCAGAAGGACTCACAATGGGTGGTGTCTGGATTCTGCTTAATTCAGACTCGGTTTAATTTGGATCATTCAACTTCCCTGGCTTGTGAGATTCAGAATGGTTGTTTTACAAATCGTATAGCATCCAGAGTCAGCTACATTCAGATAGCATCCATAATTGGTTGATTCAGATTCTGTAACATCACTAATCAGAAGGACTCACAATGGGTGATATCCATATTCTGTTTCATCGAGAGTCAGTTTAATTTGGATCATTCGAGATTCAAAATGATTGTTTTACAAATCTTATAGCATCCAGAGCCGGCTACATTAAGATAGCATCCATACTCGGTTGAATTTAGATCCTGTAACATCACTAATCAGAAGGACTCACAATGGTTGATATCCGGATTCTTTTTAATCCAGACTCGGTGTAATTTGGATCATTTAACTTCCCTGGCTTGCAAGTTTCAGAATGGTTGCTTTACGAATCGTTTAGCATCCAGAGTCGGCTATATTTAGATAGCATCCATAATCGGTTGAATTCAGATCCTGTAAAATCACTAATCAGAAGGACTCACAATGGGTGGTATCCGGATTCTGTTTCATCCAGACTCGGATTAATTTGGATCATTCAACTTCCCTGGCTTGCGAGATTTAGAATAGTTGTTTCATGAATAGTATAGCATCTAGAGTCGGCTACACTAAAATAGCATCCATACTTGGTTGAATTCAGATCATGTAACATCACTAATCAAAAGCACTCACAATGGGTGGCATGACACTCGGTTTAATTTGGATCATTCAACTTCCCTGGCTTGCGTGATACAGAATGGTTGTTTTACGAATCGTATAGCATCCGGAGTCGGCTATATTAAGATAGCATCCATACTCAGTTGAATTCAGATCCTGTAACATCACTAATCAGTAGGACTCACAATGGGTGGTATCCGGATTCTGTTTCATCCAGGCTCTATTGAATTCGGATAGCTTGTGAGATTCAGAATGCTTGTTTTACGAATCGTACAGCTTCCAGAGTCGGCTACATTCAGATAGCATCCATACTTAGTTGAATTCGTATCATGTAACATCACTAATCAGAAGGACTCACAATGGGTGGTGTCTGGATTCTGTTTAATTCAGACGCGGTTTAATTTGGATCATTCACCTTCCCTGGCTTGTGAGATTCAGAATGGTTGTTTTACGAATCTTATAGCATCCAGAGTCGGCTACATTAAGATAGCATCCATACTCGGTTGAATTTAGATCCTGTAACATCACAAATCAGAAGGACTCACAATAGCTGGTATCCAGATTCTGTTTCATGTAGACTCGGTTTAATTTGGATCATTCAACTTCCCTGGCTTGCAAGATTCAGAATGGTTATTTTACGAATCGTATAGCATCCAGAGTCGGCTATATTAAGATAGCATCCATACTCGGTTGAATTCAGATCCTGTAACATCACTAATCAAAAGGACTCACAATGCGTGGTATCCGGATTCTGTTTCATCCAGACTCGGTTTAATTTGGATCATTTAACTTCCCTGGCTTGCAAGATTTAGAATAGTTGTTTTACGACTTGTATAGCATCTAGAGTCGGCTACATTAAGATAGCATCCATACTTGGTTGAATTCAGATCTTGTAACATCACTAATCAAAAGGACTCACAATGGGTGGTATCCGGATTCTGTTTCACCCGGACTCGGTTTAATTTGGATCATTCAACTTCCCTGGCTTATGAGATACAGAATGTCACACCCCGACCACGAAGAACATACAAAACGTGGCGGAAACGTCGGGGAGGGTTGTAACAGAATTAATTGTTTCAAATCCATGGCAATTGAAATTTCGTTTTATTAATCAAACATGAAAGTTTACATTGTTTTAAACAATAACCAAAGAGTACATAACATAAATTAACTAGTTCTTGTCTCGTTTTAAGTCACTAAGGCACAGGTCTGCCTAAGTATGTCGTGATAAGTCCTATGCATCATCTCCTGAAAACACATGTGAAAATAGGTACGTAAGCATAAAAATACCTGTGAGATACATAGGTTTTGTGAAAACAGAATTCAAATGACTTATGTTTGAGAAAATGTTTAGTCATGAACCTTGTAATTTGCTTTGTCTTGTAAATCATTTGAAAAAAGATAAGATCAGATGATATGTTTAAATAAGAGAATAACGTATAGTTAAATGAATAACCATGTAAAATGAGTTTTTTTTTTTTGGGTAAAGGGTTATCCCGGTGATTCTATTAAAACAATCCCAATAAAGTACAAGTAGTGAGGATGAGTTCCACACTAATTCATATACAGGACATGCCCCGTATATGTAAACCAAAAACAAAACCAAACATTCTAAGACAACCCACAAACCTAGCCTACATTACACCATGAAACAAAGTAGGCAAGACCAAAACACGAAAAGACCAAAAACGACTCAACCTCCATCGTCAAAGATGAAATTGCCACAAACTGGCAACCCCTTGACTCGAAACACTAGATGTCTAGCCATTGGAACCCTTTGTGGAGGAGTTGCTTGCCCGAGCTCTAGAAGATGAAGGATGTGTTCCCGAAGTCATAAATTTATTAGTTTCATTGTAGACTTCCTCGACCTCCTCCTCATCTGAATCCTGCTTGTCATTAGCCTGCTTGACCTTCTTCTCTATACGACCCACCGTACTACATCCCTGACCACCATCATTGTCCTTAAGGGTATCAAATGAGTTAGACGTTGATACCTGATTGTTCATCGGCTTCCTTAACGACGAATTTGGTTTAGGGTTTACAACAGGCCTATACACTACCTTAGGTTTCTGATTTTTCATGTGGAGACCTTGGTTAGTAGCTTTCTTCTTCTTGGCACCCACAACCTGAAAATCATCAATTTTCTTCCCAGAATCCCCACTCGAAACAACTTGATGGTTCTTTGGGCACGAGCTATCTTCATGACCAAACACGCAACAAGATGAACACCTTAAAGGCTCCCAATCATATTCGATTTTTACCTCCACCTTTGAATGACCATTACCATCTAAAGATGGGATAGCAACAGTAATACTCCTCTTTAACTCATCCCCGGCTTGAATTTCAATGAGAGCTCTAGCATAACTGCTTCTTCCCCACGATTCAGCACACATTGTAGCAGTGTACGAATCTAACATCTTAGGCACCCCTATCTTAGACGCGAGCAAACTAAGACCGTCCTCAGTATACGCTGTTAACGGCACATCATGCATCTTGACCCAAACTGGGATAGCTTTAATATCTTCCTTTTCCAACTTGACAGAGGCCGACCACTCCTTCAAAATTATCGGGACATTTCTAATCATCCAAGGTCCATCCTCTACCATTTTATCCATCCCTTCCTTTGTTTTGAATTTAAAGAAAAAGAACCCGTTCGCATTCATCATTAGTCTAGAGAGACCATATTTAACCCAGTTGTTCTTTGCGAAATAATCCACCACTGGGAAAGCCAGACGTTTACCCAGAAAATATCCATACAAAGTGTTAGCATACCTGTCAGAGACCTGTTTAACCGAAGACATTGGAATAACGACATCGGCTCCATCAACTGACTCACTAGATTCCATCATCCGAAAATTAACCTTTACATTCTCCTTTGCGTTATTCACTACTTTAGCAAATGAAAGAGGTTCCGCAGCCCCAGAAAATCTTGAATTTGAGTTACCAGCCAATGGATTCGCAGCGCCAGAAGACTTTGTACTCTCCTTATCAGCCGACAAATTCAGCCCATGGAAACCTGTTATTGGTGAGGACAAATTATCCAATTGAACCGGTGCCGAGACCTTAGTAAGTTCATCGATAATGTTTATACCACGTTTTGGCTGTATATTGTTCCCATCAACATCAAGTATACGATCCGCTATTTCTTTGAATGACAGTGGTGGCCTACCACCAGTTTTCGTGAGTTCATCCATTAAGAACCCTGACAAACCCTAGCAGCCGTCACAAAAATTCGTTCCAATCAGAAGTGTGTTGAATACGAACAGTGTGCAAACCCTAGTTTAAAGCTGCAATGAAACCCTAAACCAAGGCTGCCGCACTTCAAGAATCCACTCCTTACTTCAGCCCCTAATCTGATCACGAAAGCAAGAAAACTGATCCCTTAGAGATATCGGCCAACAATTATTTGAAAAGCCTGAAAAACCCTAGCCGCCACCCCTATTTCAAACAAAAAGAAACCTGAAAAAACCCTAGCAGCCGTCAAGAACAAAATCGATCAAGAAAGGATGAATCAGATTGTAAATGCGGCTAACACAATCTCTCTTTGTATACCCAGTCCAGATTAACAACGAAACCAAACAACCAACGGCAACCAAGTAAAAAAACGAAAAACAAACCCTAATCTTGAACAAAAAACGAATCAAAGAATGATTATACTGAATCGTAAGTGTAAATCAGAATTGATGAGACTCTAATCACACAAAACAATCCCTACAATCATCAAGAAAAACGAATTTTAGGTCAAGGTAGCAAGAGGGTCGATTTTCTCCATTAGAGAGAGAGAGAACTAGGGTTTTTTTATGTCTGGTTTTACCATGTAAAATGAGTTTGTATAAGATAAGTTGTTTGTAAATCAATGTATAGTGAAAAGTATGTTATTTGTATAAAATGTTATATGTCTCAAATTGAAATGATTCAAATAACACTACGATATGTAATACCATACAAACTCTTATATATAGGAAGTACCGGCGGCGTATCCACCATGCTTGTATCATATCACACACGCCTCGTTACTTAGATCACTTACTCAAACCAAACCATCAAGATAAAATGTTTAACAATTGTAGAAATATTTATGTATAGTCAAATGTCTATTGTCAAATGTAAATCATGTCAACAGATACAACTGGTTCACACGGTTCAACGGTTACAAACGGTTCATATAATCAAAGGGTTAAGACGGTTCACATAGTCAAATGGTTACAACGGTTCAAAATGTATTATAATGTGTTCATATGCTGGATGAGCATATCGTGTAATGGGAAATACGAATTCTATTGCTGATTTTCCGAATTTCGTGGCCATTTTCAAACCGTATAGACTCTAGGACCATTGTCCTTGTATTCTATCGTTCCCGAATGCTACTAGACTGAAACCGAGGTCTTTCAAGTTTGCGAATTTTCTGGTTTTTAAACCGGAGTTCCTAGAGATTGTTAATAGCAACTGGATTACTAATGTAAATGGTGTTCACCAGTTCAGAGTGGTTAAAAAGCTTCGTTTGCTTAAGCATCCGCTGCGTTCTCTTTTATTTAAACAAGGTAATATTCATAAAAAAGTTGAGAATCTTCGATCGGAGCTAGATTTAGTTCAGCAAAAGATTGATCGGGATAATGCTAATGCTGATTTGCGAGCAGCCGAGACTGTGATTAGTCGTGACCTTCAAGAAGCATTACTTGACGAAGAGCGATTTCTGAAACAAAAATCTAAAGTAGATTGGTTAAGTGCGGGAGATATGAACTCTGCGTTTTTTCACTCTTCTCTGAAAATGAAAAATCATTGTAGTCGTATTGAGGTGATTAAAGATTCGGATGGGAACCTTTATGAGGGTGATACGGTGTTCCACCCGTTTGTCAAGCATTATGAAAGATTTTTTGGAACGCAAGGTGATACGTCCCTTACTCCGGCTCCGGATTTATTTTCTAAGAGGCTCTCTCCTCAGGTTGCTCATCATATGATCCGGCAAGTCTCGGCGGAAGAAGTTAAAAGGGCGATGTTCGGTATTGGTATTGATAAAGCCCCGGGCGCTGATGGTTACACTGCGGCGTTTTTCAAAAGTGCATGGCCGATTGTTGGGAATGATGTTACTTGTGCTATCATTGATTTTTTTGAGACAGGAAAACTTCTTCGTGAATTGAATCATACAAATATCGTGCTTATTCCGAAAATTCCTACCCCTTCGATAGTCAGTGACTATCGTCCGATTGCCTGCTGTAATGTGCTATACAAATGTATCAGTAAAATCGTTGCGGATAGAATTAAGGGGGCGCTGAATGATATTGTTAGTATAAATCAATCGGCTTTTGTTCCAGGGAGGCGAATTTCGGATAACATTCTGTTGACGCAAGAGCTAATGCATAATTATCATCGAAATGTGGGTCCTCCTAGGTGTGCATTTAAAGTGGATATTCAGAAAGCCTATGACACTGTTGACTGGAGATTTCTGAAAAGTGCTTTGCTTGGCTTTGGGTTTAATGACAAGATGATTGCATGGATAATGGTTTGTGTCTCGACTGCCTCTTTTTCTATGTGTGTCAATGGTTCTGTGCATGGCTTCTTTCAAGGTAAACGAGGTTTACGGCAAGGGGATCCAATCTCCCCTTATCTTTTTACCTTAGTTATGGAGGTTTTGACGGCTATTCTTCACCATGCGGTTCGTATTGATTCGTCGTTTAAGTTTCATAATAAATGCGAAAAACAGCAGATTATTAATCTTTGTTTTGCGGACGATCTGTTCCTTTTTTTTTGGGTAAAGGGTTACCCCGGTGAATCTATTATAAACCGCCAATAAGTACAAGTAGTCAGGATGAATTCCACACTAGTTCATATACAGGACATGCCCCATATATGTAAGCCAACAATCATAAAAGAACCTATGACATCACATCAAACCTAGCCTACTACACATCATGCAAAGATATCTAGCAGACAAAACAATACATAACCAAAATCTTCAACCTCCATAATCGAAGATGAAGTTGCCACGAACCGGCAGCCCCTTTAGACGAACCAAAGACAAACTAACCATTGGAGATCTTTGTGGAAGAGGTGCTTGCCCCTGTACTAGAAGTCGAAGGATATTTACCCGAATCTTTGGTTTCATCATAGACAACCTCAACCCCGTCCTCATCTAAATCCACATGAACCTGTCTACCCCCTTTATTTCTATCTTGAGTTGAAACACCCCGTCTCCCAACACACTCGAGAGCAGAAAACGGATTATGAGTTTGGATTTTATGGGAAGTAGAAACCTGCTGAGAACTAGCGGCCTTTTTCTTCCTATCCACCGGTCTGTATTCAAATTTAGGCTTCTGGTTATTAACTTGAAAGCCATTCTTCTTTGCACTCTTCTTAACCGGAACTTCAGTAAAACCATCCTCATCTACTATTGGCCTGTTAATAGGAGTTTTGGATGTTGAGCCAATACGTGTAGGACATTCCTCAGAATCATGCCCAAACACACAGCAGTGAGTACATCTCGGAGGTTCCCATTCATACTCCACCCGAATAGTCTCGGTAACATATTTGTTCCATCCAATTCAGGAATATCCATGGTTACAGTGCCTTTCAAATCCTGATCAGCTGATATTTCAATGAGAGCCCTAGCATAGCTGCTCCGTCCCCAAGCCTCATTACACATATCAACAGTATACGAATCCAGCCGCACAGGAGATCCAATTTTTGAAGCCAGCATGCTTAACCCATCATCAGAATAAGCCACTAGAGGGACGTCATGTAACTTCACCCAAACTGCAACCTTTTTCAACTCTTCTTTTTTAAGGGTGTTTGTTGGGGGCCAAATGTTGAGAAACAAGGGTTTGTTACGGATCATCCAAGGACCACCTTCAAGAACAGCGTCCATTCCCTTTCTATCTTCAAACTTGAAGAAAAAGAACCCATTTGAATTCATCATCGATTTCTGAAGACCATGTTTCTTCCAATTTGTTCTCACAAAGTAATCAACAACCGGATATGCAATTCTATCCCCCAGGAAGTAACCATAAAGAGTGTTAGCTAACCTGTTGTTAACTTGACGAACAGAGTCAATCGGAAGCACTACATCCACACCATCCAATGAGGCATCTGAGATTAGCTTTCGAAAATTGACTTTCGGAACTTGGTTAGCCACATCATTGGTCTTCCTAGCACTTTCCTCTTCACTTTGAGCCTGATTTGGATTACCAACCCGCTTAGGACCACTCTGCTCAACCTGTTTGTTTAGAACGACATCAGCATACAAATGTTGTTGTACTCGAGCATTTTCACCCTGTTCCTGCTTTCGGACACGAGCCGGGCTGACATCATTTAGCGGGAGCACAAATGATACCTTTCGCCTATCAAAAACCATTGCATAATCCTCATCTGGTGAATCCGAACAGCCAAGAACGTAGTCAGTATCATTCAGCGGTAACATGAACCGAACCTTCTTATTACCCACTTCTGAAACCGTAGGAATTTGTGAATTCTGTCTTGGCTCAAAAGGTTTTCCATCGATACTACGGATCTTTCTCACAAAAACGTTTGAATTATCCTCAAGTTGTTCATCCTTATCAACAGCCATATGACCAATCCCTAGTGACGGTCAACAGAAATTGAAGATATGATGGCTGAAAACCCTAGCAGCCGTAACAAACCTGAATATAGCCGAATCTGATGAACCCTAATCTGATGTGCAAAACTCTCTTTAATACTATGATAATTCAGCTGCAAAGCACCAAACAATCCAAACCAACCATCAAAACGTAAAGCAAACCAGAAACCCTAAACTAGCGAGAAACCCTAACCCATGAATCTCATAAATCTGATATACGAATTGGTTAATCAGGCTGATATACCAACGAATCAACAGTTCAACCAAGGGAATTGCGGGCGGCGATAAAGAGAACAAAAAAAAACCCTAGACAAAATCGATCAGATCCTTACCAGAATTCGTATTAGATGTAAGACTCTAATGACTAATCTGATTAAGAAATCACGATGAAAGAGGTAGAGTTGCGTGAAGATCAGTAATCGCCATTGCTAGAGAGAGTATTAGGGTTGTGACCAGGATGCGAGTTTTTCGATCTGTTCCTTTTTGCTAGAGGAGAAGTTAATTTGCCAGGTGTATAATGTCATCTCTTTCTAAATTTACTAAGATGTCGGGATTACAGCCGAGTAACCAAAAGAGTACGATATTCTTTTGTAATGTCAATGGCCATGTAAAAAAATGCTATTTTGGAGCTTATGCCTTTTGTCGAAGGTAATTTGCTTGTAAAATATCTGGGAGTGCCCTTGATTTCTTCTAGGCTCGGTTATAGCGACTGTCGAGTGCTTGTGGATAGGCTTCAAAAACGTATAACTCATTGGAGGAACAAGTTGCTTTCGTTTGCGGGTAGGCTACAGCTTATAACTTCTGTTCTCTCAGCTATGCACATTTATTGGTCATCTGTTTTTATGCTGCCGAGTCGTATTGTTCTCGAGCTTGAAGCTTGTATGCGTAATTTCCTATGGTCTCAAGATAGTTCGTATTCTAAAGGTAAATCAAAAGTTTCTTGGAAGACCGTTTGTACTCCGAAGTATGAAGGAGGGTTGGGAATTAGACGTATAGGGGATACGAACAAGGCTCTTATGTCTTATCATATTTGGAGCATTGTATCTAAAAGGGATTCTTTATGGGTGGATTGGGTGCATAGTTACAGGTTGAAAGGCAAGAGCTTCTGGATGTGCAAATCCCCAGCTAATTGTTGTTGGTCTTGGAGAAAGCTTGTGCAATTGCGGCCTCTTATTAGAAATCATTTATGGTCGGATTTAGGTAATGGCGCTAACACTTCGGCTTGGTTTGATTACTGGAGTGATATAGGGCCGCTTGGGGATTTTATTTCGCCGAGATCTATTACCGATGCAGATTTTAAACTAGATGATTCTGTGGCTAACATCTACTCGAATGGTTCTTGGGCGTGGCCTTTGGCTTGGAGAGATCTTTTTCCGGTTCTCATTCAGTTAGATCAGGTTCAGTTAACCCCAATGAAACAAGATAGATTGCTATGGAGAGATGGCAGCGAGACTATGGAGTTCTCCTCTTCTTGCGTGTGGCACTCGGTTCGGTACACGGCTCCGGAAGTGAATTGGTGTAGGATTGTTTGGTTTGCGCAGTCTATCCCCCGTCATGGTTTTTTGATGTGGCTGGTCCTTAAAGGTAAACTTTTGACTCAAGATAAAATTCTAAAGTGGGATCTATCGCGGAGGAAGAACATGAATATGATGTGTTGCATGTTGTGTTACCAGAATTATGACTCTCATCCGCATTTGTTTTTTGAATGCAATTATTCGGCTCAAGTGTGGTATAAAATTCGAAACAAGGTAAACATGGGTGATGTTAGTCCCAAGTGGCAAGAGATAGTGGATTGGTTGCTGGCTCGGGTTCGGTCTAAATCGGCTAGGAACTATATCGCCAAAATTCTGGTTGCGGCTGCTGTGTACTTTATTTGGCAAGAAAGAAATGCTAGAACTTTTAAGAATCAATTGAGACCTCCGGAGAAAATTAGTGAAAGATTATTTTAAATACGGTCTGATACAAGCTGATGGGAGCCAAACTAAGGAACACCTCAAGTGTGCGGAGACTTCTCGAAGAGTGGGAGATTCGTGGGAAGCATGATGAAGATGATGGCGGCTGATTAGTTTTTGATTTTCGTTCTAGATATTAGTCTAGTTGTGGTTTCTTTGCTTTTCTGTTGGATTGTTTCTTGTTGATCCTTATTTTACTTTCATGGGGCATGTCTCATGATTGAACTAGTGTAGGCATTCTACACTACTTGTTTTTTGGTTTGTGAATATATAGAATCACCGGGGTAACCCTTTACCCAAAAAAAAGAGCATATGCAACAGAAATGCAATGTAAAACAATGTACTAAGTATGCACACAATGGGCGTACGTAGCATGAAATGTATTGTAAAGTGATGTACTAAGTATGCACACAATGGGCATACATAGCAATAAATGTAATGAAATCATGTACTATAAATGTACTAATGAACATAGCAAGTATATGATGTGAAAACAAGAAAGCATGAAAGTAACAAGTAGGCACATGTGTTTCACCCCAAAACAGTTTGGAAAACAGTAAAAGAGGGGTCTGTGTACTCACCTGAGATTGCTTTGAAGTCCTTGTATAACAACCAAATAATGCTAGAGATCACGGATATCAAACGGCACCTAATATAGGTAACTATGTTAATATACCGGACCTAAATCGGAGGATTGGATAGGATGCGGGTTCGTAAACCAAACGAGTATGGAGACTCGTGTAATATGGTTTAACAAAGCCCACATACTAAAGTGAAACTTAACCTAAGTGCTTACGACCCATTACGACCCGTTTTGGTAGCTTATGCTACCTTAACGCGTCGTTCGCGTAAAACGCGCTTGGAACGCCTAACGTCGTGACCATAAAGTATAACCTCGGAAGGTTATTCCCTATACAACTATGGTCACCTAATGTGTTTGGTCGGATCCTAAAGATCGACCAAATGGGTCGGTTCGAAAGTATAAGCGATTGTTTAGATTGCTTACCTTACGACCCTATATAAGCACTATACTAAAAGTGACGAGCTAAGCATGTTAGAACATGCTTAACTAAGTTTAGAAAACAGGTTTGGTATCAAAACAAACGGTTTTGATACCTATGTGTAGTTTGGTTACAAAATACGCAAGAATGCGCATTTTGGCCGAAACTACGACTCGTCACTGAGCCTAGATAACGTGGTAATCAGTAGGTGTAGTCACTAGGGACTATAACCATCGTGATCACGCTCACGTTATGAAGTTCGAACGAAGTTCGTGTTGACCATAACCTGGTCAACGCAGAAAGTCAAACAAAGCTTGACTTTCGGACTCGAAAAGTGAATAAAAGAACAAAAGAACCCTTACGAAGGGTCCCCGAAAGCTAAACTTGATCCAGGAGCTCAGGTATGAACCTATGGCATCAACTTAGAGCTCTTTGATCAGATTTGTGGGTTTTACACCAAATGGGGGGGGGGGCGGTATTTATAGGATATGCAAGACCGTTAGGATCGTTTCTTGAATATCGTGCCTCGATCTAACCCGTACATTTGTCGCAATGTTGTGGTGGCTTATTTTGCCCCCACCATAGGGATTTGACACGTGGCGTTGCCCTTTGGAGGTTTGAAAGGTTGCTGCAAGTGGATTAAAACATTAAATCTGGTCTAGGAGGCTGACGCGACCCATGTAAGAGTTCACCCTGGGCTTACGCGGGCCGTCTGGGGGCCCAGATCAGAAAACAAGTTTCAGAATGACATTTTAGGTCCCTGTTGTGGTTTAGGGCCATTTCCAACATGTTTAATGCCCGTTAAGCCATCTTTAAGGCCCTAAAATGATGCTTAAACATTAAGGACATGAAACATGCTCAAAAATATGCCGGATGTTGGTTTGTTTGGCCGTACGATCGCGATGTTTGCTTAATTACGACGGAATGCGCATAAGCGCGAAAAACGATCCAAATTGCGCGACGAATGGATTTTTCTCATGCCAAACACTAAGGCATAATATTATAATGCTTACATAAATTTTTGGATGTCCGGATGTATTTAGAACGTAAGTTATGCGCGAAAGTGCAAACTTATGCACTTTTGACACTTTTAGTCCCTGAATGATCCAAAAGTTTATTTTAGCACACCGAACACCTCAAAGCCTATTTCTAAGCTATGTAAAGGATTTTTAAGGTGTGTTTAACTTATGGTCATGTTCCGGAATGTCTATTACAGTTCAAATTGGCATACTTTCGCAGTTTGTCAAATTTAGTCCCTGTAAGCGAATTAACTTGATTTTGCCATACCAAAGCCTTCAAAACTTATTTCTAAGTTATGTAAAGGTTATTTAAGGTATGTTAAGCATATTTCACTATTCCGAAGTGTTTGTTGCATTAAACTGGTTATATTTACGCATCAGCGCGTGTATAACCTTCTAGAGAGCGATTTAGAGCTTAAAATCGAACAAGAGTTGATATGTGCCAAAGATACACATTTTTATACAGATCCAAGTATGAAATACAATATTTCATTGGCTTGGTATTTGTTTGATGGTCTCAGTGACCCAGGTGTCACAGTCTCCCTTACTTTTGGAAATTTCATCCCGAAATTTTATTCGTAGGAGTCCATCTGTGACTTTGTGTCAAGTAACCACCAGATATACAAGGCATAATCCTGTCATTTCCTTGACGAGTATTCTTCAGAAACGGAAATGAAGGAATAAACAAACAGGGATTCATTTCCTCAACGGACAATATTCAGAAACGTAAAATGAACTTACGGAGTCATTTTCAACGGGTGCTTCATCAGAAATGGAAATGAAAAGGATAATCAAACGGATATTCATTTCCTCAACGGACAATCTTCAGAAACGAAAATCAACAAACGGAGTCATTTTCAACGGGTGCTTCCCCAGAAATGGAAATGAAAAGGATAATCAAACGGATATTCATTTCCTCAACGGACAATCTTCAGAAACGAATATCAACAAACGGAGTCATTTTCAACGGGTGCTTCCTCAGAAATGGAAATGAAAAAGGATAATCAAATGGATATTCATTTCCTCAACGGACAATCTTCAGAAACGAAAATCAACAAACGGAGTTATTTTCAACGGGTGCTTCATCAGAAATGGAAATGAAAAGGATAATCAAACGGATATTCATTTCCTCAACGGACAATCTTCAGAAACGAAAATGAACAAACTGAGTCATTTTCAACGGGTGCTTCCTCAGAAATGGAAATGAATAGAGTTAACTTCTAGGCACATGACAAAGCTCGTTGTGGTTTCTGTGCACTAAATTCCATAATTATGTATGCATCCATAATTACGTAATTCCTTGCATAGTCCGCACAGTTTGTCTTGTAATGTTTAGGGGAGGAAAATCAAACCTGTGATGAGGGTGACTAGACTACCATAGGGTCCTTTTAATTAGATCGACAGATGATCTCTTTAATTAGACCACCAAGGAGTCTTTCCAGCTATATCATCACATGATATTCCTAACCAGATTTTTGGATCAATCTGTTTAACTAGACCACTCAAGGGGTCTAATTATGGAGTAGTACATTATAATCCCTTATTCGTAGATATGGAAGATTCTACGAGGATTTGGATAAAAAAAAACTTGGATTACACCAAAAACATAAAAAGGAACACATAAGCACATAATCACATAGTTGTTTAACTTGGTTATTAATTTGTTATCGATTGAGAATGGATATGGAAACCAGTCGATGGGCTACAATGTCCTCTGGGATCTATCTGAAAAGATAGGAAGATGTCCCAAAAATTCAATTTTGTTTTCAAAGAAACGTAGTATTCAAATTAAGGAACACATCAATTTCAGGATTTACGGAAATACCCCTAGGTACCCTATTACGGATTTACAGTGGTACTTTGGGTATTCGTCTCGCGTTGCAACTTGCGCCTTGTACTTCGTTTCCTTAGAAGAAACGGGTACTTAGGAATTTCGTGGGAAATACAAGGGATCATAGAATGGGAGAATTTTGGGGGTAGTTTGTTCTTCAAGGAATACGGTTCCTTGGTTGTCGGTATTTTAAGGGATATGTTGTTTATACCTGCAACCACATAAATACATTGCAATGTGTCACGACCCCCGACCCCACCCTGACCAGAATCGGGAGCTGCGAGCAGTCAAGTGGTACCGGTGATTATTTTGAAAAAACATTGCAGCGGAAATTTCATCAGGACCGTGAGTTAGGAAAAATATCAGAGTTTAAAAACACCGGATTTTATTTAAATAGATGGAATAAATTCCAGGTTTTACAAAGGTAGCTTTTAATACGGGATAAACCCCAAAAACAATATTTCTTAAGTTGATTTAATTAATAAAATAAGCCACTTCTTGAAGTCCTTTGGATCCAATCCTTACTCCAATATACTGTAATTACCTGAAACGCGTTTTAAAAAGGTTTTGTCAGCGGGAAATACTGAGTGAATCATTCTATTTATTTAAAATGACTCGTTTATTATAATTTACAGTATTAAGAGTTTTTACATATGTTTCTGATATCTACCAACTACCCACAGTATTTGTCACTCGACCGGATCTGTGACTGTGGTCATATCACCATTGGTTGCCCCAATGAATGACGTATATCACTAAATTTTAGGTTCGCCCACCTAAAGTGATAAAAATAGTAGTAATGTGCACAATACCCCACATACTGGCTGTAATTTGGTGATTACATAAACTTAATCACTGTAATTATAATTCTGAAAATAATTTGGAGTATTGTAAAACATTTGATAAAAAGATAATGACTCACTTTATGTGAGATTGAGTTATCAAGCTTCTTGATTCTACTTCTTCCGATAATTAAGCATGCACTTTATTATTCTGGATCTTCTGATGATTTAATAGTTTGTTTGATTGTGAGTGTGTGGTTGGGAGTATTATGGTAGTTAAACATATAGTTTAACAGAATGGAATACGTATTTGTGTAAAACCCAAATCAAACCTTAACGGTAGTCACGAGATTCGAACCTTAACAAATTTCACAAAGTATAGTCTTATTCAGACAGTACTTTGGTATCCATTTAATGAACTCACAAAGTATAGTACTTTGGATTCCGTTCAACGAAATTCACAAAGCACAACATGTGACATTCGTGCTTGTAATCATTGTAAACAGTTCAGTTATCAATGAAATAAAGTTATTTGATCCCTATGTTTGTTTGTTTATGTTTGATGGTTTTCATATTTTGACTTTTATTCGATTTCAAACTCTATATCGCTTTCTGGAGAATTATACGCAAACTGGTGCGAAAACGTAGTCAGTTAAAAGCGACAAATACTCCGGAACACCAATTTATGCTTAACATACCGTAAATAACCTTTACATAACTTAGAAATAAGTTTTGAAGGCTTTGGTATGGCAAAATCCAGTTAATTCGCTTACAGGGACTAAAATTGACAAACTGCGAAAGTATGCCGATTTGAACTGTAACGAACATTCCGGAACATGCCCATAAGTTAAACACACCCTAAATATCCTTTACATAGCTTAGAAATAGGCTTTGAGGGGTTCGGTGTGCTAAAATAAACTTTTGGGTCATTCAGGGACTAAAAGCGTCAAAAAGTGCATAAGTTTGCATTTTCGCGCATAACCTACGTTCTGAATACATCCGGACATCCAAAAATTTATGTAATCATTAAAATATTATGTTTTAGTGATTAGCTTGTCAAAAATCCATTCGTCGCGCAATTTGGACCGTTTTTGCGTCCGTTACGAATTCCGTCGTAATTAACCGAACAACGCAATCGTACGGCCAAACGAACCGACATCTGGCATATTTTTGAGCATATTTCAAGTCCCCTATACTTTAACTTCATTTTAGAGCTTAAAAATGGGTTTGACGGGTTTTAGAAGTGCCAAAACACGTCCATACGCGCACAGGGGTCAAATCTGCCAAAACTGAAAGTTAGCTGGTCTGCAGGTCCCTTACGGACCGTATGGGGTTGCTTACGGTCCGTAAGCCCCTCCCAGATCAGCAGAAATGCTTTCCAGCCATTTCCAGCTGTTACACACTTATGCACATGGTTTCTCCTAAACTATGGGCTGGTTTTGGGTGCCAATGGTTTTGTAAATCAGTGGGTACGAGGTGTACGGCTCAGATTTAACGCTTGGGGAACAAGAAACGATCTTAACGGCTCCATGTTTCCTATAAATACCCAACCCCAACTTCATTCAAACCCACTTGATTCTGAGATTTTCTCTAAGTTGGAGTTATAAACACTTCATACCTGAGAAATACTCGGAAATCAATCTTGCGGGGACCTTCTGTAAGTATTCTTTCGCGTTTTTCGTTCGTTTTAGCGTTAAAGTCAAACTGTGTTTGACTTTCTGCTTTGACCAGTTTATGGTCAACGCAAAGTTCGTTTGAACTTCATAACGTGAGCGTAATCACGATGGTTATAGTCCCTAGCGACTATACCTACTGATTACCACGTTATCTAGGCTCAGTGACGAGTCGTAGTTTCGGCCAAAATGCGTTTTCTCACGTATTTTGTAACCAAACTACTCTAGGGTATTAAAACCGTTTGTTTTAATACCAAACCTGTTTTCTAACTTTACTAAACATGTTCTAGCATGTTTAGCTCGTCGCTTTTAGATTCGTGCTTGTTTAGGGTCGTAAAGGTAAGCGATCTAATCAATCGCTTATGCTTACGAACCCGACCCATTTGGTCGATCATTAGGATCCGACCAAACATTTTAGGTGACCATAGTTGTGTGGGGAATAACCTTCCAAGGTTATACCTTATGGTCACGACGTTTAAGTAGTTGTATGATAAGTAGTTCTTATGCCTTAGGTAAATTACCAAAATACCCTTTTTGCGCCAAAATTCATTTTAAGCCTATGTAACATAAATTTTGACATCTAAACTGATTTAGCAACAATATTAAGGCATAACTTGCTTGTCATAGGACTAGTTAAGCATTCCGAACGCGTTTTACGCGAGCGACGCGTTAAAGTAGCATAAGCTACCTAAACGGGTCGTAACGGGTCAAAAGCACTTAGGATAAGTTTCGTTTTAGTATGTAGGCTTTGTCAAACCATATTACATAAGTTCCCATACTTATTTGGTTTACGAACCCTCGTACTACCCGATCCTCCGATAGGTCCGTTAATTAATATAGATACCTATATAGGTGCCGTTTGATTTCGTGATCTACTAGCATTGCTTGGTGGTTATCCTACGATTTCTAAGCAATCTCAAGTGAGTACATAGTACCCCTCTTTTACTGTTTTTTCAAACATTTTGGGGTAAAACACATGTGCCTACTTGTTACTTTCGTGTTTTCTTGTTTTCACATCATATGCTTGCTATGTTCTTAGTACACTTATAGTACATGATTTCATTACATCGTTTTGCTATGTATGTTGACTGAGCATGCTAGCACATTGATTTACATTACATTGTTTTGCTATATATGTTTACATGGCATATTAGCACATTGTTTTACATTACGTTTTTGCTATGTATGTTTACTGAGCATGCTAGCACATTGTTTTACATGACTTTTCTACTTTGTATGTTTACTTAGCATACTTAGTACATTGTTCTCACATAACTTGTTTACATTTGGTATGACATTTGGTTTGCATAAACGGTTCTTTACTACATTCATTAACATTAGCTACGCCGCTCGGTAGTAAGTAATGGTACCATAGGACTTGACAAATCCCGTTCCTGACATCCTGGGTTGGTTTGGATGAAAGGAATGACTGAATCCGTGAACATTTTACTTTGATAACCTTTACTCTAAGGTTATCCTGCTGTCTCAAGGCTTGAATGTAATGCGTTAACTTACCACATAAATGTTTGTATCGATAAAACAAGCTTTTACTTGGCAAAACATAACTTTTTGATTTATTCAAAATACTTTGTTTTGTTCCTTTTTACTTATGGTTAAGTATTCTTATTTTGTTACTTACCATACATAACTTTTGCTTACACATACTTAACTACATGACTACATTTTGGGTTTTAAACATTGACAATGGTTTAAACAAGAACATTTGATGATTGGTTTGAACATGAACTATATACTTTGGCGGTTTAATTAAGTGACTTAAGTAACGATATGTGTGTAGTATGCTACAAGCATGGTGGATACGCCGCTGGTACTTCCTATATATAAGTGCTTGTATTATATTACATGACATACCATTATTTAAATCATTCAATTTTGGACTTATACATTTTTGCAAATAACATATTTTCACAAGACTTTGCTTTACAAAACAATTTATTTCATACAACTTATTTTTTTACTTGGTTATTCTTTTAACCATACATCATTCTTTTATACATACATATTAACTGATTTTTATCACTTTTCAAACATTTTATAAGCAAACATTTAAACTGGATTCATGACAAGTTTTCATTAAACATTTTCTTAAACCTAAGTCATGAATCCTATTTTCACAAAACCTATGTATCTCACAGGCATTTTTATGCTGACGTACCTATTTTCACATGTGTTTTCGGGAGCTGTTGCTTAGGATGTTGATCGTGACACGCTAGGGTGGACTCGGGCCTTAGTGACATAAAACAGATCTAGACTTAGATTAGCTATGTGATGTACTTTTGTTTTCTTTTTAAGACAATGTAACGTGTTGGTTCTTGTTTCAAACAATGTATTCCACCATTTGGTTATGAATAAAATATTATTTTGATTACCTTGGTTGTGGAACAATAATTCTGTTACAACACTCCCCGACGTTTCCGCCACGATTTGATGTTTTACGTGGTCGGGGTGTGACAAGTGGACAGACTAAAACGTGGCTGCTCTGGGCGAAATTGGCGATCTCTTACCCTAGCTTTCTTGTTCGTTTCGTTTCTTGCTGATCTTCTTCTTGATTGATCTGGGTTAGCAATTGTGGTTTTGTCGTTCCTTCTGAGTAAGGATACTAGACTTTACCGTGGTTTCTAATCTTTTGACGTCAGGATTAGGGTTAGCTTTTCGTTTTTGATTTCCTGCTAGGGTTTTGCTAAATTTCGTTTGGGTTGCTTGATCTTTTGTTTTGATTGCACGTTGCATGTTCTAGTTTTTTGTTTGTCATGGAATCAAGCCAGTTCAAATCGTCGGATATGGATGCAAGGCACGCCAAGCCGCCGGATATTCTGATATCCACGTTAAACCCTAATAAGGGTTTTGCTTCGCGAAATTTAAACATTGATGGTAAAACTTTCTGTCCACGTAGGGGGGTTTCGTCTGAAGTTCAACAAGGGCCGAAGATTGTTAACATAATAGATGAACTCACCAAGATTACAGTTCCTGTTGATATTCAAGTCGATGGCCAAGATGTCGCTAACCCTGTAGCGGTGCATTTGGTAGGTGAGAGTTCAAACCCTAATAATTCTCCTCAGGTTACATATGCAGAAAGGGTTAAACTCAACATGAAAGGGAAACGTGAGGTTAACTTCAGACTTCTCGAATCTACGGAGACAGTGGAGGAGGCTGATGTGGTTATCCCGAAAGAAGCAGTTCGGCAGGTACAAAAGAAATTTGAGAACGTTCTTTATGGTTATTTTCTGGGTGATAGATTACCGTTTCCGGTAGTTGATTATTATGTAAAGAACGTTTGGGCGAAGTATGGTTTTGTTAAGGCTATGATGAACTCTGACGGATTCTTCTTCTTCAAGTTTGAATCCAAAGAGGGTATGAATAAAGTTCTAGAGGGGGGTCCATGGTTGATACGTAAGATGCCGTTATTCTTGAACGTATGGGGACCGACAATTAGTTTAAAGAAAGATGGTATTAAGTCTGTTCCTGTTTGGGTTAAGTTTCATAATGTTCCTCTTGCTGTTTATACTGATGATGGTCTTAGTCTTCTAGCTTCGAAAGTTGGTATTCCCAAGAGGCTAGATGCTTACACAGCTGATATGTGTATTGATAATTGGGGTCGTACTAGTTATGCTCGTGCCTTGGTGGAGATAAATGCAGATAACGATCTAAAGAGTCAAGTAGTAGTGGCTATTCCAAAGATGGAGGAAGAGGGTTTTGTAAAGGAAAGCATAAGAATTGAGTATGAGTGGAAGCCTCATCGCTGTGACACTTGTCGGTTATTTGGCCATAATAATTCGTCTTGTCCGAAAAATCCTAAGGATAAAGCTAAACAGGTTATTATTGATGAGGAGGGGTATATTATGGATAAAAGGAAAACAGCTAAGCATGGCTTTCCACAGAAAAAACAGAAGCCGAAATTTGTGTACAAGCCTAAGTCTAACTCTAATGTTGCTAGCACGTCAGGAACGAAAGAACACCCGGAAGCAAAAAAAGTGTCCTATCATGTTGAAACTCAAAATAAGTTTGAGAGTCTTGCCGATGTTTCTTTGAAATCAGGATCTTTAGATGAGCTGAATTATGATGATCCGATTTATGAGAAGCCTGATGGCTCAGGGAGTAGTCAAGTTGAGAAGAGTTCAAAACAACTGAATCCGAGAATTGGTGAGGAGGAGGGATTTCTTGATCCTTTCCAAACGGAAGTTTCGTCATTTATGAGTCTGAATAAAAAGAAAGATAGTTCTGAGGGGGCAAGCACTCCCGTTGACATGGGTTTTTATGGATAGCATTGCTGCCTGGAATATAAGGGGCTTGAACCGGCCCCTGAAACAAAGGGAGGTTCAGCAAGTTGTTAAAGAAAATCATTTGAATGTTTGTGCTATCTTAGAGTCTCATGTAGAGGTTTCGAAGCTGTCGAAAGTGTGTGGTAGAGTGTTTAAAAAGTGGGAATGGACGTCCAATGGCGGGGTTTGCAACAAAGGGACTAGAATCATAGTGGGATGGAATGATGATCATATTCAGCTTATGGTGCTAGCTCAAACAGACCAGGTTATGCATGTTCAGCTTAAGTCAAAAATCGATTCCAAAGTATTGTTTGTGTCTTTTGTCTATGCCAAGAATACGTACCAAGAGCGACGAGTCTTATGGCAAGATATTTGCAAGCATAGTTTGGTTGTCAGGAACCAATCGTGGATAGTGATGGGAGATTTCAACTCGGCCCTTTATATGGATGATTGCTTGTATGGTTCGTCCACTCCAACGATTGGTATGAGGGATTTTTTTGAATGTGTTCAACATAATGAGTTGCTGGTACTTAATTTGTTGATTTATAAAATTTACCGGGGTAACCCTTTACCCAAAAAAAAAAATAATGAGTTGCTGGATATCCCAGGCCATGGCCTTCATTTCACGTGGAATCAAAAACCGAGAGATGGTATAGGTATCCTAAAGAAGATTGACCGGGTGATGGGTAATGTTTCTTTCTTGGACGATTTTCCGAATGCCCATGTGGTTTATCACCCTTACCGGTTATCGGACCATACTCCTTGTATTTTGAGAACGGCTAGTGAGGTTCGGCTAAAGCCTAAGCCTTTCAAGTTTGCTAATTTCATCGCTGATAAAGATGGTTTTAAGGAGTGTGTTATGGCTGAATGGAGCAAAAACATTGTAGGTATTCCGATGCTCTCAGTGGTGAAAAAGCTTCGGAACCTCAAACACCCATTGCGGATTCTTCTTCACAAGCAAGGTAATTTGCATGCTAAAGTTAATGATCTTCGAGCTAGTTTGGACGATGTTCATAAGCTGATTGACCATAACCCGTTTGATGTTGATCTGCGGGTCAAAGAATCAAATATTATCAAAGAGCTCCATAGCGCGGCGTATGATGAGGAATCGTTTGTGAAACAGAAGGCTAAGCTTGATTGGCTTAGTGCGGGAGACGGCAACACGACTTATTTCCACAATTTTGTTAAGAGTAGGAATGCAAGGAACAAAATTCATTCTATTAACGATGCTAATGGTAATCATTTTGAAGGTCCAGAAGTGGAACGTGCTATAGTTGATCACTATATGAATTTTTTGGGAATAGAATCTGCGGTTGAGGACATGAATCTTGAGGAGTTGTTTTCTAAAACCGTTAACCCAGATGATGCTAATCAAATGATTCGGCCTGTTACTCGTGAAGAAATAAAGGCTGCTATGTTCAGTATTGGAGATAATAAAGCTCCAGGGCCAGATGGTTATACGTCAGTATTTTTCAAGAAATCATGGAATATAGTGGGTGAAGAGGTCTCAGATGCGATTCTGCAATTTTTTGATAATGGTAAATTGCTTCAGCAGGTTAATCATACTATTATTGCTCTTGTCCCTAAAGTTCCTACCCCCTCGTCGGTGCTAGAATATAGACCCATCTCTTGCTGCAACGTCATTCTTAAATGTATTAGCAAAATTTTGGCAGATAGAATAAAAGGAAGTTTGGGTGATTTGGTGAATATAAATCAATCAGCGTTCATTCCGGGTAGGAGGATTTCTGATAATATCCTGCTCACTCAGGAGTTAATGCATAATTACCATCTTCATAAGGGAAAACCAAGGTGTGCCTTCAAGATTGACATTCAGAAAGCCTATGATACGGTTAGCTGGTCTTTTCTAAAGTCTATTCTAACCAATTTTGGTTTTCCAAGTAGAATGGTTGATTGGATAATGACATGTGTTTCCACTGTTTCGTTTTCTTTGAGCGTTAATGGGAACCTCTGTGGTTATTTCAAAGGTAAAAGAGGCCTTAGACAGGGTGATCCTATATCTCCCTATTTGTTCACGTTAGTGATGGAAGTTCTTTCGTTGCTGTTACAAAAAGCCGCTGATCAACATCCCGCTTTCAGATATCATGATAAGTGCAAGCAGCAGAAGATTATTAACGTGTCTTTTGCTGATGACTTATTCCTGTTTGTTAATCCTGACATGGTCTCTGTTAAAGTGATGCGAGATACCTTGGAATTGTTTACTAGAATTTCGGGTTTAACACCGAATCTAGCTAAAAGCACTATATTCTTTTGCAATGTCTCTCCTGTGGTCAAGCAGGAAATTCGATCTATGTTGCCGTTTCAAGAGGGAGATCTCCCCGTGAGGTACTTGGGAGTGCCGCTTATATCCACCAAACTCATGTATAAGGATTGCAAGATTCTAGTGGACCGGGTAGATAAAAAGATTGATCATTGGATGAATAAATCTCTGTCTTTTGCGGGTAGACTTCAACTGATCAAATCAGTCCTATCGGCTATGTACATTTATTGGGCTTCTGTGTTCATGCTTCCGGCTCGAATTATTGGTGATATTGAAAAGCGAATGCGGAATTTTTTATGGAGTGGGGGGCTGAATAAAGTTGCCCATCCTAAAGTGGCATGGAAAAATGTTTGCCTTCCTAAGTCGGAAGGGGGATTGGGTATTCGAAGGATTCATGATATGAATAAAGCTCTTCTCGCGAATCACGTTTGGAGTATTTTGCTGAAAAGGGAGTCGCTTTGGGTTAAATGGGTCCATTCCTACAGGATTAAGGGTAAGAATTTTTGGGTTATTCCCCTTCGGGGCAGCATGACTTGGGGGTGGCGGAAAATTCTTATGCTGCGAGCTTCTGTTCGTCAGTTTGTCTGGTATGCTATTGGTAATGGCCGGAATACGAATGCGTGGCATGATAACTGGTGCGATCATAGCCCTTTGGGAGATTTCATTACCCCAAGACGTATACATGGGGCAGGGTTTAATATGAGTTCTAATGTTGCAGATATTGTAAGTCATCAAAACGAGTGGGTGTGGCCGGCCTCGTGGTTTCAGTTATATCCGGCCTTGAGGAACCTAACGCCGCCAAGTCTTAACCAAAATGTACCAGATAGGTTGATATGGAAGGATAGACATGATAAGCGCAGGGAGTTTAGTGCGACTGAAGTTTGGGAGAACGTTCGCATGCGTGGGGAAGAGGTTCATTGGGCTGACCTGGTGTGGTTTTCTCAATGTATCCCTAGACACTCGTTTCACATGTGGCTCGTTATTAAAAACAAGCTGAAAACACAGGATCGAATGGGGATATGGGACGCTGGTAGTGCAACTAATTTAAATCTCATGTGTTGTCCGCTTTGCTGTAACGGTAAAGATTCTCGTGATCATTTATTTTTTCAATGCTCGTATGGGTTGCAAGTGTGGAATATGGTTAAAGATTTGGCTTACATGGAAACAGTCGATGCCAATTGGGACTCTATTATGAATTGGTTTTCACAAAATCCTTCGGGTAAGTCGTCAGAATTCATAGTTGGTAAAATGGTTGTTGCGGCTTCAACTTATTTTATATGGCAAGAAAGAAATAATAGATTATTTACTCCAAAGAAGCGGAATGCTACCTTGATCGCAAATATTATTCTCCATACAGTCCGCATGAAGTTGATGACATTCAAGCCAGGGAGAGGATCCAAGAGCCCGTTATTGTTACAACGGTGGAAGTTCCAAGTGAAGACTATGAGTATTGATCCAGGCTAGCGTGGTTTTGTAGTCTTTGGTTGTCTTGTAGTTGCCATTGTTTCGGCTTCTGGTTGTGTCTTTGATGTGGTTGTTTTGTTTTGTTTGGTTGTGCACGCTTGTTGGTTTTTTGGTTTTGCTAGTCTTGGTATGCCAAGTCTAGCCCTAGTGTGCTTCTCTGGCACACTCGTGTATTTCTTTTTTCTTTATATAAAATTCACCGGGGTAACCCTTTACCCAAAAAAAGAGTTGGTATCAGAGCCAATGGTTATAGGGAATTAGGTTATTAGTAATGCTCTGACCTATACTATAACCTTTCTAGGACCCCAACACAAGTTGTCTTGTGTTTAGATTTTAAAACATGCACTTCACCTATCCTTAGGTGATCACCAAAACAAGAACCCAGTTTTCTAAAACGATTTTTGAAAAACAATCTTCTATTTTCAAATGATTTATTATATGATTTTGAACCCTTCCAGTTTGATTTTTGGCCTTGTGCCTTCCAAGTTTTCAAAATCTCGTCAAAGTTTTGGGTTCTAAAATAGTGTGAACACGTGCAAACTGGAAGAGTGAATGCCTGTACCCTGAGTTTTCTGTCTAAGGCTAGAGTGTTCGTACAAATCCACATAATCGGACCAGTCACTCTTACCTGGGAACTCTTGGGGTGAGTGTTCACTTATAGGCGAGCATGTCTTCGCTAAGCATTATTTATGGACCCATTTACTTTGATTAGTCACTGTGTGTCATTTGTTTGCTTTGTGATACGGACAAATGACCACCATCCTTGCTTTGTTGATTTTGTTTCATCTCATTCTTTTCATCTAATCATCTCATTCGTTTCCTCTCATGTTTTCCTCTTTTTAGCATGCCTCCTCGACGCGAAAATCAGCTACCCAATGCCGAACTGGCAGAAATCATCGCACAGCATATGGCTGCTGCGTTCCCGAATCTTATTGCTCAGTTTAACCAAGCCAACATCAATCAGAATGCTCCTTGTAACTTCAAGAGCTTCAATTCGGCTAAACCACTCAAGTTCAGTGGTACTGAGGGGGCAACTGGGCTCCTTCAATGGTTTGAGAGCATTGAGAATACTTTTCGTCATGTTCAGTGTCCTGATAATCGAAAAGTCGAGTTTGCTTCTAGTGTTTTTCAGAAGAGGGCGTTGACATGGTGGAACGGGGTTATGAGAGATCGTGGTGCTGAAGTTGCTTTAGCACAAACATGGGCTGAGTTGAGGACTCTCATGATGAGTGAGTTTTGTCCTCGTCATGAACTGCGAGCATTGGAAAGGGAGTTCGATGATCTGAAGCAAGTAAGTGGTGAGCACCGGGCGTATACTGATAGGTATGAGGAGCTGAGTTTGTTATGCCCAACTATGGTTACCCCACTTGATAAGGCTATCGAGAGATACATCGATGGTCTACCTGACTCTGTGCAAGACATCGTTACCGGTAGTAAACCTACCACTGTTCGTCAGGCAATCGAACTATCTGCAACGCTGACTGAATCACAGATAAGAAAGGGTAAGTTGCATAGAAAGGATGACAAGAAGGGTAAGAAGCAGGAGTCTGACAAGAAGGATAGCAAGAAAGGTAAAAGCAAGAAGGGGAGTGATGTGGGTTCTTCGAAGGGTTCGAGGAAGCGGAAGGCTTCCCAGAGCTATGCCGTTACTACTCAGGCTCAAGCTGCTCAAAATCAGCCTGCGCAACCTCTTGCCAAGAAACCATACTTTGGCAATGCACCTTTGTGCAATAAGTGTAACGGATATCATCAACCACACCACCAGTGCCGTCAATGCACCAACTGCGGAAGACCTGGTCATCTTGCTGCTACATGCCGCATTCCTGTCAATCAGAATTGGGCAGCTCAGAACCCGGCTCAACAGGTTGCTCAGCCTCTTGCTCAGCAACAAGGTCAAGCAGCACGACCTCACTTCCCACCAGGCTCTTGTTACAACTGTGGGGATCTGACCCACTACCGTAACCAGTGTCCAAGGTTGATAAATGCAAACCCGGTTCAAGCTCAGGCTCGTGGACGAGCTTTTAACATGAATGCTGTTGAGGCGCAAGCAGACAACGAGGTGGTGAACGGTACGTTCTTTGTTAATAATCAACCTGCGTCTGTTCTTTTTGATTCAGGGGCCGATAAGAGTTTTGTGTCGTTATCTTTTGAGCCCTTGCTTCGCGTGTCTAGAACAAAACTAGGTAAGCCTTTGACAGTCGAAGTTGCGAGTGGTGAACCCGTTGTTCTTGATTCTGTTCTTCGCAACTGCCAGTTGAACCTTAACGACCATCTTTTTCCTATTGACCTCACGCCTATGCAACTTGGAAGCTTTGACATTATTGTGGGTATGGATTGGTTAGCCAAGCATCGCGCAGAGGTAGTGTGTTTTGAGAAGATTGTTCGAGTTCCGCTTTCGTCAGATGAGATACTACAGGTTCGTGGTGAGAAACCTGCTAGTAGCCTCAAACTTATGTCTTGTTTTCAAGCTCGGAAGTATCTGCGAAAGAACTATGTGGCCTTCCTGGCACATGTTACGGCAGATAAAGACCAAGGTAAGTCTATTCAAGATATTCCTGTTGTTCGGGATTATCCGGAGCTGTTTCCTGAAGAGTTACCTGGTCTACCCCCAGCACGCCAAGTCGAGTTTCGTATTGATCTTGTACCTGGTGCAAATCCTATTGCCAGAGCTCCATATCGTCTTGCACCTTCTGAGATGCAAGAGTTGTCTAAGCAACTTCAGGAGCTTTCTGACAAAGGTTTCATCCGTCCTAGCTTTTCACCTTGGGGTGCTCCCGTTCTTTTTGTCAAGAAGAAGGATGGATCCTTCAGAATGTGTATCGATTATCGTGAGCTGAATAAGCTTACCATCAAGAATCGATATCCCCTACCTCGCATTGATGATCTCTTTGACCAGTTACAGGGCGCTACTTGCTTTTCGAAGGTCGATCTTCGTTCTGGGTATCATCAACTTCGTGTGCATGAAGAGGATATTCCCAAAACAGCATTCCGCACTCGATATGGGCATTATGAGTTCACAGTCATGCCATTCGGTTTGACCAATGCTCCTGCTGTTTTCATGGACTTAATGAATAGGGTCTGCAAGCCTTATTTGGATAAGTTCATCATCGTTTTCATTGATGACATCTTGATTTACTCTAAGACACGAGCTGATCACGAGCGCCACCTTCGTCTTACTCTGGAACTCCTAAAGAAAGAGCAACTTTTTGCCAAATTCTCCAAGTGTGAATTCTGGCTTAAGTTCAATTTTTAGGACATATTGTCAACGGACAAGGTATTCATGTAGATCCCTCCAAGATCAGTGCGATTAAGGATTGGGATACGCCTACTACTCCTACTGAGGTTCGTTCTTTTCTTGGTCTTGCGGGTTATTACCGCCGCTTCATCGAGAACTTCTCAAAGATTGCAGTTCCTCTAACTGCTCTAACTCAGAAGAACAAACCCTTTGAATGGGGTTTTAAGCAAGAAGAAGCATTTCAGACCTTGAAGCAGAAGCTTTGTGATGCACCTATTCTGACTTTGCCTGAGGGCAATGATGATTTTGTTGTTTACTGTGATGCATCGAAATTGGGTCTTGGCTGTGTTCTGATGCAAAGGAACAAAGTCATAGCCTATGCATCAAGGCAATTGAAGGTACATGAGAGAAACTACACCACTCATGATCTTGAGTTGGGTGCAGTTGTCTTCGCTCTCAAAATCTGGAGACATTATTTGTATGGCACAAAATGTGTGGTTTTCACTGACCACAAAAGTCTCCAGCATATCTTCAACCAGAAGGAACTCAACATGAGGCAAAGACGTTGGGTCGAACTCCTAAACGACTATGATTGCGAAATTCGCTACCATCCTGGTAAAGCGAATGTTGTGGCTGACGCATTAAGTCGTAAGGAACGTACTGTGCTTCATTGTGCTCGTGTTCAATCTGCTATTCAAGCTCGATCTGATATCCAAGCACGCATTACTCAGGCTCAACAGGCTTGTGTTTCACAAGACATGATGGGTAAGGAATTACCCTATCACATTAAGCCTGATCTTGTGCTGAAGGAAGATGGATCGTATTATTTCATGGACCGTTTGTGGGTCCCAAGCCAAGATGATCTTCGCACTTTGCTTATGGATGAGGCCCATAAGTCTCGTTATTCTATTCATCCTGGCTCAGATAAAATGTATAAGGATCTTCGTACTCAGTATTGGTGGCCTGGTATGAAGAAAGACATTGCCTTGTACGTTTCTAAATGCCTTACTTGTCTCAAGGTCAAGGCTGAACACCAACATCCTTATGGTCTTTTGGAGCAACCTGAGATCCCAGTTTGGAAATGGGAAAACATTGCTATGGATCTCATTACCAAACTTCCGCGCACTAAGAAAGGTCACGATGCCATTTGGGTAGTTGTTGATCGTCTTACAAAGTCAGCGCATTTCCTGCCGATCCGTGAGAATCTATCTGCTGAAGATCTGGCTAAAATCTATGTGGATGAAATTGTATCTCGACATGGTGTTCCTTTGAACATTATTTCTGATAGAGATGCTCGCTTCTCTTCTCGATTTTGGAGAACCATGCAATCTTCTATGGGGACCCAACTCAATCTGAGCTCAGCTTATCATCCACAAACAGATGGCCAAACTGAAAGAACAATCCAGACTTTGGAGGATATGCTTAGAGCTTGTGTGATCGATTTTGGTGGTAGTTGGGATTCACATCTTCCATTGATTGAATTCTCCTACAACAATAGTTATCACTCCAACATCAACATGGCTCCTTTCGAGGCTCTCTATGGTCGAAAATGTCGTTCACCAGTCTGCTGGAATGAAATAGGTGAGGCTCAGCTTACTGGACCTGACCTCATTCTAAAGACAACTGACAAGGTTAAGAAAGTTCGTGATAACTTACAGGCAGCTCGAAGCCGTCAAAAGAGTTACGCGGACCAACGACGCAAGCCCTTAGAATTCCAAGTCGGTGATCGTGTATTACTTAAGGTCTCACCTTGGAAAGGTGTGATCAGATTTGGAAAGAAAGGAAAACTTGCACCTAGATACGTTGGACCATTCAAGATCGTCGAAAGAATCGGTAAGGTAGCCTACAGACTTGCATTACCTCCCGAACTTGGAAATGTTCATCCTACTTTCCACGTATCCAATCTCAAAAAGTGTTTAGCTGATAAGAACCTCCACATACCGCTTGACGAAATCCGTGTTGATAAAACACTACATTTTGTTGAGAAACCTGTGGAAATTATGGATCGTGAAGTCAAATGGCTTAAACGCAAGCGCATTCCGTTGGTTAAAGTTCGCTGGGAATCTAAACGTGGACCTGAGTTTACTTGGGAACGTGAAGATCAAATGAAGGCGAAGTATCCACATCTATTCTCACGAGTTTCCTCTAAACAAATTTCGGGACGAAATTTCCACAAGTAGGGGAGACTGTGACATCCGTGCTTGTAATCATTGTAAACAGTTCAGTTATCAATGAAATAAAGTTATTTGATCCCTATGTTTGTTTGTTTATGTTTGATGTTTTTCATATTTTGACTTTTATTCGATTTCAAACTCTATATCGCTTTCTGGAGAATTATACGCAAACTGGTGCGAAAACGTAGTCAGTTAAAAGCGACAAATACTCCGGAACACCAATTTTTTTTTTTTTTTGGGTAAAGGGTTACCCCGGTGAATTTTATAAATCAAACAATAAACACAGAAGTGTGGCTGAAGTACCACACCCAAACTAGCGTTGGTATACCAACACTAGAAACAAACATCCCAACACACACAACCAGGCACACAGGCCACAAACTAGAATCCAAAACAAACACAGCCAAAACTAGACAAAATGACTACAAACAAAGACAACTACACTAGCCGGGATCAAGCTCCAAGTTGTTATCAGGAATCTTCCATTTATCCACCAAGCACCCATTTTCAAATCGCCGTTTGAACTTGAGTGATAGAAGCCGCAATCGAACAGTAGTAATAATCTCCTGGGACACAACCATAGCCGTCCGATGGTTCCTAGAAAACAGCCTGCTGTTGCGTTCTTGCCAAATAAAGTAAGTTGCAGCCGCAACTACCAACCTACTAATCACATTATCAGGTTTATGAAGGGACGAATTATGATTCATCCAAGCCATAATATCACTCCAATCTCCATTAACATCTTCCATATTAGTGAAGCTCCTTACATTGTTCCAAACCTGCGAAGCAAATGAGCATTCAAAGAAGAGATGGTCCCTCGAATCCCTGTTGTAACAGCATAAAGGGCAACACATAAGATTCAAATTTGTTTCACTTCCCGCTTCCCAAACAGAGAGTCGATCCTGTGTCTTCAATTTGTTTTGAATAACAAGCCATATATGAAACGCATGCCTAGGAATGCATTGTTTGTACCAAACCATATTCCCCCATTGCACTTTACTTTCATGATGCCGAATATTATTCCAAACCTCCCAAGAAGAAAATGGACGATTATTCCCTTCCAAGTCTTTCAAAACCAACCGATCTCGGGAATTGCTACATAAAGTAGGCACCACTATGTTAATTAAGACTGGAAACAGGTTATACCAAGCAGTCGGCCAGTTCCACTGTCCATCATTAGACACCAGATCAGCTAAAGACGACTGCAAGCTGAATCCTGCATTAGCGATACGCCTAGGAGTAATAAAAGCACGAAGAGGACCGATGTTGCACCAAGTATCACTCCAAGCGTTTGTTTCAGCACCATTCCCAATAGATTTCCACATGAAAGGACGAATGAGGCTCCTACTAGCAAGAAGTTTCCTCCATCCCCATGTCATTCGGCCTCTACTAGGGATCTCCCAGAAACTATGACCCTTGAGCTTATAAGTATGAATCCAATGCACCCATAAAGAATTCCGATTGGATAAGATGCTCCAAACATGTGAAGATAAGAGGGCTTTGTTAACAGCCGATATACTACGAATACCCAATCCACCCTCATCCTTCGGAAGACAAACAACCTTCCATGCTACCTTTGGCTTCACAGTCTTATGGTAGTTTCCAGACCATAGAAAATCACGCATACGTTTTTCCAGTTCTGTAACTATTCTAGCTGGTAATAAGAATACCGTAGCCCAATAAATATGCATCGCCGAAAGGACCGAATTAACCAGCTGTAATCTACCTGCAAAAGAGAGAGATTTGGTCGTCCAGTTATCAATCTTCTTTTCCATTTTCTCAACCAGCACCTTACAATCCTTATACGAGAGCTTAGATGAAATTAGAGGAACTCCCAAGTAACGAACTGGAAGCGTACCCTCTTGAAAAGGCATAATGCTCAGGATTTCTCTTTTAATAGCTTGAGGAACATTACCAAAGAAGGCCGTGCTTTTCATCATATTGGGAATAAGGCCCGACACCTTGGAAAACCGATTAAGGGCATCTCTGATTATCTTAGTCGAAACAACATCCGCATTCACAAAGATGAACAGGTCATCCGCAAATGTAACATTTATAATCTTCTGCTTTTTACAATGAATGTGGTATCTAAATGCATCACTAGAGGTAGCTGCATTGTGTAACAAAAGCGAAAGAGCCTCCATAACCAAAGTAAATAAGTAAGGAGATATTGGGTCCCCCTGTCTCAATCCCCGTTTGCCCTTGAAAAACCCATGAAGATTACCATTAATGCTCAGAGAGTATGAAACCGTACTAACACACGTCATAATCCAACTAACCATTTTGGGAGGGAAACAAAACCTAATCAAGATATCCTCCAGAAAGGTCCAGCTGACTGTATCATACGCCTTCTGAATATCAATCTTAAATGCACATCTAGAAGGCCCAACATTCAAGTGATAATTATGCATTAGTTCCTGAGTAAGAAGGATATTATCGGAAATCTTTCTATCCGGAACAAAAGCAGACTGACTAATATTCACCAAAAAATCCAAGCTACCTTTGATTCTTTCAGTGATTATTTTGCTGATGCACTTATAAAGCACATTGCAACACGAGATCGGTCGATAGTCACTAACCGAATTTGGAGTAGTAACTTTTGGAACCAACGCTATAATGGTGTGATTGATTTGTTGCAGCAGCTTCCCATTATTAAAGAATTCCAAAATAGCTTTTGTTACCTCATCCCCGACAATCTCCCAAGAATTTTTAAAAAACGCCGAAGTGTAACCATCAGGACCTGGAGCCTTATTTTCACCAATAGAGAACATAGCACTTTTTACCTCCTCCCGAGTAACCTGACGGATCATAGAAGCTGCAACATTCGAATCCAGGACATTACTGAACAAGCCATTAACATCTAATTTCTCCACCTTATGCACCTTACCCAAGAAATCAGTATAGTGATCAACCAACACTGCATAAACTTCATCCCCCTTGGACTGATTGCCGTTAGTATCTTTGATTTGGAGGATCTTATTGCATGCATTCCTAGTTTTCACACAGTTGTGGAAAAATTTTGTATTTGAATCACCTGCCGCCAACCAGTCTGCCTTGGCTTTTTGCTTTAGAAAGCACTCTTCATCATAAGAAGCTGAACGAAATTCTTTAAGGCGAATAGACTCTTCCTCTCTAAGGCCAGCATCAAACGGATTAACATCTATAGTGTGACAACTCGTGATTCGAACCCACTTTGTGTAACGTATGTGAACGTTTTATGACTATATGAGCTTTGACGTATTGAATGCTTTGATGTATTGAATGTTATTATGAATGTATGTATGTCGTGTGCAATGTGTATTATGTGTATGTATGTATAGCCCAAACCGCACAACAGGATCCGAACGCACAATACTAGCTCAACGCACAAGCCCTTTGGGCCGTATAGCTTGCAACCGGATTTTAAGGCAGCCCATGTTTGGGTCGGCCCACTCCCCTTTCACGCAAACAAACACCCATAGGGACTTGTTTCTCTCATTTGTTACAAAATACCTTACACACACAAGAAACCCTAGCTCTTTCTCTCTCGCTCTCACAAACTCACGGCAGCCGGTTCTAGCACCTCGAAGACTTCTCGTTGTGATCGGTTCACCCACCTTCAATCGGTTAGTGTTTGCTTATGCTTTCTTGATGAATGATGTTATGTTATGCTTAGGTTAAACCGATTAGAATTGCATATGCGATGATAGGCTAGGAACTGTGTGTGATGTTCTTGTGAATGATATGTGTTTAGGCTTGAGTAAAGGTAATCGGCTATACATGTATTTTATTCGAAATCCGAATGGTTTGGTTATTATACTCATGAAATCAGCTTACATATGAATATGGATTTGGTTGTGTTAATCGGAATTCATACTAGGATTAGTTCAGGATGCTAGAATCAATTCGACTAAATGTTGTGATGCTTGTTCATGTTATGAATAAATGATGATTAGGGTTTGTGGAATTACATGTTACAAAGCCGTTTGATCGATGATTGCTTGAAAAGAAACTGTTGATTGAAAGGATAAGTTTGGAAACCTTGTAACTGATTGACTATAGTAACAATATTGCTTGAATTATGGAAATAAGATAACTGTTTGGCATAATTTCGGATCACACAAGCCTAGTCGCACAACATGGTTGCAATCACACAAGTTTGCCCAGTCGCACAAGGCATCTTGGTCGCACAAGATGTCTACACGCACAAGCAGGCCAGTCGCACAAGCTGATCTGGTCGCACAAGAGGCCCTGATCGCACAAGGGCTATCCAGTCGCACAAGGACCAAGGACTTTGTAACTGGGCCGTAGTCTTGGGCTGGGTAATGAAACTGGACCGCACAAGTGTTGTGATTTTTAACTAGTGGGTCGGGTATTATAGTTGGGCTGGACTAATCAAATCGTACAAGATTTTTACCGGATCGCACATGTCACTTAAATGTTCCTTGTTGGGCCGAGCAGGCTATTGGACTGTTTTGTTATTGGGCCGGATGCAAGGCCAATCGCACAACCCATTGTGGATCGCACAAGTCGTGCGGATCGCACAATAGGTTGGGCCGCTAAGTGTTGGGCTTTATCTTTGGACTATACAAATTAGACGTGATGGGTACTTGAATGCTACTGTCAATGTGATAACATGAATTATGTGTTGCCATAATCCATACGTGCTTGCAATGTGTTAGCTTATGTGGTACATGCGTGCAATACTTGAAAACAAAACCTGACTTGTATGGTAACCCTGTTAGGACGTGATTGACCAATCTTAATTCAAGTAACTTTTGGTATAATCTGCCGAGCAAACCAAGGTGAGTTCATTGCATTTCTCTAGCATGCGTCCCGGTGGTTTGGGACAACTGGTAAACATTTGGAAGGGAAACTCTGGGTAAACAATTACTAGGGTATTGGTTATTGTACATGGGATCGATCATTACCAATGCTTGGTTAGGAGCATTGGGGTTGTTAAGAGGCACACTCCTCGGATACATATGGGCACATTCCCTAGGGTATCTAGCATGAGCAACATCGTAACACAACATTGAATCGCATTAACATATACCTGGTAACACAACACGTTAACGAAACCTTGAACTCACCAGCGTAGTCTGACACACTTGTTTGCATGCTTGTAGGTCGTTAACTTTGGAACATGGACTTGCTATCTGGGACTGCTGGAGTGGTCATGGATCGAGGCGTTCGTATTATCTTATATTGATACATTGGTTTAAGTGTTATTACGAAACATTTGCTAAATACCTTATTATATGCTTCCGCTACACAACTTTTGGGAATTGTTATCATGTTTGACATTTTTATTGGTAATTAATAACATGTTTTATCTAAGTATTTACTATTAGTTCAATGTGATTGGTGGCTCGAACTCTGATGCGTAACACGCCTCGCGGGATTCCTGCAGGTGGTATTTTGAGGGTGTTACAGTTTGGTATCAGAGCCACTGGTTATAGTGAACTAGGTTTTAAAACGTTTTATAAAACCAGACTATAACCAAACAACTTCGAAGATCGATCATGACACTCAGCTCCAGATTGCAAGGTTCGTCTCTCTCTCACTTTATACATTACTTGCTTAGCAGTCACACACACTCACAACATATATGAAATGAAACATTAAACACCATAGTGACTTGATAGTGTGACACTACTCTTCGACTCATGTGAATCATAGACCTGTGATACCATCTGTTGTGTTGTTTGAACGGGGGAACTTCGAGCGCAAGCTAAGAGGCACTAAGATAAGCATGCAAATTGCCTTATTATTATGGGTGCACACTTAATAATAACGTGGGGTGCATGCAAGTCCCAGTGAGGCTTCTCGAGCGTGAGAAGGGTTCTGCCTTACTATGTGTGGACCTGGTAGTACGTAAATATCAGTATGGTACTTGACATCCATCTCGTTTCGAATTTCTGAATCGATTCATTTCCAACTATAGAATCATGAGTGGACGAGGACACGGACGTGGCAACATCAACATGACTCAGGCTGAGTTGACTGACTTAATCAATACCCGTGTGGCTGAGGCTTTAGCAGCCTATCAAGCTGGTACGGAATGTACCAAGTACTCTTTACTCTTATGCCACGTACACGTCTTTTCATTCCTATAATGTGTTTCCTTCCGTCATTTAGGTCAGCAAGCGCAACCCCACAACAACCAGCCTGCGTGCACATTCAAAATGTTTATGGACTGTAAGCCACAGACCTTCACTGGGACTGAAGGGGCTGTGGGACTTCTGAGATGGTTCGAGAAAGCAGAGTCTGTGTTTGCTATCTGTAACTGCCCCGCTGGGGACAGGGTGAAATATGCTGCGGGTACCTTGGCAGATGGTGCCCTAACATGGTGGAACGCCCAGGTACAGTTGTTGGGCATCGAGGCAGCGAATGCCACAACTTGGGAAGACTTTAAAGAACTGATCAGGGAGGAGTACTGTCCTCGGGATGAGGTCCAGAAGTTGGAAAACGAGTACTACAACTTGCAGATGGTTGGATCTGAAGTCGAAGCGTATGTGAAGCGATCGTATGAACTGGCCGACATGTGCCCGAACTTGTCCCGGCCTATGTCTCGGAGGATTGAGTTATTCATCAAAGGGTTGCCTCCGCGTGTGAAGAGTTTGGTCACTGCAGCCCATCTCAATGATTTAACACAGATTGTTCGACTGACTCATAAGATTGTGGACCAAGAGGTCGAGAGCAATTCGTTACCCCCGCGTATTTCGGCCACTACTGCTGCTACACCCACTGCCACTGCGTCCGCTAATGATAACAAGCGGAAGTGGAGTGATTATGACAAAGCATCCAGTGTTGGCCAGACTCAGAAAAGGCCAGACAACAGCAACCGCAACATCAGCCAGTCGTCTTCTGTCAATCAAGGCCAGGGAAGTGGCCACAGCCAGGGTTCGTATGCAGGGAGGAAGCCACGGTGTAACAAGTGTGGCTATCACCATTTCGGGCCGTGTGGTCGGACATGTAACAGGTGTGGTAAGGCGGGCCATGAGGCCAGGGATTGTAGGGCCTCACAACCCAAACACCAGCAGCAACAGAACCAGCACAACCAGAGACAACAGGGGCAACCACCCCAGCAGAACCAAGGTTTCAGGAAGGGGTGCTATCAGTGTGGTGACGAGGGCCACGTTAAGCGGGATTGCCCTCAGTTAAACCAGAACGCCAACGACAACAACCGCCCGAATAATAACAATGCTGGGAACAACAACAACAACAACAACAACGGCAATAACGGGGGAAATGGCGCTCGCGGTAGAGTGTTCCAGCTTGGAGCAGGGGATGCCAGGAATGACGGCAACGTTGTAACTGGTACGTTTCCTGTTAATAATCGTATTGCTTCTGTATTATTTGATTCGGGTGCCGATTGGAGTTATGTGTCCCTAGAGTTTAGTCAACGATTAGGGATAACCCCAACACCTTTAGAAGTTAAATAAGTAGTAGAACTAGCAGATGGTAAAACGATAGAAGCCTCGAATGTCCTTTTTGGATGCAAACTAGATCTCGTGGGTCGGGTGTTTGACATTGACCTCCTTCCCGTTACACTCGGTAGTTTTGACATAGTAGTAGGGATGGATTGGTTGTCTAAGCACCAAGCAGAAATTTTGTGTAAGGAGAAAGTTGTGCGTATTCCTCTCCCTGATGGGGAGTCACTGTTAGTTCAAGGGCATCGTAGTGGGACGATGGTTGGGATTATCACGGCCATGCGTGCACAACAGTATCTACAAAAGGGGTATCCTGCACTGTTAGCGTTAGTTACCAACGCTCAGTCTGAAGAGAGTAAGATCGAGGATCTACCAGTAGTGCGAGAATTCGCTGATGTATTCCCAGAGGAGCTACCAGGGTTACCTCCTCACCGTCAAGTAGAATTTCAGATTGATCTTGCGCCGGGAGCGGCTCCAATTGCTCGAGCCCCTTATCGGCTAGCACCTGGAGAGTTACAGGAGTTGTCCAATCAACTACAGGAGTTGTTGGATAGAGGTTTCATTCGACCCAGTTCATCGCCTTGGGGAGCCCCAGTTCTGTTCGTAAAGAAGAAAGACGGGTCATTCCGTATGTGTATCGACTATCGAGAGCTCAACAAGGTGACCATTAAGAACCGCTATCCGTTACCACGCATCGACGACTTGTTTGACCAGTTGCAAGGGTCAAGTTTCTATTCCAAGATCGACTTAAGATCGGGTTATCACCAGGTAAGGGTTAGAGAAGAAGATGTTCCTAAGACGGCGTTTCGAACACGCTACGGACACTATGAGTTTTTGGTCATGCCGTTTGGATTGACGAATGCACCAGCGGTTTTCATGGATCTCATGAACCGCGTATGTAAACCATATCTTGACGAGTTTGTTATAGTGTTTATTGACGACATCTTAGTCTATTCCAAGAACAAAGAAGATCACGAGTGGCACCTACGTCTCATCTTGGAACTTTTGAGAAGGGAACAGTTTTATGCGAAATTTTCTAAGTGCGACTTTTGGATTCGAGAAGTGCACTTCCTTGGGCACGTTGTTAATAAGAAAGGGATACATGTGGATCCTGCGAAGGTGGATGCAGTTAAGAATTGGGCGGCACCAAAGACTCCGTCTGAGGTGCGACAATTTCTTGGTCTCGCAGGGTATTATCGAAGGTTCATTAAGGATTTCTTGAAAATCGCGCAACCTCTCACCTCGTTGACACAGAAGAACACGACGTACTCTTGGGGAACGAAGCAGGAAGAGGCTTTCCAAGTTCTGAAACAGAGACTTTGCAGTGCACCGATCTTGTCGCTACCAGAGGGTACCGAAGATTTTGTGGTTTATTGTGATGCTTCGATTCAGGGTCTCGGTTGCGTGTTGATGCAACGCGAGAAGGTGATAGCTTATGCTTCTCGTCAGCTGAAGGTGCACGAGAGGAACTACACGACACACGACTTGGAGCTAGGAGCGGTGGTATTTGCGTTGAAGATCTGGAGGCACTATCTGTACGGTACCAAATGCACCATCTACACCGACCATAGGAGTCTTCAGCACATCTTCGACCAGAAAGAACTGAATATGCGACAACGACGATGGGTGGAATTATTGAACGATTATGAATGTGCCATCAAGTATCATCCGGGCAAGGCGAACGTTGTAGCTGACGCCCTCAGCAGAAAGGATAATGCACCTAGGCGTGTGCGAGCATTGCAACTCACGATCCAGTCTAACCTCCCTTCCCAGATACGAGACGCTCAGTTGGAAGCGTTGAAACCAGAGAACGTTCGAGCTGAAGCTTTACGTGGCTCGAGGCAACGACTAGAACGAAAGGGAGACGGTGCTTACTACGTAACTGGACGCATTTGGGTCCCATTCTTTGGCAACTTACGGGAACTGGTAATGGAAGAGGCACATAAGTCACGTTAGTCCGTACATCCTGGATCAGATAAGATGTACCATGACTTGAAAACTACCTACTGGTGGCCCAGCATGAAGGCTCATATAGCAACCTACGTCAGCAAATGTTTGACTTGTGCTAAAGTCAAAGCGGAACATCAAAAGCCCTCAGGTTTACTGCAGCAACCAGAGATACCCACATGGAAGTGGGAACAGATCGCTATGGATTTTGTGACAGGATTACCCAGAACTCAGGCTGGGAACGATACAATTTGGGTGATTGTTGATCGCCTCACGAAGTCAGCACACTTCTTAGCAATCAAGGAAACAGATAAGTTTTCTCAATTGGCAGCCATCTACCTTAAGGAAGTGGTTTCTAGGCATGGGGTGCCAACTTCTATCATTTCAGACCGAGATCCGCGTTTCACTTCAGAGTTATGGCAGTCAATGCATAAATCGTTTGGTTCCCAACTCGACATGAGTACCGCTTATCACCCGCAGACGGACGGTCAAAGCGAGCGCACCATCCAGACACTTGAAGATATGCTACGGGCATGCGTACTCGATTTTGGGAAAGGGTGGGAGAAGCACCTACCGTTGATAGAATTCTCCTACAACAACAGCTACCATTCAAGTATTAAGGCAGCTCCGTTCGAAGCACTGTACGGACGGAAATGTCGTTCACCTCTCTGTTGGCATGAGGTGGGTGATAGTCAGATCACAGGCCCTGAGTTTGTTCTTGAGGCATCAGAAAGCATTGTGCAGATCCGAAACCGTATGGCCGCAGCTCGCGACCGTCAGAAAAGCTACGCTGACAAGCGTAGTAAACCGCTGGAATTTGAAGTTAATGACCGCGTTATGTTAAAGGTTTCAACCTGGAAGGGTGTGGTGCGTTTTGGGAAACGCGGCAAACTAAACCCTCGTTATGTGGGACCGTTCAAAATTCTGGAACGAATTAGAAAGGTGGCCTACAGGTTGGAATTACCTGCTGAGTTGGGTAATGTCCATGATGTGTTTTACGTATCGCAGCTAAAGAAGTGTTTGGTTGATGAAACACTAGTAGTACCATTTCAAGAGCTGAAGATAGACGACAAATTGCAGTTTGTCGAAGAACCAATTGAAATCATGGATCGGGAAGTTAAAGTTCGTAAGCACAGCCGCATACCGATTGTGAGAGTTCGTTGGAACTCAAGACGTGGTCCAGAGTTCACGTGGGAACGCGAGGACCAGATGAAACTTAAGTATCCCCATTTGTTCCCCACAGATCAGGCAGAACCTAGCAAACTTAATGTTGATGCAACTAGTGAATTTCGGGACGAAATTCCCATTCAAGTGGGGGATGATGTGACACCCCAGGAAAACTAGTGAACAATATAGCTTACGTTAGTGAGTGCATACCAAATTTCGGGACGAAATTTTTTTTAGTTGGGGATACTGTGACAACTCGTGATTCGAACCCACTTTGTGTAACGTATGTGAACGTTTTATGACTATATGAGCTTTGACGTATTGAATGCTTTGATGTATTGAATGTTATTATGAATGTATGTATGTCGTGTGCAATGTGTATTATGTGTATGTATGTATAGCCCAAACCGCACAACAGGATCCGAACGCACAATACTAGCTCAACGCACAAGCCCTTTGGGCCGTATAGCTTGCAACCGGATTTTAAGGCAGCCCATGTTTGGGTCGGCCCACTCCCCTTTCACGCAAACAAACACCCTTAGGGACTTGTTTCTCTCATTTGTTACAAAATACCTTACACACACAAGAAACCCTAGCTCTTTCTCTCTCGCTCTCACGAACTCACGGCAGCCGGTTCTAGCACCTCGAAGACTTCTCGTTGTGATCGGTTCACCCACCTTCAATCGGTTAGTGTTTGCTTATGCTTTCTTGATGAATGATGTTATGTTATGCTTAGGTTAAACCGATTAGAATTGCATATGCGATGATAGGCTAGGAACTGTGTGTGATGTTCTTGTGAATGATATGTGTTTAGGCTTGAGTAAAGGTAATCGGCTATACATGTATTTTATTCGAAATCCGAATGGTTTGGTTATTATACTCATGAAATCAGCTTACATATGAATATGGATTTGGTTGTGTTAATCGGAATTCATACTAGGATTAGTTCAGGATGCTAGAATCAATTCGACTAAATGTTGTGATGCTTGTTCATGTTATGAATAAATGATGATTAGGGTTTGTGGAATTACATGTTACAAAGCCGTTTGATCGATGATTGCTTGAAAAGAAACTGTTGATTGAAAGGATAAGTTTGGAAACCTTGTAACTGATTGACTATAGTAACAATATTGCTTGAATTATGGAAATAAGATAACTGTTTGGCATAATTTCGGATCACACAAGCCTAGTCGCACAACATGGTTGCAATCACACAAGTTTGCCCAGTCGCACAAGGCATCTTGGTCGCACAAGATGTCTACACGCACAAGCAGGCCAGTCGCACAAGCTGATCTGGTCGCACAAGAGGCCCTGATCGCACAAGGGCTATCCAGTCGCACAAGGACCAAGGACTTTGTAATTGGGCCGTAGTCTTGGGCTGGGTAATGAAACTGGACCGCACAAGTGTTGTGATTTTTAACTAGTGGGTCGGGTATTATAGTTGGGCTGGACTAATCAAATCGTACAAGATTTTTACCGGATCGCACATGTCACTTAAATGTTCCTTGTTGGGCCGAGCAGGCTATTGGACTGTTTTGTTATTGGGCCGGATGCAAGGCCAATCGCACAACCCATTGTGGATCGCACAAGTCATGCGGATCGCACAATAGGTTGGGCCGCTAAGTGTTGGGCTTTATCTTTGGACTATACAAATTAGACGTGATGGGTACTTGAATGCTACTGTCAATGTGATAACATGAATTATGTGTTGCCATAATCCATACGTGCTTGCAATGTGTTAGCTTATGTGGTACATGCGTGCAATACTTGAAAACAAAACCTGACTTGTATGGTAACCCTGTTAGGACGTGATTGACCAATCTTAATTCAAGTAACTTTTGGTATAATCTGCCGAGCAAACCAAGGTGAGTTCATTTCATTTCTCTAGCATGCGTCCCGGTGGTTTGGGACAACTGGTAAACATTTGGAAGGGAAACTCTGGGTAAACAATTACTTGGGTATTGGTTATTGTACATGGGATCGATCATTACCAATGCTTGGTTAGGAGCATTGGGGTTGTTAAGAGGCACACTCCTCGGATACATATGGGCACATTCCCTAGGGTATCTAGCATGAGCAACATCGTAACACAACACTGAATCGCATTAACATATACCTGGTAACACAACACGTTAACGAAACCTTGAACTCACCAGCGTAGTCTGACACACTTGTTTGCATGCTTGTAGGTCGTTAACTTTGGAACATGGACTTGCTATCTGGGAGTGCTGGAGTGGTCATGGATCGAGGCGTTTGTATTATCTTATATTGATACATTGGTTTAAGTGTTATTACGAAACATTTGCTAAATACCTTATTATATGCTTTCGCTACACAACTTTTTGGAATTGTTATCATGTTTGACATTTTTATTGGTAATTAATAACATGTTTTATCTAAGTATTTACTATTAGTTCAATGTGATTGGTGGCTCGAACTCTGATGCGTAACACGCCTCGCGGGATTCCCGCAGGTGGTATTTTGAGGGTGTTACATATAGCCTTTTGGACCTCATCCAACTTCAACCTCAAAGAATTGACTCTTTCATGAAGATTACCTTGCTTATAAAGAAGTCGTCTAAGAGGAGACTTCAAATAGGTGAGCTTTTTAACCACCGAAAACATGGTTACCCCTTGAACCTCCTGACTCTAAGCGTTCGAAACACATTGGATGAACCCCTCCTTGGTTGCTAAGAAATTAGCAAACTTAAACGGTTTAGGCCGACTATGTTTAAAGCTGGAAAGGAAGAGAATGCACGGGGTATGATCCGAAATACGAAAAGGGTGAAACAACGCATAAGCATTAGGATACATATCCAAGAAGTGAATATTCCCCATGATCCTATCAATCTTCTTAACCACACCTATTCCTTGTTTCGGTTTTTGATTCCAGGTAAAATGCATACCGTGGCTCTTGATGTCAACCAACTCATTACTTTGGACACACTCATAGAACTCTCGCATGCCAATAGTAGTAGTAGAAGAGCCAACTATACAATCTTCCATAGATAACGCCGAGTTAAAATCCCCCAACACGACCCACGGCCTATCTCTAACAAAGTTTTTATGCATACATAAGTTTTCCCAAAGGTGTCTTCTGTCCTGGTACTTGTTCTCGGCATAGACGAACGAACAAAAAAGGATCTTGTCATCCGACTTAAGACGGGATTGCACATGAATAACCTGGTCAGTTTGATGGATCACCATAAGATCCACTATCTCCTTATTCCAACCCACAATAATCCTAGTTCCCCTTGAACAACTACTACTATTGGAATACCAATCCCAGTTCCTGAACACCCCTTTGCAAACTCTATCCAAATTAGAAGTGTTAACATGCGACTCCAAAACAGCACAAATATTAAGATGATTTTCAGTGATTAGTTTCCGAACCTCACGTTGTTTCAGGGGATGGTTCAAGCCCCTAACATTCCAAACCATTAAGCTACCCATTAACACCCTTTAGACCGGGAGTGCTTGCCCCCTCAGCTGGTTTTGAATGCATATCCGCAGCCATAAAGTCGGACATTTCAGTTTGAAGATCATCTATAACCCCTTCCTCATCATACAGACTTCGAATCGGCTCATTCTTATAGGTCAGGTCCACATCAGGAACCCCTTCCAACTTATCAGCACTAGAAAGCGCCTCAAACGAGTTCTGAATCTTTATATTGCTGTTGTTTTTACCATTACCTCCATTTACACCCGTACTCGTGCCTCCCTTATTAATAATCTCATCATCTTTTTTTGTTCCAGACGTACTAGCTCCAGGAGTACCGTTACCTCCATTAAAACCCTTACTCATACCAGCCCCAGACGGATTAGTTTTTTGTTTATACACAAATTTAGCCTTTTGTTTCTTCTGAGGAAAGACATGTTTAGCCGTTTTCCGTTTGTCAGTCACAAATCCATCCTGATCAATAGAAACTTTTTTTTGCAGCTCCGGTTCAATCTTCGGACACGACGAGACATCATGGCCAAAAAGGCAGCAAGTAGCACATCTTTTCGGTCTCCATTCATATTCAACCTTGACTTCCTCCAGAACATACCCCTCTTCAACCAACTTAGGAACGACTACAACGATATAATCTTTCAATTCCTTATCAGCTGAAATTTCAACCATAGCACGAGCAAAACTTGTCCTACCCCAATTATCAATACACATATCAGCAGTGTAATTGTCTAACCTCTTCGGGATCCCAATCTTCGATGCCAGAAGACTCAGGCCATCATCCGTGTAGACAGCAATAGGCACATTGTGAAACTTAACCCACACAGGGACCGATTTGATCCCATCCTTTCTAAGTGTTACTGCCGGGGTCCAAACATTGAGAAATAACGGGACTTTCCTGATAAGCCAAGGACCACCTTCAAGGACCTTATTCATACCTTCAGACGAATCAAACTTAAAAAAGAAGAACCCATTGGAGTTTTTTGGGTAAAGGGTTACCCCGGTGATTCTATATATTCACAAAAATAAACACAAGTAGTAAGGTAGCATCCTTACTAGTTCAAACATGGGACATACCCCCATGCAAGTAAAACGAAAAAAAGACAACTAGAAAAAGTTTGCCAAAATAACCACTAGCCAACAAACACTAGAACAACTAAACCGCCCACCTATATGGAAATTATTCGTTAGCCATCATAGTGTCAGCTCCATGCACGTCCCACTTCTCCAGAAGCTCCCGAACTCTAGCAATGTTCTTGAATCTAAGCCCCATCAACTTGTATTTGACACTTTCTAGAACCGCCTGGCACACAACATCAGGCGGTCTCGTTTGATTTCTGAAAAGCCGGTTATTCCTTTCCTGCCATATGGTATAAGCCAACGCTGCCACCGTCAATCTCGAGACCATGTGCTGAGCTGATTTAGAGCGAGAATGCACCCGAAGCCATTCAAAAATATTACCCCACGTTGAATCAACTTTCTCCATGCCCGCCTTGGACCGAACCATATCCCAAACTTGCGTGGAGAATTTACACTCGAAAAAAAGATGGTTATGAGAGTCAATGTTTCCATGACACAACAAGCAACACATCATATTCATGTTGTTACATCGAGTATAATTCCATTGGAGAATTTTGTCTTGGGTAAGTAACTTACGTCGGACAATAAGCCACATCAAAAATGCATGCCGAGGAACACATTGAGAGAACCAGATTATTGCAGCCCAATCCACCTCTTGCTCCCTTGTACGAATAGAATCCCACACGCCAGACGATGAGTGCTCATCCATAGTATCCCCATCTTTCCATAGAAGACGATCTGGAACATTTAAATTCCGATGTATGTGATCCAGCTGAATAAGGACGGGAAACATATCCCTCCAAGCAGCCGGCAAAATCCAAGACCCATCAGATTGAATATCCGCGACTTTTGCATTGAGAGAAAATCCCTCACGAGTAATCATTCTCGGCGTTAAAATGTTACAAAGAGGACCGATTGAGCTCCATGTGTCATACCAAGCCGAGGTATTAAGGCCGTTCCCAATCCTAGACCAAACATGGTGCCGAATCAAAGGCCGAAGTTGTACCAACTTTTTCCAACTCCAACAACAACTAACCGGTGCCTTGTGATCCCAAAAGTTCCGCCCTTTCAAACGATACGAGTGTATCCAAGCAACCCACAAAGACTGACGATTACTAAGAATACTCCAAATATGCGAGACCATAAGAGCTTTATTAAAGTCCTCTATCCGCCGAATACCCAAACCCCCTTCAGTTTTTGGCACGCACACAGATTTCCAAGAAACTTTCGCCCTACCCCGTTTAGAAGAAGATTGCGCCCAAAGGAAGTTTCGCATTTTAGCTTCCAGCTCCTTAATCACCCTACCTGGCAAAATAAACACCGAAGACCAATAAACATGAATCGCAGAAAGGACCGAGAGAATAAGCTGAAGTCTGCCAGCGAACGACAGCATTTTATTCTTCCAATTATCAATCCGACTTTCAAGCCGTTCCACAAGAATGCTACAATCCTTGTACAAGAGCCTAGAGGAAATGAGAGGAACCCCCAAGTACTTGACAGGCAGCGAACCCTCATCAAATTGCATAATGTTCAGAATATCATTTTTAACATGATTCGGAACATTACAGAAAAAACCCGTGCTCTTCCGAATACTAGGTATCAGACCTGACATTTGAGTGAAATTCTTGAGGGAACTCATAAGGCATCTAGCCGAAGCCACATCGCCTCTAGCAAAGAGGAATAAATCATCCGCAAAACATAAGTTGACAATTTTCTGTTTCTCACACTTATTATGAAACCGAAAAGAAGAGTCAATCCTTGTTGCGTGGTTCAGAATGCACGTCAAGACTTCCATAACCAGGGTAAAAAGATAAGGGGACAATGGATCACCCTGCCTTAGACCCCTTCTACCTTTGAAATAACCATGAACATTCCCATTAATGCAAACCGAATAAGAGGCCGTAGACACACAAACCATGATCCATTCAACCATTTTGCTATTGAAACCAAAACCAATCAACACTGTTTTAAGGAACCTCCACTCCACCGTATCATAAGCCTTTTGGATATCAATCTTAAAAGCACATCTTGGGGGGCCAAAATCACGATGATAGTTATGCATTAACTCCTGAGTGAGAAGAATATTATCCGAAATCTTCCTACCCGGAACAAAAGCTGATTGGTTAATGCTAACAACCTCATTCAAAAAACCCTTCAAACGATCCGCCAACACCTTACTGATACATTTAAAAATAACATTGCAACACGAAATAGGACGGTAATCAGTAATAAGAGTAGGAGTCGAGACCTTGGGGATTAATACCACTAGAGTATGATTGAGTTGCTTGAGGAGCTTGCCCGTATTAAAGAAGTCAAGGACCGCATTTGAAACATCGTTCCCCACTATTTGCCAAGCACTCTTGAAGAACGCAGCAGAATAACCATCTGGACCAGGAGCTTTATCATTTCCAATCGAAAACATGGCTGACTTTATTTCCTCCAAGCTAACTGGCCGAACCATATGGTTAGCACTATCGGGAGATAATTTATGAGAAAAAAGATCAGGGGAAGGGACCACAGTTACTTGGCCTTCACAACCTAGGAAATTCTCATAATGATCGACAAACGCTTTTGCTACCATATCACCCTCAAACAGATTTCCATTGGAATCAGAAATGGCCACAATTCGGTTAATATGGTTCTTACATTTCAGCGAAGTGTGAAAAAAAGCCGTGTTAGAATCACCGGCCCGAAGCCATGCAACCTTGGATTTCTGCTTCAGGAATCTTTCCTCATCAAGCGAAGCTTCCTGAAAATCACGAAGAATAGCAACCTCTTGCGACCGTAAAGACTCATTCATCGGATCCCTATCAATGTCACGCTGGATGTTTTCAAGAGAGCCTCTTAAAGTCACCACCTTAGCATGTAAATTCCCTTGTTGAAATAAAAGATTGCGAAAAGAGGATTTCATTAGAGTAAGTTTCTTAACAACACGGAATTGATGCACCCCATCGACATTAACATCCCATTTCGAACTAACCAGCTCCAAAAACCCCGGCTTATGCACTAAAAAATTTGCGAACTTGAACGGTTTCGGTTTAACATGATCGGCCGAAGACAACTTCACGACACACGGGCAGTGATCCGAGATACCATACGGAATAAACATAGCAACCGATTGGGGAAACAAACTAACAAAAGGAGCATTGCCCATAACCCTATCAATCTTCTTCAGAAGACCCACGCCTTTCTTGGGTTTTTGACTCCATGTGTAGTGAAATCCCGTTTTATTAATATCAAAAACCTCAATATCCTCCACACAATTTTTAAAATCACGCATACCTGGAGAAAACGAGGAACAGCCCATCGATCTATCCTCCATATTTAGGGCAGCGTTGAAGTCTCCCATAATAATCCAAGGCTTATCATGAACTAGAGCCTTATGCATACGAAGATTCTGCCATAGATCTCTCCGATGAATATAGTAGTTTGCAGCATAAACCAACGAGCAAAAAAACATCCTCTTATTAGCTTTACAAATAACCTGAATGTGTAAAACTTGCGCCGTCTGAGCAATAACCATAACATCCACCTCCCTTGGATCCCATCCCAAGATAATACGAGCACCTTTGTTGCAACAACTACCATTTGAAGTCCAATCCCAATGTCTAAAAACAGCTTTACAAATTCTACTAAGGTTGTCCATGTCCACATGGGACTCAAGAATGGCACACAAGCTAAGCTTATTATTCTTAACGACTTGACGAACCTCGTTTTGTTTTAGCGGCCGGTTCAGACCCCTAATATTCCAAACAGCCAAATTCATCATTTAATCACCTTGGAAGAAGGAGTGCTTGCCCCTTTTTTAATAACTTCGGAGTCGACTTTAAGAAACTCATTCGTTTCATTAAAAACTTCCACAACCTCTTCATCATCAGACTTGACATCCCCCTCTTCCCTATCTCGGCCTGAGTTGCTAGATTCCCCGATATCATCTCTTAAAACATCAAAAGGATTACTAGAATGAAGAGAAACCGGTCTCTCGGCCTTGTTGATACCACCATCCGTTTTCTTACCAATGGGTCTATATTCGAACTTTGGTTTCTGCTTGTTGACTGGAAAGCCTGACCTCTTCGCCGCCTTTTTCTCCTCCACTGTTGTAAAACCATCATCATCAACCACATTCTTCCCCTTACCCCGATTTTTGGCTACCTCTTGATTTTTATTCCCATTACTCCCCATGTTTCCATGTTTCGTATTGGTTCTAGTTTGTTTCGGGCAAGCCTCATCGGAATGGCCAAACACTCGGCAATGATCACATCTATGCGGACTCCACTCATATTCAACGTACATCTTTTCTTTGACGAAACCATCTCCATCAAGATCAGGAACAGCGATAACTAACTCCTCTTTAAAGTCATTTTCAGCAGAAATCTCAATTAGAGCCCGAGCATAGCTACTCCTACCCCAAGCATCCATACACATGTTAGTCGTATACGAATCTAGCATTTTCGGTTCACCAATGGCCGTAGCAATAAGACTTAACCCATCTTCCGTGTAAGCAGCAATTGGGACATCATGAATCTTAACCCATAGCTGTAACGTTTTCACTTCCTTCTTCTCGAGCTTAGTAGAGGCTGACCATATATTTAAAAATAAAGGTTGTGATCGAATAATCCACGGCCCCGCTTTTAAAGCGCTCATCATACCAGCTTGGTCCGCAAACTTGAAAAAGAAAAAACCATTAGCGTTCATCATCGTTTTCTGCAATCCAAATCTTTTCCAATTGTTCCGAACGTAATACTCAACAACCGGGTACGCCACTCGGTCACCCAAAAAGTAACCATACAAAGTATTGGCCAGCTTTTCCTGAACAGCCCTAACCGAATCCCGTGGTAGAACAACATCACAACCGTCTTGTTTCTCAACGCTAGCAAGGTTCCGAAAGTTTACCTTCTTAGAGTTGTTATTCAATACTGACTCAGCATATGATAGAGGTTTCGGGTCACCCATACCAGCTTGACTTCCACCGATCACATTCTCCTCACCACTATTTGACGATGACTTATCCCCAGGATTAACTGGAACCGTAACTTTCAGCAACTCATCAATCACGTTAATGTAAGTTCCCTCAGGTTTCTCATTGACAACTGATCCTCTTCGTGGAGCAAACGATATCACATCAGAAGCACCCAATCTGTTTGCAAAACTCTTAAAAGACAGATTAGGGTTTTGAAAACCCTCATGCTGAATATTGCCACCATCTACCTTATCCCGATTTCCCTTACTAGGGTGACCAGGTACTGAACGATTCTCCATTGAAACAAGAACAGCAACTCTCTCTATCAATCAGCAAACGAAGCAAGCATGCACACAAAATCAACGTAGACTCAAGAGACCAAGATACCGAAAAACAAAGAATACCAGAAACCCTAATTTAGCTAGACGGCAAAACAAAAAGAAAAACCCTAGAATCAGAACAATCCTTACGCTAACTAGTTCGAATCAGTGATACTGATGAATCAGAACACCGATAATCAGACTGTTATACGTAAATCATGAACAAACCGAGGGTACGAGGAGGAAGAAAGGTCGCCATAGCTAGAGTCATAGCCTTAGAGAATCCATACTTGTTCCAGACATTTTTGCATAATATTCAACCACCGGAAACGGAAGTCTACTACCCAAAAAATAACCATACAAGACATTAGTAAACCTATCCTGCACTTTCTGCACCGCTTCTTTCGGGATAACAATATCAGCATTCTCCATTACCTCCTGGGCCTCTACCAGCCTAAAGTTAACCACCCTTTTAATTCCACCAGAAGACTGAAGCTTATCAGCATAAGAGACAGGTTTTTTCACATTCACACTAGGTTCTGCTTGGCAATTAGCTTTATCAACAGGTGTCTGCACAGGCACAGTCACCTTCTCCAATTCATCAATAATGTTGATTACCCTTTGCTCATTCCGTACCATACCACGTCTAGGCAACATCGGGTTCCCATCAATATTCAGAGGTTTAGCAAACATGGAAGCTTTATCTCTCAAATCCTGAACCCCCAACGGCTTTGAGCTAATGAACACATCCCCATACATTTTTTCAGAAAAAGACTTAAACCCTAAATCCTCCAAACCATTATCTTTGCTGTTGTTTTCCGCAGCACTACTCTTAACAGGTAATGGTGGCTTACCCCTATCATCTTTCGGAACATTATCTCTCGGGTCCATACTAGAAACTGCAGCAGACCATGCACTAGAAAGATCTAACTAAACGCATGCAACGTAGGAACCAGCAAAACCCTAACAGCCGACAAGAAACCAAATTCGCAATAAACACATGCACCGAATCAATACCTTGATGAAAACTAGTAGCAAATCAGAAACCCTAATCCGCCACCAAATCCAAAACATGCAACGAACCCAAAAACTAAATTAAGAATCAACCCAAGCAAATTGGCAGCAAACCCTAGCAAGAAAAACGAAACGAACAAAACCCTAAACCTGATTTCAAAAGATTAGAAACCACGGTAGAAGTCTAGAAACCTTACTCAGAAGGATCGACAACACCACAATTGCTAACCCAGATCAATCAAGAATAAGATCAGATGAACAAGAAGCTAGGGTTTCTCAGTTATCGCCAAAATCGCCCAGAGCCATCCGATGCATCTTTCTCAGTTAATGGCTTCGCCGTTAAGAATTATCAGCTGCCTCAAAGCGCGAAAGTGTTTGCAGAAGGGATTCCGGAACACCAATTTATGCTTAACATACCTTAAATAACCTTTACATAACTTAGAAATAAGTTTTGACGGCTTTGGTATGGCAAAATCCAGTTAATTCGCTTACAGGGACTAAAATTGACAAACTGCGAAAGTATGCCGATTTGAACTGTAATGAACATTCCGGAACATGCCCATAAGTTAAACACACCCTAAATATCCTTTACATAGCTTAGAAATAGGCTTTGAGGGGTTCGGTGTGCTAAAATAAACTTTTGGGTCATTCAGGGACTAAAAGCGTCAAAAAGTGCATAAGTTTGCATTTTCGCGCATAACCTACGTTCTGAATACATCCGGACATCCAAAAATTTATGTAATCATTAAAATATTATGTTTTAGTGATTAGCTTGTCAAAAATCCATTCGTCGCGCAATTTGGACCGTTTTTGCGTCCGTTACGACTTCCGTCGTAATTAACCGAACAACGCAATCGTACGGCCAAACGAACCGACATCCGGCATATTTTTTAGCATATTTCAAGTCCCCTATACTTTAACTTCATTTTAGAGCTTAAAAATGGGTTTGACGGGTTTTAGAAGTGCCAAAACACGTCCATACGCGCACAGGGGTCAAATCTGCCAAAACTGAAAGTTAGCTGGTCTGCAGGTCCCTTACGGACCGTATGGGGTTGCTTACGGTCCGTAAGCCCCTCCCAGATCAGCAGAAATGCTTTCCAGCCATTTCCAGCTGTTACACACTTATGCACATGGTTTCTCCTAAACTATGGGCTGGTTTTGGGTGCCAATGGTTTTGTAAATCAGTGGGTACGAGGTGTACGGCTCAGATTTAACGCTTGGGGAACAAGAAACGATCTTAACGGTTCCATGTTTCCTATAAATACCCAACCCCAACTTCATTCAAACCCACTTGATTCTGAGATTTTCTCTAAGTTGGAGTTATAAACACTTCATACCTGAGAAGTACTCGGAAATCAATCTTGCGGGGACCTTCTGTAAGTATTCTTTCGCGTTTTTCGTTCGTTTTAGCGTTAAAGTCAAGCTGTGTTTGACTTTCTGCTTTGACCAGTTTATGGTCAACGCGAAGTTCGTTTGAACTTCATAACGTGAGCGTAATCACGATGGTTATAGTCCCTAGCGACTATACCTACTGATTACCACGTTATCTAGGCTCAGTGACGAGTCGTAGTTTCGGCCAAAATGCGTTTTCTCACGTATTTTGTAACCAAACTACTCTAGGGTATTAAAACCGTTTGTTTTAATACCAAACCTGTTTTCTAACTTTACTAAACATGTTCTAGCATGTTTAGCTCGTCGCTTTTAGATTCGTGCTTGTTTAGGGTCGTAAAGGTAAGCGATCTAATCAATCGCTTATGCTTACGAACCCGACCCATTTGGTCGATCATTAGGATCCGACCAAACATTTTAGGTGACCATAGTTGTGTGGGGAATAACCTTCCGAGGTTATACCTTATGATCACGACGTTTAAGTAGTTGTATGATAAGTAGTTCTTATGCCTTAGGTAAATTACCAAAATACCCTTTTTGCGCCAAAATTCATTTTAAGCCTATCTAACATAAATTTTGACATCTAAACTGATTTAGCAACAATATTAAGCATGTTAAGGCATAACTTGCTTGTCATAGGACTAGTTAAGCATTCTGAACGCGTTTTACGCGAGCGACGCGTTAAAGTAGCATAAGCTACCTAAACGGGTCGTAACGGGTCAAAAGCACTTAGGATAAGTTTCGTTTTAGTATGTAGGCTTTGTCAAACCATATTACATAAGTTCCCATACTTATTTGGTTTACGAACCCTCGTACTACCCGATCCTCCGATAGGTCCGTTAATTAATATAGATACCTATATAGGTGCCGTTTGATTCCGTGATCTACTAGCATTGCTTGGTGGTTATCCTACGACTTCTAAGCAATCTCAAGTGAGTACATAGTACCCCTCTTTTACTGTTTTTTCAAACATTTTGGGGTAAAACACATGTGCCTACTTGTTACTTTCGTGTTTTCTTGTTTTCACATCATATGCTTGCTATGTTCTTAGTACACTTATAGTACATGATTTCATTACATCGTTTTGCTATGTATGTTGACTGAGCATGCTAGCACATTGATTTACATTACATTGTTTTGCTATATATGTTTACATGGCATATTAGCACATTGTTTTACATTACGTTTTTGCTATGTATGTTTACTGAGCATGCTAGCACATTGTTTTACATGACTTTTCTACTTTGTATGTTTACTTAGCATACTTAGTACATTGTTCTCACATAACTTGTTTACATTTGGTATGACATTTGGTTTGCATAAACGGTTCTTTACTACATTCATTAACATTAGCTACGCCGCTCGGTAGTAAGTAATGGTACCATAGGACTTGACAAATCCCGTTCCTGACATCCTGGGTTGGTTTGGATGAAAGGAATGACTGAATCCGTGAACATTTTACTTTGATAACCTTTACTCTAAGGTTATCCTGCTGTCTCAAGGCTTGAATGTAATGCGTTAACTTACCACATAAATGTTTGTATCGATAAAACAAGCTTTTACTTGGCAAAACATAACTTTTTTATTTATTCAAAATACTTTGTTTTGTTCCTTTTTACTTATGGTTAAGTATTCTTATTTTGTTACTTACCATACATAACTTTTGCTTACACATACTTAACTACATGACTACATTTTGGGTTTTAAACATTGACAATGGTTTAAACAAGAACATTTGATGATTGGTTTGAACATGAACTATATACTTTGGTGGTTTAATTAAGTGACTTAAGTAACGATATGTGTATAGTATGCTACAAGCATGGTGGATACGCCGCTGGTACTTCCTATATATAAGTGCTTGTATTATATTACATGACATACCGTTATTTAAATCATTCACTTTTGGACTTATACATTTTTGCAAATAACATATTTTCACAAGACTTTGCTTTACAAAACAATTTATTTCATACAACTTATTTTTTTACTTGGTTATTCTTTTAACCATACATCATTCTTTTATACATACATATTAACTGATTTGTTATCACTTTTCAAACATTTTATAAGCAAACATTTAAACTGGATTCATGACAAGTTTTCATTAAACATTTTCTTAAACCTAAGTCATGAATCCTATTTTCACAAAACCTATGTATCTCACAGGCATTTTTATGCTGACGTACCTATTTTCACATGTGTTTTCAGGAGCTGTTGCTTAGGATGTTGATCGTGACACGCTAGGGTGGACTCGGGCCTTAGTGACATAAAACAGATCTAGACTTAGATTAGCTATGTGATGTACTTTTGTTTTCTTTTTAAGACAATGTAACGTGTTGGTTCTTGTTTCAAACAATGTATTCCATTATGAAACTAATGAATTTATGACTTCCGGGTTATCGAAGGCAGGGGCAAGCACCTCGTCCACGAGCTTCTCCAATGGATAGAGTGTTGTTGGTTCGTGTCAACGGGCTGCTGGTCTGTGGCAGTTTTATTTTTGATGATGGAGGATGATCTCTAGTTTTGTTTTGTGTTGTCTTGTCTACTAGCTAGGGTTTCCATTATGTGTAGTAGACTAGGTTATGTGGTGTCATAGGTATTGTGGTTTTTGTTTTTGCTTGGCTTACATATATGGGGCATGTCCTGTATATGAACTAGTGTGGAACTCATCCTCACTACTTGTACTTATTTGGGATTGTTTTAATAGAATCTCCGGGGTAACCCTTTACCCAAAAAAAAAAAACAATGTATTCCACCCTTTGGTTATGAATAAAATATTATTTTGATTACCTTGGTTGTGGAACAATAATTCTGTTACAACACTCCCCGACGTTTCCGCCACGATTTGATGTTTTACGTGGTCGGGGTGTGACACAACACTTCGGCATTCGTTAGATGGTTCCTGAATCGATCGGACAGAACATCGCATCGGTGATTATTGGTTAGAACACCAACGTATAGAGAGAAGAAGAAGAAGAAGAGAAATGAGCAAGGAAGAATGAAATCCTAGGCTCCTATTTATAGGTAAGCAGTATGCCTTTCTTAGCTAGGAAGATTTCTTAGTCATTAAGGTTCCTTTTATTTATTTAGTTTTTCTTAACTATTAAGTTTGCTTAACTATTAAGTTTTACTTAACCATTAAGTTTACTTTAACCATTAAGTTTCCTTAAACATTAAGTTTCCTTAACTATTAAGTTTACTTAACCATTTAACTAAATAACTTATTTAGCTTAATAAATCTTGCTTAGCTTAAATTAGCTTAATTAATCTTGGTTAGCTTAATTAATCTTGATTAACTGGTTAATTAATCTTACTAAACTTAATTAACAAATTAATTAATCTACTCAGCTAACTTAACTGCTAAGTTTATTTAACTTATTAAGTTTTACTTAGCTTTTAAGTATTCTAGCAGCTCCCTGCTTACGAGTTCTAATTTCTAGATACAAGGGAACCCGTTTTAGTGTATTAACTCAATTCAACTTTAACGATAATCACGAGATAAAAACCCTCACAACGATTTACAAGTGTAATACTTAACAATTCAGCGGATTCACAATAAATGACAGAGTATAGCCCGAGTTCGGACAGCACTCAAACATTCAAGTCGAAATCACGATGAATAACAAAGTATAACTCAATTTGAGCAGCACTCAGACAATCGTTGGATAGTTATAATCGATCGGATAAAGTATCGTACCAGTGACTAGAGTTATTACCCTAATAACGGGCAGAGTTTAGGGATTTAGAGGGTAAAATCCCGAGCTATTATTTACAAAAATAAAAGCTGACGGAAAGAAAAGAATTGAACAGCGATCGAGTTAATACCCGGAATCGTAGCAGCACTTCGTGAATCGTGTGTGTTAATTGTGGTAAACAGAACAGAATTCAGTGTGTATAACGAATTCCTTCGTCGTTTTTGTGCCCAGAATCAAGTGCCAATGTCTGCTATTTATACCCGAAATTGGACATGCATACGGACCGTAAGCCTTATCCCTTACGGTCCGTAAGGGGTACGAACCGACTATAGGGTAGCCACGTGTGGGACTAGGCTTGCTGAGTCACTGAATTCGAGAAATTCTTAACTGACAACGAGAATTAAAGATAATCGTCCACTAGGGTTTACCCCCCGGGTTTTAGGGGCCCTGATCCAGATTCCGATTATTCTCAAATTTTTAGAGTTTGTGCAGAATTACTTGGGTGTCTCAATTAGGGTTTCCTTATTGGATAATTATCATACTAAATATTATTTTTAGTGAGAGTTGTTACATCCTCCCCACCTTAATAAAAATCTCGTCCTCGAGATTTGGACTATGATATTTTCTTTATGTTTCTTCTTTTAATTAAGAGAAACAATGTATCGTAATCTGAGTACATAATTGTACCAAGAATATGACAATTCAAACGAATGGCGTATGAATAGGGTTTAGCACAGGCTACAAATCTATTCGGACGCTACAAAGTGTTTGTAATGATTGAAAGAATTCAATGATGACCGAATAAATTTATCGTTTTCGAATTTGAGAGTTTTAAGGAAGCGAATCTGGATATTTCAAAAGATGAGACATTCTGATGAAATGATATAGTTTCCAAGGTGATTATGTTTAAGCCAAAAGATATATGGTCTATAGATTTTTAGAATGACTGTGAAGAACTTTTTGGAATTAGTAAAATTCTTCGTCAGAAGAAAACTTACCTTGATTGGTACCTAAGGAAGACTTAAGATTGACTGGTTTAAGTATTGAAGATGGCTTTTCTCTGGTCCCTTAGGCGATTTTGGCGACTACTCAAGAAACCCTAGTTTTGCTTCGTTCGTTCCTATTGATCTTCTTCTTGATTGATTTCGGTTAGCAAGTGGGGTGTTGTCGTTCCTTCTGAGTAAGGATACTAGACTTCACCGTGTTTTCTAATCGTTTGACGTCGGGTTTAAGGTTATTTTTTCTTTCGTTTTTCTGCTAGGGTTTGTCGCCGGATCGTTTGGTTCTTGTTATTTCTCTTTCTTTTTTGCACGTTGCATGGTTCTAGATCTTGTTTGTCATGGATTCTAAGCAGTTCAAGCAATCGGATATGGATGCTAGACTTGTTAAACCGCCGGATATATTGAGCGCCTCGTTAAACCCTAATAAGGGTTTTCAGGTGGCTAATGAAAACGCTGATGCAACTCCGGGTTCAACGCCAGGCACTGCACCGATACGTGGAATTGGATTACGGGTCACAAACATTGAAGGTAATACATTGCTGCCAAGGAGGGGATTATATTCCACGAATAATCCATCGATCCTTGATGGGTTGGAGGCAATATCTTTACCTGTGGAGAATATGTTTGCTGCTGGAGGATCGTCGTCGAGGGCTGCTACGGGTCAACCTGATACTGTGCATGATGAGCCTTTTTGGGATACTTATAAGGCAGAAGAACCAGTCTCGTATGCTGAAAAAGTGCAGTCAAATCGGAGGAAAACAGAGGTAAATTTCAGACTTATGGAACCAGTTGAGACAAGGGAGGGTGCGGACATTGTTATTCCTAAAGAAGTTGTCAAGCAGGTTCAAGATAAGTTTGAGAACGTGTTATATGGTTACTTTCTTGGAAATAGATTACCGTTTCCAGTAGTTGAATATTATGCAAAGAATGTCTGGGCCAAGTATGGATTTGTTAAACTCATGATGAACTCAGATGGATTCTTTTTCTTTAAATTTGATTCTAAAGATGGTATGACGAAGGTGTTGGAAGGAGGGCCATGGCTTATTCGTAAAGTTCCTTTATTTTTGAATGTGTGGTCGCCTAAGGTTAGTCTAAAAAAAGATGGGATTAAAAATGTTCCAGTATGGGTTAAGTTGCACAACGTTCCAATTTCAGTGTACACGGGTGATGGTTTGAGTCTGCTAGCATCCAAACTAGGGGTTCCAAAAAGATTGGATTCTTACACTGCTGATATGTGTGTTGAGAATTGGGGTAGGAGTAGTTATGCGCGAGCCATGATTGAAGTCAGTGCGGATAAAGATCTTAAAGACCATATCATCCTAGCTATTCCAAAGATGGATGAGGAGGGGTATATAACTGAACGTGTAAAGGTTGAATATGAATGGAAACCCCTTCGGTGTGCGACATGTTGTTTATTTGGGCATGATGAGAATACGTGTAGTAAGGTGGATAGGGGTAAACTTAAACAGGTAGTCGTTGATGATGAAGGATTTGTTACGGATAGGAGGAGGGTAGCGAAGCGGTCATATCTGCAAAAGAAACAAAAACCCAAAGTGATTTATCGGCCCAAGCTGAATATGAATGGGGCAAGTACATCGGGCACAAAGGAGGATAAAATAGAAAATGCTGTGTCAACTTCTTCAGGCGCAAAAGGGTCGGGTACATTCAATGTAAAAATTTCGAATGCCTTTGATGTCCTTGATTCAGCAGAGGGGGATGGATATGAGAGTAGACCGGGTAATTCACATAACAAGGATAAAAAAGGTGGTGATACGGTGCATGAAATAGACGAGATTTTAGACGAGATTCCAACGGAGATGTCAAAATTTATGAGGAATGAGAATCAGGATACTCAAGCTGAGGGGGCAAGCACTCCCGGTCACATCGGTTTGAATGGATAGTATTATGTCCTGGAACATAAGGGGATTGAACCGTCCCCTGAAACAAAGTGAGGTTCGTGTTCTAGTAGCTGAAAATAATTTAAAAGTTTGTGCTATCTTAGAGTCTCATGTTGATGTTACGAAACTGGTTAAAGTTTGCAAAAATGTGTTTAGAAAATGGAATTGGACTTCAAATGGTGGTCAATGTTGTCGAGGCACTAGAATTATCTTGGGTTGGGATACGGATTCAGTAGATCTTATGGTCTTGGCTCAATCGGACCAAGTCATACATGTTCAATTGATTTTCAAGGCTAATGGGAAAGTTCTCTTTGGTTCGTTTGTGTATGCCGAAAATAAGTATCAGGAACGGAGGGCCCTATGGGATGATCTTTGTAAGCATAATAGTCTGTGTTATGATAAGCCCTGGTTCGTGATGGGGGATTTTAACACCACTCTTTATCATGAAGACTCGCTTTATGGGCCGTCGAAGCATACTATTAGTATGAGGGAGTTTAATGATTGTATCCAGAAGGTGGAGCTGCTTGATATCAAAGGCCACGGCCTTCACTATACTTGGACCCAAAAACCAAAAAATGGCATCGGACTCTTGAAGAAGATCGATCGAGTAATGGGTAATCTTAAGTTCCTCGAGAGTTTTCCAGACGCTTATGCCTTGTTCCAGCCGTATAGAGTGTCTGATCACTCTCCATGCATTTTAAAGACGAACAATAGTGTGGCTAAACGGGCTAAACCGTTCAAGTTTCCTAACTTTATTACCGCTAAACCTGAGTTTAGAAAGTATGTGGTTCAGGAATGGTCGAAGAGCATTGATGGTGTTCATATGTTTTCGGTTATGAAGAAACTAAGGAACCTTAAGCCGTATATGAGAAGAATTTTGTTTGATCAGGGGAATCTCCATACAAAGGTGACTGAGTTGAGGAAAAAATTGGACGACATCCAGATGATGATTGATAAAGACCCTCTTGATGCTAGTTTACGGCAAATGGAGGTTCAATGTCTTCATGAGTTTCAATCAGCGGCATATGATGAGGAGAGTTTTCTGAAACAAAAGTCTAAGGTGGAATGGTTATGTGCTGGTGATTCGAATACAAGTTTCTTTCATAATATGGTGAAAAGCAGGAATGCAAGATGTAAAATTCATAGTATTCTGGATGCTTCGGGTAATCGGTATGATGGAGATGGTGTTGTGAATGCGTTGGTTTCTCATTATTCTAATTTTTTGGGTGTGGAATACCCGGTTGAATCGGTAAGCTTGGAGGATGTCTTCACCAATGTTCTCTCGGCTAATGTTGCGTGTTATATGGTGCGTCAGGTTACCCGTGAGGAGGTTAAGCAGGCTATGTTTAGCATTAGTGAAAATAAAGCCCCAGGCCCTGATGGGTACACTTCAGCGTTTTTTAAGCATGCATGGGATATTGTGGGTGACGAGGTTACTAATGCGGTGTTGGATTTCTTTGATAATGGTCAACTGTTGAAACAAATAAATCATACGATTCTGGCATTGATTCCTAAGAAAGATACGGCGGATTCAGTTTTGGACTATCGTCCAATCTCTTGTTGCAATGTTCTGTACAAGTGCATAAGTAAGATTATTACGGATAGAATAAAGGGTAGCCTGGAGTCGCTTGTGGGGATTAACCAATCCGCCTTTGTGCCGGGTAGGAAAATATCGGATAATATCCTTCTCACTCAAGAGCTCATGCACAACTACCATTTAAATAGAGGTCCTCCGAGATGTGCTTTTAAGATTGATATTCAGAAAGCTTATGATACGGTAAATTGGAGTTTTTTGGAGATAGTTCTTCAGCGGTTTGGTTTTCATAATAAGATGGTTAAGTGGATCATGACATGTGTAACCACGGCTTCGTATTCGGTCAGTATTAATGGTGATATCCACGGTTACTTCCCGGGGAAACGTGGCCTTCGTCAAGGGGATCCCATGTCGCCTTACCTATTCACGCTTATCATGGAGGTGCTCTCTTTATTACTTCAAAAGGCGGCGGAATCTTCGTTTAAATTTCATGCTCACTGTGCTAAGCAGAAAATCATTAACGTCTCATTTGCGGACGATTTGTTTATCTTTGTAAATGGTGATATCAGCTCGGTTAACAAGGTTAAAAATGCTCTTGAGTTGTTCACTAGTATATCCGGCTTAGTTCCGAGCCCTTCAAAGAGCACGGTTTTCATGTGCAACGTTCCTCCATTGGTTCGTCAGCAGATTCTGAGTGTTATGCCCTTTCAACAAGGTATTCTTCCTGTTCGGTATCTTGGGGTTCCGCTTATTACCACTAGGCTGAATTTTAAGGATTGCAAGATCCTTGTTGATCGGTTGGAACATAAAATCACGAGCTGGATGAATAAATCTCTGTCATTTGCGGGTCGGCTCCAACTTATAAATTCGGTCCTCTCCTCAATGCACATATACTGGGCCTCCGTTTTTATTATTCCTGTTCGTATCATTCATGATCTAGAGAAAAGAATCCGAAGATTTTTATGGAATGCGGGAACTGATAGTAGAGTTCGAGCGAAAGTGGCTTGGAAGGATGTTTGTTTACCCAAAAAGGAAGGTGGTTTAGGCATTCGTAGTATTGCCGATGTCAATAAAGCTTTAATTACCAATCATATATGGAGTATTATCACTAAACGGAAATCTTTATGGGTAAGTTGGATTCACTCTTATAAGCTGAAAGGCAAGTCTTTTTGGGATATTCCGAGTCGAGGAAACATGAGCTGGGGGTGGAGGAAAATCCTCTCCATTCGTGAGTTGGTTCGACCGCATGTTTGGTTTACTATTCGAAGTGGGACTCAAACAAATGCATGGAGTGATAATTGGAGTGAATACAGCCCGCTTAGATCCTTTATTACGCCGAGACACATTGCCAATGCAGGTTTTAACCTACAGTCTTCTGTTGCGGATCTGATTGATGATCACTCTCAATGGAAATGGCCTCAAGCTTGGAATGACTTGTACCCGGTTTTAATTAACTTACCGGTTCCGACTCTAGATCAAAATATGGAGGATAGAATCAGTTGGAAGGATCGGGAAGGAAACAAGTGTAGCTTCGGATCTGGGGTGGTGTGGGACTCTATACGCAACAGGGATGGAATCGTTTCGTGGGCAAACATGGTGTGGTTCGCTCAATGTATCCCGAGACATTCGTTTCATATGTGGCTTGTGTGCAAAGATAAGCTAAAGACGCAAGACAGAGTGGCGGCATGGGAAGCAGGAAGCGAAACTAACTTAAGGTTAATGTGTTGTCCTCTTTGCAGGTACGGCCGGGACTCGCGTGATCACCTTTTCTTTCAATGTTCCTATGCGTCTAAAATTTGGAACAATGTAAAGACAATGGTGGATTTGGATAGTGTGTCTGACCAATGGAGCTCTATTATGGTATGGATGGCTCAATATGCTGATTCGAAGACGTTGGTTCATGTTATTTGCAAGATTCTTATAGCAGCATCTTCGTATTTTATTTGGCAAGAGAGAAACAACCGATTATTTTCTCAAAATTGCCGAACTCCCGAACAGGTGGCGCAGGTGATACTTCATACGGTCCGGTTAAAAGTGATGGGGTTCAAAAAGGACAGCAATCCGGGGAACAGGAGAGTTTTCGAGAAATGGAAGATCTCTACAGAGAATCAGCTAAATGATCCAGGCTAAATGAATTAACTAGAGTCTTGAGTTGTCTAGTTTAGTTGTGGCCGTTTTTGGTTTTGTTGTTATGGGTTGTTTCTGTAGTTGGTTGTGTTTGTTTTTGGACTGCCTAGACTTGGTATGCCAAGTCTAGTAGTGTGTGCCAATTCTTGTCACACCCTGTTTTGTTTTTTGATGATATATAAAATTCACCGGGGTAACCCTTTACCCAAAAAAAGATTGACTGGTTTAAAATGAAATGAAAACATGAAAAATGATTTGTTAAATATTGAATTATGATATGAGAAAATTAATGTGCTGAGATGGGTGATTTGTAAGAATACATGAAAAGACAATAAAGTTAGTGTATTTTTGTCTTAATACATAATTGTATTCAGATGACTTTAATCAAAATGTTTGATTAAAGATAAGTGATATTTTGATTTATTAAATACTTTTTCCTTTTATGTTATCATAAAATAGAATAACAAATAAATATCAAATATTCTAGAACTCACGATTATCATTTTTTTTTAAATCAAGTATGTTTAACTATAAGATTTTATAATAGGGTATTTTAAATCATAAAAGTAAAATACTAAATGTTTATTTTAATATCAAGCATACTTAAATATTGGCTTGCGTAAATGACATTTGATATTTTAATATATATCTATACTACTTTAATAAACATATATGAAGGACAAGATGGTAATTCAACAAGGTGTTGAAAAAACACTTAATGCACAATGTACAAGTGTTAAGGCACAAGAAAACACAAAACCATTTACCCTTTACACGGATCTACATCTGCCGTCCATTTTTTAACTTTTTCACACGGATCTACATCTGGACCGTCCATTTGACTTCACACGGATCACCAATTGCTTTCTCTCTCATTCCTCACACATCTCACAAAACAACATCAGATCTTCTCTCTCTCTTCTCTCTCTCTCGGCGATCTAGGGTTTCATGAGATCTATCACCAGATCCGTTTGAATCTATCACCAGATCCGTTTGATGAGCAGATCTAGGGTTTCATGAGATCTATCACAAGCTTTATCTAGCAACTTGGTAAGAACTGATACCGTTTAATGAATATATCTGGCAAGTTATGATGTTTGACGGTAGTTTCTATATGCTTTTCAGATGTCGAAGGCACCAAGGGATCCACAGATTTGAACAAGGGATCCACAGATTTGCTGGAGAATGGCCGGAATCAGGTGACTGTCTGTCCATTTGATTTACTCTCACAAAACTTTATCAACCTTTTCTCTCTCTCTCTCTGGCGATATGAACAGATCTGTAAGGATTTCACCAGATCTAGGGTTTTACTTCCATTCGATTTCAATTCCATGACCCCAACCTATGACGGTGTGGTGTGCAGTGTTAAAATCCGCTGATTAGGGTTCCGGCAGTGGGATTGTCGAGCAGATTGGTGGCAAATGAGACGAGCATCTGGCTGTAGATGGTGGTTGAGGTAGGTTCCGACAACCCGGTTCTGATTTGTCGGCTGCATGTACGTTTTCTGACAACGAAGGTAATTCTAGCAATCTTTTTTTTTCTTATTTTTGTAGGTCATGTGCTTCAGATTTCGTTAGTTCTAGAAACTGATGTTGAAAATTTGTAATTTTGAGGTTTGTATTGCTGATTTCAATAGTTTAGAAACTGGTGGCGTGTTTGTGCTGGTTCGACAAAGCCAAAAAGCGGGGGCGACGGCTAGGGTTTCGATTAGTGCTCTCGGTCCGATGTTCTTCACGATAGAGATCCACTCGATATGGTAAAGATGGAATATCAGCATTGCTTGGGGTTACAGGTGTGCTTGATTTGGTGGGGTTGAAGTTGAACGTTTACTTGAGTCCTTTATGTATTTTTCATTGTTATTGTTAATCTCATGTATGCATTATGCAATCTACTACCTGATGTTCTTGATTCTTAACTGTTTGGTCTGTTCATGTCTTGATTTGCTAACATTACTTGCATGTGTTGAAAAATATGGTTGCAGGGGATATACCAGCAGCAGCTACCGCGGAGGATATTAATATTGCTGTGAAAGCAGCACGCAGAGCTTTTAAATGTGATGAAGGAAAAGAATGGGCATCAGCTTCTGGGGCTCATCGTGCAAAGTATCTTCGTGCCATTACTGCAAAGGTAAGGATTTTCTGGATGATATTCTAAATTTGGGCTCAGTTTGTTTTCTAAAGCTTTCAGTTAGTTACGCATAGGTTACTGAGAAAAAGGATAAGTTCACTAAGCTTGAAGCCATTGATTGTGTAAAACCACTCGATGAAGTAGCCCCATCGTACAGCCATATAATCCTATATTTCCAGCCCTAAGCCACCGATTGCACATACCTTAGTTTTCTTTTACATATAGATAATTTTTTAACTATTTAAAAATGAAGGAGGGAGACTTTTAATCACATTGCTAGCTGGTTAGAGTGTGATATACTTATCGCCTTTTGTGTTCATTTAGTGCAATGTGGGTCGCTTAGGTGGGTTGGGTAATAGGTCAAGACTCAAAACGATTCCAGATTACCACCTTTATTTGTGATTTAGTTATCTGATATTTCGCTTACAACGGAATTGGGAATAGATAAATCTATCTTTATTAATCTGGTTGTGACTTGTGAGATCTGATTTGGTCCTGTTCAGCAGGTTGGGTAATGGGTTCACGTTGAAACGGGTTATATTTCAGTATGGGTAGAAACTGGTCAGGTAGGGTTGGATTTGAAAAGAAGAAAGCATTTAGATTTTTGAAATGCATTAAAATAGACTTTGGGTGACCATATGGACGCATGTAGTTTGGGTAATGGATCAACCTGATTTCAGGTTGAAAATAACGTCATTTTTCAGTAAATGTCGAAACAGGCCAGTAAATGGGTCAAAAAGTTGTTTTACTAACTGATGAAACATGAAAAGGGCTGGTCAGGTTGGCTCCTTTTCTCTGTCAAAGGGTGTTTTTACGTCAATGGCCAAAACGGCTTATAAGTCGGTTCAAATACGAGTTCCAAAGATTTTAGACGCTTTAAAACACGCTTGAAGATTTACTGTATGTTTTTGTAAAATTTATGTGGGACACCCAAAAAAAGTTTGTTGCAGCTTGAAACTTATAGAAAAGTAAAAGACTTAACTTTACAAGCGGACCATTCGACCCGTTATGAAGGTGGTTCAAATTCTTGCACATAGGCATAATATTTATCTCCCTTGAATTACTTGTGTCTTTAATCAACTGTATATCTTCTTTATAATAGTTAATAATAAACAAATCTAAACAGTTTTTCATGCACCTGTGGTCATACATGCTTCTAAACCGACCCCCGGGACATCTTAAATAGTTATAACGTAGACTTTATAGCCGTTAATAAGCAATTTTGAACAGTTTTTCTTACACCCGTCGTCATACGGGTTTCTAAGCCGACTTTCGGGACCTCTCGGTTAACAACTGACGTTTTAAATTGCAATGAAAACTTTTGGCTGATGTAGACTTTTTTACGTGCGTTTTAGCTGAAGTAATCAGGGATTTCAATGTGTTGGAGGACATCAAGTTGTGGCCCTTCAAAGTTTATACAATGGCCTGCTGACACACCAAAGATAGTCGTCATTTTAGTTTTTGGCTGAACTAATTTCTTCAATGGTCGTTGCTTATTTTAAAGATTCAAAGCATCAATGCATTCTTGTGTTCGAAATAATTGTGTAGTTTATGAGTTCCGGGTAGGTCTGCAAAATAATTGTGTAGTGTGTATTAGATAATATAATGTTACTGGTTCTCCTGGTATATGTTTTAAGTTTAAAACTCCAAATAAATTATTAATTTATAAATCTCTCACTATATGTGTTTTGGCAATTGACAAAAAATGTATGCTTGCTTGCTGCATTTAACTCAGTCTCAGACTCACACATATTGCACATGAGCACATCTTTAGCTTTGTGTTTTGTTTCAACATTTTTTGTAGTCTTAGACTTCATGGTAATATGAGGTACTAGCTTACAAGTTTGACAACATTGATCAACTTGTAACATCGGTTTGAAACCCTTTAGGCCATCTGTAATGGTTAATGCCCCCTAAATGGCGTTTTCCGCTACATCAACATTATAATACCCTTTTAAAAATATGTAATGGTTAACGCTTCTTAATGCTCTCATTCATTATTACTTTCCAATTTTGTTTCCTCCGTTGGGCATTATACCAAAAATGCCCCTCCTTTTTCATGCCCTTATAAAGCCCACGAGGATGGTGTTGGGGGCATTATCAATCCACTTCATGCCCTTATAATGTCTATTACTCATAGTTTTATGGGTAATTAAATCTGTTTGAAACCCTTTTTGTCCAAAATTTTTATCTTATCTATAATTAGTGTGTCAAGATCCTGTAGCAAGCTTATACTTCTAAGTTATCTATTTGATTAGCTTTTCTAAGAACTTTTTTAGAAATGAGAATTTGAGTATATTATACAAGGCATGTACCAAAGCTCTAACCATTGTGCTTGATTTTGGATATTTAACTAGCATATAATAAATTTACAAGAAAATTTGAATTCTATGAATCTGTTGTACATGTCTTTGTAAGACTTTCTTCTTTTTCTATATTCGTGTTAATTATATAAACTTAAATGAATAAGTTTAAATGAGATATGTGATAAATAGGACTCATTTAATACATTAAAATATAACTAATTTAATTGGAGTACTTCAAAATTTCATGTGTTTTTTTTTTCAAAATGTACAAAAAGTTCTTGTCGAATTACTAAAATCTGATTCTATGAAAAGAGAAAGTTGATATTATTAAAAGAATGCACAAAAGAAGAGTTGTAAGAGAAAATGAAATTCAACAAGTCTCCTCTTTAATTTAAAACAAGCAGAAGATAAATCACTTTAAATCTATGTTATCTACTCTTTAGATAGTAGATTTTAGAATTGCTTAGCCTTATATGAAACATAGATATTCAACTTAATACTTATGGCATAGATAAACCATACAAATGTTACGAATAAGAAAACCAAACGAGTATCTCAATATGTCGTCACACAATTTTCTTTGTTTTCTCCTAACACCAAACGCCATCACGAAACCACCAATTGCCGCACACCGCTGATTCTCCGCCGCCGAAGAAGGCCGCAACTGACCCTCACGTTCTGCTACATTGCCACCATCGTCGTCGCATGCCACATCAGAAACTACATCCCCGTACATAGCTCTAAACTCACCAGCCTAAGTGATATGTTTCCCGCCGCATCGCGCGGGTAAACGACTAGTATATATATATATATATATATTATTATAAAAGAATATTTCTATAAGTATTTAATAGTTGTGACATATTAATCAAGATGAACATTTATTTATAATATGTCTTGTTCATGAATACTTAGAAAATTATTTAGATAATTTTATTCGTCCCTTTTAATTGGTTTATGAAAATATGTCTTCTCTTTACAGTACAAAGTATATATATTTCTATATATAATAAAAATATTTTTATATATAATTGAAATTTACTAAATAAGTATGATGACTTAATTTATATATATTAAATAGTTATTATTATGGTTGGATATTGGTTAGTGCTGCCTTGTTTAAGCATAGGTGATCAGTCCATGCCTAACTAAGGCTACGCTATCCAATACCTGTCTTGATAATAACCTTAATACCTAAAAATAATATTAACACCTACTATTATTAATATTTTATTACAAATATTTACCAAAAATAAATAATAATAACTAGTCATAAATTTAAACGAGATTAGCGAAATTTTCAAATTTTGTGAAAAATGTCACCACAAGGTGATCGTAATAGAAATGATTTGATTAATTCGAAGACTATACAAGCATGTTATGGTTCAAGAGAATTGAAGTGCTTGTTGGGACTATTTTGAATATGATGGCTTCAATCCATCATATGGGACTTTGAATTGAATACGTAATGCGAGCAAGTTCAAACAATTGAACTTGGTGTAAACAAAACGAGTTCAAGAAAGTTCTGATATGGTTACAACAAAACCATGTATACCATAAAAAGGAAATCGAGTTTTTCAAGAAATTTATCGATCAAATATCAAAGAGTAATCATTTTGCAAAACGCGGTTTACAATGCAAAGATCAAGTATAGCGAAATGATATTTGAGTTTAGATAAAACAACAAATTGGAATGAAGTCTTCCTATGATTTTCATAATTCAAATGAACCACATGCGCAACAAATAGTGCATGTGTAACGTGTGGATTTACCAAGAAATGAGATAGATCAATATTCGCTACCATGAAAGAAATCCTTATAGTATGATGACCATTAGGGGAAGTAGCAAGGCCAAAGTCTATTTACAGAGGTCAGAATTTTAATGAAGGGAATATAAGAGCTTTATCTGGAATTTTGTGTGATAACCGTTGTTAAGTGACATTATCAGGGAATGTCAAATATAATGAGATAGGGGAATTGTAAAGGTATGGGATTCCTTTTGCAGTGCTAATAATTATGACTCGGATTGGATTCTTGTTCTAACGTATCTTAGTGAAATTTAGATCGTTTGTAAGATCATGTGGCAAAGTGCCGCTTTTTGATTAGTAGTACTTTTACTGACAGAATTAGTATGGGTGTCATCGTGCCTAATTTATATTTTTCAAAGGTCTTGCCTTGGAAGTTGTGTGTGATAAACTTCGACGTTTGTGGACATATAATTTAAGTTTCATGTGTTTTCTTGTGCATTGGCACAACTTTACATGCTTCTTACTTGCGTTAATAGTTTATGATAATGTATTGGAAATTCTTATATTTTTGATGGTGTTCCAACTTATAGAGTTTCCACTGTTTATGTTGATGCTCGAGTTACGAGGTAGATGATCAAACGAAATAATGTTTGATATTGGAATTAAAGATATATGCAAGAGATTTCTAAAGAAATCTAAAATTTATTATTGACACAGATGTTTGTGTTTTATTCTTAAGTGACTTTTGGAATTTCTTATAGATATATATATATCTATATAATTATATATTTCATATGCTGTAATATACATACCCGCTATAAGGCCAATGTATTTAACAGATTTATTTTTTTTTTCCAAAAACAAGTCAGATATCAGGTCTTTTTTTTTTGGGTAAAGGGTTACCCCGGTAAATTTTATAAAATAAACCAATCAGAACAAAGGTGTGTCAGTGTAACACACCAACTAGACTTGACATGCCAAGCCTAGGAAAACACAATCACAATCCACAAAACAAAACCAGACTAACACTCGCAACTCAAACTGCTAGACCCAACCGAAAACACAAAAAACACAGAAATAAGACTCTAGCCCGGGTCCGCTCCATTATCTTCAATCTTCCATCTCTTGAAAATCCTTTGCTTAGCCGAAGCAAGGCGAAATTTGAATCCCATAAGTTTCAACCGAACCGACGACTTAATAACCTCAGCCACTTGTTCAGCCGTTCTTTTGTTGTTCTTGAAAAGCCTGTTATTCCGCTCTTGCCAAATATAATAAGCCGAAGCCGCAATCAAAAGTTTGCACACAATATGATCTGCGCTCTTAGATTTTGCATGTAGTTCCACCCAAGCAACGACCGACGACCATGAATCATTAACATTGCTCAAAATAACCAGCTTCTTAACTTCATTCCATGTCTTCGCTGCGAAAGAACATTGGAAGAACAGGTGATCCCGAGTATCTCTATCATGGTTACACAGCGGACAACACATTAAATTCCAATTGGTATGACTACCCGCTTCCCAAATAGCCAGTCTATCTTGCGTTTTGAGCTTGTTTCTAAACGCCAACCAAAGGTGAAAAGAATGCCTAGGAATACATTGCGTATACCAAACCATATCCGCCCACATCACCTGCCCTTCCCGATTCCGGATTGTATTCCAAACACTAGCCGATTGAAAGTCATGAATCTTACCTTCCCCATCTTTCCATACTAGAGTATCCACACCATTAGGATCAATAGTCGGAACCGCTATTGTGATTAAGACTGGAAAAAGATCCAGCCAAGCTTGAGGCCATCTCCAGTTACCATCCTGATCAATCAAATCCGCAACTGTTGATCTAAGCGAGAAACCAGCATTCGCTATGTTTCTAGGCGAGATGAACGAAATGAGAGGACTACTCGAACACCACATGTCACTCCAAATATTCGTTTGGGAACCGCTCTTGATAGCCGACCAAACATGAGGCCGAATAATGTTTCGGATGGATAACAATTTACGCCACCCCCAACTCATACTTCCTCTACATGGCACCTCCCAGAAATTTCTTCCTCTAAGCTTGTGGTCATGAATCCATTTCACCCAGATAGACTCCCTTTTGGTAAGAATACTCCATATGTGTTTAGCCATTAAGGATTTGTTAACATCGGCAATGTTTTTAATACCCAAACCTCCTTCCTGTTTAGGCAAACACACATGTTTCCACGCTACTTTAGCTCGAATTCTCCCTTCCGAACCTGCGTTCCAAAGAAATCTTCGAATCTTTTTTTCAAGATCACTAATAACACGAGCAGGCATAATAAAAACCGAAGCCCAATAGATGTGCATGGAAGAAAGGACTGAATTAATGAGCTGAAGTCGCCCGGCAAACGACAATGACTTAGAAACCCAATTAACAATCTTTTTCTCCATTCGCTCAATAAGAACCTTGCAATCATTATACACAAGTCTCGAAGATATAAGAGGAACCCCCAAATACCGAACCGGAAGGGAACCTTCTTGAAACGGCATAATATTGAGAATAGCTTGCTTAACCGAATGAGAAACATTGCAAAAGAATACTGTACTCTTGGCAGTACTAGGAACGAGACCAGACATCTTGGTGAAACTCTCCAGAGCTTCTTTGATCTTCTTGACCGAAACCACATCGCCATGCACAAAAATAAATAAATCATCCGCAAACGAGACGTTAATTATTTTTTCTTTGGCACAGTGAGCATGAAACTTAAACGGACTGACAGCAGCTCGACGAAGCAACAACGATAAAACCTCCATGACCAACGTAAACAAATAGGGGGATAACGGATCTCCTTGCCTTAGCCCACGTTTACCTTTGAAAAAACCATGCAAATTCCCATTGATACTCAGAGAGTACGACACTGTGGATACACATGTCATGATCCACTTGACCATGCTGGAATGGAACCCAAAACCAACCAAAATGCCTTCCAAAAACCTCCAATTGACAGTATCATAGGCTTTCTGAACGTCTATTTTAAACGCACACCTAGGCTGCCCCCGATTAAGATGATAATTGTGCATGAGCTCTTGAGTAAGAAGAATATTATCCGAAATCCTCCGACCGGGCACAAAGGCCGATTGGTTGATGCTGACAAGATACCCCAAGCTGCCTTTCAACCTATCCGAAATAACCTTGCTAATACATTTATATAAAACATTGCAGCAAGAAATCGGTCTATAATCCAAAACCGAGTCAGGAACGTCTTTTTTAGGCAATAAAGCAAGGACAGTATGGTTAATCTGATTCAGAATTTTACCATTTTCGAAGAATTGCAGAACCGCATCCGTCACTTCTTTACCGACAATATCCCACGATTTTTTGAAAAAAACCGAAGTATAACCATCAGGACCTGGCGCTTTATCATCTCCAATACTGAACATGGCTGTTTTGACCTCCTCTCGAGAAACAGGACGGATCATATGCTCAGCCATCTCGTTACTTAGGACTTTAGGGAACAAGTTATCAAGATTTGGTTCTTCCACCTGAATGTCATTACCCAAAAAATTAGAATAGTGCAACACCATAGCATCAACGACTGCCTCGCCATCATATCTCGTACCCGCAGTATCAACAACACTATGAATTTTGGTTCTAGCGTTCTTTGATTTCACGGTATTATGAAAAAACTTCGTATTCGAATCACCCGCACACAACCAATCTACCTTTGATTTCTGTTTTAAAAAACATTCTTCGTCGTATACGGCTTGTTGAAAGTCTTTTAAACATTGAGTTTCCAACAGCCGCAACTGAGCATCTAACGGGTTTCGGTCCACCTGAGTCTGCAAATCATCCAACTTTTCCCGCAACTCATTGACTTTGACATGCAGATTACCTTGCTCAAAAAGCATTTTCCTCATCTTCGGCTTTAAGTTTTTCAACTTGCTAACAACCGAAAACATAGTGACCCCCTCAACTTGCTTGACCCATTCGCTTTTGACCGTAGCTTTGAACTCCGGTTTAGAGGCAAGAAAATTCGGAAATTTGAAAGGTTTAGGACGACACCCAAAGGTACCCAGACCTTTCAATATACAAGGAGTATGATCCGAAGCTCTAAACGGATGAAATAATGCATATGCAGAAGGAAACTGGTCCAAAAAAGCCACGTTCCCCATTATACGATCAATCTTTTTCAAAAGCCCTACACCACCCTTTGGTTTTTGGTTCCATGTAAATTGCAAACCATGAGCCTGAACATCCATCAATTCAGCTTTTAAAATACATTCATTGAACTCCCGCATGCCAATAGACTGGGTTGAAGTACCATATAACGCATCATCGATGTTTAAAGCAACATTAAAATCTCCCATGACAACCCAAGGCTTATCATGACACAACGCTTTGTGTTTACATATATCATCCCAAAGCATTCGCCTATCTTTATATTTATTTTCCGCATACACAAAAGAACAAAACAGCACTTTTTTACTATCTTTAAAAATCACCTGAGTGTGAATAACCTGATCAGTTTGAGCAATAACCATCACATCCAGATAATCTTCGTTCCAACCTAGAATTATTCTCGTTCCACGACTACACAAACTACCATTCGAAGTCCAACTCCAATTACGAAAAACAAAGTTACAAACTTTAGGCAGATTACTTACATCCACATGCGATTCAAGGATGGCACACAAATGTAAATTATTTTCAGCCACAAGGTTGCGAACCTCACTTTGTTTCAGGGGCCGGTTCAATCCCCTTACATTCCATGACATGAGGCTACCCATTTAAACCGTTGTTACCGGGAGTGCTTGCCCCCTCAGAAGTATTAACCTGCTTGTCATTTGCCATGAAATTACCCATTTCCGTAGGAGTCCCCTCCATAACCTCATCTAGACTATTTCCTTCATCCCCATTCGGTTTTCCAGCCATATTGTCACTCACCTCCGTATCTTCCGAATCAAGCGCTTGAAAGGCATTTGACGTTTTAACTTGATTATCCTTAACACGATTATCCTTAACACCCGGACGATCATCCTTTTTGGTACCCGACGTACTCGGTCCATTTTTATTCAGTTTCGGCCTATAAACGAATTTCGTTTTTTGTTTTTTCTGTCCTGTACCATACTTTGCAACTTTCCTTCTATCCGTGACAAACCCTTCATCATCAACAGTAACCTGCTTTACATTTGGTTTCGTATTTTCGTTAACAAGTTTAGGACAATTCTGGTCATTGTGACCAAAAATACAACAGTTAGCACAGCGGTGTGGCTTCCATTCATATTCTATCGTAACCTTTTCCATGATAAACCCATCGTCATCAAGTTTCGGAATGGCCACCACTATATGATCCCTGAGAACATCATCCGCACTAACTTCAATCAAGGCTCTAGCAAAACTGCTCCTACCCCAACTGTCCGCACACATATCCGCCGTATAACTATCCAATCTCTTAGGACTACCAATCTTCGATGCCAACAAACTCAACCCATCATCCGTATAAATGGATATTGGCACATTATGAAATTTAACCCAAATAGGCACCGACTTTATTCCCTCCTTTTTCAAACTGACCGAAGGAGACCAGACATTGAGGAACAGTGGAACTTTACGTATCAGCCAAGGACCACCCTCCAAAACTTTATTCATTCCTTCCTTAGAATCAAATTTGAAAAAGAAAAAACCATCCGCATTCATCATGATTTTAGCAAAACCAAATTTCGACCAGACATTCTTGACATAGTATTCCACAACCGGAAATGGTAATCTATTTCCCAGAAAATAGCCAAACAAAACATTATCAAACCTGTCCCGCACTGTTTTGACCACCTCCTTCGGAATCACGATATCAGCTTCTTGATGAGATTCCACTGTATGCATCTTCCTGAAATTGACTTCCCGCAACGGCTTAGCGTTCGACTTCACCTTTTGCGCGTAAGAAACCTGATCCCCAAGATGTTTATCCGCATATACGTTCTGAACCGGATCAGCCAAAGACTCCGACGACTTCCCATGCTGATTATACTGCTCATTAGAGCCGTTTTTAGGCATCTGAACTGGGACCGTAATTTTCTGCAATTCATCAATAACATTGATGACCTTTGGATCATTCGGCACAACACCTCTACGAGGTATCAACGGATTCCCATCAATCCGCAACGGCTTGTTCAGCGAGGAAGAACTTTGACGCATATCATGAACATTAATCGAACCCTTGGATGTAATGAACACATCCTCATGCAATCTTTCCGAGAAGGACCTAAACCCTAGATCCTCCAAACTACTGTCACGATTTCTTTCCATGCACGAAACTGAACAAGAAACCCTAGACAGCAGCAAAACATGCAACGTGAATCAACAAATCAGGCAAAACCAAACAACTAAAACTCGCTGCAAAGAAACCCTAAACGGCAACAAACATGCAACGTGAATCACCAACACAAACAATATCAACTCAAACAAAGCTCACGGCAAAACGGCAAAGAAACCCTAGCTGAGAAAAACGAAACGAAAACCCTAACTCTGATTGCAAAAGATTAGAAACCAGGATTGAAGTCTAGAACCTTACTCAGAAGGATCGACAACACCCCAATACCTAACCCAGATAGATCAAAATTAAGGTTGAAAAAACAAGAACTAGGGTTTCTACAGGAGATCGCCAAAATCGCCTAAGAGATGATATTATTTAAGGGAAATTTTGTCACTTGTTTGACATTTTATATACCCCATCTTACCCGGCTTGCGCCGGAGAGGTAACCTCAGTATATCCAGACAAGCTGGAGAGTCTGCTACTCTTTACCCAGTTTTGCCGGAGAAAATTTTCTATTTCCCATAAATAGTATCTTTTCAAAATTTAAAAGTGCCTCTTTTATTAGGGCTTTTATCCAGAATTAAGGAAATTTGTATTCCCATAACATATCTTATTCTAGACCAAGTAATATTAATAAGCAAGAAGCAATTAAGTGCTATTGCCTGCTAATCGTCATTCTTATGGAATACCAATATCCATTACATTGTACTTATATAAGTAATTTACTTTAAAGTTTATTTTAAGGCAAAATTCTTAAGTTCAAATCTAAATATCATTCAGAGTGCTATCAGATAATATTAAGGTTCTAACTTTCCGTTTAAGCTTAGGTATTATTATTATAACACCTACTTGCTCTAAACAAGTGGCTTAGTTTATACTAAGGCATTTTTTCTTATGTTCAAGTCTAAATGCTATTAGATGTGCTACCAGTTAATAGCAATCTCCTAACTCTTTTATTTAAGCTTAAGTATTGTTATCACAACACTTATAGGCTTAAAGCAGTGGCTTAGCTCTGATACCACCTTCTGTCACGACCCCCGACCCCACCCTGACCGGAATCGGGAGCCGCGAGCAGTCAAGTGGTACCGGTGATTATTTTGAAAAAACATTGCTGCGGAAATTTCATCAGGACCGTGAGTTAGGAAAAATATCAGAGTTTAGAAACACCGGATTTTATTTAAATAGATGGAATAAATTCCAGGTTTTACAAAGGTAGCTTTTAATACGGGATAAACCCCAAAAACAATATTTCTTAAGTTGATTTAATTAATAAAATAAGCAACTTCTTGAAGTCCTTTAAGTGTTGGATCCAATCCTTACTCCAATATACTGTAATTACCTGAAACGCGTTTTAAAAAGGTTTTGTCAGCGGGAAATACTGAGTGAATCATTCTATTTATTTAAAATGACTCGTTTATTATAATTTACAGTATTAAGAGTTTTTACATATGTTTCTGATATCTACCAACTACCCACAGTATTTGTCACTAGACCGGATCTGTGACTGTGGTCATATCACCATTGGCTGCCCCAATGAATGACGTATATCACTAAATTTTAGGTTCGCCCACCTAAAGTGATAAAAACAGTAGTAATGTGCACAATACCCCACATACTGGCTGTAATTTGGTGATTACATAAACTTAATCACTGTAATTATAATTCTGAAAATAATTTGGAGTATTGTAAAACATTTGATAAAAAGAGAATGACTCACTTTATGTGAGATTGAGTTATCAAGCTTCTTGATTCTACTTCTTCCGATAATTAAGCATGCACTTTATTATTCTGGATCTTCTGATGATTTAATAGTTTGTTTGATTGTGAGTGTGTGGTTGGGAGTATTATGGTAGTTAAACATATAGTTTAACAGAATGGAATACGTATTTGTGTAAAACCCAAATCAAACCTTAACGGTAGTCACGAGATTCGAACCTTAACGAATTTCACAAAGTATAGTCTTATTCAGACAGTACTTTGGTATCCATTTAATGAACTCACAAAGTATAGTATTTTGGATTCCGTTTAACGAAATTCACAAAGCACAACACTTCGGCATTCGTTAGATGGTTCCTGAATCGATCGGACAGAACATTGCATCGGTGATTATTGGTTAGAACACCAACGTATAGAGAGAAGAAGAAGAGAAATGAGCAAGGAAGAATGAAATCCTAGGCTCCTATTTATAGGTAAGAAGTATGTCTTTCTTAGCTAGGAAGATTTCTTAGTCATTAAGGTTCCTTTTATTTATTTAGTTTTTCTTAACTATTAAGTTTTACTTAACCATTAAGTTTACTTTAACCATTAAGTTTCCTTAAACATTAAGTTTCCTTAACTATTAAGTTTACTTAACCATTTAACTAAATAACTTATTTAGCTTAATAAATCTTGCTTAGCTTAAATTAGCTTAATTAATCTTGGTTAGCTTAATTAATCTTGATTAACTGGTTAATTAATCTTACTAAACTTAATTAACAAATTAATTAATCTACTCAGCTAACTTAACTGCTAAGTTTATTTAACTTATTAAGTTTTACTTAGCTTTTAAGTATTCTAGCAGCTCCCTGCTTACGAGTTCTAATTTCTAGATACAAGGGAACCCGTTTTAGTGTATTAACTCAATTCAACTTTAACGATAATCACGAGATAAAAACCCTCACAACGATTTACAAGTGCAATACTTAACAATTCAGCGGATTCACAACGAATGACAGAGTATAGCCCGAGTTCGGACAGCACTCAAACATTCAAGTCGAAATCACGATGAATAACAAAGTATAACTCAATTTGAGCAGCACTCAGACAATCGTTGGATAGTTATAATCGATCGGATAAAGTATCGTACCAGTGATTAGAGTTATTACCCTAATAACGGGCAGAGTTTAGGGATTTAGAGGGTAAAATCCCGAGCTATTATTTACAAAAATAAAAGCTGACGGAAAGAAAAGAATTGAACAGCGATCGAGTTAATACCCGAAATCGTAGCAGCACTTCGTGAATCGTGTGTGTTAATTGTGGTAAACAGAACAGAATTCAGTGTGTATAACGAATTCCTTCGTCGTTTTTGTGCCCAGAATCAAGTGCCAATGTCTGCTATTTATACCCGAAATTGGACATGCATACGGACCGTAAGCCTTATCCCTTACGGTCCGTAAGGGGTACGAACCGACTATAGGGTAGCCACGTGTGGGACTAGGCTTGCTGAGTCACTGAATTCGATGTCACACCCCCAAAATCCACACGCGGAGTACCACCGCTTGGGAGCGTGACTGACCAGGATCAAGCCACCAATCATATTGAACATGTAATTAATATCAAGTATCATAAATGTAAACCAATCATTCAGTACGATAGGGGATCAATATATAATCATAGTTTTAAAGTATAGCGGAAGCATAAGTACGAAAACCCAAATGTGTAACATAAGTTCAATAAGTTTCAAAACATAATCCATGCTCCACAACGACCTGTTCCTCCCTGTGCAAGCTCCATAAGAATCTAACGACCTGCAAGGCATGTAACAGAGGATCAACAACTAGTTGAGCGAGTTCACAGTTAACAGTTCAGTAATAGTACAGTGTGAGTAGTAGTATGTTCGTTCGTTATGTCATGTATCGTATTAGTTTCCATCGCGGCCTCCCAGGCAGGTATGCGAAGATATTAGGGGATGTTCATCCCGTGTATTCTAGACTAGGTTTATCTGTATCGCGGCCTACCAGGCAGGTGTGCGAAGATTAGTAAATTCAGTTCGCGGCCTTCCAAAGGCAGGTGTGCGAAGTCAGTCATAATATCGCGGCCAACCCTTGGCAGGTGTGCGAAGATCAGTTCAATAAGTGTTACTAGTCTAGTCGTAGTTAAATCAGCGGAGTATGTACCATAGTTCATCAAATCACATCACTACGTTCCAGTATAGATAAGTACCAGTAATTAATCAAATCCCATTCCCACCCTGGGAACCCCATGCCTTGGCTGTGTGAACTCACCTTGGTTTGCTCGGTATGTTATTGCTTCTAGAGTTAGTTAAGTGTATAGGTCCGCTACACACGACCTAGGATGCATTGCACGTGATTCAATGTAAGTGTTACATTCAAGTAGGGTTTACATGTTACTTATGTCTAAACAGTTGTGATCTGTGTGAGGGTTGTGTACAGGATGAGATGATAAGAATTGTTCGCACATATAAGATCATGTAGTACCATTCAATAGCATATAGTCACATATAGTACATGCAGTAAGCCTTAACTGTTTGTCCTAAACTCAGGCTACACATCACTTATAAAGTTCAGACAACATTATTCAAATCGTGTGCTCATCATCATCAAACTCGTTATTGATTATTAGCAGTTTATTATAATCGTTTTCTGCATGCATATCATGAAACCGTATATATATATATATATATATATCATTCAGTATTCGATCATCAGAACAATCAAAACATCATTCTAAATGCAATACATCCATACTACATTATGAACCTCAGACCAAGAGTTGATGTAAAGGTCAGACAAGATGTTCCTAACCCCACCAGAAAGTCGGACTAAGGAGCTCCCCCCCTTTAAACTCGGACAGGGGAGTCCCCATACAAAGCTCGGACAAGGAGGGGGTGGGGTCTTGGGCCATAAAGCTCGGACATGATCATTCCTGGCAAACTCGGACCAAGTGTGGGGGCTAGGAAACTCGGACTACATGATGTTTCATCAACAAACTCGGACAACACTTGTGCATAAGAAAACTCGGACATCTAGACATATAATAAAGAAATTCGGACCTAATACATCATGTATGAAACTCGGACTAGTGGGGCTGCCATGTTAAACTCGGATCAGGCAAGGGTTTCATGAAATTCGGACATGTTTGCTTCAAGAAACTCGGACCTTGTGCATGTATATCAACAAACTCGGACCTTTATACAACAAACTCGGACCTTTATACAACAAACTCGGACCTTGTGCATGTATATCAACAAACTCGGACCATCATGCACATCATATACAATTCGGATCCTTGATGCATTTCATAAACTCAGACTAATCATGAATCCCAAAAACTCAGACAGCCACATTAGGGTTACGAAACTCAGACATACATAGTCATTCACAAAACTCTGAGAACAATTCAATCATTCGCTCTTTGAGATTAAAGCAGTTACGTTTCTTGGTTTCTAACCCTAATCTCATACATTTTGACGGCAGAACCAATCATCAATCAACCTATGCTTAACAACAACAATCATCACAAAGATAATCTATCGAGCATGCAACCAAGCATCATCACAATCACAATTATCCGGAATCAAAACAAAATCACAGAATATTATATGAGGAACTAGGGTTTTCATGAACACATAATCAAGAATCAAAAGTTAATAAGAATCAAGCAATCAATACACAATAATCATTTACCTTGTGTTGATTCTAGAGAAATGTGGAATCGAAAGTGACGAATAGCTTGCCAAATGATAATGGTGATGATTGCTAGGGAATTAGAGGATGTAGTACGTGTTTTGATTTTGAGAGAATGATTAGTGAAAAGGGGATTAGGGTTAAGTATGGTTTAATTTTCACTAATTACCCTATACACCCTGAATTATTATATTTTACACAAGCATACCATCTTACAAGCATTTCACAGTTTCACCACCAAGTTCACATAATTGACAAGTCTATCACAATTAATCAAACAACCATGCACAATCACACAATACGATTTATTGCATCAACACGAATATCATTCCATAGCAATCAATTGTGCAACTAATTAACTACACGAACAATGAACGTGCAATAAATGCGAAATAGAATCTTGGAAATTCGAGTTGTGCCCGAACTTAAACCCTCCCTCTCTCCTGGGCGATTTTTGTTCATCATGAACCCTAATTCTTCGTTGAGATTCGTTTGTATAACAGTCTGTGATTAGAGTTTGTGCTTCAAATCTCTATAACGAACTAGTTAGCAATAGTAATCAATCTGAAGTTAGGGTTTAATTTCGTTTCTTTCTCAATCGCCGCCATAGTTGCTGATTTGAGATTCTTTTCATATTAATCTGGTTGTTATTGGTCGCGGTTAACTGAGATTAATTTAGCTAGATTGATACACTGGATTAATGAGTTAAGGATTGATATTGGCGCTAGGGTTTCAGGTATAGGGTTTCTGTTTGTTCGTTTTCGTCGGCTAGAGTGGTTGTTTCAGTTGCTGTTACGTGTGCATGGAGGGTAGAAGTCATGGTACGATGGAGGATGGTATCCCTCCAGGGTCGGAATAGAAATCACCACCTGTCTGTGGGATAGGGTTACGGGTGACGAACATTGAGGGGAATAATCTGTTCCCTAGACGAGGTATTTACTCTACCAACAATCATTCGGTGATTGATGGTTTGTTGGAAATCTCAAAACCTGTGGAAGTGAAATCTGGTTCGGCTTATGGAGGAAGTGTTATGGCGGCGGATATCGATCCCCATGCAAACCCTAGGAATTCAGGAAAATATGGCTCGGCTTCTGAAGGGAATGTCATGGCGGCTGATCAGGGTTTTATGGGTAACAAGCATACGGATGTGTCTAAACATGCTTCCTACGCGGATTTGGTGAAAAATCAAAAGGTGCAACAAGTGAATTTCAGGTCTCTTGCTTGTTCGGTGCAACATGAAGATTGTGACATTGTTCTTCCTGTGGAATCTGTTCGGGTAGTTCAAGACAAGCTAGCGAATACCTTGTTTGGATATTTTTTGGGTGACCGAATTGCGTTCCCTGTAGTTGATTACTTTGTCAAGAATAACTGGAAAAAATTTGGATTGCAGAAGTCAATGATGAACGCGAATGGTTTTTTCTTTTTTAAGTTCGAAGACCGGAAAGGGATGTTGGATGCTCTAGCTGCTGGCCCGTGGCTGATAAGATCGCAACCATTTTTTCTTCAAGAATGGACTCCTAATACCAAGCTAGAGAAAAAGGAGGTAAAGAAAGTTCAACTGTGGGTGAAAGTTCATGAAGTCCCGATTGCGGCGTACACGGAAGATGGCCTTAGTATGATTGCGACTACTATAGGTGAGCCGAAAATGCTTGATTCGTACACAACGTCTATGTGTGTAGATAATTGGGGTCGTAGTAGTTTTGCTCGGGCCCTTGTAGAGGTGACAGCGGAAAAAGAGCTTAAAGAAAGAGTAACTATGGCTATTCCCAATCTGAATGGAGACGGTTTTACGAAGGAAACTATGTACGTTGAATACGAATGGAATCCGTTAAGATGCTCGTCATGTTGTGTCTTTGGTCACTCTAATGAGTCTTGTCCTAAGAAGCCGAAACCTGCTGTTCAAAAAGGTGGTACTACGCTAGCTAATCAAGGTAGATCGAAGACAAAGTCTACTCCTAAAATTGATGAGGATGGGTATATGGGTGTGCATAACAAGAAAGTGGCCAGGAAAACGGGTATTAACATACCAAAACCGAAACCAAAGTTTGAGTATAGACCGATCTCTAATAGTCGTAAAGCTGATTTGAAACTTAAATCGATTTCAACGGGTTTTCAATCCTCAAATCCGTTTGATGTGTTAAATTCAGCTGATGCGGATGAAGGGCAAAGTAGCAAACAACATAACGGAGATGGATATGATGACTCTGATGATGAGGAGGTGATAGAAATTTACAATGAGACGAACGAATTCCTCGTAGGTGAATCGTCAAAATCGAGTAACTCTAAAGGGGCAAGCACTCCTTCTCCGATGGTTACTGATGGTTAGTCTGGCTACATGGAATATTAGGGGGTTGAACCGTCCTCTCAAGCAAAATGAGGTTCGTCAGGTGGTGAAGGAAAATGGGGTTAGTTTTTGTGCGATTCTCGAGTCTCATGTAGATATTAATAAACTTGATAGAGTGTGCAGTTCAGTTTTCCGGAATTGGGAATGGACGTCTAATGGTGGCTATTGTGATAGAGGTACTCGTATCATTATTGGATGGGATCCGGATGTCTTTAATATAATGGTTTTAGCTCAAACTTCTCAAGTGATACATGTGCAAATGACGATTAAAAGCGACAAAAAGGTTATCTTCTGTTCGATTGTTTATGCTTCTAATTCCTATATTACTAGGAGAGATTTATGGAGCCATTTGGCTAGACATAAAGTTCTAGTGGGTAATCAACCTTGGATTTTAATGGGTGATTTTAACTCTGCGTTGAATTTGGAAGATAAATCAATGGGATCCTCTGGTATCTCTACTAGTATGCGGGACTTTCAAGAGTGTGTTAATCAGCTTCAAGTGGCAGATATTAAAAGCATAGGTTTCCACTTCACGTGGACTCAAAAGCCAAAGAAAGGGGTTGGTTTACTAAAGAAGATCGATAGAGCCATGAGTAACATTCATTTTGTTAGTGACTACCCGGAAGCGGTGGCGATGTTTCAACCATATCGTGTATCGGACCATTGCCCGTGCATTCTTAGAATCAACAAGACAGTAAGGAGAAAAGCAAGTTCTTTCAAGTTTGCAAACTTTTTGGTTTATAAACCGGGTTATTTGGATGTGGTTAAGAATAATTGGGATCTGGCAATTTCGGGAGTGCATCAATTCCGTTTGGTCAAAAAGCTTCGTGCTCTTAAGTCTCCTCTTAGATCTCTTTTATTTAAGCAGGGTAATCTTCATAAAAAGGTAGAAGAGATGCGTGGGAAATTGGATGCCATTCAGAGGGATGTAGAGAAAGATCCGTTCAATGAAAGCGCTAGACGTGAAGAAGTCGCGGCTACTCGTGCATTTCAAGAAGCGTGCCTGGATGAGGAAAGATTTCTAAAGCAAAAATCTAAAGTGGCTTGGTTACGAGCGGGGGATGCCAACTCAAAATTTTTTCATTTGTCGCTGAAATCTAGAAACCATCGAACTCGTATTGAAGGCATTACGGATGTAAATGGGATGTTTTGTGAAGGTCAGGCAGTTCCGGAAGCTTTTGTCAATTTTTATGAGACGTTCTTAGGGAGTGAAGGGGATACGTCTTCGGTTCTGTCGCCGGAGATGTTTCATAATCGTCTAAGCCGGAACGTTGCGGATTTCATGGTTCGGTCTATTACAGTGGAGGAGGTAAAATCGGCTATTTTTGCTATTGGTAATGATAAAGCTCCGGGTCCTGATGGCTACACAGCGGCCTTTTCAAGAGCTCGTGGGATATTGTTGGAACGGATGTTACAAATGCCGTTATGGATTTTTTTAATGCAGGCCGGTTGCTTCAAGAGATAAATCATACTCTTATTGTGCTATTACCGAAAATGACTACCCCTGCTACGGTAAAAGACTTTCGACCCATTGCTTGTTGTAATGTTATTTACAAGTGCATCAGTAAAATTCTGTCGGATCGGTTGAAGGTGGCCCTTAATGACATTGTTAGTATTAATCAATCAGCCTTCGTTCCTGGTAGGAAAATATCGGACAATATTCTTCTCACGCAGGAATTAATGCATAATTATCATAAAGATTATGGCCCTCCTAGGTGTGCATTTAAGGTTGACATACAAAAGGCTTACGACACTGTGGATTGGAAATTTCTTGAAGATGTATTGCTGGGTTTCGCCTTCAATCAGCTGATGATTAAGTGGATCATGCTTTGTGTCTCTACTCCATCTTATTCTATTTGTGTGAATGGTAGTGTTCATGGTTATTTCAAGGGCAAACGGGGCCTCCGACAAGGAGACCCTATATCTCCTTACCTATTCACATTGGTGATGGAAGTTTTGACGTGTCAGTTACAACATGCCTCTTCTATTGATTCATCCTTCAGGTTCCATAACAAATGCCAACGTCAACGCATTATAAACCTGTGCTTTGCGGATGATTTGTTTCTGTTTGCTAGGGGGGACGTGAGGTCGGTTTCATGTATTATGAATGCTCTTTCTCAATTTTCTCATATGTCGGGCTTGATTCCCAATGTTCAAAAGAGTACCAGCTTTTTTTGTAATGTTCCGCAGCATGTTAAGGAGGCTATTCTAGGAATCATGCCGTTTGTTGAAGGTGAGTTACCGGTCAGGTATTTGGGGGTCCCGTTGATTTCGACTAGGCTCTTATACAAAGACTGTAGTATTTTAATTGAGAGATTGGAGAAGCGTATTTTAAATTGGAGGAATCGCCTTTTGTCTTTTGCGGGTAGGCTTCAGCTGATGCTCTCTGTCTTATCTTCTATGCACATTTGTTGGGCTTCCGTGTTAATTCTTCCGGCTAGAGTTATCAAGGAGTTAGAAACAAAAATGAGAAATTTTCTGTGGTCTCAAGATACTTCATTTCAAAGAGGGAAAACTAAAGTTTCGTGGAACTCTATATGTAAGCCGAAATACGAAGGGGGTCTTGGGTTGCGAAGGATTCAAGATGTCAATATGGCTCTTATGGTTTCGCATATATGGAGTATTATTACCAAGCGGGATTCTCTTTGGGTGCAATGGATATACTCTAACAGGTTAAGGAATTCTAACTTCTGGGAGTGCAGGATTCCTTCAGTGTGTTGCTGGAGTTGGAGGAAGATTTTGCAGTTACGACCAATTATTAGGAATTTTATTTGGTCAAAACTTGGTGACGGGGGGATGACATCCGCATGGTATGACCGTTGGTGTGAGTGCGGCCCTTTAGCCAGATTCATATCTCCTCGTATTATTCATGCAGCTGGGTTTTCCCTTCAGGATTCGGTCAGTAATGTCTGGGCGGATGGCTCGTGGAAGTGGCCTGCGGCTTGGAGAGATTTATTTCCGGTATTGATTCAGCTTGATACCATACGGCTTACTCCGAACCGTAGAGACCGTCTTCTTTGGAAGGATGGGGATAAATCGTTTGAGTATTCGTCTGCGTGCGTGTGGGATTCTATCCGTGCCAGGGAGACGGAAGTAGAATGGGGGAAAGTGGTTTGGTTTTCTCAATGCATTCCTCGGCATGCTTTCCTTATGTGGCTTATCATGCGTAGGAAACTCTTGACTTAGGATAAAATTCTTCAATGGGATCAGTCGAGAAGAAAGAATATGAACATGATGTGCTGTTTATTGTGTTTCGAAAATAATGACTCTCTCGAGCATCTGTTTTTCGAATGTAAGTTCTCGACTCAGATTTGGCTCTCAGTTAGGGATAAGGTGAATATGGCCACTGTTGAACCGAAGTGGACTGATGTGATAAATTGGCTCTTAGCGAGAGGAGCGTCTAAATCGGTTTTCAATTACTCTAGCCGTCTCACAGTTGCAGCTTCAGCGTACTTCATTTGGCAAGAGCGTAATGCTAGACTGTTTAAAAATCAAACAAGACCTCCGGATACTATTACCTCCTTGATTCTTCAGACTGTTCGATACAAACTTATGGGAGCTAAGTACAAAAGAATGGATAAAATTAGACGCTTTCTAGAGGTGTGGGATATTCATGAGGATGGGATGCTAGAAGACGCGGGCTAGACTGTATTGATAGGTGTCTAAGTTTTTTAGCCTAGATGTTTGTCTAGTGGTTTTGTTTGCGTGCTTGTTTTCTGGTTCTTTCTGGTTTACTTTCATGGGGGGTTGTCCCATGTTAGAACTAGTATGGACTCTCCATACTACTTGTTTTTATGTGTTTGTGAATATATAGAATCACCGGGGTAACCCTTTACCCAAAAAAAAAATTCGAGTTGTCACATTATCCCCAACTTAGAAGAAATTTCGTCCCGAAATTTGGTACGCACTCACTGAGGAAGCTAGGTAAGTTATATCGTTCACTGGTTTTCCTGGGGTGTCACATCATCCCCCCGTTGATTTGGAATTTCGTCCCGAAATTCAGTAGTAGTAGCTTCAGCCTCAGTAGTGGTTGCATTGGTTTCGAATAATTGGGGGTACTTTTCTGTCATCTGTTCTTCGCGTTCCCAGGTGTACTCTGGGCCACGTCGGGAGTTCCAACGAACTCGAACAAGAGGGATTCTCTTGCTTTTGAGGACCTTAACATCCCGGTCCGTGATTTCAACTGGTTCCTCGACGAACAGCAACCGCTCGTCAATAGTGAGTTCCTTAAAAGGAATTATGAGGGTCTCATCTGACAGGAACTTCTTCAGATTCGACACGTGAAACACATTGTGAACTGCACCGAGTTCAGCTGGTAGGTTCAGTCTGTAGGCTACTGGGCCTATTCTTTCTATGATCTCGAATGGTCCGACATACCGCGGATTGAGTTTGCCTCGTTTGCCAAAACGAACCACACCCTTCCAGGGTGAGACTTTAAGTAATACCCGGTCCCCGACCTGAAATTCCAATGGCTTCGTACGCTTATCCGCGTAGGCTTTCTGACGGTCGCGTGCTGTCGCCATGCGTTGTCGTATCTGTGCAATCTTTTCTGTGGCGTCCACTACAATCTCTGGACCCGTAATCTGATTATCCCCCACCTCTGCCGAACAGAGAGGTGACCGGCATTTACGTCCGTACAATGCCTCGAATGGAGCGGCTTGTATGCTGGTGTGATAACTATTATTGTAAGAAAACTCCACCAAAGGGAGGTGCTTTTCCCAGCTGTGACAACTCAAATTTCCAAGATTTCTATTTCGTATTTATTGCACGATCATGTATTGATTGCCATGAAATTATATATGTTTTGATTGTTTGATTGTGTATAGTTGTTGGTTATTTGTGAAACTTGTCAAATGTGTAAACTTGGTGGTGAAACTATGAAACAGTTATGAGATGGTGTGCATTTGTAAATTATAATACTTAGGGATGTAGATGGTAATTAGTGAAATCCTAAATACTTAACCCTAATCTCATTTCTCTAATCATTTGCACACAAAACTAAATCACGTACTTTCACTCTCTAATCCCCTAGCAATCATCATCACCCTTATCATTGGCAAGAAAATCATCACACTTGATTCCTCTTCCTCTAGAATCATTCAAGGTAATTGTTTAATCATTGTTCATGATTGATTGTTGATTGATTTCTTGGTTTTGGTGTTCATGGAATGTGTTCATGGAAAACCCTAATTGCTCTTGTGATATTCTGTGATTTTGGTTTGATGATGGATAATTGTGATTATGATGATGATTAACTGCATGATTGATAGATTGCTCTTGAGATGATTACTGTTGCTTGACATCGATCAGTTGATTTAGATTCTGCCGTCAGTGTGTATGAATTAGGGTTTTGTGTCGTATGATAACGTAACTGATGTGATTGTCTTCTGAATTGAACATTCGTATGATTGATTAGTCTGAGTTATTATTTGCCTGAGTTTGATTATTGTCTGAGTTTATTAGCAAACATCAAGTGCCCGAGTTTAGTTATAAAACATACTTGATCCGAGTTTAATGGAATGAATAAAAGGACCGAGTTTAACTACCATGTATAGTCCGATCTTATTTGCTTGATGTTGTCCGAGTTTAATATACTAAATGTTTGACCGAGTTTAATCCCTTAGTATATGGTCCGAGTTTAATTCCTTAGTATATGGTCCGAATTTAATTCCTTAGTGTTGTGGTCCGAATATAAACACTTGACTTGGTCCGAGTTTAATTAAGTTAAACATGTCCGAGTTTAATGGACACACCTTAGGTCCGAGTTTAATGAAATTAACTTATTTCGAGTTTAAATGAATTGAGGGGTCCGAGTTTAATTGATTGGCTAGTGGACCGAGTTTATTGACTCTATGTTGGACCGAGTTTAATGAGCATGTGTGGTCCGAGTATAATCTTGTCTTTGGTCCGAGTATAATAAGTTTGTCTTTGGACCGAGTATAATGGATCATCATTGGTCCGAGTTTATTAAAGATCAATGATGGACCGAGTTTGTTATTATATTGGGCCCGAGTTTAAAGAATGTATCAAGGGTCCAAGCTTGTGTGTGTATCATGACAGTCTGAGTTTATTGTATGCTATGTCATGTGATATCCGAGTTTCAAACAGGGAAACCCCCCCCCCCCCCCCACACACACTTGTCTGATATTGTGTAACTGTTTGATGCTGTATAATTGTTCAATTGAAACAAGTAACTGCATGATATATTATGTTAGTCCTGCCTGCATGACGTATGATTCTGTGTGAACAATTGCGTGAAACGGTATGATTCTGCATGTGTGAACAGTATATGTAATATCGTTGTGTACACAATAAACACACAAAGCACCGTTGTTTGAATATCGAGGATTTGTAAACCCTAATGGAACGAATCATGTGCAATATATCCTAGGTCGTGTGTATCGGACTTAGAGATTTAAAAACCCTAGAAGCAATAATATACCGAGCAAACCAAGGTGAGTTCACACTCTTACCAAGGCATGGGATTCCCGGGGTGTTGGGAATGGGATTGAAAGGTTGATTAGATACTCTATTGACACTATGACTAGACTACCACTTTACTATCCTCGGTTGTGAAGGATACCCATAGTTACGAGTAGTCTAGTGGTTATACAACGTGGAACACCACCACCAGTAACGTGGAACACCACCACCAGTAACGTGGAACACCACCACCAGTAACGTGGAACACCACCACCAGTAACGTGGAACACCACCACCAGTAACGTGGAACACCACCACCAGTAACGTGTAACACCACCACCAGTAACGTGGAACACCACCACCAGTAACGTGGAACACCACCACCAGTAACGTGGAACACCACCACCAGTAACGTGGAACACCACCACCAATAGAACATACAATCGGCCCAGTAGAGCCACCTGTTACAAACGAACTTACTATTACGCATTTACTTTCTGTGAACTCGCTCAACTAGTTTGTTGATCATTCTGTTACATGCCTTGCAGATCGTTAGGTACTTGGAGCTTGCACTGGAGAAGCGGGTCGTTGTGGACAAGGATCGTGACTTTTCTGTTAAACTATTATGACACTTAAAACTGTTAACTACTACTGGTTTATTTACTATGCTTCCGCTACATTTTGAAACGATGATTTGTTTGATCACCTTTTGTATTGAATGGATGGTTTTCATTTATTTTACTTAATATTAAATGCATGTTCAATATGATTGGTGGCTTGATCCTGGTCAGTCACGCTCCCAAGCGGTGATACTCCGCAGGTGGATTTTGGGGGTGTGACAGATTGGTATCAGAGCCATTGGTTATAGAGAACTTGGTTTTAATATGGGAAAACGTTTTTATTAAAACCAGACTATAACCAGAACAGTGCTCTCAAACGATCCACAACGACGCTTCGCTCCACGTGCAAGACTCAACTTCCTAGGTAATAAGGTTTATGTTTATTGCCTACATGCTAGAATTTGCATAGAACTTTGCTCGTAGTATGCTTACATTACCTTGCTCACAACTTGTCATTGCATGAGAATACTTATGTGCTTACACTCTTCTGTCATCGCACTATTCGTGAACCATTCTTACTTATGCTACCTTTACTGTTCGATCATGTCTGGACGTGTTGACATGACTCAAGCCCAGTTGACGGCTCTCATTAACGAACAAGTTGCTGCGGCACTTGTAGCCGCACAAGCAGGAGGTATAACCTGCTATTCCAGACCTATTCTAGGATGTTAGATCCTACTCTCGTGACCCAACTCTCGCGCTTAACCTTGACCTATCTTTCTCGCGCAACGGGTCAGAACGCATAGCAACATGCCTGCACATTCAAGAACTTCATGGACTGTCGTCCAAACACATTCAGTGGCCCAGAAGGAGCAGTTGGACTACTCCATTGGTTTGGGAAGCTCGAGTCGGTATTCGAGATGTGTGAATGCCCTGAGGCTCGCAGGGTCAAGTACGCCACTGGTACTTTGGAAGAAATCGCGCTAATCTGGTGGAACGCACAAGTGCAGATCTTAGGGTTGGCAGCTGCTAACGCCACACCCTGGAATGATTTCAAAGAACGCATTAAAAGGGAACACTGCACACGTTATGACATCCACAAGTTGGAAGTGGAGCTTTACCATTTGAAAATGACGGGGTCAGGAATTGATGCTTATACGAAATGGACGAACGAATTGGCCATCTTGTGTCCAACCATGGTGGACCCTCCAAGCAAGTGTATCGAATTGTACCTCAAGGGTCTAGCCTCAGAGATTCAGAGCCATGATACATCGGCTAACCTCGACAATATCCAAGACATTCAGCGTCTTGCTCATCGCCTCACGGACCAGGCAGTGGAACAGAACAGGCTGCCTAGTTGTATCATCCCTATTACTATCGCTACCACTTCTGCTACCGCTTCCAGCAAGGGTTCGGCTACCGTTCAGTCTCAAGCATAGCAGCAGCGCAAGAATAGTGATCACCAGAGCGCAGCAGAAGCTAAGGATTCAGGAGTCCACGACCTGCAAATCGGAATCGCCAGCAGCAACAGCAAGCAGAAATCCCATGCAAAGAAAAGAAGTTGGAAGACCATCCATGTCACACCCCCAAAATCCACCTGCGGAGTATCACCGCTTGGGAGCGTGACTGACCAGGATCAAGCCATCAATCATATTGAACATAGCATAATATAAATAAAGTAATTCGTAAAACCCCATTCAATACAATTGACGTTTCAAAACAATCATAGTATCAGTAGCGGAAGCATAAGTAAATAACCCAAGTAAACCATAAGTTCAATTATTCGAAATGTTTAAACATAGCGTTCTTAACCCACTGCCCACAACGTCCCGCTCCTCCAGTGCAAGCTCCATAAGTACCTAAGGTCCTGCAAGGCATGCAGCAGATAGTCAACAAACTAGTTGAGCGAGTTCACAGTTTATAGTTTAGTTTGGGTAATTGTGCGTTTGTTCAATTAAGTTTCGTATCGTATCAGTTCCATCGCGGCCTCACAGGCATGTGTGCGAAGATTATGTTCGTTAGTTCGCGACCGTAGTCTTTACCGACCAGGGTGTGTGCGAAGGCAATTGATCAGTTCGTTCGCGACCATAGTCTTTACCGACCAGGGTGGGTGCGAAGGCAGTTGAGTAGTTCGTAAGCATCAACAGTTTAATCGTTCGTTACAGTATCAAAGTATGCACAAGTAATCATCCAACCCATTCCCACCCTGGGAACCCATGCCTTGGCTGTGTGAACTCACCTTGGTTTGCTCGGTATGCTAGGTTATGCACTCACAAGTAATTTATTCACGTCCTATCGTATGCACGTATAACAAATCAGTTCATGTTCACAACGATACGCATGCAATTTAATGTTCACATAACAGTCAGTTTGCATATCGACACAACACGTATTATTTCACAGTAGCACATCAGCTATCATTCGATTCATGGTCATCTTTCGACACATTAGAGATCTTTCGACTAACAGGTACCATAGCTATCTTTCGAACAGAATGTTATGTTTCGAACTTAATGTTATCATTCGGTCATTGCTATCCTTCGGTCAACACTATGTTTCGAACATCTAGTATCTTTCGGTATCTTACGGTTACTACCATGTTTCGAGTAACTGATATCTTTCGATGGATATCAGTTACGTTACAAGTTTCCAAGTTTTGCTGTGATTATCAATTATCAGTTTCCAACTAACATTCCGTAATATCAGCAAATAGATCAAACAGTTTCGGAAACAGATCAATTAACATAATTTCCAACTTTTAGTTTAGCATGCAATCGATCAAACAGTCAATTATCCATCGGTTTTCTCATGAACCCTAATCAAATCAAAGCATGATCAATATTCAAACATTTGAGCATATAACGGCCGATCACGGGTTGTTCGGTTTTAGCTCTAAGCCGTGCAATCCGACTGTGTATTTACCAACCATCATGAACCCTATGACTCGCTTATCAATTACGACATAATCAATTACATTTATTCGAAACCCTAGATCATCATACAACAAGTCCGGTTATATGGTGGCCGATTAACTAACCTGTTCGGCCGATTACAAAACTAACCGATACACAATAACATCTTAACAATCATTCAAATCAGTTCGATTAAACACATAACATACTCGGTTAATCACAGGCACATATAACATCATTAAACTACTAAGACACGATATCCGGCCGGTTAACACACCAACTAACATAAAACTTCAAGCAGTCCGATAATCAATTTATCAAGCAATTCGATATCAAGCACTAACCGATAAAAGGGAAACAAGGATGATCCGATCAAGAAGGCGGTCTCCGGTTGCTTTGCCGTCCGGTTTGAACGAAAGAGCGAGAGAGGGAGAGATGGCCGTCTAGGGTTTGTAAAAATGACTGCCAACTACATGCATTCACGTCTAAATACTTATCACAGTTATGGGCCAAGCCCATAGAAAGACTGGGCCGAAAGATGTCGAAGGATTCCTTCATGGCCCGAATGATATGTTTCGAGACTTATCAATCCGAAGGATGATCTTCTGGATCGAAGGATGTGTTTCGTCATCCTTCGATTCATGCACCATGTTTCGTGGACATCCTTCGAAGGTTGCTTGTGTAATGTAATGTGTTTCATGCTAACTAGTTTACAAGTTTCACAATGTAGCAAACAACTATGCACGATCAAACAATCAAAACGTATATATATTTTCATTAACACACAACTCGTATAATTCAAGTCCACAATCCAACAACTAAGCAGTCAAAGTCAAAGTCAACGCGCATTAAATGCGAAAGTGAAAGTCAAAAACTCGAGTTGTCACATTATCCCCAACTTAAAAGAAATTTCGTCCCGAAATTTGGTACGCACTTACTGAGGAAGCTAGGTAAGTTACATCGTTCACTGATTTTCCTGGGGTGTCACATCATCCCCCCGTTGATTTGGAATTTCGTCCCGAAATTCAGTAGTAGTAGCTTCAGCCTCAGAAGTGGATGCATTGGTTTCGAATAACTGGGGATACTTTTCTTTTATCTGGTCTTCGCGTTCCCAGGTATACTCTGGACCACGCTGGGAGTTCCAACGAACTCGAACAAGAGGGATTCTCTTGTGTTTGAGGACCTTAACATCCCGGTCCGTGATTTGAACTGGCTCCTCGACGAACTGCAACCGCTCGTCGATAGTGAGTTCCTTAAAAGAAACTATGAGGGTCTCATCTGATAGGCATTTCTTCAGATTCGACACGTGAAATACATTGTGAACTGCACCGAGTTCAGCTGGTAGGTTCAACTTGTAGGCTACCTTGCCAATCTTTTCTGTAATTTCGAATGGTCCGACGTACCGCGGATTTAGTTTGCCCCGTTTGCCAAAACGTACCACACCCTTCCAGGGTGAAACTTTCAATAAAACCCGGTCCCCGACCTCAAATTCCAATGGTTTTCTACGCTTATCCGCGTAGGCTTTCTGACGGTCGCGTGCTGCCGCCATGCGTTGACGTATCTGTGCTATCTTTTCTGTGGCGTCCACAACAATATCTGGACCCGTAATCTGACTATCCCCCACCTCTGCCCAACAGAGAGGTGACCGGCATTTACGTCCGTACAATGCCTCGAATGGAGCGGCTTGAATGCTGGTATGATAACTGTTATTGTACGAGAACTCCACCAAAGGGAGGTGCTTTTCCCAGCCGTTGCCGAAATCGATGACACACGCTCGAAGCATGTCTTCTAGAGTTTGAATAGTTCGCTTAGACTGCCCATCCGTCTGAGGATGATATGCTGTGCTCATGTCTAATCGTGAGCCGAAGGATTTATGCATTGCTTGCCATAGCTCTGACGTGAATCGTGCATCGCGATCCGAAATGATAGAGGTGGGCACTCCGTGCCTCGAAACAACTTCTTTCATGTAGATGTCTGCTAGGGTAGAAAACTTATCCTTTTCTTTGATAGCCAAGAAGTGAGCAGACTTTGTGAGCCGATCAACGACCACCCAGATAGTGTCATTCCCACGCTGGGATCTAGGTAGGCCAGTAACAAAATCCATGGAAATTTGCTCCCATTTCCATTGTGGTATTTCTGGTTGCTGAAGTAGGCCTGATGGTTTCTGGTACTCGATTTTAACCCTTGCACAAGTTAAACACTTGCCGACGTAAGTTGCGATAAGAGCTTTCATGTTTGGCCACCAATAAGTTGTTCTGATATCGTGGTACATCTTATCCGACCCTGGATGTACCGAGTAGCGAGACTTGTGCGCTTCATCCATCACAAGTTCGCGTAAACCGCCATAAAGCGGGACCCAAATACGCCCCGTTACATAGTAGGCGCCGTCTTCCTTTTGTTCCATTTGTTGCCTCGAACCGCGCAAGGCTTCAGCCTTGACGTTTTCGGGTTTCAGTGCTTCTAACTGGTAAGCTCGTATCTGTGCAGGAAGACTGGACTGAATGGACTGAATGGATGATACTTGATGGCGCATTCGTAGTCGTTCAGAAGTTCAACCCATCTTCGTTGACGCATGTTCAAATCCTTTTGCTTAAGAATATGCTCGAGACTCCTGTGATCGGTGTAAATCGTGCACCTGGTACCGTACAGGTAGTGTCGCCATATCTTAAGCGCGAAAACAACAGCTCCCAGCTCTAAATCGTGCGTCGTGTAGTTCCGTTCATGAACCTTGAGTTGCCGAGAGGCGTATGCGATAACTTTATCCCGTTGCATCAATACACAACCAAGCCCTTGTATCGATGCGTCACAATAAACCACGAAGTCATCCGTGCCCTCGGGCAGTGAGAGAATAGGCGCGCTGCAAAGCCTATCCTTTAAGTACTGAAAAGCGGTCTCTTGAGTATTACCCCATCTGTAAACGACACCTTTCTGTGTTAGCATAGTAAGTGGTTGCGCGATCTTGGAGAAGTCTTTAATAAATCGCCTGTAGTAACCCGCCAAACCCAAGAATTGGCGTATTTCTGTTGGTGTACGTGGTGCTGGCCAGTTTCTGATCGAATCAACCTTGGATGGATCGACATGAATCCCATCCTTGTTCACCACATGGCCTAAGAAGTGGACTTCACGAAGCCAGAAGTCGCATTTTGAAAACTTTGCATACAGTTGCTCCTTTCGAAGAAGTTCCAAGATAAGACGTAGGTGTCGCTCGTGCTCTTCCTGACTCTTGGAGTAAATCAGGATGTCGTCGATGAAAACAATGACGAACTTGTCGAGATAGGGTTTGCACACCCTGTTCATAAGATCCATAAATACTGCAGGTGCGTTCGTAAGCCCGAACGGCATAACCAAGAACTCGTAGGGACCATAGCGAGTTCTGAATGCTGTCTTAGAGACGTCCTCATCCCGGACTCTCAGCTGATGATAACCTGACCGTAGGTCGATCTTGGAATAGTAACACGACCCTTGCAATTGGTCAAATAAGTCGTCTATGCGCGGAAGAGGATAACGGTTCTTCACCGTCACCTTGTTGTGTTCACGGTAGTCGATGCACATTCTAACTTACCGTCTTTCTTCTTCACTAACAACACTGGAGCTCCCCAAGGCGAAGAGCTAGGTCGGATAAATCCCTTATCCAAGATTCCTGGTAGTTGCGTCGATAGTTCTTCCGATTCTGGTGGAGTTAAGCGATACGGTGCTCGAGCTATGGGTGCTGCTCCTGGAGCGAGCTCGATTTGAAATTCGTCCTGATGATGCGGCGGTAGACCAGGTAAATCCTTGCGAGACACCTGAGGAAAGTCGTGTACAACTGAATGGTCTTCCAACTTCTTTTCTTTCGCTGATGAGTCAGTAACGAGAGCCAAAGTTGCGGTGTGGCCCTTCCGCAAACATTTCTGAGCCTTCAAGAAAGAGGTGATGCCAACCACGGCACCACTCTTGTCGCCTTGAGCTTCGAGAGGTTCTTGACCAGAACGAGGAATGCGAACAATCTTTTCTTTGTATAGGATTCCTGCTTGCTGTTGCTGCTGGCGATTCCGGTGTGCAAGCCGTGGGCTCCTGAATTCCTTAGCTTCTGCTGTGCTCAGGCGATCACTATTCTTGTGCTGCTGTTGTGCTTGAGACCGAGCGGTAGCTGAACCCTTGCTGGAATACCCATCCCATTTCCGCTTGTTGTCACTAGGAGTAGCGGGAGTAGCAGAAGTGGTAGCGGTAGTAATAGCGCTGATACAACTAGGTAGCCTGTTCTGTTCCACTGCCTGATCCGTGAGGCGATGAGCAAGACACTGAATGTCTTGGATTTTGTCGAGGTTAGCCGATGTAGCTTGGCTCTGAATCTCTGAGGCTAGACCCTTGAGGTACAATTCGATACGCTTGTTTGGAGGGTCCACCATGGTTGGACACAAGATGGCCAGTCCGTTCTATCGTTTCGTATGAGCTTCAATTTCTGACCCCATCATTTTCAAATGGTAAGGCTCCACTTCCAACTTGTGGATGTCATCACGCGTGTAGTATTCCCTTTTAATGTGTTCTTTGAATTCGTTCCAGGGGGTGGCGTTAGCAGCTGCCAACCCTAGTATCTGTACTTGCGCGTTCCACCTGGTTAGCGCGATTCCTACCAAAGTACCAGTGGCGTACTTGACCCCTGCGAGCCTCAGGGCGTTCACACATGAAGTTCTTGAATGTGCCACTGAATGTGCTTGGGCGACAGTCCATGATGTTCTGGAATGTGTGCGTTCTGACCCGTTGCGCGAGAAAGATAGATCAAGGTTAAGCGCGAAAGTTGGGTCACGAGAGTAGGATCTAACATCCTAGAATAGGTCTGGGATAGCAGGTTATACCTCCTGCTTGTGCGGCTGCAAGTGCCGCAGCAACTTGTTCGTTAATGAGAGCCGTCAACTGGGCTTGAGTCATGTCAACACGTCCAGACATGATCGAACAGTAAAGGTAGCATAAGTAAGAATGGTTCACGAATAGTGCGATGACAGAAGAGTGTAAGCACGTATGTGTTCTCAAGCAATAACAAGTTGTGAGCAAAGTAATGTAAGCATACTACGAGCAAAGTTCTATGCAGTTCTAGCAAGCAGGTAATAAACATAAACCTTATTACCTAGGATGTCGAGTCTTGCACGTGGAGCGAAGCGTCGTTGTGGATCGTTGAGAGCACTGTTCTGGTTATAGTCTGGTTTTAATAAAAACGTTTTCCCATATTAAAACCAAGTTCTCTATAACCAATGGCTCTGATACCAATCTGTCACACCCCCAAAATCCACCTGCGGAGTATCACCGCTTGGGAGCGTGACTGACCAGGATCAAGCCATCAATCATATTGAACATAGCATAATATAAATAAAGTAATTCGTAAAACCCCATTCAATACAATTGACGTTTCAAAACAATCATAGTATCAGTAGCGGAAGCATAAGTAAATAACCCAAGTAAACCATAAGTTCAATTATTCGAAATGTTTAAACATAGCGTTCTTAACCCACTGCCCACAACGTCCCGCTCCTCCAGTGCAAGCTCCATAAGTACCTAAGGTCCTGCAAGGCATGCAGCAGATAGTCAACAAACTAGTTGAGCGAGTTCACAGTTTATAGTTTAGTTTGGGTAATTGTGCGTTTGTTCAATTAAGTTTCGTATCGTATCAGTTCCATCGCGGCCTCACAGGCATGTGTGCGAAGATTATGTTCGTTAGTTCGCGACCGTAGTCTTTACCGACCAGGGTGTGTGCGAAGGCAATTGATCAGTTCGTTCGCGACCATAGTCTTTACCGACCAGGGTGGGTGCGAAGGCAGTTGAGTAGTTCGTAAGCATCAACAGTTTAATCGTTCGTTACAGTATCAAAGTATGCACAAGTAATCATCCAACCCATTCCCACCCTGGGAACCCATGCCTTGGCTGTGTGAACTCACCTTGGTTTGCTCGGTATGCTAGGTTATGCACTCACAAGTAATTTATTCACGTCCTATCGTATGCACGTATAACAAATCAGTTCATGTTCACAACGATACGCATGCAATTTAATGTTCACATAACAGTCAGTTTGCATATCGACACAACACGTATTATTTCACAGTAGCACATCAGCTATCATTCGATTCATGGTCATCTTTCGACACATTAGAGATCTTTCGACTAACAGGTACCATAGCTATCTTTCGAACAGAATGTTATGTTTCGAACTTAATGTTATCATTCGGTCATTGCTATCCTTCGATCAACACTATGTTTCGAACATCTAGTATCTTTCGGTATCTTACGGTTACTACCATGTTTCGAGTAACTGATATCTTTCGATGGATATCAGTTACGTTACAAGTTTCCAAGTTTTGCTGTGATTATCAATTATCAGTTTCCAACTAACATTCCGTAATATCAGCAAATAGATCAAACAGTTTCGGAAACAGATCAATTAACATAATTTCCAACTTTTAGTTTAGCATGCAATCGATCAAACAGTCAATTATCCATCGGTTTTCTCATGAACCCTAATCAAATCAAAGCATGATCAATATTCAAACATTTGAGCATATAACGGCCGATCACGGGTTGTTCGGTTTTAGCTCTAAGCCGTGCAATCCGACTGTGTATTTACCAACCATCATGAACCCTATGACTCGCTTATCAATTACGACATAATCAATTACATTTATTCGAAACCCTAGATCATCATACAACAAGTCCGGTTATATGGTGGCCGATTAACTAACCTGTTCGGCCGATTACAAAACTAACCGATACACAATAACATCTTAACAATCATTCAAATCAGTTCGATTAAACACATAACATACTCGGTTAATCACAGGCACATATAACATCATTAAACTACTAAGACACGATATCCGGCCGGTTAACACACCAACTAACATAAAACTTCAAGCAGTCCGATAATCAATTTATCAAGCAATTCGATATCAAGCACTAACCGATAAAAGGGAAACAAGGATGATCCGATCAAGAAGGCGGTCTCCGGTTGCTTTGCCGTCCGGTTTGAACGAAAGAGCGAGAGAGGGAGAGATGGCCGTCTAGGGTTTGTAAAAATGACTGCCAACTACATGCATTCACGTCTAAATACTTATCACAGTTATGGGCCAAGCCCATAGAAAGACTGGGCCGAAAGATGTCGAAGGATTCCTTCATGGCCCGAATGATATGTTTCGAGACTTATCAATCCGAAGGATGATCTTCTGGATCGAAGGATGTGTTTCGTCATCCTTCGATTCATGCACCATGTTTCGTGGACATCCTTCGAAGGTTGCTTGTGTAATGTAATGTGTTTCATGCTAACTAGTTTACAAGTTTCACAATGTAGCAAACAACTATGCACGATCAAACAATCAAAACGTATATATATTTTCATTAACACACAACTCGTATAATTCAAGTCCACAATCCAACAACTAAGCAGTCAAAGTCAAAGTCAACGCGCATTAAATGCGAAAGTGAAAGTCAAAAACTCGAGTTGTCACAATCCAGCTGTACGCGACTTTCCTCAGGTGTTTCCTAAAGATTTACCTGGTCTACCGCCTCATCGTCAGGTCGAATTTCAAATCGAGCTCGCTCCAGAAGCAGCACCCATAGCTCGAGCACCGTATCGCTTAGCTCCATCAGAATCGGAAGAACTATTGACGCAACTACAAGAACTCTTGGATACCAATTATCTGTGAAAAAGAAGGATGGCACCTTCAGGATGTGAAATTGATTACCATGAACTAAACAAGATCACAGTGAAGAACCGTTATCCTCTTCCACGCATTGACGACTTATTCGCCCAGTTGTAAGGGTCGAGTTACTACTCCAAGGTTGATCTACAGGCTGATTATCATCAGCTGAGAGTCCGGGATGAGGACGTCTCCAAGACAGCTTTCAGAGCTCGCCTGCAGTTTTTCATGGATCTTATGAACAGGGTGTGCAAACCCTACCTTGACAAGTTCGTCATTGCCTTCATCGACGCCATTCTGATCTACTCCAAGAGTCAGGAGGAACACGAGAAGCACTTACGTCTTATCTTGGAACTTCTTCGAAAGGAACAATTGTACGCCAAGTTTTCAAAATGCGACTTCTGGCTTCGTGAAGTCCACTTCTTAGGCCATGTGGTGAACAAGGATGGGATTCATGTCGATCCATCCAAGGTTGATTCGATCAGAAACTGGCCAGCACCACGTACACCGACAGAAATACGCCAATTCTTGGGTTTGGCGGGTTACTATAGGCGATTTATTAAAGACTTCTCAAAGATCGCGCAACCACTTACTATGCTAACACAGAAAGGTGTCGTTTACAGATGGGGTAATACGCAAGAGACCGCTTTTCAGTACTTAAAGGATAGGCTTTGCAGCGCACCTATTCTTTCATTGCCAGAGGGCACAGATGACTTCGTGGTATACTGTGATGCATCCATCCAGGGTCTTGGATGTGTGTTGATGCAACGTGATAAAGTGATAGCCTACGCTTCTCGGCAATTCAAGGTTCATGAACGGAACTATACGACGCACGATTTGGAGCTGGGAGCTGTTGTTTTCGCGCTTAAGATATGGCGACACTACCTGTACGGTACCAACTGCACGATTTACACCGATCACAGGAGTCTCGAGCATATTCTTAAGCAAAAGGATTTGAATATGCGTCAACGAAGATGGGTTGAACTTCTGAACGACTACGAATGCGCCATCAAGTACCATCCAGGCAAAGCCAATGTTGTGGCTGACGCTCTCAGTCGGAAAAACACTTTACCTCGGCGCGTGCGAGCGCTATAGCTCACGATCCAGTCTAGCCTTCCTGCACAGATACGAAATGCTCAGATAGAAGCATTGAAGCCCGAAAACGTCAAGGCTGAAGCCTTACGCGGCTCACGACAACAAATGGAACAAAAGGAAGACGGCGCCTACTATGTAACGGGCCGGATTTGGGTCCCTCTCTATGGCGATCTACGCGAACTTGTGAGGGATGAAGCACACAAGTCTCGCTACTCGGTACATACAGGGTCGGATAAAATGTACCACGACATTAGAACTACATATTGGTGGCCTAGCATGAAGGCCCACATTACAAATGCTTAACCTGTGCGAGAGTCAAGGTTGAATATCAGAAACCAGCTGGTCTACTTCAGCAGCCTAAGATACCGCAATGGAAATGGGAAGAAATTTCCATGGATTTTGTTATAGGTTTACCTAGATCTCAGCGTGGGAATGATACAATATGGGTCATAGTTGATCGACTCACCAAGTCTGCACACTTCCTGCCGATTAAGGAAACGGACAAGTTCTCCACTCTCGCAGACGTCTATCTTAAAGAAGTTGTTTCGAGGCACGGAGTGCCCACCTCTATTATTTCGGATCGCGATGCACGATTCACGTCAGAGCTTTGGCAAGCGATGCACAAATCCTTCGGCTCACGATTAGACATGAGCACAGCATATCATCCTCAGACGGATGGGCAGTCTGAGCGAACTATCCAAACTCTAGAAGACATGCTTCGAGCGTGTGTCATCGATTTCGGCAACGGCTGGGAAAAACACCTCCCTTTAGTGGAGTTTTCATACAATAACAGCTATCATACCAGCATTCAAGCCGCTCCATTTGAGGCATTGTACGGACGTAAATGCCGGTCACCTCTCTGTTGGGCAGAGGTGGGGGATAGTCAAATTACGGGTCCAGAGATGGTAGTGGACGCCACAGAAAAGATTGCGCAGATACGACAACGCATGGCGGCAGCACGCGACCGTCAGAAAGCCTACGCGGACAAGCGTAGAAAGCCATTGGAATTTGAGGTCGGGGACCGGGTTTTATTGAAAGTTTCACCCTGGAAGGGTGTGGTTCGATTTGGTAAACGAGGCAAACTCAATCCACGGTATGTTGGACCGTTCGAAATCACTGAAAGAATAGGCCCAGTAGCCTACAGACTGAATCTACCAGCTGAACTCGGTGCAGTTCACAATGTATTTCATGTGTCGAATCTGAAGAAGTGCCTGTCAGATGAGACCCTCATAATTCCTTTTAAGGAACTCACTATCGATGAACGGTTGCAGTTCGTCGAGGAACCAGTTGAAATCACGGACCGGGATGTTAAGGTCCTCAAACACAAGAGAATCCCTCTTGTTCGAGTTCGTTGGAACTCCAGACGTGGCCCAGAGTACACCTGGGAACGCGAAGACCAAATGAAAGAAAAGTACCCCCAATTATTCGAAACCAATACATCCACTACTGAGGCTGAAGCTACTACTACTGAATTTCGGGACGAAATTCCAAATCAACGGGGGGATGATGTGACACCCCAGGAAAACCAGTAAACGATGTAACTTACCTAGCTTCCTCAGTGAGTGCGTACCAAATTTCGGGACGAAATTTCTTTTAAGTTGGGGATAATGTGACAACTCAAATTTCCAAGATTTCTATTTCGTATTTATTGCACGATCATGTATTGATTGCCATGAAATTATATATGTTTTGATTGTTTGATTGTGTATAGTTGTTGGTTATTTGTGAAACTTGTCAAATGTGTAAACTTGGTGGTGAAACTATGAAACAGTTATGAGATGGTGTGCATTTGTAAATTATAATACTTAGGGATGTAGATGGTAATTAGTGAAATCCTAAATACTTAACCCTAATCTCATTTCTCTAATCATTTGCACACAAAACTAAATCACGTACTTTCACTCTCTAATCCCCTAGCAATCATCATCACCCTTATCATTGGCAAGAAAATCATCACACTTGATTCCTCTTCCTCTAGAATCATTCAAGGTAATTGTTTAATCATTGTTCATGATTGATTGTTGATTGATTTCTTGGTTTTGGTGTTCATGGAATGTGTTCATGGAAAACCCTAATTGCTCTTGTGATATTCTGTGATTTTGGTTTGATGATGGATAATTGTGATTATGATGATGATTAACTGCATGATTGATAGATTGCTCTTGAGATGATTACTGTTGCTTGACATCGATCAGTTGATTTAGATTCTGCCGTCAGTGTGTATGAATTAGGGTTTTGTGTCGTATGATAACGTAACTGATGTGATTGTCTTCTGAATTGAACATTCGTATGATTGATTAGTCTGAGTTATTATTTGCCTGAGTTTGATTATTGTCTGAGTTTATTAGCAAACATCAAGTGCCCGAGTTTAGTTATAAAACATACTTGATCCGAGTTTAATGGAATGAATAAAAGGACCGAGTTTAACTACCATGTATAGTCCGATCTTATTTGCTTGATGTTGTCCGAGTTTAATATACTAAATGTTTGACCGAGTTTAATCCCTTAGTATATGGTCCGAGTTTAATTCCTTAGTATATGGTCCGAATTTAATTCCTTAGTGTTGTGGTCCGAATATAAACACTTGACTTGGTCCGAGTTTAATTAAGTTAAACATGTCCGAGTTTAATGGACACACCTTAGGTCCGAGTTTAATGAAATTAACTTATTTCGAGTTTAAATGAATTGAGGGGTCCGAGTTTAATTGATTGGCTAGTGGACCGAGTTTATTGACTCTATGTTGGACCGAGTTTAATGAGCATGTGTGGTCCGAGTATAATCTTGTCTTTGGTCCGAGTATAATAAGTTTGTCTTTGGACCGAGTATAATGGATCATCATTGGTCCGAGTTTATTAAAGATCAATGATGGACCGAGTTTGTTATTATATTGGGCCCGAGTTTAAAGAATGTATCAAGGGTCCAAGCTTGTGTGTGTATCATGACAGTCTGAGTTTATTGTATGCTATGTCATGTGATATCCGAGTTTCAAACAGGGAAACCCCCCCCCCCCCCACACACACACACTTGTCTGATATTGTGTAACTGTTTGATGCTGTATAATTGTTCAATTGAAACAAGTAACTGCATGATATATTATGTTAGTCCTGCCTGCATGACGTATGATTCTGTGTGAACAATTGCGTGAAACGGTATGATTCTGCATGTGTGAACAGTATATGTAATATCGTTGTGTACACAATAAACACACAAAGCACCGTTGTTTGAATATCGAGGATTTGTAAACCCTAATGGAACGAATCATGTGCAATATATCCTAGGTCGTGTGTATCGGACTTAGAGATTTAAAAACCCTAGAAGCAATAACATACCGAGCAAACCAAGGTGAGTTCACACTCTTACCAAGGCATGGGATTCCCGGGGTGTTGGGAATGGGATTGAAAGGTTGATTAGATACTCTATTGACACTATGACTAGACTACCACTTTACTATCCTCGGTTGTGAAGGATACCCATAGTTACGAGTAGTCTAGTGGTTATACAACGTGGAACACCACCACCAGTAACGTGGAACACCACCACCAGTAACGTGGAACACCACCACCAGTAACGTGGAACACCACCACCAGTAACGTGGAACACCACCACCAGTAACGTGGAACACCACCACCAGTAACGTGGAACACCACCACCAGTAACGTGGAACACCACCACCAGTAACGTGGAACACCACCACCAGTAACGTGGAACACCACCACCAGTAACGTGGAACACCACCACCAATAGAACATACAATCGGCCCAGTAGAGCCACCTGTTACAAACGAACTTACTATTACGCATTTACTTTCTGTGAACTCGCTCAACTAGTTTGTTGATCATTCTGTTACATGCCTTGCAGATCGTTAGGTACTTGGAGCTTGCACTGGAGAAGCGGGTCGTTGTGGACAAGGATCGTGACTTTTCTGTTAAACTATTATGACACTTAAAACTGTTAACTACTACTGGTTTATTTACTATGCTTCCGCTACATTTTGAAACGATGATTTGTTTGATCACCTTTTGTATTGAATGGATGGTTTTCATTTATTTTACTTAATATTAAATGCATGTTCAATATGATTGGTGGCTTGATCCTGGTCAGTCACGCTCCCAAGCGGTGATACTCCGCAGGTGGATTTTGGGGGTGTGACACCAGCCATTGCCGAAATCGATAACACATGCTCGAAGCATGTCTTCAAGAGTCTGGATCGTTCGCTTAGACTGCCCATCCGTCTGAGGATGATATGCTGTGCTCATGTCTAATCGTGAGCCGAAAGATTTGTGAATCGCTTGCCATAGCTCTGACGTGAATTGTGCATCCCGATCCGAAATAATGGAGATGGGCACCCCGTGCCTCGAAACAACTTCTTTAAGATAGATGTCTGCGAGAGTGGAGAACTTATATGTTTCCTTTATAGCCAGGAAGTGTGCAGACTTGGTGAGTCGATCCACGATCACCCATATAGTATCATTCCCACGCTGGGATCTGGGTAGGCCTGTAACAAAATCCATGGAAATTTCTTCCCATTTCCATTGTGGTATCCTGGGTTGTTGAAGTAGACCCGTTGGTTTCTGATATTCAACCTTGACTCTCGCACAGGTCAAACACTTGCCGACGTAAGTAGCGATGTGGGCCTTCATGCTAGGCCACCAATATGTCGTTTTGATGTCGTGGTACATTTTGTCCGACCCTGGATGTACCGAGTAGCGAGACTTGTGTGCTTCGTCCATCACAAGCTCTCGTAAACCGCCATAAAGTGGGACCCAAATACGCCCCGTTACATAGTAGGCGCCGTCTTCCTTTTGTTCCATTCGTTGCCTTGAACCGCGTAAGGCTTCAGCCATGATGTTTTCGGGTTTCAATGCTTCTATCTGAGCAGCTCGTATCTGTGCAGGAAGACTGGACTGAATAGTAAGCTGTAGCGCTCGCACGCGCTTAGGTAGAGTGTCCTTTCGACTGAGGGCGTCGGCCACAACATTGGCCTTGCCTGGATGATACTTGATGGCGCATTCGTAGTCGTTCAGTAGTTCAACCCATCTCCGTTGATGCATGTTCAAATCCTTTTGCTTAAGAATATGCTCGAGACTCCTGTGATCGGTGTAAATCGTGCACCTGGTACCGTACAGGTAGTGTCGCCATATCTTAAGCGCGAAAACAACAGCTCCCAGCTCTAAATCGTGCGTCGTGTAGTTCCGTTCATGAATCTTGAGTTGACGAGAGGCGTAGGCAATAACTTTATCCCGCTGCATCAATACACAACCAAGCCCCTGTATCGATGCGTCACAATAGACTACAAAATCGTCTGTGCCCTCTGGCAATGAGAGAATAGGTGCACTGCAAAGCCTATCCTTTAGGTACTGGAAAGCGGTTTCCTGGGAATCTCCCCAACGGTAGGTGACACCTTTCTGTGTCAGCATAGTAAGCGGATGCGCGATCTTCGAAGAGTCTTTAATGAATCGTCTGGAATATCCCGCCAAACCCAAGAATTGTCGTATTTCCGTCGGTGTACGCGGTGCAGGCCAGTTCTTGATCGATTCCACCTTGGATGGATCAACATGAATCCCATCCCTGTTCACCACATGGCCTAAGAAGTGGACTTCACGTAGCCAGAAGTCGCATTTTGAAAACTTTGCGTACAGTTGCTCCTTTCGAAGAAGTTCCAAGATAAGACGTAAGCGCTGCTCGTGCTCCTCCTGACTCTTGGAGTAGATCAGAATGTCGTCGATGAAGACAATCACGAACTTGTCAAGATAGGGTTTGCACACCCTGTTCATAAGGTCCATAAATACGGCAGGTGCGCTCCATAATATCAAACCATCCATCATATCAAACATAAAGTATAGTAGTTAAAATAATTCATAAAACCCAATACAATTGATGTTCAAACCAAACTTTGTTTGAGTAGCGGAAACATAATAATGAAAACCCAAAATAAGTTATAAGTTCAAATATCGTTCATTGCGTCTCCTCGTCCTAACACGAAAACTCGACCTCTTGCCTCGTTGCCATTGTTGTTGTTGTTTCCCCCGTTGTTGTTGTTGTTCCCGTTGCCCTGGTTATTGTCGTGGTTCTGATTCTGGTTCAACTGAGGACAATCGCGTTTGTAATGACCTTCTGCCCCACACTGGAAACATCCCCGGTTTCCACGCTGTGGTTGCTGCTGCTGGTTCTGTGGAGCTGGCGGTGGGAGTTGCTGGTTCTGATTTGCTGGCCGTGAGCTTCTACAATCCTTAGCCTCATGACCCATCTTGAGGCATCTTTGACAACGTTCCCTGCGACATCTTCCGCTGTGGTGTCTGTTGCACTTATTACACAGTGGGTGAATTCCCCGATATCCACCCTGCCCCTGACTGCCAGATGATTGCTGACTCGAATTCTGGTAGTCATTTGTCTTGCGCTGCTGAGACTGAACAGAAACTGATCCCTTGCTGGAATCCCCCTACCATTTTCTCTTGTTGTCACTGGGAGTAACAGAAGTAGTGACAGCAGCAGTGGTAGCCTTGACACGTTTTGGCAGTCTATTCTGTTCCACTGCCTGATCTGTGATGCGATGAGCGAGGCGTTGAATAGCCTGGATGTTGTCAAGATTGGCCGATGTTACGTGGCTCTGGATTTCTGGCGCCAAACCCTTGAGGTACAACTCGATGCGCTTGTATGGAGGGTCCACCATAGTTGGACACAGAACGGCCAGCTCGTTCGACCTCTTAGTATAAGCTTCAATCTCTGACCCAACCATTTTCAAGTGATACAGTTCATCTTCCAGCTTGTGAATGTCTTCACGAGTGCAGTATTCCCTTTTGATCAATTCTTTGAAATCATTCCAAGGGGTGGCGTTAGCAGCTGCCAACCCTAGGATCTGTACTTGCGCGTTCCACCAAGTCAACGCGATTCCTTCCAAAGTGCCAGTGGCGTACTTGACCCTGCGAGCCTCAGGGCATTCACACATTTCAAACCCAGATTCCAACTTCTCAAACCAATGGAGGAGTCCCACTGCCCCCTCGGTGCCACTGAATGAGCTTGGATGACAGTCCATGAAGTTCTTGAAAGTGCAGACGGGCTGCTGAGCGTGTTGACCTATTGTGTACGAATAGGACAAGGTTAATCACAAGAGTTAATGTAGGATCTAAAGATCCTAGTGTGTGTCTATACTGCAGGGTATACTACCTGCTTGAGCAGCTGCAAGTGCCGCAGCAACTTGAGCTTGAACGAGAGCCTCTAGCTGGGCTTGAGTCATGTTAATTCGTCCGGCCATTGATCTTCACATCAAAGGCAACATAAGTGAGAAAGGTTCGCGAATAGTGCGATGACAGAAGAGTGTAAGCACGTAAGTGTTCTCAAGCAATAACAAGTAGTGAGCAAAGTAATGTAAGCATACTACGAGCAAAGTTCTATGCAGTTCTAGCAAGAAGGTAATAAACATAAACCTTATTACCTAGTATGTCGAGTCTTGCACGTGGAGCGAAGCGTCGTTGTGGATCGTTGAGAGCACTGTTCTGGTTATAGTCTGGTTTTAATAAAAACGTTTTCCCCATATTAAAACCAAGTTCTCTATAACCAATGGCTCTGATACCAATCTGTCACACCCCCAAAATCCACACGCGGAGTACCACCGCTTGGGAGCGTGACTGACCAGGATCAAGCCACCAATCATATTGAACATGTAATTAATATCAAGTATCATAAATGTAAACCAATCATTCAGTACGATAGGGGATCAATATATAATCATAGTTTTAAAGTATAGCGGAAGCATAAGTACGAAAACCCAAATGTGTAACATAAGTTCAATAAGTTTCAAAACATAATCCATGCTCCACAACGACCTGTTCCTCCCTGTGCAAGCTCCATAAGAATCTAACGACCTGCAAGGCATGTAACAGAGGATCAACAACTAGTTGAGCGAGTTCACAGTTAACAGTTCAGTAATAGTACAGTGTGAGTAGTAGTATGTTCGTTCGTTATGTCATGTATCGTATTAGTTTCCATCGCGGCCTCCCAGGCAGGTATGCGAAGATATTAGGGGATGTTCATCCCGTGTATTCTAGACTAGGTTTATCTGTATCGCGGCCTACCAGGCAGGTGTGCGAAGATTAGTAAATTCAGTTCGCGGCCTTCCAAAGGCAGGTGTGCGAAGTCAGTCATAATATCGCGGCCAACCCTTGGCAGGTGTGCGAAGATCAGTTCAATAAGTGTTACTAGTCTAGTCGTAGTTAAATCAGCGGAGTATGTACCATAGTTCATCAAATCACATCACTACGTTCCAGTATAGATAAGTACCAGTAATTAATCAAATCCCATTCCCACCCTGGGAACCCCATGCCTTGGCTGTGTGAACTCACCTTGGTTTGCTCGGTATGTTATTGCTTCTAGAGTTAGTTAAGTGTATAGGTCCGCTACACACGACCTAGGATGCATTGCACGTGATTCAATGTAAGTGTTACATTCAAGTAGGGTTTACATGTTACTTATGTCTAAACAGTTGTGATCTGTGTGAGGGTTGTGTACAGGATGAGATGATAAGAATTGTTCACACATATAAGATCATGTAGTACCATTCAATAGCATATAGTCACATATAGTACATGCAGTAAGCTTTAACTGTTTGTCCTAAACTCAGGCTACACATCACTTATAAAGTTCAGACAACATTATTCAAATCGTGTGCTCATCATCATCAAACTCGTTATTGATTATTAGCAGTTTATTATAATCGTTTTCTGCATGCATATCAGGAAACCGTATATATATATATATATATCATTCAGTATTCGATCATCAGAACAATCAAAACATCATTCTAAATGCAATACATCCATACTACATTATGAACCTCACACCAAGAGTTGATGTAAAGGTCAGACAAGATGTTCCTAACCCCACCAGAAAGTCGGACTAAGGAGCTCCCCCCCTTTAAACTCGGACAGGGGAGTCCCCATACAAAGCTCGGACAAGGAGGGGGTGGGGTCTTGGGCCATAAAGCTCGGACATGATCATTCCTGGCAAACTCGGACCAAGTGTGGGGGCTAGGAAACTCGGACTACATGATGTTTCATCAACAAACTCGGACAATACTTGTGCATAAGAAAACTCGGACATCTAGACATATAATAAAGAAATTCGGACCTAATACATCATGTATGAAACTCGGACTAGTGGGGCTGCCATGTTAAACTCGGATCAGGTAAGGGTTTCATGAAATTCGGACATGTTTGCTTCAAGAAACTCGGACCTTGTGCATGTATATCAACAAACTCGGACCTTTATACAACAAACTCGGACCTTTATACAACAAACTCGGACCTTGTGCATGTATATCAACAAACTCGGACCATCATGCACATCATATACAATTCGGATCCTTGATGCATTTCATAAACTCAGACTAATCATGAATCCCAAAAACTCAGACAGCCACATTAGGGTTACGAAACTCAGACATACATAGTCATTCACAAAACTCTGAGAACAATTCAATCATTCGCTCTTTGAGATTAAAGCAGTTACGTTTCTTGGTTTCTAACCCTAATCTCATACATTTTGATGGCAGAACCAATCATCAATCAACCTATGCTTAACAACAACAATCATCACAAAGATAATCTATCGAGCATGCAACCAAGCATCATCACAATCACAATTATCCGGAATCAAAACAAAATCACAGAATATTATATGAGGAACTAGGGTTTTCATGAACACATAATCAAGAATCAAAAGTTAATAAGAATCAAGCAATCAATACACAATAATCATTTACCTTGTGTTGATTCTAGAGAAATGTGGAATCGAAAGTGACGAATAGCTTGCCAAATGATAATGGTGATGATTGCTAGGGAATTAGAGGATGTAGTACGTGTTTTGATTTTGAGAGAATGATTAGTGAAAAGGGGATTAGGGTTAAGTATGGTTTAATTTTCACTAATTACCCTATACACCCTGAATTATTATATTTTACACAAGCATACCATCTTACAAGCATTTCACAGTTTCACCACCAAGTTCACATAATTGACAAGTCTATCACAATTAATCAAACAACCATGCACAATCACACAATACGATTTATTGCATCAACACGAATATCATTCCATAGCAATCAATTGTGCAACTAATTAACTACACGAACAATGAACGTGCAATAAATGCGAAATAGAATCTTGGAAATTCGAGTTGTCACATTATCCCCAACTTAGAAGAAATTTCGTCCCGAAATTTGGTACGCACTCACTGAGGAAGCTAGGTAAGTTATATCGTTCACTGGTTTTCCTGGGGTGTCACATTCGAGAAATTCTTAACTGACAACGAGAATTAAAGATAATCGTCCACTAGGGTTTACCTCCCCGGGTTTTAGGGGCCCTGATCCAGATTCCGATTATTCTGAAATTTTTAGAGTTTGTGCAGAATTACTTGGGTGTCTCAATTAGGGTTTCCTTATTGGATAATTATCATATTAAATATTATTTTTAGTGAGAGATGTTACACAATGTAAATAAAAGATTTATTTATAAACAACGATAACAACCGTTTCTTGGACCTTGACAACAAAAGAAAATAATACATAAGACGTGATTATTTCTAAACGATGTTGTCTTCTAGTCAGTCAGATGCTCATCCCTGTGCTGGATTTGCATTAGCAAGCTTTGGGCAATTTCTTCGGAAATGACCCATCTCGCCACAGTTGAAACAAGAACCTGGTAGAAAACGACCTTGAGCAGGATTGTTGCCAGCTGGGTTTGGCGCAGCTACAGCTGGGCAGACTCTTGCTGTATGGCCTATAAGTCCACAAGTCTGTCATTTGCGGCACATTACATTGGCATGATGATGGAGGCTACATTGGTTGCACAAGGGTGCAGTTCCATTGTATGGTTTCCTAGCAGGGGGTTGAGCTGGTTGGTTGGGGACGGCTTGACCATTGTGAGTAACCATGGCGAAGTTCCGAGAAGTCTTTCGCTTCTTTGACTTCTTAGAGGATCCAGTCTGTTCATCCATGGTCTTTGATTCCTCGATTGGCTTCGATTCCTCGACCGGTTTCTTGTCACCTTTTCGGAAAAATTTACCTTTCCTGATCTTTGATTCAGTCAAGGTTGCAGATAGCTCAATGGCCTGTCTAACTATAGTAGGGTTGCTACCAGTCACAATGTCTTGTATTGAGTCAGGGAGGCCATCAATGTACTTTTCGATTGCCTTATCCAAAGGCGTAACCATATCCGGGCATAACAAACTTAACTCCTCATAACGATCCGTGTAGGCTCGATGCTCACCGCTAACTTGCTTAAGATCGTCGAACTCCGTTTCCAAGGCCCTGATCTCGTGACGAGGACAGAATTCCTTCATCATCAGAGCTCGAAGCTCTTGCCATGTTTGAGCCAGTGCCACATCGGCACCCCTATCTCTCATCACACCATTCCACCACGTCAAAGCTCGTTTCTCAAAGACGCTAGATGCAAATTCTACCTTTCGCTCGTTTGGACATTGAACATGTCTGAAGGTGCTCTCTAAACTCTCGAACCATTGCAGAAGTGCAGTCGCTCCTTGAGACCCAGAAAACTTTGATGGCTTAGCCGAGTTGAACGTCTTGAAGTTGCAGGGGGCATTATTGTTGTTGTTGGCTTGGTTCCATTGAGCAAAGAGGTTTGGGAATTGAGCAGCCATTTGCTGCGCAATGATTTCTGCCAGTTCGGCGGTCGCTATCTGGTTTTCGCGTCGAGGAGGCATTCTAAAAGAGAAACAAGAAAGAAAACAAATGAAATGGCATTGGGTAAGAATAGGACGTTACAATGACCATAATCATGGTTGATGGTCATTTGTTTGAACCACGAAGCGAACAAACAACACAAAGGCTGAATCAAAGCAAATAGATCCTCATAGTGTGTCGCGGAGACATGCTCGCCTATAAGTGGACACTCACCCCAAGAGTTCCCAGGTAAGAGTGACTGGTCCGATTATGTGGATTTGTACGAACACTCTAGCCTTAGACAGAAAACCCAGGGTACAGGCATTCACTCTTCCAGTTTGCACGTGTTCACACTATTTAGGACCCAAAACTTTGACGAGAGTTTTGAAAATTCAAAGGGGTTCAAAACCTTATAACAGAGGGTTCAAAACCTAGTAATCAATCATCCTAGAACAGATGATTAGTTTTCTAAGCGGTTTTGAAATTTATGTTCTTGTTGTGGTCGTCGCCTAAGGATAGGTGACGGTATTGTTTTATGACTAAACGCAAGTAAACTCGCGTTAGGGTCCTAGGAAGGTTATAGACTAGGTCAAAGCATTACTAATAACCTAATTCCCTATACCCATTGGCTCTGATACCAACTTTTCTGTCACACCCCGACCACGAAGAACATACAAAACATGGCGGAAACGTCGGGGAGTGTTGTAACAGAATTAATTGTTTCAAATCCATGGCAATTGAAGTTTCGTTTTATTAATCAAACATAAAAGTTTACATTGTTTTAAACAAGAACCAAAGAGTACATAACATAAATTAACTAGTTCTTGTCTCGTTTTAAGTCACTAAGGCACAGGTCCGCCTAAGTATGTCTTGATAAGTCCTATGCATAATCTCCTGAAAACACATGTGAAAATAGGTACGTCAGCATAAAAATGCCTGTGAGATACATAGGTTTTGGGAAAACAGAATTCATGACTTATGTTTGAGAAAATGTTTAGTCATGAACCTTGTAATTTGCTTTGTCTTGTAAATCATTTGAAAAACGATAAGATCAGATGATATGTTTAAATAAGAGAATAATGTATGGTTAAATGAATAACCATGTAAAATGAGTTTTGTCACACCCCCAAAATCCACCCGCGGAGTACCACCGCTTGGGAGCGTGACATGACCAGGATCAAGCCATCAATCATATCAAACCATAGCAATTAATAATAGAAGTAGTTAATATAAGTCACCATGACATGATTGATGTTTCAAAAACCAAACACTGTTTTAAGTAGCGGAAGCATAGTAAAGTAAATCCAAATAGTTATACGAGTTATGAGTTCAACATCATTAACGATCCATCTGCCCACAACGACCTGCTCTTCCCTGTGCAAGCTCCAAGTATACCTAAGGTCCTGCAAGGCATGCAGCAAATAATCAACAAACTAGTTGAGCGAGTTCACAGAAAGTAAGTTCATAGTGTAATGCATAAGTATAGCTAGTGGGGGCTTCCCATACTAGTGTGTAATAAAGGTGGGGGCTTCCCATGTTCATCCTGGTTAATGAGGGCTTCTCATTAACGGTACTTACTAGACTAACTTCCGACCATGTGTTCTTCTTTACCGAGAACAGGAAAACGTACAGGGTCACGTAGGCTTTACGTGACGTGCCCTTCCCCGAGGACAGTGGTACGCGTGGGGGCTACGTAGGCTTTACGCAGCGTGGCCTTCCGACCTGGAAGCCAGTAGATGGTATTGGGTTACGTAGGTTTTACGTAACGTGTCCTTCCCGACCCGGGAGACATATGGCAAATATACTGGGTTACGTAGGCTTTACGTAACGTGTCCTGTCTAACCTGAGGACGATGGTCTATAGTCTGGTATATGCGTAAGTACGAGTATCTCCTTTTACAATAACATATCCAACCCAATTCCCAACCCGGGAATCCCATGCCTTGGCTGTGTGAACTCACCTTGGTTTGCTCGGCAGATACACAGAAAGTACAAGTAGCAAGTAAATGGTCACTCACGTCCTATCATGGTTATTATACGAGTCAGGTTCGTATATAGCACGTATATAGTAATCACGTATAGTCATGGCAAACATGTACGCACGTAAGCAGATAAGACATAGCATGCGAGGATTCAATTGTCTAAGTCCAAACAATACCCGGCCCAAATAGTAAACGTATACTGGTCCAATATCAAACAGTCCACAATTCAAATCGTTGGGCTCGATAGATTGGGCCCGTGACAGTGAAGGCCCAACAGTGTGCGTGTAAACGATGGTCTCGAGTCGCAACGGAGATCTCGAGTCGCAACCGGAGATTACGAGTCGCAACAGCTGGTTGCGAGTCGCAATGGAGATCTCGGTTCATCATGGTCTGGTTACGAGTCGTAATCTGACTCGCAACCGTGGTTGCGGTTCGTGCGGTTTGGTCTCGAGTGGGGTTCCGACTCGCAACAAGCGATGCCGAGTCGCAACCGTGTGTGTAACGACTTTCCTGATTTCATGCAATTCATTTAGGCAATTCAATCATCGTTGACAGTTTCCAAAAATCAATTATCACTAACAGTTTGCCATTCAAGAATTCATCGATCAAACAGGGAAATAAATCATCAATTCTTATGAACCCTAATAATCCCACTTATGAACAATAACAATATTCATAACACTCAATCATATTATGATCCGATTTCATGAACATTAAACCCGAATTGCATAACTTCACAGCCAATCAACAAGACATTATCATTAACAACATCAACAACAAATCCGATTATATAACAATCAACACGAGGACCAACATAACCACAATATCTAACCGGCCCTAGTTCATCACCATGCAAATTCTAATCGGTTCGATCTAAGCATGTAATCAAAACATCACTTAACACACAAGCATAAAACATCATACTAACCGATTACAAGAAGGAGAGTGTGACCCGATCGAGATGATGGTCCTGCCGTCGAGTTCCAAGCAAGCCGAGAGGGAGAGAGCAAAGCTTCTAGGGGTTGTGTGTGTTTCCTTGTGTTGTAACAAATGAGAGGAAAACAAGACCCTTAGTTTTGGTATAGTGGTTGCGAGTGGGGAGTGGGCCGAGCCCACTCGGTTACCTAATGGACCGAATGTAAGGTGTAAAGCCCAAAGGCTTGTGTGACCGGTTATCGTGTGCAGTTTGGGTTCGGTTCAATTAACATACAAATATATATCACACAATACACATAACGACATCTCATAAATCACGTAATATTCATTAGCTCAAAATGTCACATAAACACGTAACGTTACATCAAGCAAGCCTAAAGTTCGAGTTGTCACATTATCCCCAACTAATTGGAAATTTCGTCCCGAAATTTGGTATGCACTCACTGAGGAAGCTAGGTAAACTGTACTGTTCACTGATTTTCCTGGGGTGTCACATCCTCCCCCCGTTGATCTGGAATTTCGTCCCGAAATTCCGAAGTAGTAGCTTCAGCCTCAGTAGTGGTTGCCTTGTTCCCGAATAACTGGGGGTACTTTTCTGTCATCCTGTCTTCGCGTTCCCAGGTGTACTCTGGGCCACGTTTGGAGTTCCAACGAACTCGAACAAGAGGGATTCTCTTGTGTTTGAGGACCTTCACATCCCGGTCCGTGATTTCGACTGGTTCCTCAACGAACTGTAACCGCTCGTCGATAGTGAGTTCCTTAAAAGGAATGATGAGATTTTCATCTGATAGGCACTTCTTTAGGTTCGATACATGAAAGACATTGTGAACTGCCCCGAGTTCAGCTGGTAGGTTCAACTTGTAGGCTACCTTGCCAATCTTTTCTATGATTTCGAATGGTCCGACGTACCGCGGATTCAGTTTGCCCCGTTTGCCAAAACGAACCACACCCTTCCAGGGTGAGACTTTCAATAAAACCCGGTCCCCGACCTCAAATTCCAATGGCTTTCTACGCTTATCCGCGTAGGCTTTCTGACGGTCGCGTGCTGCCGCCATGCGTTGTCGTATCTGTGCAATCTTTTCTGTGGCGTCCACTACAATCTCTGGACCCGTGATCTGACTATCCCCCACCTCTGCCCAACAGAGAGGTGACCGGCATTTACGCCCGTACAATGCCTCGAATGGAGCGGCTTGAATGCTGGTATGGTAACTGTTATTGTAAGAAAACTCCACCAAAGGGAGATGCTTTTCCCAGCCGTTGCCGAAATCGATAACGCATGCCCGAAGCATGTCTTCAAGCGTTTGAATCGTACGCTCAGACTGCCCATCCGTCTGAGGATGATATGCTGTGCTCATGTCCAATCGTGAGCCAAAGGATTTATGCATTGCTTGCCAAAGTTCTGACGTGAATCGTGCATCGCGATCCGAAATGATGGACGTGGGCACCCCGTGCCTCGAGACAACTTCTTTAAGGTATACGTCTGCAAGAGTGGAGAACTTGTCCGTTTCCTTTATAGGTAGGAAGTGTGCAGACTTAGTGAGTCGATCAACTATGACCCATATTGTATCGTTCCCACGCTGAGATCTAGGTAGGCCTGTAACGAAATCCATGGAAATTTCTTCCCATTTCCACTGTGGTATCTTAGGCTGCTGAAGTAGGCCAGCTGGTTTCTGATATTCGACCTTGACTCTTGCACAGGTCAAGCATTTTCCAACGTACGTAGCAATGTGGGCCTTCATACTAGGCCACCAATAAGTAGTGCTGATATCGTGGTACATCTTATCCGACCCTGGATGTACCGAATAGCGAGACTTGTGAGCTTCATCCATTACAAGTTCGCGTAAACCGCCATAGAGAGGGACCCAAATCCGGCCCGTTACATAATAGGCGCCGTCTGCCTTCTGTTCCATCTGTTGTCGTGAGCCGCGTAAGGCTTCAGCCTTGACGTTTTCGGGCTTCAATGCTTCTACCTGAGCATTTCGTATCTGTGCTGGAAGGCTAGACTGAATCGTAAGCTGTAGCGCTCGCACGCGCTTCGGTAAAGTGTCCTTTCGACTAAGGGCATCAGCCACAACATTGGCTTTGCCTGGATGGTACTTGATAGCGCATTCATAATCGTTCAGTAGTTCAACCCATCGCCGTTGACGCATGTTCAAATCCTTCTGCTTAAGGATATGCTCGAGACTCCTGTGATCGGTGTAAATCGTGCACCTGGTACCGTACAGGTAGTGTCGCCATATCTTAAGCGCGAAAACAACAGCTCCCAGCTCTAAATCGTGCGTCGTGTAGTTCCGTTCGTGAACCTTGAGTTGACGAGAGGCGTAAGCAATAACCTTGTCGCGCTGCATTAACACACATCCCAATCCCCGAATGGATGCATCACAATAAACCACAAAGTCATCCGTGCCCTCTGGCAAAGAGAGGATAGGTGCACTGCAAAGTCTATCCTTCAGGTGCTGAAAAGCAGTCTCCTGGGGCTTTCCCCAGCGATAGGTAACACCCTTCTGTGTCAGTAGCGTAAGCGGCTGAGCAATCTTCGAAAAGTCTCTAATAAACCGTCGGTAGTAACCTGCCAGACCCAAGAATTGACGTATCTCTGTCGGTGTACGCGGTGCAGGCCAGTTCCTGATCGAATCTACCTTGGATGGATCGACATGGATCCCATCCTTGTTCACTACATGGCCTAAGAAGTGGACTTCACGAAGCCAGAAGTCGCATTTAGAAAGTTTGGCGTACAACTGTTCCTTCCGAAGGAGTTCCAAAATCAGGCGAAGATGTTGCTCGTGTTCCTCCTGACTCTTGGAGTAAATCAGAATGTCGTCGATGAATACTATGACGAACTTGTCGAGATAGGGTTTGCACACCCGGTTCATAAGATCCATAAATACAGCAGGCGCGTTCGTTAACCCGGATGGCATGACGAGAAACTCGTAGTGACCGTAACGAGTTCTGAATGCAGTCTTGGAGACGTCCTCATCCCGGACTCTCAGCTGATGATAACCAGACCTCAAGTCTATCTTCGAGTAGTAACACGACCCTTGCAACTGGTCGAATAAGTCGTCGATGCGTGGAAGAGGATAACGGTTCTTCACCGTCACCTTGTTCAGTTCACGGTAGTCGATGCACATCCTGAACGTACCGTCTTTCTTCTTCACGAAAAGCACTGGAGCTCCCCAAGGCGAAGAGCTTGGTCGTATGAAACCCTTTTCCAAGAGTTCTTGCAGTTGCTTTGACAATTCCTCCAATTCCGATGGAGCTAGACGATACGGTGCGCGAGCTATGGGTGCTGCTCCCGGAGCGAGCTCGATTTGGAATTCGACCTGACGATGAGGAGGTAAGTCAGGTAAGTCTTCAGGAAACACCTGAGGGTAATCACGTACAATTGGAATATCTTCCAATTTCTTTTCCTTTGCTGATGCGTCTGTAACGAGTGCCAGAATGGCTGCGTGACCTTTACGTAAGCACTTCTGAGCCTTCAAGAAAGAGATGATGCCAACCACAGCACCACTCTTGTCACCTTGAACTTCTAGAGGTTCCTGACCCGGACGAGGAATGCGAATAACCTTTTCGCTGCATAAGATTTCTGCCTGGTGTTGGGATAACCAATCCATCCCAATCACGACGTCGAAGCTACCCAAAACTATGGGAATGAGATCAATAGAGAAGGCTTGGCCAGCTAGGATAAGATTACAACCCTGAACTACGTGCGTGGCTTCTAAACTTTTACCGTTAGCTAACTCTACTACATGCTTGGTGGGTAAAAGTGTTGGTGCACGTTTTAGCAGTTGACACATTTTCACAGACATATAGCTTGTATCCGCACCCGAATCAAATAAAACAGTAACGTAAATATTGTCGAGGAGGAACTTACCCATGACAACGTTGGGATCGTTCACTGCGTCGCCTCGACCTAGCACAAAAGCGCGACCACGAGCTTCATTGCCGTTGTTGTTGTTGTTTCCACCGTTGTTATGCCCATTGCCCTGGTTGTTGTTGTTGTTGCGGTTCTGGTTCAATTGAGGGCAATCGCGTTTGAAATGACCTTCAGCCCCACACTGGAAACATCCCCGGTTTCCACGCTGTGGCTGCTGCTGCTGCTGGTTCTGTGGAGCTGGTTGCTGAGGCTGCTGGTTCTGATTCGCAGGCCGTGGACTCCTACAGTCTTTGGCCTCGTGACCCATCTTAAGACACCTTTGACAACGACCCTTGTTACATGGGCCGTGGTGATGCCTGTTGCAGTTGTGGCACCTGGGTTGACTACCCTGATATCTCCTCTGTCTGTGACCACTAGAGGATTGCTGACTGGGACTCTGATAGTGATCGATCTTCTGCTGCTGAGCTTGTGGCTGAACAGATGCTGAACCTTTGCTGGAATCCCCATCCCATTTTCTTTTACTGTCACCAAATGTAGCAGGAGTAACTGAGGTGGTGACGTTAGCAGTAGCATTAACACGCTTGGGCAGTTTATTCTGATCCACTGCCTGATCAGTGATGCGATGAGCGAGGCGCTGGATTTCCTGTATGTTTTCGAGATTGGCCGACGTCACGTGGCTCTGAATTTCTGGCGCCAATCCCTTGAGATACAACTCAATGCGCTTGTATGGAGGGTCCACCATAGTAGGACACAGAACGGCCAGCTCATTCGACCGTTTGGTATATGCTTCGATTTCTGACCCAACCATCTTCAGATTGTACAGTTCGTCTTCCAGCTTGTGAATATCCTCACGTGTGCAATACTCACGCTTGATGAGTTCCTTGAAATCGTTCCATGGGGTGGCGTTAGCAGCTGCCAACCCTAAGATCTGAACTTGGGCGTTCCACCAAGTTAACGCTATTCCTTCCAAAGTGCCAGTAGCAAACTTGACCTTGCGAGCCTCAGGGCACTCGCACATTTCGAATACTGATTCTAACTTTTCAAACCAATGGAGGAGTCCCACTGCCCCCTCTGTGCCGCTGAAAGAGTTTGGACGACAGTCCATGAAGTTCTTAAAAGTGCAGACAGGCTGCTGCGCGTGTTGACCTATTGTGTACGAATAGGACGAAGTTAAATACGAGAGTTAATGTAGGATCTAAAGATCCTAGTGTGTGCCTATACTGCAGGATATATTACCTGCTTGAGCTGCTGCAACTGCCGCAGCAACTTGAGCTTGAACAAGAGCCTCTAGCTGGGCTTGTGTCATGTTGATTCGTCCAGACATGATCTTCATAGTAACAAGTAGCATACATAAGAATGGTTCGCGAGTAGGGCGATGACAGAAAAGCGTAGGCATATAGGTGTTCTCATGTAATCAAAGTATGTGTATCTAAGCGTAATGCGAGCAAAGTTCTAAGCAGTTCTAGCAAACAGGCAATAATCATAAACCTTATTACCTAGGATGTCGAGTCTTGCACGTGGAGCGAAGCGTCGTTGTGGATCGTTGAGAGCACTGTTCTGGTTATAGTCCGGTTTTAATAAAAACGTTTTCCCATATTAAAACCAAGTTCTCTATAACCAATGGCTCTGATACCAATCTGTCACACCCCCAAAATCCACCCGCGGAGTACCACCGCTTGGGAGCGTGACATGACCAGGATCAAGCCATCAATCATATCAAACCATAGCAATTAATAATAGAAGTAGTTAATATAAGTCACCATGACATGATTGATGTTTCAAAAACCAAACACTGTTTTAAGTAGCGGAAGCATAGTAAAGTAAATCCAAATAGTTATACGAGTTATGAGTTCAACATCATTAACGATCCATCTGCCCACAACGACCTGCTCTTCCCTGTGCAAGCTCCAAGTATACCTAAGGTCCTGCAAGGCATGCAGCAAATAATCAACAAACTAGTTGAGCGAGTTCACAGAAAGTAAGTTCATAGTGTAATGCATAAGTATAGCTAGTGGGGGCTTCCCATACTAGTGTGTAATAAAGGTGGGGGCTTCCCATGTTCATCCTGGTTAATGAGGGCTTCTCATTAACGGTACTTACTAGACTAACTTCCGACCATGTGTTCTTCTTTACCGAGAACAGGAAAACGTACAGGGTCACGTAGGCTTTACGTGACGTGCCCTTCCCCGAGGACAGTGGTACGCGTGGGGGCTACGTAGGCTTTACGCAGCGTGGCCTTCCGACCTGGAAGCCAGTAGATGGTATTGGGTTACGTAGGTTTTACGTAACGTGTCCTTCCCGACCCGGGAGACATATGGCAAATATACTGGGTTACGTAGGCTTTACGTAACGTGTCCTGTCTAACCTGAGGACGATGGTCTATAGTCTGGTATATGCGTAAGTACGAGTATCTCCTTTTACAATAACATATCCAACCCAATTCCCAACCCGGGAATCCCATGCCTTGGCTGTGTGAACTCACCTTGGTTTGCTCGGCAGATACACAGAAAGTACAAGTAGCAAGTAAATGGTCACTCACGTCCTATCATGGTTATTATACGAGTCAGGTTCGTATATAGCACGTATATAGTAATCACGTATAGTCATGGCAAACATGTACGCACGTAAGCAGATAAGACATAGCATGCGAGGATTCAATTGTCTAAGTCCAAACAATACCCGGCCCAAATAGTAAACGTATACTGGTCCAATATCAAACAGTCCACAATTCAAATCGTTGGGCTCGATAGATTGGGCCCGTGACAGTGAAGGCCCAACAGTGTGCGTGTAAACGATGGTCTCGAGTCGCAACGGAGATCTCGAGTCGCAACCGGAGATTACGAGTCGCAACAGCTGGTTGCGAGTCGCAATGGAGATCTCGGTTCATCATGGTCTGGTTACGAGTCGTAATCTGACTCGCAACCGTGGTTGCGGTTCGTGCGGTTTGGTCTCGAGTGGGGTTCCGACTCGCAACAAGCGATGCCGAGTCGCAACCGTGTGTGTAACGACTTTCCTGATTTCATGCAATTCATTTAGGCAATTCAATCATCGTTGACAGTTTCCAAAAATCAATTATCACTAACAGTTTGCCATTCAAGAATTCATCGATCAAACAGGGAAATAAATCATCAATTCTTATGAACCCTAATAATCCCACTTATGAACAATAACAATATTCATAACACTCAATCATATTATGATCCGATTTCATGAACATTAAACCCGAATTGCATAACTTCACAGCCAATCAACAAGACATTATCATTAACAACATCAACAACAAATCCGATTATATAACAATCAACACGAGGACCAACATAACCACAATATCTAACCGGCCCTAGTTCATCACCATGCAAATTCTAATCGGTTCGATCTAAGCATGTAATCAAAACATCACTTAACACACAAGCATAAAACATCATACTAACCGATTACAAGAAGGAGAGTGTGACCCGATCGAGATGATGGTCCTGCCGTCGAGTTCCAAGCAAGCCGAGAGGGAGAGAGCAAAGCTTCTAGGGTTTGTGTGTGTTTCCTTGTGTTGTAACAAATGAGAGGAAAACAAGACCCTTAGTTTTGGTATAGTGGTTGCGAGTGGGGAGTGGGCCGAGCCCACTCGGTTACCTAATGGACCGAATGTAAGGTGTAAAGCCCAAAGGCTTGTGTGACCGGTTATCGTGTGCAGTTTGGGTTCGGTTCAATTAACATACAAATATATATCACACAATACACATAACGACATCTCATAAATCACGTAATATTCATTAGCTCAAAATGTCACATAAACACGTAACGTTACATCAAGCAAGCCTAAAGTTCGAGTTGTCACAAGTTTGTATAAGATAAGTTGTTTGTAAATCAATGTCTAGTGAAAAGTATGTTATTTGTATAAAATGTTATATGTCTCAAATTGAAATGATTCAAATAACACTACGATATGTAATACCATACAAACTCTTATATATAGGAAGTACCGGCGGCGTATCCACCATGCTTGTATCATATTACACACGCCTCATTACTTAGATCACTTACTCAAACCAAACCATCAAGATAAAATGTTTAACAATTGTAGAAATGTTTATTTATAGTCAAATGTCTATTGTCAAATGTAAATCATGTCAACAGATACAACTGGTTCACACGGTTCAATGGTTAGAAACGGTTCATATAATCAAAGGGTTAAGACGGTTCACATAGTCAAATGGTTACAACGGTTCAAAATGTAGTATAATGAGTTCATATGCTGGATGAGCATATGCAACAGAAATGCAATGTAAAACAATGTACTAAGTATGCACACAATGGGCGTACGTAGCATGAAATGTATTGTAAAGTGATGTACTAAGTATGCACACAATGGGCATACATAGCAATAAATGTAATGAAATCATGTACTATAAATGTACTAATGAACATAGCAAGTATATGATGTGAAAACAAGAAAGCATGAAAGTAACAAGTAGGCACATGTGTTTCACCCCAAAACAGTTTGGAAAACAGTAAAAGAGGGGTCTATGTACTCACCTGAGATTGCTTTGAAGTCCTTGTATAACAACCAAATAATGCTAGAGATCACGGATATCAAGCGGCACCTAATATAGGTAACTATGTTAATATACCGGACCTAAATCAGAGGATTGGATAGGATGCGGGTTCGTAAACCAAACGAGTATGGAGACTCGTGTAATATGGTTTAACAAAGCCCACATACTAAAGTGAAACTTAACCTAAGTGCTTACGACCCATTACGACCCGTTTTGGTAGCTTATGCTACCTTAACGCGTCGTTCGCGTAAAACGCGCTTGGAACGCCTAACGTCGTGACCATAAAGTATAACCTCGGAAGGTTATTCCCAATACAACTATGGTCACCTAATGTATTTGGTCGGATCCTAAAGATCGACCAAATGGGTCGGGTTCGAAAGTATAAGCGATTGTTTAGATCGCTTACCTTACGACCCTATATAAGCACTATACTAAAAGTGACGAGCTAAGCGTGTTAGAACATGCTTAACTAAGTTTAGAAAACAGGTTTGGTATCAAAACAAACGGTTTTGTTACCTATGTGTAGTTTGGTTACAAAATACTCAAGAATGCGCATTTTGGCCGAACTACGACTCGTCACTGAGCCTAGATAACATGGTAATCAGTAGGTGTAGTCACTAGGGACTATAACCATCGTGATCACGCTCACGTTATGAAGTTCGAATGAACTTCGTGTTGACCATAACCTGGTCAACGCAGAAAGTCAAACAAAGCTTGACTTTCGAACTCGAAAAGCGAATAAAAGAACAAAAGAACACTTACGAAGGGTCCCCGAAAGCTAAACTTGATCCAGGAGCTCAGGTATGAAGCAATGGCATCAACTTAGAGCTCTTTGATCAGATTTGTGGGTTTTACACCAAATGGGGGGGGGGTATTTATAGGATATGCAAGACCGTTAGGATCATTTCTTGAATATCGTGCCTCGATCTAACCCGTACACTTGTTATAATGTTGTGGTGGCTTATTTTGCCCCCACCATAGGGATTTGACACGTGGGGTTGCCCTTTAGAGGTTTGAAAGGTTGCTGCAAGTGGATTAAAACATTGAATCTGGTCTGGGAGGCTGACGCGGCCCGTGTAAGAGTTCACCCTGGGCTTACGCGGGCCGCCTGGGGGTCCAGATCAGAAAACAAGTTTCAGAAATGACAGTTTAGGTCCCTGTTGTGGTTTAGGGCCATTTCCGACATGTTTAAGGCCCATTAAGCCATCTTTAAGGCCCTAAAATGATTCTTAAACATTGAGGACATGAAACATGCTAAAAAATATGCCGGATGTTGGTTCGTTTGGCCGTACGATCGCGATGTTCGCTTAATTACGACGGAATGCGCATAAGCGCGAAAAACGATCCAAATTGCGCGACGAATGGATTTTTCTCATGCCAAACACTAAGGCATAATATTATAATGCTTACTTAAATTTTTGGATGTCCGGATGTATTTAGAACGTAAGTTATGCGCGAAAGTGCAAACTTATGCACTTTTTGACACTTTTAGTCCCTGAATGATCCAAAAGTTTATTTTAGCACACCGAACACCTCAAAGCCTATTTCTAAGCTATGTAAAGGATTTTTAAGGTGTGTTTAACTTATGGTCATGTTCCGAAATGTCTGTTACAGTTCAAATTGGCATACTTTCGCAGTTTGTCAAATTTAGTCCCTGTAAGCGAATTAACTTGATTTTGCCATATACCAAAGCCTTCAAAACTTATTTCTAAGTTATGTAAAGGTTATTTAAGGTATGTTAAGCCTATTTCACTATTCCGGAGTGTTTGTTGCATTAAACTGGTTATATTTACGCATCAGCGCGCGTATAACCTTCTAGAAAGCGATTTAGAGCTTAAAATCGAACAAGAGTTGATATGTGCAAAAGATACACATTTTTATACAGATCCCAAGTATGAAATACAATATTTCACTGGCTTTGTATTTGTTTGATGGTCTCAGTGACCCAGGTGTTACACAGAATGGTTGTTTTACGAATCGTATAGCATCCAGAGTCGACTATTTTAAGTTAGCATCCATACTCAGTTGAATTCAGATCCTGTAACATCACCTAATCAGAAGGACTCATAATGGGTGGTATCCGGATTCTGTTTCATCCAGATTCGGTTTAATTTGGATCATTCAACTTCCCTGGCATGCGAGATTCAGAATGGTTGTTTTACAAATCATATAGCATCTAGAGACAGGTACATTCAGATAGCATCCATAAATGGTTGAACTCGGATTCAGTAACATCACTAATCAGAAGGACTCACAATGGGTGGTATCCAGATTCTATTTCATCCATGCTCGGTTTAATTTGGATAATTCAATATCCCTAGCTTGCGAGATTCAGAATGGTTGTTTTAAGAATCTTATAGCATCCAGAGTCGGCTACATTCAGATAGCATCCATACTCAGTTAAATTCGTATCCTGTAACATCACTAATCAGTAGGACTCACAATGGGTGGTATCCGGATTCTGTTTCATCCAGACTCGGTTTAATATGGATCATTCAACTTCCCTGGCTTGCGAGATTCAGAATGGTTGTTTTATGAATCGTATAGCATCCAGAGTCGGTTATATTAAGATAGCATCCATACTCGGTTGAATTCAGATCCTGTAAAATCACTAATCAGAAGGACTCACAATGGGTGGTATCCGGATTCTGTTTCATCCAGACTCGGTTTAATTTGGATCATTCAACTTTCGTGGCTTGCGAGATTCTGAATAGTTGTTTTACGAATTGTATAGCATCTCGAGTCGGCTACATTAAGATAGCATCCATACTTGGTTGAATTCAGATCCTGTAACATCACTAATCAGAAGGACTCATAATGGGTGGTATCCGGAAGACTCGGTTTAATTTGGATCATTTAACTTCCCAAGCTTGCAAGATTCAGAATGGTTGTTTTACGAATCGCATAGCATCCAGAGTCGGCTATATTAAGATAGCATCCATGCTTAGTTGAATCCAGACCCTGTAACATCACTAATCAGAACGACTCACAATGGGTGGTATCCGGATTCTGTTTCATCCAGACTCGGTTGAATTTAGATCATCAGAAGGACTCCTTTGTAAACAGGTATGAAAAGCGTGAATGAACATGAATGTTTTACAAGGACTTTAAGGCATGTGAGGACATAGGAAGCACTCGTAATGGCTTATACCCTTGTCTATTTTCCTCGACTATGTCGATTAACCTCGATTGTGTCAATTTACCTTGACTATGTCAATTTCCCTTGACTATGTCGATTACCCTCGACAGTGTCGATTAACCTCGACTGTGTCGATTAACCTCGACTGGGACTCCGAAGCACTACTTGGTACTAGTTGTGACCATGAGTGGGGTTCGGCCATACCCGTTAGATCTAACCCTCGTCCCTAATTAAGTGTTAATGGCATTTCAGTATTAAGTCTATACTTACATGATCTAGTATTTCATAGGCATTTCATACCGTTTAAGCATTTGTAACATGTATTACACCCCTGAGAGTTATAAAACCAAAAACAGTTAAAGAAAAGGGGGAGCATGAACTCACTGTTTTGCGTCTTCAGTACTTGTAACTCAAATCTCGTCAGTAAATGCGACTACCTACAATGTGCTAGGGTTTATTAGACGAGCGGGTCGTGCCTTGCCTTATTATTCATGTTTTGAGTTTCGTTTCCTTTATGTCTTTAACATTATCCAATGTTACAATACTTTTCAAGTATTTATTTTCGTATTTCCTTCCCAAGGATGGGAGTATTTCATACATGTGTATTTGTATTCTCGTATTTGTAGTTTCCAAAATATATTTTCAAGTCTTACTTCAGAAAACATATTTAAACTTGTTTTGTCCCAAAAATAATGTACTTCAAGGAAATATATTCTTACTTCCAAAAATGATACATTTTCTCTTTGTCGAAAACATGATATACTTTGTAATAATAACGGAAATCATAGTTTCATTTCTTGTATCCAAAATAATATTTGCCAAAAATATACTTACAAATGTAGTTTCCGGAATATCTTGTAAGTTACGTTTTTGCGTTCAAATTCGCAATATTAAGTGTGTAACTTATATATTTATTCCTTGTGATTTTTGGTATTATTTCGGATTGTAAATTCTTGGTATTTGTAAGTTATAGTATTTTACCCTAAAATAATATATTTATTCCACAAAGTATACAAATATTCACACAAGTGTCTTTACCATAAAATATATATTCTAAATATATATTTATTCATTTTTATTTACAAAAACCAACTTCCAATACTTGTATTTTTGTTACAAAAATTTATGGCAAAATTTATGTTATAAATCATAATTTAAAACACTCTTGTGAACACTTGTTTAGAAAATATTTTCTAAGTGTTGGAATTTGTAGCAACTCTCACTAAAAGTCCTATTTATTATTAGTCTAATTGGAAAACCAAATTGAGAAACCCAGGTGATTCTCCACAAACCCTGAAAGTTTCATAACAATCAGAATCAGGATCAGGACCCTTAAAACTCAAGGGGGGTAAAACCTAGCTAATAATTATCCTCAAAACTCGTTGTTTAACTTTGATTGGTGGAAATTTTCAAGTCAGCAAGCCTAGTCCCGAACTTAGCCGCCTTATAATTAGACTGCTTCCCTTACGGACCGTAAGGGATATGGCATACGGTCCGTAAGCAAGACCAAAATTCGGCTATAAATAGCAGGCCTTGGGACTTGCCTGAGGAAGTTACAACGACGCACAAACTCTCTGTGTACGTCGAATTACAGAGGAAACAGTCCAAAAACACACACAATCACTAAGTGCTGCTACGATTCAGGGTATTAATTCGATCGCTATTACGATTCAACGTCCGATCGATTGAAACTATCCAACGTATGATTAAGTGCTGCTCAAATTGAGCTGATACTTTATTGATTCGTCGTGATTTCGACTTGAATATTTGAGTGCTATTCGAATTCGGACTATGCTCTGTTATTCGTTGTGAATCCGCTGAATTGTTAAGTATTGCACTTTGTTAATCGTTGTGAGGGTTTAATCTCGTGAATTGTCGTAAATACTGTATTGATTATTTACCTAATTTAGTGTGCATTAGATTATTAGGCTTATCAGTAGGCTAAACTCTATCCCATACCCTTACAATCAAGGAAGATAAGCAAACCGAGCAAAGCAAAAGCAAAGGTGAGTTCACAAACTTTCTACAAGGCACGGCCATCCTCCAGAGGTAGGATGCCACTCCACTAATCTTCGCACACATGCCTGGAGGGCCGCGATGTAATTATATGCGATGCGACGTTATACGGATACTAACCTTCGCACACATGTCTGGGAGACCGCGATACGGGCTAGTAAGCCAGTGAACCAACCGTGAATTCACTCAACTTTGTTGTTGACTCGTTGTTACATGCCTTGCAGGTTGTTAGGTCCCTAGCTTAAGGAGCTTGCACTGGGAGGCGTGGTCATTGTGGGAGAACTTATATTAAACTTATGTTTTGCTTCCGCTATAAACTCAAACTATGTTTTGACACCAATTGTATTGTGGTTGGTTTTTATAAATAAACTACATGTTTGTTCAATATGATTGGTGGCTATGATCCTGGGCATGTCACGCCTCCAAGGCGGGGTGGGGTCTTGGAGGGGTGTGACAGAATTTTTAGAAAATTTCGCCATAGTTTCCTTTGTAAATGGAGGTGTCCATGCTATTTCGCATATCATTTTCTTTTCAAAAATCATTCAAACAATCAACAACAAATCACTAATCATCTTACACTTACCAAGTGCAAAGACTATTCAATTTACAATACAACATGAACTTGATCTTTCACAAAAATGCGTAGTAACTTGGTAAAGTGTTTAGTAGCCTTAGTTACCCTCCAAAATATATTTACTACTTGGTAAACTTCATTCTTGAAGATTTTAGATGTTTACAACTTGTAAACATATTTTACAAAGATGTTTATTTATTAAACCTTCTTGTTTCAAAAGTATTCCTACACTTATTTTGTCACTAAAAATAGTGTGGGTTTAATAAAAACCATGACCTTTCAAAAATCATCTTTTTAAATTTGGTTTTCTTGGAAAATTATTCACAAGTTTAATAGTTCACTTTGTTTGTCATTTTACAAGAAATTATTTTATGTTCAAGTTCATGTCTTTACTAGAATATGATTATCTTATGTAAACACATAATCATCTCCTAACTTGCTAAATCATGTTTTTAATCATAATATAGCAAGTTCCATGTAATGATCAACATCAATATCTCTAGTAATCAACAAGCAAACATCATCTATACACTAAACAACATCATAACAACAAGGTTTCATCATATGTAGAGCTTTATGTTCAAGATTCAAGTTCAAGTCTTTTAGTGTTCTTATGATTTTCATCACAATATATCTTTTAACCACTAAAAATGTAACACCCCAACCCGGAAGGGCTGACGTGTCACAATAACGGTAACATAACCAAAAGTCATAATTCCGTTTATTTATTTGATAAGGATACAACCACACGACCATTAAAATTAAGATTAATATACAAGCGGAGACATTCATCTTAATTAACTAACATCTTCAGATTTATTCCTAGGCTTTATTCTTCTCTCTTTTCCCCTCCCAAAATAATCCGTGGACCTGTATATACAAAAAAATTACGGAATGAGCCGAATGCTCAGTACGGAATTTTAGGCTCAAATAACAAATAACGCTTTATATGAAATCTTATCCGGATGGAACTTTATGCGAAAATAATACGATACAAGAACATAATTTCATAATTATATCTTACGGATGTACCCATGAGCAAACTTAAAACGTGACAATACATAGGTAGCTACTCCTGCATAATTATCACATGAGATGGCGAATTGGCATACCCGTTATCCACCTCCTTATACTTAAATCCTAGGATCGATCCATACGCCTCCTAATAGTCTTATGTACCACACTTGTACTTAAGAGACGCCGTGAACTGATCTCTCTGTCACGGATGGAGCACATGATGTCGATGCCGCAACAACATGCTCGTGGGACACTCCACGAGAAGCGATACTCAGGGTATCAGAGTACAAATGGTCTTATTCACATGACTTATAAAACTTATTTTCATAACAAAACGGAACATATATTGGAACATGCGATAATGAGTATAACATAATACTATCGCATGACATGAAAGCTAAATCAAATGATTAGGATAGGAATCGAACGGACTGTCAAATGAATCGATAATCAAAGACGTGAGGAGTTTTTAACAGATATAGTAATTTAGTGGTTTTATAACAATTTGAATATGAAGCAATAAAGAGTGGGGTAAGGATCCGTACCTTAATAACTCCAAAGTGAAGCTACCTTGTGCTAATCTTTTAGATTTATATGGGCAGAGTTTAGACTACTGATTAATCTTTTAACCTAATTTAAATAACATGCACACAAACTAGGTTAGTAACTTAATACAGCATTTACGATAACTCACGAGATCAAATTCTCACAACGAACGACAAAGTGCGATACTTAAACATCCATCGAATTAACGACGAACGACAAAGTACGATACTTAAACTCATCCATCGAATTAACGACGAATGACAAAGTACGATACTTAAACTCATCCATCGAATTAACGACGAACGACAAAGTATAATCCTAATGTGGGCAGCACTTAAACATCCATTGGATATATTGATCGATCGGACAATGAATCGTAATAGCGATCGAGTTATTACCCTGACTGCGGCAGCACTTCGTGAATTAGTGTGTGTTGTGGACTGATTTAACTATAACTCGACGTACACAGAACTTATGAGCGTCGTTTCAACTTCCCATATCAAGTCCCAATGTCCTCTATTTATACTAATTTTTGGGACATGCCTACCTACCTGCTTGACATGCCTACCTACTTGCTTGACATGCCTACCTACCTGCTTGATTGACATGCCTACCTACCTGCTTGACATGCCTACCTACCTGCTTGACATGCCTACCTACCTGCTTGATTGACATGCCTACCTACCTGCTTGATTGACATGCCTACCTACCTGCTTGACATGCCTACCTACCTGCTTGATTGACATGCCTACCTATCTGCTTGACATGCCTACCTACCTGCTTGACATGCCTACCTACTTGCTTGATTGACATGCCTACCTACCTGCTTGATTGACATGCTTGGGTGTCTTAATTAGGGTTTTCTAGTGGTTTATATTTACTATTATTCTTTTTTATTTCTAGAATAATGATTTTAAATTTATGGGTATTACAACTATTACCCCCTTAAAAGAAATTTCGTCCTCGAAATTCTTCAAATAAGAATATAACCTATCGCATAAGTAACAGAAACGAAACTTTTATAGCAGAGTTACTAACTTATATAACCAGAATCTCCTAACCACACATGTGTATCTGAAATTCATAACTAAGGTCATGACTATACTTGTCAATTACCTTATATATGTGCCCTTATTGTCCTTTTATAACGTATCTTAATAAAATATCTTACCGTACGAAAAGTCAATAGAGACTTACAGATACTTAGAGTGACTATTAGTACTGATATTTCCTACATAGACATCTATAAGAATAGACATAGGAGTTAAACCAAATAAGAGATCAAGTTGAATCCTATCATAGATATCTACCCATTCCTCACAGGTCTTAATTATTATCTTCAAGTTTTCTACAGGAAAGAGCCTTTTCTCTGATACCATAGCTGTAACACCCCAACCCGGAAGGGCTGACGTGTCACAATAACGGTAACATAACCAAAAGTCATAATTCCATTTATTTATTTGATAAGGATACAACCACACGACCATTAAAATTAAGATTAATATACAAGCGGAGACATTCATCTTAATTAACTAACATCTTCAGATTCATTCCTAGGCTTTATTCTTCTCTCTTTTCCCCTCCCAAAATAATCTGTGGACCTGTATATACAAAAAATTTACGGAATGAGCCGAATGCTCAGTACGGAATTTTAGGCTCAAATAACAAATAACGCTTTATATGAAATCTTATCCGGATGGAACTTTATGCGAAAATGATACGGTGCAAGAACATAATTTCATAATTATATCTTACGGATGTACCCATGAGCAAACTTAAAACGTGACAATACACAGGTAGCTACTCCTGCATAATTATCACATGAGATGGCGAATTGGCATACCCGTTATCCACCTCCTTATACTTAAATCCTAGGATCGATCCATACGCCTCCTAATAGTCTTATGTACCACACTTGTACTTAAGAGACGCTGTGAACTGATCTCTCCGTCACAGATGGAGCACATGATGTCGATGCCGCAACAACATGCTCGTGGGACACTCCACGAGAAGCGATACTCAGGGTATCAGAGTACAAATGGTCTTATTCACATAACTTATAAAACTTATTTTCATAACAAAACGGAACATATATTGGAACATGAGATAATGAGTATAACATAATACTATCGCATGACATGAAAGCTAAATCAAATGATTAGGATAGGAATCGAACGAACTGTCAAATGAATCGATAATCAAAGACGTGAGGAGTTTTTAACAGATATAGTAATTTAGTGGTTTTATAACAATTTGAATATGAAGCAATAAAGAGTGGGGTAAGGATCCGTACCTTAATAACTCCAAAGTGAAGCTACCTTGTGCTAATCTTTTAGATTTATAAGGGCAGAGTTTAGACTACTGATTAATCTTTTAACCTAATTTAAATGACATGCACACAAACTAGGTTAGTAACTTAATACAGCATTTACGATAACTCACGAGATCAAATTCTCACAACGAACGACAAAGTGCGATACTTAAACATCCATCGAATTAACGACGAACGACAAAGTACGATACTTAAACTCATCCATCGAATTAACGACGAATGACAAAGTACGATACTTAAACTCATCCATCGAATTAACGACGAACGACAAAGTATAATCCTAATGTGGGCAGCACTTAAACATCCATTGGATATATTGATCGATCGGACAATGAATCGTAATAGCGATCGAGTTATTACCCTGATTGCGGCAGCACTTCGTGAATTAGTGTGTGTTGTGGACTGATTTAACTATAACTCGACGTACACAGAACTTATGAGCGTCGTTTCAACTTCCCATATCAAGTCCCAATGTCCTCTATTTATACTAATTTTTGGGACATGCCTACCTACCTGCTTGACATGCCTACCTACTTGCTTGACATGCCTACCTACCTGCTTGATTGACATGCCTACCTACCTGCTTGACATGCCTACCTACCTGCTTGACATGCCTACCTACCTGCTTGATTGACATGCCTACCTACCTGCTTGATTGACATGCCTACCTACCTGCTTGACATGCCTACCTACCTGCTTGATTGACATGCCTACCTATCTGCTTGACATGCCTACCTACCTGCTTGACATGCCTACCTACTTGCTTGATTGACATGCCTACCTACCTGCTTGATTGACATGCTTGGGTGTCTTAATTAGGGTTTTCTAGTGGTTTATATTTACTATTATTCTTTTTATTTCTAGAATAATGATTTTAAATTTATGGGTATTACAAAAAGCATGAAGTAACAAGAGTTAATAAAGATCTTACTACTAGCTTCAAGCTAGGGAAGAACAATGGTGGAGATGAAGTGGATAAAAGCTTGTAAAGAAGGTCCTTGATGATCCAAGAGTTCCACACCTTCTTAATCACCTTGTTGCACCTTGTGATGACCTTGGAGTGGGTGAATGAAAATCGAAAATGGTGGTGGTGGTGAGGGGGTTTACGACCGTGGACAAGAAGGAGAGGGAGAGGAAATGTTGTGAAGTGATGATGTGATGAAGATGGTCTCTTATAACTCCCTAATCTTTAGTATCCATTGGTTAAAGTGTCTCCCATAGTACAACCAAGATCCTAATCAAATCCCGATGAATATTTTGGAAGATTTAGCAAGATTAGATGAATCTTGTGGTGGGGCCACCATAAGTGGGCCGTAAATTATATGGGGGAGGGGGGTAATTTGTAACTTCAAATGGTAAGTAGGTTAATTAGTGGAAGGTTAAGGTAAAAGTCTAGTGTTTAGTGTGTAGAATGCAATATGTAGTATGTTAAAGTGTTCGGGAACCATAACTAGCTCAGAAAAAGTAAAACAATGTTTTTAACAATATTTTGGTGTTCCGAGTAATGTCCGGTTGTTCGGTTAGATACCAATTCGTTAAAATGTCAAGTTATACCGTATAGTGTCCTTTATGTAACTTTTGTGACACTTTTAATTCCCGACACTTAGGAAAGCAAACAGGACCATTTTGCCATAGTTTGCATGCAATAATCTTGTTAAATGCTGAATTTTTGCTGATTTGTGCAGAATTCTGCACTTTATGTGGGTTTTAGGCACTTTCCGGCACTTTATCTATCACTTAGGCATGCAGTTTGTGGTCCTTACTTCCCTACACACTATACTAGTGTAATACATCATCTCTGGCTCATACTAGGCCTCAAAATACTGTCTGTCTATGTACTGAACTTAGTCAGCATTTTTAGTTTGTCTGATAATGGTGCCAATTCTGTTCTGTGTATCATTAGAACTATCTCGTGTTGCATGTAGCAACGAATAAAGTCTTGCAACATGAAATGCCATTGTATGTATATAACGGTAATAAAAAATTCATTTGTCTTGTAAACTAGATCATGCACAATTTTTTAAGCACATATTACTGTTCAATTAGTGTATGGAATGTACGGAAAAGTGACGGTTGTCACAGTCTCCCCCCGTTAAAAGAATTTCGTCCCGAAATTCAAGCGATGTCATCGGTCGCAGGGGAGTTGTGAATCAAATGTGGTCACTTAGGTTCAAGATTTGTCTTTATGTTCCCATGTACTCTGGGTCATATTATGAATTCTATCGTACTCAAGTAATTCAATTATGTCTTCTCTATACCCCGTGGACTTTTGGTCCGCAACCTTAACAGGTTCTATAGTAATTTTATCATTTGTCATTGACGTGAATCTTATTTGTGGGAACAATGACTGTTCCTTGAGTCAGACTCCTTTAAAGACTAGACACATGGAATGTGTCGCGATCACTACTGATCTTTTTCTGAAAGTTTTATCTTGTGAGCAATGGTTCCGATCCCTACATCGGGGTCCAACCTTTACGTTTTCCAAATCATACCACGCCTTCTCTAGGCGAGGCTCCCATTAAAGTCATACAGTTTATTTAAAATTCCTACGATTTCTGCCGCTCGACGGCTCAATCTTTCTGTACTCTGCGGGCTGTCTTGATATGATCACATATCTGAACGATCTTGCCTCTAGTTTTTCCTGGACCAATTCGGGCCAGTAGATTGTTTATCGCTGGTCTCCGTTCAACACGACGGGGATCGTCTTATTATGTTCTATCTAAAGCTTTACACGAAGCGGTTTAAACAGCGATGTGATAAATACTGTTGTAGGAAAACTCCATTAAGGGCGAGTGAGTGTTCCAACTTTTCATCAAAGTTTGTCACACAAGCATGTTTCATGTCCATACAGTCTGCATCGTTCAGTAGCTTAGTCCATCTGCGTTAATATTCAAGTTCTTACGATCAATGGTGTGCTGCAACCTTTGTGGTCAGTAAAAGTCGTGCAGCGTTTTCTTTCCGGTAATGACATCAAATTCGCGGCGCGCAATTACTGTGTCTAGATCAAGGCTTCTTCTCATGATCTCTTAATCAACGTGGCGCGTATGCAATGTCGGGATCTCGTTGCATCGACGTGCAATCGAGACTTTGTCGAGGAGCGTTACATAATTGCAACTCTAACTCCTTAGCTCTTGATTGCAGGGTTGGCATGAATCTCGTTTTTATCCACCATGTATCTTAAAATTCTCACTTTGCGAATTCGAAATCCGCTTTTCGTCATCATAGCACATAACTGTTCTTTTTTTAAGAGTTGCAAGGTAAATTGCAGTTGTTGCTCACGACCTTCCTTGGTCGTTGGCCATATAAGAATGTAGTCAATAGATAAAATCATGATCTATCCAGGTATGGCTTACACGTTCGATTCATGATGTCCATGAATATTGTCGATGCATGTGTTAAGCCAAATGGTATGACAAGGAACTCGTAATGCTCGAAGCGAGTCCCAAAGGTCGTTTTAGGGATATTTCCATCTTGTATTCACAGTTGAGGACATCATGTCCTCAAGTCGATTTTCGAATGGTATCTATAACCTGACGATTGGTCTGTTCATGTCATCAATCCTTGGCAAAGAATACCACTCCTTGATATCCAATTCTCTGGAATTTATGCAAAATGGAAGCTGTCAACTTTCTCTTTGTGCCCTTAACTAAGGGTGTCATGTCCTTAGTTTCCTTTGTCTAGCAGCTCTTGCAGTTATATCGGAGGCTCATGCTTCGCGGACGAAGCTGTCACACCCCCAAAATCAACACGCGGAGTAACACCGCTTGGAGGCGTGACTGACCAGGATTAAGCCACCAATCATATTGAACATTGTAAGTAATAAATAAAGTTGGTCTTCTGTGTTTATTTTGCCGAACCGGGTGATTCAAAAGCTGGAGGCTTTGATGCGGAATTTTTTATGGTCTCATGATAGTGCGTTTCAAAAAGGCCGCTCCAAGGTTTCTTGGAAAACGGTGTGTGTTCCTAAGTTTGAGGGTGGTTTAGGTATTCGTCGGCTCAGTGATGTTAATGTAGCCCTTATGACAAATCATGTTTGGAGCATTCTCTCGAGGCGTTATTCCGTCTGGGTTGAGTGGGTTCACTCTTATAGGTTGAGAGGTAAGAGTTTTTGGGTTTGTAAAGTTCCGGCTTCCTGCTGTTGGTCTTGGAGAAAGCTTCTTCAGCTTCGGCCGATTGTTAGGAAGTTTTTCTGGTCTGATATTGGGAATGGTTCGGCTACTTCTGCTTGGCACGATAATTGGAGTGAGTTAGGGCCGCTGGATCAGTATCTTCCCCCCAGAATGATTGCTAACGCGGGATTTAATATGGAGTTGAAGGTGTCTGATGTCTATTCCGATACGTCTTGGAACTGGCCGGTTGCGTGGCGGGATTTGTACCCGGTTCTTATTCAACTTGATAGTATTTCTTTGCAGCCGAATAAGTCTGATAAAGTATTGTGGCGTCAAGGAGATCAAAAACATGTGTTCTCGTCGTCTAGAGTGTGGGACTCGATTCGGTATCATGCTGTGGAGGTGGATTGGTGCCGTATTGTGTGGTTTGGTCAGTGTATTCCGCGACATGCTTTTTTATTATGGCTTATCATGAGAAGGAAGCTGCTTACTCAAGATAAGATTTTGAGTTGGGATTTCTCGCGCAGGAAAAATATAAATATGATGTGCTGTTTGTTATGCTATGCTAACCATGACTCTCATACTCATTTGTTTTTTGAATGCAAATTCTCGATGCAAGTGTGGCTGCTGGTTAGACAAAAAGCGGGTATGGGTTCGGTGCATGCTAAATGGGATGACATTGTTAACTGGTTACTTGATCGGTCCAATTCAAAATTGGCGTCTGTTTACGTCGCTAAGCTGATTGTGGCGGCTACAGCTTACTACATTTGGCAGTAGCAGAATGCTAGATTATTTAGGAACCAGGTGAGGCCCCCGGAATCTTTAAGTGAAACCATTATTCAACAAGTGAGGTACAAGCTGATTGGAGCAAAGTTGAAGAAATGTGAAAATGTTCGTAAGCTGTTAAGGGCGTGGGATATTGAAGATTCGGATGTGCACGATGATGGCGGTTGATGATCTTTTGTAGTTTGTTCATGTTGAGTCTGGGTTTGTAGCCTAGTGGTCGTCCGATTGTTTGGTTGTCGTTTGTTTTGTTTGTTTCTGGTTTTCACTTTCATAGGGCATGTCCTATGATTGAACTAGTGTAGGCTCTCTACACTACTTGTGTTTTTTGGTTGTGAATATATAGAATCACCGGGATAACCCTTTACCCAAAAGTTTAACCCATTAATACAAAAGGTGTTCAAAACAAAACATAGTTAAGTGTTTAGCGGAAGCATAAATGTGAAAACCCAACATAAGTATTAAGTTCGAAACGTCCTAATGTTTTTAACATGGCATCCACTATCCATGTCCCACAACGACCGCGCCTCCCTGTGCAAGCTCCATGAGTACCTATCGACCTGCAAGGCATGTAACAACGAGTCAACAACAAAGTTGAGCGAGTTCACAGTTGATTATTCAGTTATTGAGTTCGCTTCTAAAAATCGTAAGTTTGTTTCATAATCATGTGTTAACCAATCCTTTACGATATTTAGTGGGGGCTTCCCATGTGAATTACCAGTTTACCCTGTTTCCCAAACATATCCATAGTAGGTGGGGGCTTCCCATGTTGTATATTACTAGACTAGTTGTATCTATAGGTGTCCTTCCCAATCCGAGGACAGTGGTAAGTATTAGATTACGTAGGTTTTACGTAAGTGCCCTTCCCAATCCGAGGACAGTGGTGTGTATGAGATTACGTAGGTTTTACGTAAGTGCCCTTCCCAATCCGAGGACAGCGGTACGTATCGAGTAAGTAGGTTTAGCGCAGGCATCCTTCCCAATCCGAGGACGGTGGTAAGTAGTCTACTAGTGGTAAATGTACAAGTTCTGTTGTAGTTATTCAATCCCATTCCCAACCCACCAGGAATCCCATGCCTTAGAAGTGTGAACTCACCTTGGTTTGCTCGGTATGCTAACTATGTGCTCACAATCAATCAATCAAGGCCTATATTTGGCACGTACACACAATTAGTTGACATTCACAAAGTTTGACTAACAGTCAAGATCATCACGTCATGTAGGTAACAACTAACACATAGCATTTATCAGTTATACAGGCTCATGCAACCATACTTTACATTTAACAGTACATGACTAACCTAGTTAATCCTTAACAGACTTAGCTGAGTTTACTGTGCAGTTTAATAACTCGACAAAACACACTTGTTTCGTTGGGAATTGATGTGCGTGAAGTGTGTTATATTTTTGATGTATATTTTAAGCCCTTTTTACACTTTTAGCCAAGTTTTAAATTTATAAAACACGATATTTACTAACACTAAACACACATATGGGCAAGTGCACCCATCGTGGACGTAGTATAGTGTTGGTAAGATACCGAGGTCGTCCAAGGACAGAAGAGCTTTTAGTACCGGTTTATCCTCAACGTCTAATCAAATCAAAAAGTTAGAAAAGGTTTTTAAACTAAGAAAATAAAAAACTAACTAAATGCTGAAAAATAAAATAAAAATAAAAACAGATAGACAAGATGAATCACTTGGATCCGACTCGTGTATTAGTATAACCTTTGATTATTTTCGCACTTTTGCACTTGTTTAAGAGATTATCTTAGTTATTGTAGTAGGCCCCTCTTTTGAAGGCGACGTTACCCTCAACCCAGTAGTTTGAGTCAGCAAGGATACAATCCTAAAGGGTTGGATTATTGGAAGATAATGAGTTAAGTTATTAATGCAAATTATGGTAGGCCCTGCTTTTGGCGGTGACGTTACCCTCGACTAAGTAGTCTGAGTTAGCAGGGATACAGTCCTAAATAGCCGGGTTATAGTATTAATAGTAGTTAACTTATGAGGGGGTCAAAGAGTTTGGATCCCCGCCATCCAATACCTATGGGCATTGAAGGAGATCCTACTAAATTTGACCCAGGTCCCTTGCAGGACCTCTAAACGCTGAACAAGGGCAAGACCCTTACCAAACTGTTCCCTTAACCCCCGACCAGCTAGCCAACATACCTCCATATAGACCATGGAGATATGAATGGTGAAAATCTTTTATTTTATATAGACAGTAAAATAATGCCAAGACACCACAGACAAACGATAAGGAAAGATCACCTTCAACATAAGCAACTAGTTATTAAAGTCATTAATACAAAACCAAATAAAAAGTGCAAAAGATTAAAAATAAAAAGTATTATACTAAACACTTGTCTTCAACAAGTGATGTAAGAGACTTAGGCAAACATGGCCTTGATTATCAAGAACTCTTACGATCAATCTTGGATCCCGAGACGACTCACACACTCTATGATGGACAATGGATGATGGTGGTGGATGATGGTGTTATGGTGGTGGTGGGTGGTGGATGAAGTGTGAGAGAGGTGGTGTGCCAAGGGATGAGTTGCAATGAAACCAAGCACTCCTATTTATAGGCTGAACAGAAGCCTGGGCATGGCCCCGTGTCCACTGGACACGGCCCCGTGCCCGTCTGACACTCTCTCTCTTCATTAATTGTAATTCGCAATTACAATAAATGCACCTACAGCACTCTGACCACGCCCCCGTGTCCGCTGGGCACGGCCCCGTGGTGGGCAATAGAACCTTCTACCACTTTGTCTTTTGTGCCAGGGCTGACCATCCTGGACACTGCCCCGTGCTCGCTGAGCACGGCCCCGTGTTGAGCTGGACACACCTCGTGCTGAGCTGGGCACACCCCATGTTCAGCTGGGCACAGCCCCATGCTCAGCTGGGCACAGCCCCATGCTCAGCTTTCTTCTTGTTTTTGCTTTGGGAGATGTTGTCGAGGAGTCGGGCATGCCACGTTTCTTCCTTTTCTTTGTATTTATGTTGGATCTGGCTTCATTTTTGCTTCTTTTGTTCATTTAAGCTCTTTTAACCCTGAAAATACAAAAGGAAGACAAAAGCACACTTTTTCCAACATTAGTACTTAAAAAGGGTTAGTTTTATGCCTCATTTGATGTAATTTATATGTTGCATTTTACACACATCAAATACCCCCACACTTGAATCTTTGCTTGTCCTCAAGCAAAACTCTTTAATATGTGGCTTACACTCCCAAATGGAATGGGTAGAAGAGAAGGTTTTGGGCTTGTCTTTGAGTGTCGGGAATCCAAGATCTTTATTGGGTTTTATTTTTATACTATTTACAGTCCTATTCGTTATGATTTATTTAGAACGTTTCATAAGAGAAATTACTTATTTGGGCATAACATGCCTCTTTAAAATTTCATTTATATACAAGTTCACATACCTCACGGGGGATCACTCAACACTCGGCCGAAGGTGTATTTTTAGTGAATCACTCGAGAGCGGCATGGAACTTACTCCTACCATAAGCTTGCCAAGCAATCAATCCTCCTCCTTTTTAACTATATACCTTTGTAAATATCAAGAGGACTTTTTTGGGGGAAGGGTTAGGCTGGGGTTAAAGGTAGGTGGTTGGGTTAGTGGTTAGTAGAAAAGGGCGAAAGGCGTAAAAAGCGTCGGTTTTCGTAAGACTTTATTTTTTTTGACTTTTTAATGAAGCAATTTTTTTCAAACAAAGTTCTTTTTGATAACCTTGTTTGTTTATTTCTTTTGGCTTCATTATTATCATCATTTTTCTCTCTTTCTTTTTTTTTTTTTGATAAGGAAGTCATAAGAAAAACCGCGCTTTGTTACTAAAATAAAGGGTTTAAAATGAAAAAGGGGTTTTGGTGGGAAAAAGGGTGTTTGTATTGGGTTAAGAAATGAAAAGGTTTAGGCTCAAAGGGGTTAACTAGGGGGATTTTGGGTAGGTGGTAAAAAAAAGAAAAATAATGGTGTAGAAGTAAAAAGGGGTTAGTCCTAATGCCTCCATCATTTACTTACTCGGGTTTAAGTTGGTAAGGACCGGGAATGTATCGTCGTGGCAAGTTCTAGAGTTGTAATAAACCAAACGGCTATTCACACAAGAAATGAAAAATGAGCATTTAATCTAAAGATATGTATTTGTATGCTCAATAAAGGCTCAAAACTCACTTATTGTGGGAATGGGTTTATAATGTGATCAAGTATATATAATTAAATTTTAACTAGATTTGTCATGTCTTTTCATAATTTTCTTATGTTGGTTCTTTTTATCACGACGCTATCGGTTGTAAATTTGTAAAAATCTAACCTTTTTTAGAACTTGTTATTCCCAAATTAAACCAAGACAAGTAAAAAAAAACGACAAGTTTTTGAAAAAAATTTGGGGTGATTAGCGGTTCAAATAGAGTTTTGTGTAAGGCTTGTAATTAGGACTTGCAAAATTCAAGGTTTTAGCATCCCCCCACACTTAAATTACACATTGTTCTCAATGTGTCCCAAAAATAAGTTTTTCGGTTGATTAAAATGTGTAAAAGTGGGTTAAAAACAAGATTTTATAGTACTGGGTAGCTGAACACGGGGTGGTGTTGGCTGAGCACGGCCCTGTGTCCAGACTGCCAGTACCAAAAGTAAACAGAAGGCTGGGCACGGGGGCGTGTTCAATGAGCACGACCCCGTGTCCAGGTACCTGAACTGGGCATTTATGCAGATTTTTGGGCACGGGGGCGTGTTGGGTTGAGCATGACCCCGTGCTGAACTTGCTGTAATGAAGAAAAATTGTCGAGAGGCTCTGTTTTTGTGCATGGGGTGTTGGTTCAAGCTTCCCTTAGTATCCATCACCATCCTGAGTGTGTTTTATTCCTGCAAATTAAAACTAAACTAGAAAGCATAAAAGTTAAACTAATCTAAAACTAAGGATAGTTCCGCGGAATGCCTCCGTGGTGCGCCACGTTTATAAGGGTCCTTGGCTAGACCCTCCTTATCGGGTGGTTCTGGCTCATCTTCAATTAGGGGGTCATTATTGCCAAAAGGATATTTCATTGAGCGCTCAAGATCTATGCTCCTTTTGAATGCCCCTAATTGAAGAGGTAGATTATTGTACTTCCGGTTTTTCAAAGCTTCATGAGTTTTTACAAAAGGCCGTCCCAACACTAGAGGAGCGTCATCAAGGATGACAAAGTCGGTTGGGATTACCATTTGATTTGTTTGAACCAAGATATCCTCAACTACACCGATTGATTTTATTACTTTCCGAATAGATAGAAAAATGGGTATTTCAAGTGGAGAAAAATCACTAATACTTAATTTTTCAAAAATATAGTTAGGCATTATGTTAACACAAAGATCTTTATCAATGGTGATATTACTAATAAAGGAATTTTGAAAGAAACATGGAACCGGTGTGATGTTAATTTCAAAAGGATCTTCTTTTATTAGCGAGGTTTGATCATTAGCTAACTTAACACTTACCATTTCTTTAATTTTAGTGTTCGTGCTTAACTCTTTTAAAAACGTGGCATGAGGGGTTACTAAACAATGATTTTCGAAAGAAGGTGACAAGAGATTAATTTCTTTAAAATTAGACTCTTCTTGAATTTTAACATTATCGGCCTCACCTTTTTCGTTGTTTAACTCATGTGTCGGTTTTTCACTTTCTTGTTCTTCCATTTTTACATTTTCAACTATCTCTACGTTATTATTAAAATTTAATTCTTCTCTTGCGTGGGACTCCTCTTCCCTTGCGCGAGATTCTTTTATGCAACGTTCGATAGTTTTAATGTGTTCTAATATCCTATTGGTCACTTCGGTGAGAGAGAAAGAATTGGGATCCTCAAAGCTTGAATCCGGTTGTTTGATCCTTGGCTCCTCATAGTACCCATGTGAAGTAGATGGTTCACACCATTGTTCTTCATTGTAAGTATATGATGGATAAGGGTCGAAACTTTGTTCTTCATAGTACTCATATGAGGTGGGTTGTTCACGCCATGGTTCCTCATAATAAGTGTATGAAGGTGGTGGTTCATATCTTGACTCCTCAAAGTATGAGTATGAAAAGCTGATGTTGATCTACCATCCCCAAGAGACGTCCAGTGTTCTTCTTTACAAAACCCTAATGCTCTCTCTCCTATGGCGATTTTCGTGTTCTTCTTGAAACCTGAATTTTCTTCGTGATCTGATGTATAACAGTCTGTGATTAGAGTTTTGATCCTTTCAATACTCTATAACGAACTCGTTAGCAATAGTGATCGATCTAAATTAGGGTTTTATTCTTTTCTGTTGATTTAATCGCCGCCTTAGGTATCAGTGTTGAATCCTTGATCTATTACGTTGGTTGTTGTTGATTGCGGTTAACTGAGTTTAATTTAGCTAGATTGATAACTCCAACTTAATCGGTTAAGGGTGGCAGACTGATTCTAGGGTTCTAAGAATTAGGGTTTATCGTTTGTTCCTGCTTTCGTTTGTTGCGGCGTTAGGGTTTTGGGTTTTCGAGTGCATGGTTGTTTAAGTTTCGGGTTTCACGTGAGAGTTGTTTTGATTTGCTATGGATGTTCATTCCAAGTCTGGTGACACTACTGCTAGTGTCCTGCATGACCGCGGTAAGCCGCCTGACCCGCATATTTGTTTTGCTAATAAACCGATCAACGTAGAGGGAGCTGATAGTATGAATGAACCTGTTGGTGAGGAGTTGCCGACACCTGGAACAGCACCTATTCGTGGGATCGGGTTACGAGTTACTAACATTGAAGGCAATCCTTTAATTCCGAGAAGAGGTATGTTTTCTACGTCCAATGCATCGGTTTTGGATGGGCTGATGAGTATTTCCAAACCGGTTGAAAATTTCTCCAATGGTGAATCTTCCAAGATGGCTAATAAGGATACTGGGGCTGTTGTCAAGCCCTTGTCATATGCTGAGTCGGTAAGTGCAAATAATGGGAAGAAAGTGAATTTTCGGTCGCTTGCTAGTTCTGTTAATAAGGAGGGTTGTGATGTTGTGTTACCGAGAGAATCTGTACGTATGGTCCAGGATAAGTTGGCTAACACCCTTTATGGGTACTTTTTGGGGGATCGAGTTGCCTTCCCAGTGGTTGACTACTTTGTACGGATGAATTGGAAAAAATATGGGTTACAAAAAACTATGATGAACGCAAATGGTTTTTTCTTTTTCAAGTTTAGAGATGAGGCTGGAATGTCGAATGTTCTTCAGGATGGGCCATGGATTATACGTTCTCAGCCTTTGTTTCTTAATTATTGGACTCCAAATACTAAACTCGAAAAGAAAGAGGTAACGAAAGTGCAAGTGTGGGTTAAAATTCACGAAGTTCCTATTGCGGCATACACGGAGGATGGTCTCAGCTTGATTGCAACAACTATTGGCGAACCAAAGATGTTGGACTCGTTTACCACGTCAATGTGTATGGACTCATGGGGTCGTAGTAGCTACGCTAGAGCGTTGATTGAAGTTTCAGCTGATAGAGACTTGCGAGAGGAAATTACAATGGCGATACCTGAACTTGAAGGAGAGGGTTTTACCAAAGAAACGATGTATGTGGAGTATGAATGGAACCCGCATCGATGTGCTTCATGTTGTGTCTTTGGCCATACGTCCGAGACTTGCCCAAAACTTCCTGTGAGAAAGACTAATAACATGTATCAGGTGCAAAATCGGAATGTTCCAAAGAACCCGCAAGGTAAAAAGACTCCTGTTGTGGATCAGGAGGGATACACAGGTGTTTATGGGAAGAAAGCGGCTAAGAAAACTGGGATACCCGTGAATACACAGAAGCCTAAATTTGAATATCGTCCGGTGGGGCAAAAGCCAAAAGGAGATTCTAATAAACCTAAGTCTCAGAACGGTAGGGATGGTACTTCCAATACTAATTCTTTTCGGTCAGCGAATCCGTTTGATGTGCTTAATGAGGTGGAGGACGAATCTGGGCCTAGTAAAAGGCAATCGGACTTGAATGATGGGGATTCGGATGATGACGATGTGGAGGAAATTTATGATGAAATGGATGGGTTTATAATGGATGGTACTCGGAATATAAAGAACCACAAAGGGGCAAGCACTCCTTCTCCGAAAGTTACCAATGGTTAGTATCGCTGCATGGAACATAAGGGGGTTGAACCGCCCTCTCAAACAAATGGAGGTTCGGCAGGCAGTCAAGGATTTCAATTTGAGCTTGTGTGCTATTCTAGAGTCTCATGTGGATGTCGGTAAGTTGGGCAATGTGTGTAAAGCTGTGTTTCGTTCTTGGGATTGGACTTCAAATGGCGGGTGCTGTAACAAAGGCACAAGGATAATCATTGGGTGGAATCCAGCTATTTTTGATGTTATGATCGTTGCTCAATCTCCTCAGGTTATGCATTTACAGCTTGTGTTTAAATTGGATAAGAGAGTGCTTTTCTGTTCTATTGTTTATGCCGATAATTATTATGTTACGCGGAGGGAGTTATGGCATCTTCTGTCTATGCATAAGGTTTTTGTTGCGGATCGGCCATGGTGTATTATGGGTGATTTTAACTCGGCTCTTAACATAGAGGATAATTCGATGGGTTCTTCATCCATTTCGATTGGTATGAGGGATTTTCAGGAATGTGTTGATGACATTGAAGTGGTTGATATTAATCGTTCAGGTATTCATTTTACGTGGAGCCAAAAACCTAAAAAAGGTGTGGGATTACTAAAGAAAATCGATCAGGTAATGGGAAATACTCCGTTTCTTACTGAATACCCGAACTCGGTTGCCATGTTCAAGCCCTATAGACTTTCGGACCACTGCCCTTGTATCTTGTCTATTCCGGAAGCGTTGAAACTCAAACCAAGGCCGTTTAAGTTTGCTAATTTTCTGGTTTTTAAACCAGAATTTTTGGAGATTGTTAATAAACATTGGATAATTAATGTTGATGGGGTTCACCAATTTCGAGTTGTCAAGAAATTAAAGTCTCTTAAACACCCTCTTCGTTCGTTGCTGTTTAAACAGGGTAATCTCCACAAGAAAGTTGAAATTATCCGTTTGAAGTTAGATGCTATTCAGCAAAAGATTGACCTAGAGCCGCATAATGCTGATTTGCGAATCGAGGAAGCTTCGGCTAGCCGTGATCTTCAAGATGCTCTGTTGGATGAAGAGCGTTTTCTGAAACAAAAAGCTAAGGTAGATTGGCTGAGTGCGGGTGACATGAATACGGCTTTTTTTCATTCCTCTTTGAAAATTCGAAATCATTGTAGTAGGATCGATATCATTAAAGATACTCAAGGGAATCTCTATGAAGGTGATAATGTGTTTAAAGCCTTTGTCCAACATTATGAGAAATTTTTTGGCAACAAAGATGATATCTCGTTACAACCAACTCCAGATTTATTTCCGAAAGTTTTATCCCACAATATTGCTACGAGTATGGTTCGGCCGGTTACGGAGGAGGAAGTTAAAAAGGCGATGTTCTCCATTGGCAATGATAAAGCTCCGGGACCGGATGGTTTTACGGCTGCGTTTTTCAAGAATGCTTGGCCGCTAGTTGGTAATGATATCGTTAATGCTATTAAAGATTTTTTTGATACTGGTAATTTGCTTCGGGAGCTGAATCATACGCTTATAGTTCTTATTCCAAAAGTGTCAACGCCTATGGTTGTTACTGATTTTCGCCCGATTGCTTGTTGTAACGTTCTGTACAAGTGTATCAGCAAGATAATTGCTGATAGGATAAAGGGAGGTTTGAATGAGATTGTTAGCATAAATCAATCGGCCTTTGTCCCGGGCAGGAAAATTTCGGATAACATCTTATTAACGCAAGAGTTAATGCATAACTATCATCGAAATGTGGGGCCTCCAAGATGTGCGTTTAAGGTTGATATTCAGAAAGCATACGATACGGTGGACTGGAGGTTTCTGAAAAGTGTGCTTCGTGGGTTTGGTTTTAACGATAACATGGTGAAGTGGATCATGATGTGTGTTTCCTCTACTTCATTTTCGGTTTGTGTTAACGGCATGGTTCATGGGTTTTTCAGAGGTAAACGGGGGTTAAGGCAAGGGGATCCTATCTCTCCTTATCTTTTCACTCTTGTCATGGAGGTGTTGACGGGTATTCTTCAGCACTCTGTTCGGATAGATTCCTCTTTCAAATTTCATAACAGATGTGATAAACAGCAGATTATAAATCTTTGCTTCGCGGATGATCTGTTCCTTTTTGCTATAGGGGAAGTGAACTCGGCCAATTGTATTATGGCCTCTCTTTCAAAATTTTCTAAGATGTCGGGCCTAGTGCCTAACAACCAGAAAAGTACGGTCTTCTTTTGTAATGTGAAAGATCATGTTAAACAGGAGATTCTGGACATTATGCCTTTTGTGGAAGGTAAGTTACCGGTCAAGTATTTGGGTGTCCCTCTTATTTCCTCTACGCTTAGGTACAATGATTGCCGTGTGCTTGTGGAAAAATTAGAGAAACGTATTATGCACTGGAAGAATAAATTATTATCGTTTGCGGGGCGGCTTCAACTGATTATCTCAGTTCTCTCTTCAATGCATATTTATTGGTCCTCAGTGTTTTTGCTTCCTGTGCGGGTTGTTAAGGAGCTTGAAGCTAGAATGAGAAATTTCTTATGGTCTCAAGATGTGTCATTCAATAGAGGTAAAGCTAAAGTTTCGTGGAAAGTGGTTTGTACTCCTAAGTATGAAGGTGGTTTAGGCATTAGACGTATTGGGGACATGAATACAGCCCTGATGGCGTCTCATATTTGGAGTATTGTGATGAAGCGGGATTCCCTTTGGGTCAAGTGGGTTCATTCTTATCGGCTTAAAGGAAAGCACTTCTGGGTTTGCAAAGCTACTTCAAATTCTACTTGGTCATGGAGGAAACTTATTCAGTTGAGGCATATTATTCGGAAACACGTTTGGTCCGATGTGGGTAATGGCCGCAATACATCAGCTTGGTTTGATTTTTGGAGTGATTTAGGTCCTCTTGGTGATTTCCTGTCACCAAGGACTATTACGGATGCTGATTTTCGGTTAGATGACACTGTTTTCAATATTTTCTCTAACGATACTTGGAATTGGCCTGTCGCATGGAGGGATCTTTTCCCTGTTCTTATTCAGCTGGATCACTTTCGCTTAGACCCGTCAAAATCTGACCATTGCTATGGAAAGATGGGAACGACTGTCAGGATTTCTCTTCGTCAGCCGTATGGCACTCGGTTCGGCATAGAGAATCAGAGGTTGATTGGAGTGGTATTGTTTGGTTTGCTCAATGTATCCCTAGGCACGCGTTTATGATGTGGCTGATTATGAAGAGAAAGCTTCTTACTCAAGACAAGATTCTGCAGTGGGATCTCTCAAGGCGGAAAAACATGAATATGATGTGCTGTCTATTGTGCTATGAGAACTATGATTCTCATCATCATCTATTCTTTGAATGTAAATTTTCGGATGAAGTTTGGAATATGATTAGGGGTAAAGTGGGAATGGAGGCCGTGTGTTCGAGATGGGCGGATATCACCGAGTGGTTATGTGCTCGTATTCGGTCAAAAAAAGTGGAGATTTATGTCGCGAAGCTTCTAGTTGCGGCTGCTGCGTATACTATTTGGCAAGAGCGGAATGCAAGACTATTCAGAAACCAATTGCGTCCACCAGAAATGGTGAAGGATGCTATTCTGAAAACTGTGAGATACAAGTTGATGGGAGCTAAGCTAAAGAACAATGCTAGGGTGCGGAAGCTGCTTGGGGATTGGGATATTGCAACCGAAACGAAAGATGACGGAGGCTAATTAGTTCTTTGTAGTTTCGGTTCTGTCTAGATGAGTGTCTAGGAGTTTATGTCCGGTTGTTTTTTCGGTTTTTTTTTTTTTTTTTGGTTTTGTTTCCTGGTTTTACTTTCATGGGGCATGTCTCATGATTGAACTGGTGTAGGCTCACTACTCCACTTGTTCTTTTTTGGTTGTGAATATATAGAATCACCGGGGTAACCCTTTACCCAAAAGTATGAGTATGAAGGCTCATACTTTGGTTCATCAAAATATGAGTATGAGGGAGAAGGTTCATACCTTGGGTCTTCATAGGATGTGTATGAAGTTGATGGCTCGTACCTGGGCTCCTCATAATGGTTGTATGAATTGATGGTTGAAACAAGTTACAATATTGTACCGAGTGCGGGTTTCCACAATTAGTGCAATAGTCTCTCATATAATCATCCTCTTCATAGGTGTAGTTGTAACCTCCTGAGTATTGATCCATAAGAATCACTCAGCAGACCACAACTGAGTCTCGGGACCAGAAAACAAAAACAAAGACGGAAACAGAAGGCTGGACACGGCCCCGTGTCTGGTGAACACGGCCCCGTGTTCAGACTCTGTATCTGGGTATCTAACTAAAAAATATGCAGCACGGGGGCGTGTTCAGTGAGCACGGCCCCGTGTTCAGGCTACTGTAAATGCAAACTAAACTAAAATGCAGAAAAATGTGCACGTGTTTTAAAAAGGCTTTGAAAAACTGATTAGTCCGTCGATTTTAAGCTTTCTTAAAATCCTTGTGTCCCCGGCAACGGCGCCAAAAACTTGATGTGCGTGAAGTGTGTTATATTTTTTATGTATATTTTAAACCCTTTTTACACTTTTAGCCAAGTTTTAAATTTATAAAACACGATATTTACTAACACTAAACACACATATGGGCAAGTGCACCCATCGTGGACGTAGTATAGTGTTGGTAAGATACCGAGGTCGTCCAAGGACACAAGAGCTTTTAGTACCGGTTTATCCTCAACGTCTAATCAAATCAAAAAGTTAGAAAAGGTTTTTAAACTAAGAAAATAAAAAACTAACTAAATGCTGAAAAATAAAATAAAAACAAAAACAGATAGACAAGATGAATCACTTGGATCCGACTCGTGTATTAGTATAACCTTTGATTATTTTCGCACTTTTGCACTTGTTTAAGAGATTATCTTAGTTATTGTAGTAGGCCCCTCTTTTGAAGGCGACGTTACCCTCAACCCAGTAGTTTGAGTCAGCAAGGATACAATCCTAAAGGGTTGGATTATTGGAAGATAAAGAATTAAGTTATTAATGCAAATTATGGTAGGCCCCGCTTTTGGCGGTGACGTTACCCTCGACTAAGTAGTCTGAGTCAGCAGGGATACAGTCCTAAATAGCCGGGTTATAGTATTAATAGTAGTTAACTTATGAGGGGGTCAAAGAGTTTGGATCCCCGCCATCCAATACCTATGGGCATTGAAGGAGATCCTACTAAATTTGACCCAGGTCCCTTGCAGGACCTCTAAACGCTGAACAAGGGCAAGACCTTTACCAAACCGTTCCCTTAACCCCCGACCAGGTAGCCAACATACCTCCATATAGACCGTGGAGATATGAATGGTGAAAATCTTTTATTTTATATAGACAGTAAAATAATGCCAAGACACCACGGACAAACGATAAGGAAAGATCACCTTCAACATAAGCAACTAGTTATTAAAGTCATTAATACAAAACCAAATAAAAAGTGGAAAAGATTAAAAATAAAAAGTATTATACTAAACACTTGTCTTCACCAAGTGATGTAAGAGACTTAGGCAAACATGGCCTTGATTGTCAAGAACTCTTACGATCAATCTTGGATCCCGAGACGACTCACACACTCTATGATGGACAATGGATGATGGTGGTGGAAGATGGTGTTATGGTGGTGGTGGGTGGTGGATGAAGTGTGAGAGAGGTGGTGTGCCAAGGGATGAGTTGCAATGAAACCAAGCACTCCTATTTATAGGCTGAACAGAAGCCTGGGCACGGCCCCGTGTCCGCTGGACACGGCCCCGTTCCCATCTGACACTCTCTCTCTTCATTAATTGTAATTCGCAATTACAATAAATGCACCTGCAGCACTCTGACCACGCCCCCGTGTCCGCTGGGCACGGCCCCGTGGTGGGCAATAGAAGCTTCTACCACTTTGTCTTTTGTGCCAGGGCTGACCATCCTGGACACTGCCCCGTGCTCGCTGAGCACGGCCCCGTGTTGAGCTAGACACGCCTCGTGCTGAGCTGGGCACACCCCGTGTTCAGCTGGGCACAGCCCCATGCTCAGCTGGGCACAGCCCCATGCTCAGCTTTCTTCTTGTTTTTGCTTTGGGAGATGTTGTCGAGGAGTCGGGCATGCCACGTTTCTTCCTTTTCTTTGTATTTATGTTGGATCTGGTTCATTTTTGCTTCTTTTGTTCATTTAAGCTCTTTTAACCCTGAAAATACAAAAGGAAGACAAAAGCACACTTTTTCCAACATTAGTACTTAAAAAGGGTTAGTTTTATGCCTCATTTGATGTAATTTATATGTTGCATTTTACACACATCAAATACCCCCACACTTGAATCTTTGCTTGTCCTCAAGCAAAACTCTTTAATATGTGGCTTACACTCCCAAATGGAATGGGTAGAAGAGAAGGTTTTGGGCTTGTCTTTGAGTGTCGGGAATCCAAGATCTTTATTGGGTTTTATTTTTATACTATTTACAGTCCTATTCGTTATGATTTATTTAGAACGTTTCATAAGAGAAATTACTTATTTGGGCATAACATGCCTCTTTAAAATTTCATTTATATACAAGTTCACATACCTCACGGGGGATCACTCAACACTCGGCCGAAGGTGTATTTTTAGTGAATCACTCGAGAGCGGCATGGAACTTACTCCTACCATAAGCTTGCCAAGCAATCAATCCTCCTCCTTTTTAACTATATACCTTTGTAAATATCAAGAGGGCTTTTTTGGGGGAAGGGTTAGGCTGGGGTTAAAGGTAGGTGGTTGGGTTAGTGGTTAGTAGAAAAGGGCGAAAGGCGTAAAAAGCGTCGGTTTTCGTAAGACTTTTTTTTTTTGACATTTTAATGAAGCAATTTTTTTCAAACAAAGTTCTTTTTGATAACCTTGTTTGTTTATTTCTTTTGGCTTCATTATTATCATCATTTTTCTCTCTTTTTTTTTGATAAGGAAGTCATAAGAAAAACCGCGCTTTGTTACTAAAATAAAGCATTTAAAATGAAAAAGGGGTTTTGGTGGGAAAAAGGGTGTTTATTTTGGGTTAAGAAATGAAAAGGTTTAAGCTCAAAGGGGTTAACTAGGGGGATTTTGGGTAGGTGGTAAAAAAAAGAAAAATAATGGTGTAGAAATAAAAAGGGGTTAGTCCTAATGCCTCCATCATTTACTTACTCGGGTTTAAGTTGGTAAGGACCGGGAATGTATCATCGTGGCAAGTTCTGAGATCGTGGTACATCTTATCCGAACCAGGGTGTACCGAGTAACGAGACTTATGTGCTTCATCCATTACAAGTTCTCGTAAATTGCCATAGAGTGGGACCCAGATGCGTCCTGTTACGTAGTACGTGTCGTCTTCCTTTTGTTCTAACCGCTGCCTTGAACCGCGTAGGGCTTCAGCCCTGACGTTTTCTGGTTTCAATGCTTCTACCTGAGCATCTCGTATCAGGGAAGGAAGAATAGATTGAATGGTGAGTTGTAAAGCTCGCACACGCTTAGGTGTAGTATCCTTTCGACTGAGGGCGTCGGCCACAACATTGGCTTTGCCCGGATGGTACTTGATGGCACATTCGTAATCATTCAATAGCTCAACCCATCGACGTTGCCGCATGTTCAATTCCTTTTGCTTGAAGATATGCTCGAGACTCCTGTGATCGGTGTAGATGGTGCACTTGGTACCGTACAGGTAATGTCTCCATATCTTAAGTGCGAAAATAACAGCTCCCAGCTCCAAGTCGTGTGTGGTGTAATTTCTTTCATGAACTTTAAGTTGGCGTGATGCGTAGGCTATGACCTTGTCACGTTGCATCAACACACAACCAAGTCCCTGGATGGACGCGTCGCAATAAACCACAAAATCGTCTGTGCCCTCAGGCAATGAGAGAATAGGTGCGCTACAAAGTCTACTCTTCAAATGTTGGAACGCTGATTCTTGAGCATCACCCCAACGATAGGTGACCCCCTTCTGAGTCAGTAGAGTAAGCGGTTGCGCAATTTTCGAGAAGTCTTTGACGAACCTTCTGTAGTAGCCCGCCAAACCCAAGAATTGGCGGATTTCTGTTGGTGTACGCGGTGCAGGCCAGTTCTTGATCAAGTCGACTTTTGATAGATCAACGTGAATCACATCCCCGTTTACCACGTGGCCTAAGAAATGGACTTCCCGAAGCCAGAAGTCGCATTTGTAAAACTTAGCATAAAATTGCTCTATTCGAAGAAGTTCCAAGATAAGTCGCAAATGTTGCTTGTGCTCCTCCTGACTCTTAGAGTAGATCAGAATGTCATCAATAAATACGATAACGAACTTATCCAGGTATGGTTTGCACACTCGGTTCATAAGATCCATGAAAACCGCAGGTGCATTTGTTAACCCGAATGGTATGACCAGAAACTCGTAGTGGCCGTAGCGAGTTCTGAATGCTGTTTTGGAGACGTCCTCGTCCTGGACTCTCAGTTGATGGTAGCCTGACCTCAGATCAGTCTTTGAATAGAAGCTCGACCCTTGCAACTGGTCGAATAAGTCATCAATGCGTGGAAGAGGATAGCGATTCTTCACGGTCACCTTGTTGAGTTCGCGGTAATCTATGCACATACGGAAGGTACCGTCTTTCTTCTTCACAAACATCACTGGAGCTCCCCAGGGCGAAGAGCCAGGACGAATGAAACCCTTATCTAGAAGTTCTTGTAATTGTTTGGACAGTTCTTTTAGTTCGGTTGGAGCTAAGCGATAAGGTGCTCGAGCTATGGGCGCTGTTCCAGGAGCTAGCTCGATTTGGAATTCGACCTGGCGATGAGGCGGTAGCGCAGGTAAATCTTCATGAAACACTTGAGGAAAGTCGCGTACTACTGGAATATCCTCGATTTTCTTCTCTTTCGATGATGCGTCAGCAACAAGTGCTAAAATAGCGGTGTGGCCCTTTCGCAAACACTTCTGGGCCTTAAGAAAGGAGATGATGCCCACTACAGCACCACTCTTGTCGCCTTGAATTTCGAGAGGTTCTTTACCAGGACGGGGAATACGAACAATCTTCTCCTTGCATAGGATCTCTACTTGCTGTTGGGATAACCAATCCATACCAATAACGATGTCGAAACTACCCAGAACGATAGGAATGAGGTCGATAGAGAAGGTCTGACCAGCTAAGATGAGAATACAACCCTTAACTATGTGCGTGGCTTCAAGATTTTTACCGTTTGCTAGTTCTACCATGTGCTTGGTGTTTAAAAGTATTGGTGTGCGCTTGAGCATTTGACTAACTTTTAGAGACACATAACTGGTATCGGCACCGGAATCAAATAAAACAGTAACATAAAAGTCGTCGAGAAGGAACTTACCCATCACTACGTTAGGATCATTCCTTGCATCACCCTGACCCAGTACGAACGCACAGCCCTGGGCGCCATTGTTTCCATTGTTTCCCCCGTTGTTACCCCCATTGTTGTTTCCGTCTCCCTGATTGTGGTTCTGATTCTGATTCTGATTCTGATTTAACTGTGGGCAGTGCCTCTTGAAGTGACCTTTAGCGCCACACTGAAAGCATCCCTTGTTGCCCTGTTGCTGTTGCTGATTCTGCGGTGCTTGTTGTTGCTGCTGACGATTCTGATTTGCAGGTTGTGAGCTCCTGTAATCCTTGGCTTCATGACCTATCTTGAGATACCTCTGACAACGTCCCTTGTTGCACTGACCACTGTGGTGTCTGTTGCATTTGTTGCACTTTGGGTGGTTTCCTCGATACCCACCCTGCCCTTGACTACCAGAAGATTGCTGACCAGGACTCTGGTAGTCATCGATCTTTCGCTGCTGTGCCTGGGACTGAACCGTAGTCGAACCCTTGCTGGAGTCTCCATCCCATTTTCGCTTGTTGTCACTAGGAGTAGCAGAAGTAGTAGTAGTAGTAGCACCTATCCGCTTGGGCAGCTTGTTCTGTTCCACTGCCTGGTCTGTGAGACGATGAGCAAGATGAGTAACATCCTGGATGGTAGCAAGGTTGGCAGAGGTCACATGGCTTTGAATCTCTGGTACTAAACCTTTAAGATACAGCTCGATACGCTTGATGGGAGGATCCACCATAGTTGGGCATAACACTGCCAGTTCGTTGGATCGCTTCGTATATGCCTCTATCTCTGACCCCGTCATCTTCAGGTTAAAGAACTCCACTTCCAGCTTGTGGATGTCATCACGATTACAGTATTCTCGCTTGATCAGTTCCTTGAAGTCGTTCCATGGGGTGGCATTAGCAGCTGCCAGCCCTAACATTTGAACTTGCGTGTTCCACCAAGTCAACGCAACGCCTTCGAGAGTACCAGTGGCATACTTCACCCTACGAGCCTCAGGGCATTCACACATTTCGAAGACCGATTCGAGCTTCTCGAACCAGTGGAGGAGTCCTACGGCTCCTTCAGTGCCACTGAATGTACTAGGACGACAGTCCATGAACGTCTTGAAAGTGCATACAGGTGGTTGAGCGTTCTGACCTGTTGTGTGTGTAATAAGAGATAAAGTTAAGCACAAGTGTTGGGTTACGAGGGTAGGATCTAAAGATCCTAGAGTAAGTTGCAATGGCAGGTTATACCTCCTGCCTGAGTGGCTGCTAGTGCTGCAGCAACTTGTTCATTGATTAAAGCCGTCAGCTGGGCTTGAGTTAGGTTAACGCGTCCACTCATGATCTTCATACCAAAGGAAACATGAGTGAGATAGGTTCGCGAAAGTGCGATGACAGAAGAGAGTAAGCACACATGTGTTTTAAACAATAGTTGCTACGTTTATCTAAGCATACCATGCACAATATTCTATGTAACTAACAAGTAGGTAATATAAACATGAGTCACATCACCTATAGTGTCGAGTCTTGCACGTGGAGCGAAGCGTCGTTGTGGATCGTTGAGCACTGTTCTGGTTATAGTCTGGTTTTATCCAAAAGTTTTCCCCTTTTTAAAACCAAGTTCACTATAACCAATGGCTCTGATACCAATCTGTCACACCCCCAAAATCCACACGCGGAGTAACACCGCTTGGAGGCGTGACTGACCAGGATCAAGCCACCAATCATATTGAACACTGTAAGTAATAAATAAAGTTCAACCCATCAATACAAAAGGTGTTCGAAACAAAACATAGTTAAGTGTTTAGCGGAAGCATAAATGTGAAAACCCAACATAAGTATTAAGTTCGAAATTGTGACAACTCGTAATTCGGACCTACTTTTGTGTAACGTTAAGGGATTATGTGAACTTTATTTGAATATCATGTTATACGTGCCTTGTGTGAAATTGTGAATGTTATTTTTATATGCTTGCATGATCCGATCGCACAAGCCCACTCGGACTTTACACTTGGACTCGAGACCTTTAGGGCAGCCCAAGTGAGGGTTCGGCCCATCCCTCCCTTAACCGAATTATACCTAGAATGTTAGTAACATTCTCACAACTTGCAACATTAGGAAAACACACACAAACCCTAGAACACACACTCTCTCTCTCGATCGGAACCAAAGGCAGCCGAACATCCCGTCCATCGAAGCTTTGGATTCGGATCATCCTCTTCTCATCTTGGTTAGTATTAAGTTCGCCGATTGCATGTTTAATATGTATGATTATGAGATGATATTGTTATTTATCGGATTACATGATCTAGGGTTCTTGTTAGCATGATTTATTATGTTGTTGATTCTTAGTGTTCATGAAATCGGCTGATTAAATCAGATTGGTAATATGCTAATCGGTTCGAATGTGTGCTTGTTAATCGGCTGTGATATTATGACTTGTGATTGTGATTTAGGTTGCATGATAGTTAAATGATTCGGTTTATGTTTGTATGATGATCCGATTGTTTGTTCTTGATGACGATGATATGAATGTTCATAATTATCGAATAATAGCTGATTTGATCTGATTATGAAACTGCTAAATTTGTTGACTGATTTTACGGAACTAATTGAGCTGCTAATAAGGAAACTGTTAATTGGGTCAAACGAATTGAATTATGATTGGTAACTGATTGCATGAAATCCGGAATTTAAAACTAATCGCACAAGACTTCTTGGTCGTACAAGAAGTCCAGTCGCACAAGAGGATCCAATCACACAAGATATCTTCAGTCGCACAAAGCTTGCTGGATCGCACAAGTTGTAATGTTGATTTAACTGTTGGGCCGTGCATATCATGCTGGACTGGACCAGCTCCAATCGCACAATCCGCAATGCACACGAGCCGCACAAGACCAAAGCATTTTAGTGTTGGGCCTCGGAGCCCAAATTGGGTCGCACAAGACGAACTGGACCGCACAAGATTATTTAAATCGTTTTGTTGTTGGGTCGGGTATATCTGTTTGGGCCGGGCTAGTTCTAATCGCACAAGAGATCCATGTTTAAACCAATTGGGCTGTTATTATGTTGGGCCGACTATCTTTGGGCTTAGACACTTAAATCGCACAAGCTGAATGTATTGCTTGACTGTTTAAAATGTTGCCATGATCTCTACGTGCTTGTAACGTGTTAACTTGTGTGAAACATATGTGCAATGCTTGAATCAAAACCTGACTTGTATGGTAATCCTGTTAGGACGTGATTGACCACTCTTAGTTCAAGAAAAACCCGTTTGTGTATCTTCCGAGCAAACCAAGGTGAGTTCACACAGCCAAGGCATGAGATTCCCGGGTGGGAATTGGGTTGGAAGATTTGAATTGGATAATTACTCGTACTTACGCTATTGCTAGACTATAGACCATCGTCCTCAGGTTAGTCAGGACACTTACGTAAAACCTACGTAAACTAGTATCTACCATTGTCTCCCGGGTCGGGAGGACACTTACGTAAAACCTACGTAAACTCATACCTACTACTATATTCCGGGTCGGAAGGACACTTACGTAAATCCTACGTAAACCCCACACGTACCATTGTCCTCGGGGAAGGGCACTCACGTAAATCCTACGTGACCTTGTACGTATTCCTGTTCTCGGATTAAGAAGAACACATGGTTGCAAATAGTCTAGTAAGTATAAACATGGGAAGCCCCCATTAGTAAGGATAAACGTGGGAATCCCCCACTGGAAGTTAATGTAAACATGGGAAGCCCCCATTAGTAATAAATATAATCATGGGAAACCCCCACTATTAGTACATGCTTACATGGGAAGCCCCCACTAAATGCATATATGATTTGTTATAACGAACTTACTTTCTGTGAACTCGCTCAACTAGTTGTTGACTCTCTGCTGCATGCCTTGCAGGACCTTAGGTACTTATGGAGCTTGCACAAGGAGGAGCAGGTTGTTGTGGACAAAGATTCGTGAATGCTTGTTAAACATTTATGACATTACACACTTAATACTTATGTTTGGGTTTTTACATTAATGCTTCCGCTACTTGAATAAAGTTTGGTTGAACATCAATCGTATTGGTTTGGGTTTTATGAACTACTTTAACTATTATACACTATGTTCGATATGATTGATGCCTTGATCCTGGTCATGTCACGCCTCCATGCGGTGGTACTCCGCGGGTGGATTTTGGGGGTGTGACAGATTGGTATCAGAGCCATTGGTTATAGAGAACTTGGTTTTAATATGGGAAAAACGTTTTTATTAAAACCATACTATAACCAGAACAGTGCTCTCAACGATCCACAACGACGCTTCGCTCCACGTGCAAGACTTGACATCCTAGGTAATATGGTTTATGTTTATTACCTGCATGTTAGAACTACATAGAACTTTGCTCGTAGTACGCTTAGATACACATGACTCTATTACATGAGAATACCTATGTGCTTACACTCTTCTGTCATCGCACTACTCGCGAACCATTCTCACTTATGCTATGAAGATCATGTCTGGACGTGTTAACATGACTCAAGCCCAGTTGACGACTCTCATTAACGAACAAGTTGCTGCGGCATTTGCAGCCGCACAAGCAGGAGGTCAACACGCACAGCAACCTGTCTGCACTTTCAAGAACTTCATGGACTGTCGTCCAAGCACATTCAGTGGCACAGAAGGAGCAGTGGGACTACTCCATTGGTTTGAGAAGCTCGAGTCAGTGTTCGAGATGTGTGAATGCCCTGACGCTCGCAGGGTCAAGTAAGCCACTGGCACATTGGAAGGGATTGCGCTAACCTGGTGGAACGCGCAAGTTCAGATTCTAGGGTTGGCAGCTGCTAACGCCACCCCTTGGAACGACTTTTTTTTTTTTGGGTAAAGGGTTACCCCGGAGATTTTATATATTCACAACCATAAAACACAAGTAGTGTAGATAGCCTACACTAGTTCAATCATAGGACATACCCTATGACAGTAACAACCAGAAAAACAAACCAAAAACAAAAGCAACCACTAAACAGAAAACCACTAGACAACCACTATCTAGACAAAACTAGCGCAAAACTAACAACTAATCAGCTGCCATCATAATGCATTTTGGAACCCTTAATCTCCCACTCCCCTAGCACCCTTCGAACATTGGCACAATCCTTCAGCTTTGCTCCCATAAGTTTATACCGCACTTGTTGAGTAATAAGTTCACTAATAGCTTCCGGAGGACGCAATTGATTCTTGAACAATCTAGCATTACGCTCCTGCCAAATGAAATAAGCACTAGCCGCCACTAACAGTCTCGCAACATAGTCATTTACGGATTTCGACTTGGCACGAGCACGCAACCACATAACAACTTCATCCCACTTTGGCTGAACCAAATCCATGCCAACCTTATGCCTAACCATAACCCACACTTGAGATGAAAACTCACATTCAAAGAATAGGTGATTATGAGAGTCGTGGTTCGCATAACATAATAAACAACATATCAAGTTCATGTTCTTTCTTCACGACATATCCCAGCTCAAAATTTTGTCTTGAGTAAGCAATTTTCGTCTCATGATCAGCCACATTAAAAAAGCATGACGAGGGATGCACTGAGAAAACCACACAATACTACACCAATTAACCTTCTCTTCCTGATGCCTTACCGATTCCCATGCACAAGTGGAAAAAAAACTCATGTTTATCATCACCATGACGCCACATAATTTTATCAGGCTTGTTCGGATCCAAAGACAACCGATCAAGCTAATTTAGAACCGGGAAAAGGTCCCTCCACGCATCTGGCCATCTCCATAAATTATTAGAATAAACATCGGACACTTTAGAAGTCATGTCAAACCCCGCATTAGCAATGAGCCGAGGAGAAAGAATCTGCACGAGAGGGCCTAATTCGCTCCAAGTATCAAACCAAGCAGATGTGTTTAAGCCATTACCAATTTCGGACCATATGAAGTTTCTCAAAATAGGACGAAGCTGAAGCAATTTTCTCCAAGACCAACAGCAAGTAGATGGAACCTTGCAAGCCCAAAAACTTTTGTCCCTTAGCCTGTACGCGTGAACCCACTCAACCCACAAGGACCGACGGTTAGTAAGGATACTCCAAACATGCGTAACCATAAGAGCAGTATTAACGTCACCTATCCGACGAATCCCTAACCCACCCTCATGCTTTGGAACACAAACCGTTTTCCACGAAACTTTTGCACGACCTTTCTGAAAAGCACTATCTTGGGACCATAAAAAGTTACGCATCATAGCCTCCAAATTAACAATAACTCGGTTCGGCAACATAAAAACAGACGACCAGTAGATATGTAGAGAAGACAAAACTGAGATAATAAGTTGCAACCTGCCCGCAAAAGAAAGTAACTTATTCCTCCAATGCATGATACGTTTTTCCAGTTTCTCCACCAAGATTTGACAATCTTTGTAAAGAAGCCGCGAGGATATGAGGGGCACACCCAAGTATTTCACCGGCAAACAACCTTCCTTAAAAGGCATAAGGTTCAAAATAGCAGTCTTCACATAAGATGGCACATTGGAGAAAAAAACTGTACTCTTTTGAACACTTGGAAACAAACCGGACATTTTAGAAAAAGTGTCAAGCGACTTCATTATGCATCTAGCCGAAGCAATCTCACCTTTCGAGAAGATAAACAAGTCATCCGCGAAACAAAGGTTGATGATTTGTTGACGTTCACACTTGTTATGGAATTTGAAAGAAGAGTCAATCCTTACCGCATGATGTAAGATGGCCGTTAGAACCTCCATGACCAGAGTGAATAAGTAAGGAGAAACCGGATCACCTTGTCTTAACCCATGACTACCCTTAAAATAACCATGAACCTCCCCATTAACACAAACCGAGAAGGTGGTAGTGGAGACACAAAGCATAATCCAGTGAACCATAGTATGATGAAACCCGAAACCAACCAAAATACTTTTGAGAAACTTCCAATCAACAGTGTCATAAGCCTTCTGAATATCAACTTTGAAAGCACATTTAGGAGGGCCGATGTTACGATGATAGTTATGCATCAATTCTTGGGTTAACAGAATATTATCAGAGATTCTCCGACCAGGAACGAAAGCTGATTGGTTAATACTAACGATGTCATCCAAAACCACTTTAATTCTATCAGCTACAATCTTGCTAATGCATTTATATAAAACATTGCAACAAGCAATGGGACGATAATCAGTAACCATTGTCGGTGAGGGTGACTTAGGAAGCAGCACAATAAGCGTATAGTTTAATTCCCGAAGAAGCTTACCGGTATTGAAAAAATCAATGACAGCCTTCGTCACTTCACTACCCACAATCGGCCATGCACCCTTAAAGAAACCCGCAGTGAAACCATCTGGGCCCGGAGCTTTGTCTGAACCAATCGAAAACATGGCATTCTTTACCTCCTCTGAGGTGACCTGACGGACCATATGAGATGCTGCATTCAAATCCAACGACTTTGTGAATAAATCTGGAGCTGGCATAAGAGACGAGCCATCTGTGCCACCCAAAAAATTCTCATAGTGTTTAACAAACGCTACGTGAACCAAGTCATCCTCATACTCCTTGCCACTAGAATCATGAATAACATTGATACGGCTATGATGAATTCTGTTTTTAAGAGACGAGTGAAAAAACGCGGAATTCATATCGCCGGCTGCCAACCATTCCACTTTAGACTTTTGCTTCAAAAAGCGCTCTTCATCTAAAAGAGCTTCCTGATAATCACGTCGGGTACTAATTTCCTCTTCTCGAAGCAACGCAGAAAACGGATCATTATCAATGCTACGCTGAATCCCATCCAACTTAACCCGCAAGTCTTGAACTTTTTTTTTTTGGGTAAAGGGTTACCCCGGTGATACTATATATTCACAACCAAAAAAACACAAGTAGTGTAGAGAGCCTACACTAGTTCAATCATAGGACATGCCCTATGAAAGTAAAAACCAGAGAAAAACCAAACAAACGACAACCGAAACTGGACTAACAAACCACTAGGCTACAAACCTAGACTCAACAAGAAAAAATACAAAAGCATCATCAGCCGCCATCATCGTGCAGATCTGAAGCTTCAATATCCCAAGCCCTTAAAAGCTTTCGAACATTATCGCACTTTTTCAACTTTGCACCAATCAGCTTGTACCGCACTTGTTGTATAATGGTGTCACTTAATGATTCCGGGGGCCTCACCTGATTTCTGAATAATCTAGCATTCCGCTCTTGCCAAATGAAATAGGCCGTAGCAGCCACTATCAGTTTAGCAACGTAAACCGACGCCAATTTTGAATTGGATCGATCAAGTAACCAGTTAACAATGTCATCCCATTTAGCATGCACCGAACCCATACCCGCTTTTTGTCTAACCAGCAGCCACACTTGGGACGAGAATTTGCATTCAAAAAACAAATGGGTATGAGAGTCATGATTGGCATAGCATAACAAACAGCACATCATATTCATATTTTTCCTGCGCGATAAATCCCAACTCAAGATCTTATCTTGAGTAAGCAGTTTCCTTCGCATGATAAGCCATAAAAGAAAAGCATGACGCGGAATACACTGACCAAACCACACAAGACGGCACCAATCCACCTCCACAGCATGAAACCGAACCGAATCCCAAACTCTAGACGACGAGAACACATGCTTTTGATTACCATGACGCCACAAGACTTTATCCAACTTATTTGGCTGCAAAGAAATACCATCGAGCTGAATAAGAACCGGATACAAGTCCCGCCACGCAACCGGCCAGCTCCAAGACGTATCGGAATAGACATCCGACACCTTGGACTCCATATTAAAACCCGCGCTAGCAATCATCCGGGGAGAAAGAAACTGATCGAGCGGGCCTATCTCACTCCAATTATCGTGCCAAGCGGAGGTAGCCGAACCATTTCCAATCTCGGACCAGAAAAACTTCCTAACAATCGGCCGGAGCTGAAGAATCTTTCTCCAAGACCAACAGCAGGAAGCTGGAACTTTACAAACCCAAAAGCTTTTACCTCTCAACCTATAAGAGTGAACCCACTCAACCCAAACTGAATTACGCCTCGAAAGAATGCTCCAAATATGATTTGTCATAAGGGCGACATTAGCATCACTGATCCGACGAATACCTAAACCACCCTCATACTTAGGAACACACACCGTTTTCCAAGAAACTTTGGATCGGCCTTTTTGAAACGCACTATCATGAGACCATAAAAAGTTTCGCATCAAAGCCTCCAGCTTTTGAATCACCCGGTTCGGTAAAATAAACACAGAAGACCAGTAAATATGCATGGACGATAAAACCGAATTTATAAGTTGCAATCTACCTGCAAAAGATAGAAGTTTATTACGCCAGTGCATAATACGATTTTCAAGCTTCTCTACTAACAGAAGACAATCCTTTTGGAGCAAACGGGTCGAGATAAGCGGCACTCCCAAATATTTCACAGGCAACGAACCTTCCTTAAAAGGCATTAACTTTAGAATAGCAGCTTTCACATACGATGGAACATTCGAGAAGAAAACAGTACTTTTCTGAACACTAGGTAACAAACCCGACATTTTAGAAAATGAATCCAGCGCCTTCATAATACATCTAGCTGAAGCAATCTCACCCTTCGCGAAGATAAACAAATCATCGGCAAAACACAAGTTGACAATTTGCTGACGTTCACATTTATTATGAAATTTAAACGAATTGTCAATCCTGACCGTATGCTGTAAGATGGCCGTAAGAACTTCCATGACGAGCGTAAATAAATAAGGAGAGACCGGATCACCTTGCCTCAATCCCCTTCTACCCTTAAAGAACCCATGAACCTCGCCATTAACACACACCGAGTACGATGTAGTGGAAACACATAACATAATCCAGTGAATCATTGTAGGATGAAAACCAAAACCCATCAAAATACCCTTCAGAAAGTTCCAATCGACAGTGTCATACGCCTTCTGAATATCCACTTTGAAAGCACATTTCGGAGGGCCAACATTACGATGATAGTTATGCATCAACTCTTGTGTAAGTAAAACGTTGTCCGATATTCTCCTACCTGGCACAAAAGCTGATTGGTTGATACTGACTATATCATTCAAGCCCACTTTTATTCTATCAGCTACAATCTTGCTAATGCATTTGTACAACACATTGCAACAAGCAATCGGACGATAGTCCGTAACCACTGACGGGGAGGACGTCTTGGGGAGAAGAACAAGAAACGTGTGGTTCAATTCCCTAAGGAGTTTACCTGTCACAAAGAAATCAATCACAGCATTCGACACTGCACTACCAATGATAGGCCAAGCACCTTTAAAAAAACCAGCAGTAAAACCATCAGGGCCCGGGGCTTTGTCTGACCCAATCGAGAACAGCGCCTTTTTAACCTCATCATGCGTAACCGGACGCACCATAAGACCCGAAACTTCACTCGATAATCTGTTTGTGAATAAATCTGGAGCCGGGCTAAGCGAAATGTCACCTTGATTACCCAAGAAGTTCTCGTAATGATTAACGAAAGCAAGCTGGACATGCTCATCCTCATACACCTTACCATTAGCGTCCCGAATAACACTGATACGACTAAAATGAACTCTATTTTTAAGGGACGAATGAAAGAACGCTGAATTCATGTCTCCGACCGTCAACCAGTCCACCTTCGACTTCTGTTTCAAGAACCGCTCTTCATCCAATAAAGCTTCCTGATAAGAACGGCGAGTAGTAGTTTCCTCCTCACTAATTGCCAAACTAGCCGGATTACTGTCAAGCTCTCGCTGAATTTGATCAAGTCTCTCACGTAAATCTTGCACTTTTCTATGCAAATTTCCTTGCTGAAAGAGTAAAACCCGAAGAGGAGACTTTAACATCCGAAGCTTCTTCACAACCGAGAACTGATACACCCCTCTAACATCCGTCTCCCAAATACGCTTCACAATGTCTAAAAATTCAGGCTTATGAACAAGAAAATTAGCAAACTTGAACGACTTGTGTTTAAGTTTCCCAATAACCGGAATTTTGAGAACACTTGGACTATGATCCGATAACCGAGCTGGACAAAAAACAGCCACCGCATTCGGGAAAAGGGTTAAAAACTGAGAATTCCCCATGACTCTATCTATCTTTTTCATTAAACCAATCCCCTTCTTTGGTTTTTGACTCCACGTAAAATGTAAGCCGGACTGATTCAAATCCAGCATCTCAATATCATTAACACACGCTTGAAAGTCTCTCATGCTAGCCGAAATTGACGAACATCCCATAGACTTATCTTCAAGATACAACGCTGAGTTAAAATCACCTAGCATAACCCACGGATCATTACGAACAAGCGACTTATGCAGGCCGAGGTGGTTCCATAACTCCCTACGAGAGATATAATAGTTTGCAGCATAAACGATAGAACAAAAGAGCATTTTTTTCTCGTGTTTAAAAAACAACTGCAAGTGCATAACCTGATCTGACTGAAAGAGCACCATAACATCAAACACTAACGGATTCCAACCAACGATAATTCTCGTACCTTTATTACAAAGAGACCCATTAGAAGTCCATCTCCACGACCGAAAGACCGCCTTACAAATTTTAGAAAGGTTACTCGGATCAATGTGAGACTCAAGAATAGCACATAAGCTTAAATTAACATCTTTGATAACTTGCCGAACCTCAGCTTGCTTAATGGGGCGGTTCAAACCCCTTACGTTCCAAGAAGCTATACTAACCATTAATAACCGACGAAGAAGGAGTGCTTGCCCCTTTACTATTAGTGCTTTTAAACGTACCTTGCCGTAGGTAATCATCAAGCTCATACTCGTCTCCTTCAACATATCCCTCCTCCACCTCATTCTCCTCCTCGTCTACAGGAATCTCACCCGAATTATTGCCATCCCCATCCTCATTAACACTAGGATCATTTAGAACCTCAAAAGGATTAGCCGATTGAAACGTGGGCTCAGACGACCCATTACCCGAAGCATGATTCTTCTTAGAAACCACAGGCCGATATTCAAACTTTGGTTTAGAACCTCAAAAAGGATTACCCGAAGCAAGTCTTGAACTTTATTATGCAAATTTCCTTGTTGATACAGTAAGACTCGAAGAGGGGCCTTTAACATTCTTAGCTTCTTCACCACAGAAAACTGAAACACACCGTTAATACACGTATCCCACCTTCGCTTAACAATGTCTAAAAGCTCCGGCTTATGCACCAACAAATTAGCAAATTTGAAAGACTTGTGCTTTAGATTCCCCGGATCTTGAATTTTCAACACACACGAACAATGGTCCGACAACCTAGCCGGATGAAACAACGCCACAGCATTCGGAAAAAGAGAAATGAACTGCGAATTCCCCATGATTCTATCGATTTTTTTCATTAAACCAATCCCCTTCCTCGGTTTTTGACTCCACGTAAAGTGGATGCCCGAACGGTTCACGTCTAGCATCTCTAAATCAGCAACACAATCCTGAAACTCCCTCATACTAGCCGAAACAGAAGAACAACCCATAGATTTATCCTCAAGGTGCAAAGCAGAGTTAAAATCACCAAGCATGACCCAAGGAGCGTCACGGACCAACGCTTTATGTAACGAGAGCTGACTCCATAAATCCCTCCGAGATACATAATAGTTTGCAGCATAGATAATCGAACAAAACATCATTTTTTTCTCCTGTTTAAAAAACAATTGCAAGTGCATAACCTGGTCCGTCTGCGAAAGCACCATAACATCAAAAACAAAAGGATTCCAACCAACAATAATTCTTGTACCTTTATTGCAACGAGCCCCATTAGAAGACCAATGCCACGAACGAAACACCGACTTACATATAATAGAAAGATTACACGGGTCAACGTGAGTTTCAGGAACATATGCGGATTCACTCCTTGCAAATAAGTCAGTGAAGCTGAATTTCCGGTCTCTCGTGAGTGAAAACGTGCATGAGGGTTGTGATGTTGTTCTCCCAAGAGAATCTGTCCGGTTAGCTCGGGATAAGATGGCAAACACGCTGTATGGTTATTTTCTGGGGGATCGAGTAGCGTTTCCTGTGGTGGAGTATTTTGTGCGGATGGAACGACTTTAAGGAACTCATTAAGAGGGAATACTGCACGCGTGATGACATTCACAAGTTGGAAGATGAGCTTTATCATCTGAAAATGACGGGGTCGGAAATTGAAGCTTATACGAAACGGTCGAACGAACTGGCCATCTTGTGTCTAACCATGGTGGACCCTCCAATCAAGCGCATCGAGTTGTACCTCAAGGGTCTAGCCTCAGAGATTCAGAGCCATGTGATATCGGCTAACCTCGACAACATCCAAGACATCCAGCGTCTTGCCCATCGCCTCACGGATCAGGCGGTGGAACAGAACAAGCTGCCCAAACGCATCAGTGCTACCACTTCAGCCGCTACTCCTACTACCCCCAGTGATAACAAAAGAAAGTGGGAGGGGAATTCTAGCAAAGGTTCAGCAACAGTTCAGTCTCAAGCTCAGCAACAGAAGACTGACCACTACCAGAGTCCTAGTCAGCAATCTTCTGGTAGTCGTCGACAGAGAAGGTATCAAGGATTTCACCCCAAGTGTCACATCTGCAACAGACACCACAGCGGCCAGTGCAACAAGGGTCATTGCCAAAGGTGTCTCAAGATGGGTCACGAGGCCAAAGACTGTAGGAGCCCACGGCCTGCGAATCAGAACCAGCAACCGCAACTACCAGCTCCACAAAACCCACAGCAGCAGCAGCCACAGCGTGGAAACCGGGGATGTTTCCAGTGTGGGGCTGAAGGTCATTTCAAACGCGATTGCCCTCAATTGAACCAGAACCGGAATCGCAACAACAACAATCACCAGGGCAATGGGAACCACAACAACGGGGGAAAGAACAACAATGGCAACGAAGCAAGGGGACGTGCATTCATGCTGGGACGAGGAGACGCAATGAACGATCCCAATGTGGGTATGGGTAAGTTTCTCCTCGACGACATTTATGTTACTGTTTTATTTGATTCGGGTGCGGATACAAGTTATATATCGTTGAAAGTCAGTAAATTGTTAAAACGTGCACCAACACTCTTAACCACCAAACATGTAGTAGAATTAGCTAATGGTAAGAGTCTAGAAGCCACGCATGTAGTCAAGGGTTGTAGTATTGTCTTAGCCGGTCAAGCTTTCTCCATCGATCTTATTCCCATAGTCTTGGGTAGTTTCGATATCGTTATTGGGATGGATTGGTTATCCCAACATCAGGCAGAAATCTTATGCAGCGAGAAGATCATTCATATTCCCCGTTCTGGTCAAGAACCTCTCGAAGTTCAAGGAGACAAGAGTGGTGCTGTGGTTGGCATCATCTCTTTCTTGAAGGCTCAGAAATGTTTGCGGAAGGGTCACACCGCTATTTTGGCACTCGTTACTGACGCATCAACGAAAGAAAAGAAATTGGAAGACATTCAAGTTGTAAGCGACTTCCCTCAGGTGTTTCCTGAATATTTACCTGGTCTACCGCCTCATCGTCAGGTCGAATTTCAAATTGAGCTCGCTCCAGGAGCAGCACCCATAGCTCGAGCACCGTATCGTTTGGCTCCAACTGAACTGGAAGAACTGTCAAAGCAGCTACAAGAGCTCTTGGAAAAGGGCTTTATTCGTCCTAGCTCTTCGCCTTGGGGAGCTCCAGTGTTATTTGTGAAAAAGAAGGACGGTACCTTCAGGATGTGCATAGACTACCGCGAACTGAACAAGGTGACGGTGAAGAATCGTTATCCTCTTCCGCGTATAGACGACTTATTCGACCAGTTGCAAGGGTCGTGTTACTACTCCAAGATAGACTTGAGGTCAGGATACCATCAGCTGAGAGTCCGGGATGAGGACGTCTCCAAACAGCATTTAGGACTCGATACGGCCACTACGAGTTTCTTGTTATGCCGTTCGGGTTAACGAACGCGCCTGCCGTATTCATGGATTTAATGAACAGGGTATGCAAGCCGTACCTAGACAAGTTTGTCATCGTTTTCATCGACGATATTCTGATTTACTCCAAGAGTCAGGAGGAGCACGAGCAGCATCTACGATTGATCTTGGAACTCCTTCGAAAGGAACAGCTGTACGCCAAGTTTTCGAAATGTGACTTTTGGCTTCGTGAAGTCCACTTCTTAGGCCACGTAGTAAACAAGGATGGGATCCATGTTGATCCATCCAAGGTAGATTCGATCAGGAACTGGCCTGCACCACGTACACCAACGGAAATACGCCAATTCTTGGGTTTGGCGGGATACAACAGACGGTTCATCAAGAACTTTTCAAAGATTGCTCAGCCGCTTACACTACTGACACAGAAGGGTGTCACCTACCGCTGGGGCAACACTCAGGAAACTGCTTTTCAGCACTTAAAGGATAGACTTTGCAGTGCACCTATCCTCTCATTGCCAGAGGGCACGGACGATTTCGTGGTATACTGTGATGCATCCATCCAGGGTCTTGGATGTGTGTTAATGCAGCGCGACAAGGTCATTGCTTATGCTTCGCGCCAACTTAAGGTTCATGAACGGAACTACACGACGCACGATTTAGAGCTGGGAGCTGTTGTTTTTGCACTCAAGATATGGCGACACTACCTGTATGGTACCAAGTGCACTATTTACACCGATCACAGGAGTCTCGAGCATATCTTCAGACAGAAGGAATTGAACATGCGTCAACGTCGATGGGTTGAATTACTGAACGATTACGAATGCGCCATCAAGTACCATCCAGGCAAAGCCAATGTTGTGGCTGACGCTCTCAGTCGAAAAGACACTCTACCTAGACGCGTACGAGCACTACAGCATACTATTCAGTCTAGTCTTCCTGCACAGATACGAAATGCTCAGGTAGAAGCATTGAAACCAGAAAACGTAAGTGTGAAGCCTTACGCGGCCCGAGGCAACGATTAGAACAAAAGGAAGACGGCGCCTACTATGTAACAGGGCGTATTTGGGTCCCACTTTATGGAGACTTACGCGAGCTTGTAATGGACGAAGCTCACAAATCTCGCTACTCGGTACATCCAGGGTCGGATAAAATGTACCACGACATCAGAACTACTTATTGGTGGCCTAGCATGAAGGCCCACATCGCTACCTATATCAGCAAATGCTTGACTTGTGCAAAAGTCAAGGCAGAGTATCAGAAACCAGCAGGCTTACTTCAGCAACCAAAGATACCACAGTGGAAATGGGAGGAAATTTCCATGGATTTTGTTACGAGCCTACCTAGATCCCAGCGTGGGAACGATACGATTTGGGTGATCGTGGATCGACTCACCAAGTCTGCTCATTTCTTGGCTATCACAGAAACTAACAAGTTTTCCACACTAGCAGACATATACTTGAAAGTAGTCTCAAGGCACGGGGTGCCCACCTCTATCATTTCGGATCGCAATGCACGATTCACGTCAGAACTATGGCAAGCTATGCACAAAGCTTTTGGCTCTCGGTTAGATATGAGCACGACATATCACCCTCAGACGGATGGGCAGTCTGAGCGCATGATTCAAACTCTAGAAGACATGCTACATGTGTTATTGACTTCGGCAACAGCTGGGAAAAGCACCTCCCTTTAGTGGAGTTTTCATACAATAACAGTTACCACACCAGCATCCAAGCCGCTCCATTCGAGGCATTGTACGGGCGTAAATGCCGGTCACCTCTCTGTTGGGCAGAGGTGGGGGATAGTCAAATCACGGGTCCAGAACTCATAGTGGACACCACGGAAAAGATTGCACAAATACGACAACGCATGGCGGCAGCACGCAACCGTCAGAAAGACTACGCGGATAAGCGTAGGAAGCCATTGGAATTTCAGGTCGGGGACCGGGTTTTACTTAAAGTCTCACCCTGGAAGGGTGTGGTTCGTTTTGGGAAACGGGGCAAACTCAATCCGCGGTATGTCGGACCATTCGAAATCATAGAAAGGATAGGCAAAGTAGCCTACAGACTGAACCTACCAGCTGAACTCGGGGCAGTTCACAACGTTTTTCACATGTCGAATCTGAAGAAATGCCTGTCAGATGAAACCCTCATAATTCCCGTGAAGGAACTCACTATCGACGAACAGTTGCACTTCGTCGAGGAACCAGTTGAAATCACGGACCGGGATGTTAAGGTCCTCAAAAACAAGAGAATCCCTCTTGTTCAAGTTCGTTGGAACTCCCCTCGTGGCCCAAAGTACACCTGGGAACGCAAAGATCAGATGAAAGAAAAGTATCCCCAGTTGTTCGCGAACAGTACAACCACTACTGAGGCTGAAGCTACCACGGAATTTCGGGACGAAATTCCAGATCAACGGGGGGAGGATGTGACACCCCAGGAAAACCAGTAAACGATACAACTTACCTAGCTCCCTCAGTGAGTACGTACCAAATTTCGGGACGAAATTTCTTTTAAGTTGGAGATAATGTGACAACTCGTAATTCGGACCTACTTTTGTGTAACGTTAAGGGATTATGTGAACTTTATTTGAATATCATGTTATACGTGCCTTGTGTGAAATTGTGAATGTTATGTTTATATGCTTGCATGATCCGATCGCACAAGCCCACTCGGACTTTACACTTGGACTCGAGACCTTTAGGGCAGCCCAAGTGAGGGTTCGGCCCATCCCTCCCTTAACCGAATTATACCTAGAATGTTAGTAACATTCTCACAACTTGCAACATTAGGAAAACACACACAAACCCTAGAACACACACTCTCTCTCTCGATCGGAACCAAAGGCAGCCGAACATCCCGTCCATCGAAGCTTTGGATTCGGATCATCCTCTTCTCATCTCGGTTAGGATTAAGTTAGCCGATTGCATGTTTAATATGTATGATTATGAGATGATATTGTTATCTATCGGATTACATGATCTAGGGTTCTTGTTAGCATGATTTATTATGTTGTTGATTCTTAGTGTTCATGAAATCTGCTGATTAAATCGGATTGGTAATATGCTAATCGGTTCGAATGTGTGCTTGTTAATCGGCTGTGATATTATGACTTGTGATTGTGATTTAGGTTGCATGATAGTTGAATGATTCGGTTTATGTTTGTATGATGATCCGATTGTTTGTTCTTGATGATGATGATGATATGAATGTTCATAATTATCGAATAATAGCTGATTTGATCTGATTATGAAACTGCTAAATTTGTTGACTGATTTTACGGAACTAATTGAGCTGCTAATAAGGAAACTGTTAATTGGGTCAAACGAATTGAATTGGGATTGGTAACTGATTGCATGAAATCCGGAATTTAAAACTAATCGCACAAGACTTCTTGGTCGTACAAGAAGTCCAGTCGCAAAAGAGGATCCAATCGCACAAGATATCTTCAGTCGCACAAAGCTTGCTGGATCGCACAAGTTGTAATGTTGATTTAACTGTTGGGCCGTGCATATCATGCAGGACTGGACCAGCTCCAATCGCACAATCCGCAATGCACACGAGCCGCACAAGACCAAAGCATTTTAGTGCTGGGCCTCGGAGCCCAAATTGGGTCGTACAAGACGAACTGGACCGCACAAGATTATTTAAATCGTTTTGTTGTTGGGTCGGGTATATCTGTTTGGGCCGGGCTAGTTCTAATCGCACAAGAGATCCATGTTTAAACCAATTGGGCTGTTATTATGTTGGGCCGACTATCTTTGGGCTTAGACACTTAAATCGCACAAGCTGAATGTATTGCTTGACTGTTTAAAATGTTGCCATGATCTCTACGTGCTTGTAACGTGTTAACTTGTGTGAAACATACGTGCAATGCTTGAATCAAAACCTGACTTGTATGGTAATCCTGTTAGGACGTGATTGACAACTCTTAGTTCAAGAAAAACCCTTTTGTGTATCTGCCGAGCAAACCAAGGTGAGTTCACACAGCCAAGGCATGGGATTTCCGGGTGGGAATTGGGTTGGAAGATTTGAATTGGATAATTACTCGTACTTACGCTATTGCTAGACTATAGACCATCGTCCTCAGGTTAGTCAGGACACTTACGTAAAACCTACGTAAACTAGTATCTACCATTGTCTCCCGGGTCGGGAGGACACTTACGTAAAACCTACGTAAACTCATACCTACTACTGTATTCCGGGTCGGAAGGACACTTACGTAAATCCTACGTAAACCCCACACGTACCACTGTCCTCGGGGAAGGGCACTCACGTAAATCCTACGTGACCTTGTACGTATTCCTGTTCTCGGATTAAGAAGAACACATGGTTGCAAATAGTCTAGTAAGTATAAACATGGGAAGCCCCCATTAGTAAGGATAAACGTGGGAATCCCCCACTGGAAGTTAATGTAAACATGGGAAGCCCCCATTAGTAATAAATATAATCATGGGAAACCCCCACTTTTAGTACATGCTTACATGGGAAGCCCCCACTAAATGCATATATGATTTGTTATAACGAACTTACTTTCTATGAACTCGCTCAACTAGTTGTTGACTCTCTGTTGCAGGCCTTGCAGGACCTTAGGTACTTATGGAGCTTGCACAAGGAGGAGCAGGTTGTTGTGGACAAAGATTCGTGAATGCTTGTTAAACATTTATGACATTACACACTTAATACTTATGTTTGGGTTTTTACATTAATGCTTCCGCTACTTGAATAAAGTTTGGTTGAACATCAATCGTATTGACTTGGGTTTTATGAACTACTTTAACTATTACACACTATGTTCGATATGATTGATGGCTTGATCCTGGTCATGTCACGCCTCCATGCGGTGGTACTCCGCGGGTGGATTTTGGGGGTGTGACAGAAATGTCCTAATGTTTTTAACATGGCATCCACTATCCATGTCCCACAACGACCGCGCCTCCCTGTGCAAGCTCCATGAGTACCTATCGACCTGCAAGGCATGTAACAACGAGTCAACAACAAAGTTGAGCGAGTTCACAATTGATTATTCAGTTATTGAGTTCGCTTCTAAAAATCGTAAGTTTGTTTCATAATCATGTGTTAACTAATCCTTTACGACATTTAGTGGGGGCTTCCCATGTGAATTACCAGTTTACCCTGTTTCCCAAACATATCCATAGTAGGTCGGGGCTTCCCATGTTGTATATTACTAGACTAGTTGTATCTATAGGTGTCCTTCCCAATCCGAGGACAGTGGTAAGTATGAGATTATGTAGGTTTTACGTAAATGCCCTTCCCAATCCGAGGACAGTGGTGTGTATGAGATTACGTAGGTTTTACGTAAGTGCCCTTCCCAATCCGAGGACAGCGGTACGTATCGAGTACGTAGGTTTAGCGCTGGCGTCCTTCCCAATTCGAGGACGGTGGTAAGTAGTCTAGTAGTGGTAAATGTACAAGTTCTGTTGTAGTTATTCAATCCCATTCCCAACCCACCGGGAATCCCATGCCTTAGAAGTGTGAACTCACCTTGGTTTGCTCGGTTTGCTAACTATGTGCTCACAATCAATCAATCAAGGCCTATATTTGGCACGTACACACAATCAGTTGACATTCACAAAGTTTGACTAATAGTCAAGATCATCACGTACATGTAGGTAACAACTAACACATAGCATTTATCAGTTATACAGGCTCATGCAACCATACTTTACATTTACCAGTACATGACTAACCTAGTTAATCCTTAACAGACTTAACTGAGTTTACTGTGCAGTTTAATAACTCGACAAAACACCCTTGTTTCGTCGAGAATCCCCTTCGACGAAACATCCCCTGTTTCGTCGTGATTACACTCGGCGAAACTTCCCTGTTTCGTCGTGTCTGTTTTGTCGTGATTATCCTCCGGCGAAACGCACCCGTTTCGTCATCATCGGCGTTTCGTCCATTAAGTCAGTTACGTCATGTAATTGGTGATTACCCAGAAACCCTAACCGCCGATCATCATCACACAGCAATCATACAATCATACAGCAATCATCGATACCATTTATCATACCAATCATAACAGAATCATGTGTTATAACCTTAAACAATCTAGCATATACGACCATTACATGAGAACAAGTTCACGGATTCAACAATATCAACAACCTATCTCATCGATCAACATCGTATACGGATCAACAGCAACAAGAACCCTAATCAATCAGTAATCAAATCGTCGTGATTACAAACATTCATCACTATTTATCATCATTAAACCCTATTCTATATCGAACTGTTAATAAGCAAGCATACGAGTCATGCATTCCTAGATCATCACGATATACATACTAATGTCATAAGCAATTAGATATTAGCAAATAACTAACCGAAAGGTATAGGGATTAGAACGAAAGGCTTGAAAGTCTCCAAAGATGACAGTGATGGTTGCCGTCGGTTAACAGAGAGGAAAAGAAAGCTAGGGTTTGCAAATCAGCCGAATACGTGTTCTAGAGCTACCCTATATTGTTATATAATCGAGCTGGGCCTTTACTGGGCCTCGGCGTAATAGTGGGCCGGCGAAACGCTGTGTTTCGTCGAGATGAAGATGGCAAAACACTCCCTGTTTCGTCGAAGTGGTTTATGGCCGAAACGTAATTGTTTCGTCGGGTATAGCTTCGAATCTCAAACAGTTTACAAGTTCATGTAACCAAACACTTTAATCACATTAAATAGGTAACATATCAAATAAACATCTCAACATATAAGTCGGCTAAAGTTATTATGGAATCCCTTAATTCGGCTGCATTATAAGGATTGTAAAAACCTTGTGGAGAGTATGGATGCTAGAATTATGGACTGGAAAAACAAGTCGTTATCCTTCGCGGGTAGAGTGCAACTGATCAAATCAGTTTTATCTTCTATGCACTTGTACTGGGCATCGGTTTTTATTTTGCCAAAACGTATCATTAAAGAGCTAGAGGATCGTATGAGAGCTTTTTTGTGGACGCAGGGTAATCATATTAGAGGCAAGGCTAAAGTGAAGTGGCGTTTGGTTTGTTTGCCAAGAAGCGAAGGGGGTCTTGGTATCCGGAGAGTGGGGGACATGATTAACGCTCTCATGGTTGTCCATATATGGAGCCTGATTACTGGTCGGGAATCATTATGGGTCAAATGGATCCATTCTTACCGTATCAGGGATCGATGTTTTTGGGATGTGCCCATGCAGAATAATCTTTCTTGGAGCTGGCGCAAAATGTTAAGTCTCCGGTCGCTTGTTCGCAGTCATATATGGACAAAGGTGGGAAACGGGATGAATACTTCTGCTTGGTTTGATGTTTGGGATGATGTTTGCCCTCTTAGCACCATTGTTAACCCCCCGAAGTATTGCAAATGCGGGTTTTAATATGAGAGCAAGGCTGGCTGATGTCAATTCAAATGGTGATTGGGGCTGGCCGATATCTTGGATTAGTCGTTTCCCAGGGCTGATGAATCTGAAAGATATCATGTTGGATCCGAATAAACAAGATAAGGTAATGTGGCGAACAAGGAGGGGTATGCTCTCGGAGTTCTCTACTTACTCGGCTTGGGAGGATCTGCGTCAAGCTCAAAATGAGGTAGGCTGGTCAAGAGTGGTGTGGTTTCCACAGGCTTTCCCAAGACATTCGTTTCTTATGTGGCTGATTATACACCAAAAACTAAAAACTCAAGATATCATGAGCAAGTGGAATTTGGATAGTACGAATTTTAATCTCTTGTGTTGCTCTTTATGTACTCGAGGTCCAGATTCTCACCAGCACTTATTTTTTGAATGTAAGTTTGCGGAAAGGGTTTGGTTTGGGGTTCGTGACAAAGCTGGTATGGAATCTGTTCCGAACAAATGGAGTGTGATCTTTGATTTTCTGGTTGGTATAGCGAACTCGAAGATGGCTACCCATGTGATTGCAAAAATTGTTGTCGCTGCTACGACTTACTTTGTGTGGGAAGAAAGGAATAGAAGGCTTTTTTCAACAAAAAAGAGGAATGAAGATCAATTGATTGAGGTCATCTTATCTACTGTTCGAATGAAGCTACACACAATGAGATTTAAGAGAACCAACCAAATGGCTCGTGTAATGCAGGACTGGAGTTTACCACGAGGGCTTATTATGGCGGATGATGATTGCGGTTAACTAGGTCTTGAGTTAGATTCTTGTTTTGTGTCGCGTATAGTGCGGTGGTTTCGTTGTTTAGCGTTTTTTGCTTGTTTTTTGCTTGTTTTTTGCTTGTTTTTTGTAGTTTACTCTTGTATGGCCTGTCATACTTGAGAACTGGGAGGTTTTATGTCTCTCACTTGGTTTATTTGGTTGGTATAAAATTTCACCGGGGTAACCCTTTACCCAAAAAAAAAAAAAAACATATAATCCAACGTGTACAATTACAAGGCAAACAAGTCGTGTAAGTAAACAACTAACAATTAACGTGCAATTATTGTGAAGATGGAATCTTGGAAACTCGAGTTGTCACAGAAGCTAGTCGGTAAGGCGTCATTCGGCACTGGTGCCGCTTCCGGCACGAGGTTCATCTTAAACTTCTCTTGTCGTTGTGGAGGTATTCCTTGCAATTCTTCAGAAAGGCTACTGGAACTTCTTCCGTCACGGGGATGTTCTCAGGCTCTTCAGTCTACTCGGAGGCGTTTCTGTGTCTCTTTGACCAATGAGAGATGTCACAGATCCGCTGCCTTGTGGGGGTCTAGCTCCCTCGCACCTATTGCAGGAAGGTTGTGTATTAAAAAGGTTTCATCATTCGCAAGAGTGATGCGACTGATTTTCCTTATATCAAACGACTTCAGCTCTATACTTGAATTTCCAATCCATGCTGACTATCATATCATGACTTCCCAAGCCAATGGTAACAGAAGGTTCCGGCCTTCTGAGTCCTCAAAATATAATCCTTAGTTGTTTCGTCCTCTTAAACTAGCCTTCTATATGCCCATTTCTAAAGATTACGGGATGTCTATTCTACTTGAAACTAGGCCAAGCAGTTTCTTAAGTTCTAAGCATGCAAGGTTAAAGTTGATGCCATTATTAATTAAAAATAGATGCATAGGGTTGGTTAATAGGGAACATACCCGTAATCGCATCTGTATCCTGGCGTGTTTCACGAGTTTCGATCGTGAAAACCCTTCCTTGCTTGTTTCTTCCTAGGGCAATCTTTCCTAAAGTGCCCTGCTTCACCACATTTGTAGCAACCTGGTACTCTACCTTTATTTCTTTTGTCTGGATCCTTCGCCCAACATGCATCCTTGCTGTGTCCTTCTTTCCCACACTTTCCGCACTTAGGCCTCAGACATCGACCTTCGTGGTGAAAATTGCATTCCCCGCACCTCGGCTTAGTCCCTGAGTAAACTTTACCACCAGCCTTAGTAGTGGCTCCATCAGCTTTCCTGCCACGTGGCGAGTTCACTTCTTTTCTTTTGTTTGCCTTAGAGCTTCCATAGTTGACTTGGGTGCTTGACTTTAGGTTTGAAGACTTCCTCTTCTTGTTGCCTGATGACTCCACATGAGTCTCTTTCTTGTTATCCTCAGATTCTGAAAATTTTCCCATGCGTAGAGCTTCTTCACTAAGAGTGACGCTCAAATCGATAGCCTCTGCGATGGTCGAGGGCTTTGAGGTAGTAACCATGCTCCTAATTTGAGGTGCAAGGCCCCAAATGAATCGCTCAACCCTCTTGAATTCCAGTTTGACTAAATAGGGGACGACCCTAGACAAGTCGTGAAATCGCTGGACATATTCCGGAATCTTCGGTCCGTCCATTTTCAAATTCCAGAACTCCACCTCAAGCTTCTGGATTTCAGCCCTAGAACAGTATTTCTTTTCCATCATTTCCTTGAGCTCGTCCCAGCTCAGTGCATAAGCAACATCTGCTCCAAGGGTCTGAACCTGAAGGTTCCACCAGGAGAGTGCGCCATCCAAAAACAACCATGAGATAAAGGTAACCCTCTGCTGGGGTGAACAGTTACTCATTCTTAGCACGGAGTCAGTCTTTTCTACCCAACGAACAAATGCAACGGCACCTCCTGTGCCATCAAAATTCAATGGCTTGCAGTCCAGAAATTGTTTATAGGTGCAGCCAGTTGGAGGGTTATTTCCGGTAGTGTTATCGCTGTGCTTAGAGCGGAGGGCTTCATGTCGTGCAATTGCCTGTGAGATGCGTTCTTGAAGCTCGGCTTCTGTCCTTGGTAACGTACCGATGTCCGTGTCGCGTCTGGGCGGCATTCCTTTTCTGTCAAAAGGTATGAGGTGGGTTAGACAATATTCCATAATTGTCTACGGGGTACATATTACCACAAGCATCATGTAATCTTCCAATATCACATGCATATAAAATCAACAATGTATTAGCGAGGAAACAATTACTGAGCCTTCACATAGGCAAGGTGACCTGGCCTATTGTTTGTAATAATGTATTCGAGGCTACATCGCCCTGGTCATACAAGTTTCATAGAGTGGTGGAGTGTAACGTCACTGAATCTTTCTGAATGTTATTCACTTGCTTAAATATTGTTTCTCAAACGTCTCGTGCACGGGTAGACACGAAGTAGGCAAGACAGGTTTCCTACTTTATAAAGTGCTAAAGCACTGGTCTAGGTATTGTTCTACCATATGAAGCTGTGAACACCTAGAGTTTATTTTTGGAGGAATGGTGATCATCAACCTGACCCGCAGAGTCCACCAGGATTTCCATGCACTACAAGTTGTTATTACGTGGGCCCCCGTAATAATAAATTGTCTTGCACAGTTACCCCAATTTTCTCTCGTTCAAGCAGATGATCAATCAAGGAGGGGACACTACTGTCCTTATACCTCTGTCATGGAAAGGACCATTGCGGTGTTCCACGCGCTAACACTCGTTATCGGTACGCGCGAATAAGCACGATGATTAAATGAAATAGGAATAAAGAGAATTCCTAGTAGTTGGAGGGGCACCTTCAAGATGAATACTTCATCTTCCTTTTCTGGTCAAGTATGTCGTCAATCACGCTTCACAAAAGTTGCAGGGATCTCGTCCCGCTGATTAAGAAGTCGTTCAAGGTTGTCGCCTCTGCCTCGCCGTCACTACCGTAGTTAGGCACCTTCACGATCGAGAGGGAAGAGCAGCCATTTCCTACGGAAGCAAGCTCAGAATCTTGTTTGGTAATCACTTCATCCATGAGCTTTGCAAAGAACGCGAGGTCGATAGCTTCATCGTGCGGGTAAGTACAATAATAGGAGTCGGAGTCGAAAGTATCTTATTCACATCAATAATCATTCCGTACACTTATTTGTATGTATATATCAATAAACAAATATGTTACTTAGCATAAACAGGCAATTCGATGCATTATATCACGTATAACTCTCGTTTATTCTTTGGGGGGTCATTTTGTCTTTGGCAAGTCTAACTCGTGTAGACTATGCCTTAGTTGGCACCTTATCTTGAGGGTATTCCCTACTAATGTCCTTGCCTTGTCTCTTCTTTGAAAAATGTTTGACTCGTGGATCTTGACGCTTACGCGAATGCAATGAAAACCTTTTTGTAAAATGTTTTTGTGAGAGAATTCTAGTGATTGTAGTCTAGACTCGAGAAGGAATCCTAGTTCACTACAATCGAAGCTCTGATACCAAACTGTCACACCCTGACATTTGCGGAAGCGTATGATGTGTGACTGGTTTAATATCATTGCATTCAATCATAATAAACAACTACATAATTTAAAACGATGTTCATTCATTCATAAAAATTTGAGTATTACAATACTTGTTATTTTAGTTTTAAACACAACCTTCGACTAGGTTACAAACCAACAAAAGTGGATGACATCTAAGCTTAAAGTCTACTTCTAGAAACAACACCCACGTCCAAGATCCAACTTGTCACCTGAAATACATGTAATTTTTAGAAAACATCAACAAAAGTTGAGCGAGTTCATGCGTTTTGTGTGAGTACTGTATTCTTGTAAATCTTTGAGAGACTCCTTCGTAAACAGGTATGAAAAACGTGTATGAACATGAATGTTTTACAAGGACTTTAAGGCATGTGAGGACATAGGAAGCACTCGTAATGGCTTATACCCTTGTCGATTTTCCTCGACTATGTCGATTAACCTCGACTGTGTCAATTTCCCTTGACTATGTCGATTACCCTCGACTGTGTCGATTAACCTCGACTAGGGCTGTTCAAAAAGCTCGCGGCTCGCAGTTCGCTCGAATTCGCTGGAAAAAAGTTCGAAAAAATCTCGGCTCGAAATTGGCTCGATCTTAACGAGCCAAGCCCGAGCCAAGGTAGGTTCGATTCGTGGCTCGTTCGTTAGTTGGCTCGTTAGCTTGCTCGTTTGGCTCGTTATGATTATATATATATATATATATATATATATATATATATATATATATATATATATATATATATATATATATAGAGTAAGGTTAACATACAAAAAGCCTTATCATACATCACGTAGGAGACAATGGTAACCGTTGGATCAGGGGTATAATCATGCATGGGACCACATAATCACGCATGAGACCACATAATCATGCATGGGACTATAATCACGCACGTTCTATGATAATAACGCACGTTATATTTTTTGTCATGTATGTTAATGTAGGTTAAGCCTTGAAGTACATTATACTTTCTATATATATATATATATATATATATATATATATATATATATATATTAATATTATAAATTCTATACTAAACATATATTATAAAGTCTTATTATATAAGTTATTATATGCGATGCCTTTTCAATCTACTAAACATATTGATATGTTCAATAATACTCATTAATAGCCTAGGGCTCTTCATATGCGCTGCCTCTCTTCATATGCGCTGCCTTTTCAGTTATCAAAACACAGTCCCCAGATGGCGAGATCTCTGATATACGGCTGCCGATTCACAGTCCCCAGATGTCGATTCAATCTCTTCTCTAATGCCCTAATTATATATTATCGATTTGTCCTAACTTCTAACTCATATCATTCTTCTACAGTTCTACGCAGTACGCAGGGAGGCTTCGATTTTGCCAATTTGCCCTAATTGATTCTCCTCCAATCTTCCATATAAGGTAACTGACTAACTGAATAATCATGCTTTTATCCGTATGATCCTAAATCAGGCTTCGATTTTGTCGATTTTGCCCTAACTGTATATTTATTATTATGTGTTTGTAGTTATATATCTATGTTTGTAGTTATATACACGTTCTGCTAATGATTATTGATTAGTATGTATGTTCTAACCCATTTGACCTGCTCAATTTTATTTGATCAGTGTTTCAAGTAGATTTAGGATCAATTTTCTTCAATTTTATTTGCAAACTGCTGTCATAATATACATTACTTACTATCACTACAATAAATAAACTTAAATTACTTGCTGTCATTTGCAAACTGCTGTCATAATATAGATTACTTACTGTCACTACAAGAAATAAACATAAATTACTTGCTGTCATAATATAGATTATTTTCTATCATTTTATTTGCAAACTGCAGTTTCAATTTTATTTGCAAACTGTTGTCACTACAAGAAATAAACATAAACATAAGCTCACTGTTACTGTTTTGATTTGGATTTACTGATACATATTGTGTTATTATTTTGTAGGAAGCAAGATGTCTTCAAACATAGAATCTGTTGTTGCTGGAGCCAATACCCCAAACGTTGATCCCGTTGAGTTAAGTGATGAAGACAATGTCGAGCTAAACGAGGAAGCAAATGACATGGTTGATGAAATTATGGACAATGAAGGAGATGGTTCAAAACGAAAGTCTTCATCTGGAGCTTGGAGCCATTTTACAACTGTTGAAGTGAAGGAAGATGGGAAAATGGTTAAGAAACATGAGTGTATGCACTGCAAGAAAAAGTATGCACCACAAAGTTCACGGACAACGACACATCTCTTGCGACACTTGAAGAAGTGTGTGTTTGTTAAACGCTTGAAAGGTACAAAAGGTTTTATTAATTTTCAGCCATCTGATAATGAAAATGCATCTGAATTTAATGCAATGGGTGGTTATGATCAAATGAAATGTAGAGAAATGATTGCAAAATTGATCATAGCTCATGAGCTACCTTTTTCGTTCGTCGAGTATCATTGGTTTAATATCTTAATGAAGTATAATAACCCACTTTATCAAAAGGTGAGTAGGGCAACCATTAGGAGGGATTGTATAAAAGTGGTTGAATTAGAACGAGAGAAGTTGAAAAAAGTCTTAAAAAGTGTTGATATGATCTCCCTTACTAGTGATTGCTGGACTTCTAACCAAACAATAGGCTATATGTGTTTGACAGCACACTATCTTGACTCTAATTGGAAAATGCAAAAAAGAATTATTGGTTTCAATGAGTTGGCACCACCACATAGTGGTGAGGTTATTTCGGATGCAATCTTAGAGTATCTTGTTTAATGGGGCATACAAGACAAAATTGGTACAATTACTCTAGATAATGCTTCTAGTAATGATAGGGTTGCTTCAATTTTGAAAAATACTTTTCAAGGGAAGGGAAAATTGCATTTTGAGGGAATGTTTTTTCATGTGAGGTGTTGTGCTCACATATTGAATTTGGTAGTACAAGACGGATTAGGAACAATTGATTGTTGTCTTGTGGAAATTAGAGAAGGGGTCAAGTATTTAAGGAAGTCCTCGGGTCGTCTTTTAAAGTTTGGTGAAATTGCTATAACTCTTGGAATTCAAACCCGTCGATCTTTGTGCATAGATGTAAAAACTAGATGGAACTCCACACATCGAATGCTTGAATCAGCTATGCATTACAAACTTGCCTTTCAAGGGTACGCATTGAGAGATTCTAACTTTGAATGGTCTCTCACCGATGACGAGTGGAATAGGGCTCAAAAGGTTTGCAAAGTACTTGAGGTTTTTTTGGATGCAACAAATTTGTTTTCGGGTACATCATATCCAACGACAAATTTGTTCCTTGTTGAAATTTTTAAAGTAAAAAAAGAGATAACTAGTTGTTATATCTCAAATGATGATTTTTTGAAAAAAAATTGAGTGAGCCGATGTTCGAAAAGTTTGAAAAATATTGGGGAGAAATTGGGGTTCTTATGGCAATTGCTTCAATTTTAGATCCACGTTTTAAGAAGGTCTTAATTTCATGGACTTTTGGGAAGTTATATCCGGCCAATGAAGTTGATGGTCGGGTTGAAGATGTGATAACTAGGTTACAATCTCTTTATGTAAAGTACTCCACCGCATTTCACATGGCTAGGTCTTCTAAGAACAACATGACGAGCACAACATTCGGGGCCCCAGATGTTCGTGATAGACTTGAAGATGATTTTTATGCTTTTCTTAAGTCTAGACCAGTTGAAAATTCACAAAAAAGTGAAGTTGAGGTGTACTTAGAGGAGCCTAATTATATAGTTTTAGAAAACAAAGAATTTGATGTGTTAAGCTGGTGGAGTCAAAATTCCAGCAAGTTTCCAGTTTTAAGCAAAATGGCTCGTAACATTTTTAGCATTTTTTTTGGGTAAAGGGTTACCCCGGTGAATCTATTATAAACCGCAAATAAGTAAAAGTAGTGAGGATGAATTCCACACTAGTTCATATACAGGACATGCCCCATATATGTAAGCCAACAATCATAAAAGAACCTATGACATCACATCAAACCTAGCCTACTACACATCATGCAAAGATATCTAGCAGACAAAACAATACATAACCAAAATCTTCAACCTCCATCATCGAAGATGAAGTTGCCACGAACCGGCAGCCCCTTTAGACGAACCAAAGACAAACTAACCATTGGAGATCTTTGTGGAAGAGGTGCTTGCCCCTGTACTAGAAGTCGAAGGATATGTACCCGAATCTTCGGTTTCATCATAGACAACTTCAACCCCGTCCTCATCTAAATCCACATGAACCTGTCTACCTCCTTTATTTCTCTCTTGAGTTGAAACACCCCGTCTCCCAACACACTCGAGAGCAGAAAACGGATTATGAGTTTGGATTTTATGGGAAGTAGAAACCTGCTGAGAAGTAGCGGCCTTTTTCTTCCTATCCACCGATCTGTATTCAAATTTAGGCTTCTGGTTATTAACTTGAAAGCCATTCTTCTTTGCACTCTTCTTAACCGGAACTTCAGTAAAACCATCCTCATCTACTATTGGCCTGTTAATAGGAGTTTTGGATGTTGAGCCAATACGTGTAGGACATTCCTCAGAGTCATGCCCAAACACACAGCAGTGAGTACATCTCGGAGGTTCCCATTCATACTCCACCCGAATAGTCTCGGTAACATATTTGTTTCCATCCAATTCAGGAATAGCCATGGTTACAGTGCCTTTCAAATCCTGATCAGCTGATATTTCAATGAGAGCCCTAGCATAGCTGCTCCGTCCCCAAGCCTCATTACACATATCAACAGTATACGAATCCAGCCGCACAGGAGATCCAATTTTTGAAGCCAGCATGCTTAACCCATCATCAGAATAAGCCACTAGAGGGACGTCATGTAACTTCACCCAAACTGCAACCTTTTTCAACTCTTCTTTTTTAAGGGTGTTTGTAGGGGACCAAATGTTGAGAAACAAGGGTTTGTTACGGATCATCCAAGGACCCCCTTCAAGAACAGCGTCCATTCCCTTTCTATCTTCAAACTTGAAGAAAAAGAACCCATTTGAATTCATCATCGATTTCTAAAGACCATGTTTCTTCCAATTTGTTCTCACAAAGTAATCAACAACCGGATATGCAATTCTATCCCCCAGGAAGTAACCATAAATAGTGTTAGCTAACCTGTTGTTAACTTGACGAACAGAGTCAATCGGAAGCACTACATCCACACCATCCAATGAGGCATCTGAGATTAGCTTTCGAAAATTGACTTTCGGAACTTGGTTAGCCACATCATTGGTCTTCCTAGCACTTTCCTCTTCACTTTGAGCCTGATTTGGATTACCAACCCGCTTAGGACCACTCTGCTCAACCTGTTTGTTTAGAACGACATCAGCATACAAATGTTGTTGTACTCGAGCATTTTCACCCTGTTCCTGCTTTCGGACACGAGCCGGGCTGACATCATTTAGCGGGAGCACAAATGATACCTTTCGCCTATCAAAAACCATTGCATAATCCTCATCTGGTGAATCCGAACAGCCAAGAACGTAGTCAGTATCATTCAGCGGTAACATGAACCGAACCTTCTTATTACCCACTTCTGAAACCGTAGGAATTTGTGAATTCTGTCTTGGCTCAAAAGGTTTTCCATCGATACTATGGATCTTTCTCGCAAAAACGTTTGAATTATCCTCAGTTTGTTCATCCTTATCAACAGCCATATGATCAATCCCTAGTGACGGTCAACAGAAATTGAAGATATGACGGCTGAAAACCCTAGCAGCCGTAGCAAACCTGAATATAGCCGAATCTGATGAACCCTAATCTGATGTGCAAAACTCTCTTTAATACTATGATAATTCAGCTGCAAAGCACCAAACAATCCAAACCAACCATCAAAATGAAAAGCAAACCAGAAACCCTAAACTAGCAAGAAACCCTAACCCATGAATCTCATAAATCTGATATACGAATTGGTTAATCAGGCTGATATACCAACGAATCAACAGTTCAACCAAGGGAATTGCGGGCGGCGATAAAGAGAACAAAAAAAAAACCCTAGACAAAATCGATCAGATCCTTACCAGAATTCGTATTAGATGTAAGACTCTAATGACTAATCTGATTAAGAAATCACGATGAAAGAGGTAGAGTTGCGTGAAGATCAATAATCGCCATTGCTGGCAAGCACTCCTTCTTCGCTGGTTATTAATGGTTAATATCGCCTCTTCGTAAACCCTGTAACATTTTTAGCATTCCAATTACAAATGTTGCCTCGGAATCGGCATTTAGTGCCGGAGGACGTATATTAGATGACTACCGAAGCTCTCTCACAAAAGATATGGTCGAGCTTCTAGTTTGTGGAGGTGATTGGATAAAGTCCACATCAAAAACAACTATTCAAACATTACAAGTAAGTTTATATTCATATTTATCGTTCATCTTTAAGTTTATAATTTTATTACTAACATTTTTGATTTATTTATGCGTAGCAATTGGCAATGGAAGAAGAAAATTTAGAAGTTCCAATCCCGACAAGTGACGATGCACTTAATTGAAGTGAAGCATTTAATTGAAGTGAAAGGTAATTTTAAATTTTGTATAGATTACTGCAGAATATAAATTATTGCTTTGATGTTTTATATTTGTGGTATATAAATATGAATGAACTCAGGATGTTTTAAAGATGGAGAACGAGTGAAGTTCGGGATGTTTTGAAGATGAGATGACACCTTAATGTTTTGTTTACATTTTCGTTTTGTTTACGTTTTGAACTTGGTTGTTTATGTTTTGAACTTGGTTGGTTGTTTCCTGTTTTGGTATGATGTTCCTGCATGTACTTTGGTTGTTTATTTTTTGAAGTTGGTTTTTTCTTGTTTTGGTATTATGTTCCAGAATTACTAATGTAATGAACAAATGTTCTACTTATAATTTTTATGGTATTATGTTCCTGTATTAGTAACCCAGCTACAAATGTTCAACTTTTATGGTTTAATATATAATCCCAGCTACAAAAGGCAGTTTTTACGGTCCGAACAAAATTGCTCTCTTTCAAGTACAAAGCCAGTGCCAATGTCAGCAGGTTTTTGGAGAAGTGGAACGTGCATGGGGTAGAGACCTTTGATGACCATTGTTAGAAGAAATGTAATAGTTGTCTAATTTTGGTTGTTTGTGTTTGGTTGTGTTTGGTTGTGTTCTTGTTTCCTCTTTGGTGGTATGCCACCAAGAGAACTAGGGGGTATTTCAGCCTTCCTACTTGTTTTTTTGTTGATATGATATAAAATCACCGGGGTAACCCATTACCCAAAAAAGGCAGTTTTTGTATAATTTTTTAAAAACGAGCTGGCTCGTCGAGCCGCGAGCTGGCTCGAACTTTTTTCGAGCTGAACTCGAGCCCATATTTTCAGCTCGCTGAAATTTTCAAACCGAGCCCGAGCCGGCTCGTTTAACTTCGAGCCCGAGCCCACATTGGCTCGGCTCGGCTCGTTTACACCCCTAACCTCGACTGTGTCGATTAACCTCGACTGGGACTCCGAAGCACTACTTGGTACTAGTTGTGACCATGAGTGGGGTTCGGCCGTACCCGTTAGATCTAACCCTTGTCCCTAATTAAGTATTAATGGCATTTCAGTATTAAGTCTATGCTCACATGATCTAGTATTTCATAGGCATTTCATACCGTTTAAGCATTCGTAACATGTATTTCACCCCCGAGAGTTATGAAACCAAAAACAGTTAAAGAAAAGGGGGAGCATGAACTCACTGTTTTGCGTCTTCAGTACTTGTAACTCAAATCTCGTCAGTAAATGCGACTACCTACAATGTGCTAGGGTCTATTAGACGAGCGGGCCGTGCCTTGCCTTATTATTCATGTTTTGAGTTTCGTTTCCTTTATGTCTTTAACATTATCCAAAGTTACAATACTTTTCAAGTATTTATTTTCGTATTTCCTTCCCAAGGATGGGAGTATTTCATACATGTGTATTTGTATTCTCGTATTTGTAGTTTCCAAAATATATTTTCAAGTCTTACTTCAGAAAATATATTTAAACTTGTTTTGTCCCAAAAATAATGTACTTCAAAGAAATATATTCTTACTTCCAAAAATGATACATTTTCTCTTTGTCGAAAACATGATATACTTTGTAATAATAACGAAAATCATATTTTCATTTCTTGTATCCAAAATAATATTTACCAAAAATATACTTACAAATGTAGTTTCCGGAATATCTTGTAAGTTACGTTTTTGCGTTCAAATTCGCAATATTAAGTGTGTAACTTATATATTTATTCCTTGTGATTTTTGGTATTATTTCGGATTGTAAATTCTTGGTATTTGTAAGTTACGTTATTTTACCCTAAAATAATATATTTATTCCACAAAGTATACAAATATTCACACAAGTGTCTTTACTATAAAATATATATTCTAAATATATATTTATTCATTTTTATTTACAAAAACCAACCTCCAATACTTGTATTTTTGTTACAAAAATTTATGGCAAAATTTATATTATAAATCATAACTTAAAACACTCTTGTGAACACTTGTTTAGAAAATATTTTCTAAGTGTTGGAATTTTTAGAAAATTTCGCCATAGTTTCCTTTGTAAATGGAGGTGTCCATGTTATTTAGCATATCATTTTCTTTTCAAAAATTATTCAAACAATCAACAACAAATCACTAATCATCTTACACTTACGAAGTGCAAAGACTATTCAATTTACAATACAACATGAACTTGATCTTTCACAAAAATTCATAGTAACTTGGTAAAGTGTTTAGTAGCCTTAGTTACCCTCCAAAATATATTTACTACTTGGTAAACTTCATTTTTGAAGATTTTAGATGTTTACAACTTGTAAACATATTTTACAAAAATGTTTATTTATTAAACCTTCTTGTTTCAAAAGTATTCCTACACTTATTTTGTCACTAAAAATAGTGTGGGTTTAATAAAAACCATGACCTTTCAAAAATCATCTTTTTAAACTTGGTTTTCTTGGAAAATCATTCACAAGTCTTAGATTCACAAGTTTACTAGTTCACTTTGTTTGTCATTTTACAAGAAATCATTTTATGTTCAAGTTCATGTCTTTACTAGAATATGATTATCTTATGTAAACACATAATCATCTCCTAACTTGCTAAATCATGTTTTTAATCATAATATAGCAAGTTCCATGTAATGATCAACATCAATATCTCTAGTAGTCAACAAGCAAACATCATCTATACACTAAACAACATCATAACAACAAGGTTTCATCATATGTAGAGCTTTATGTTCAAGATTCAATTTCAAGTCTTTTAGTGTTCTTATGATTTTCATCACAATATATCTTTTAACCACTAAAAACATGAAGTAACAAGAGTTAATAAAGATCTTACTACTAGCTTCAAGCTAGGGAAGAACAATGGTGGAGATGAAGTGGATAAAAGCTTGTAAAGAAGGTCCTTGGTGATCCAAGAGTTCCACATCTTCTTAATTACCTTGTTGCACCTTGTGATGACCTTGGAGTGGGTGAATGAAAATCGAAAATGGTGGTGGTGGTGAGGGGGTTTACGACCATGGACAAGAAGGAGAGGGAGAGGAAATGTTGTGAAGTGATGATGTGATGAAGATGGTCTCTTATAACTCCCTAATCTTTAGTATCCATTGGTTAAAGTGTCTCCCATAATACAACCAAGATCCTAATCAAATCCCAATGAATATTATGGAAGATTTAGCAAGATTAGATGAATCTTGTGGTGGGGCCACCATAAGTGGGCCGTAAATTATATGGGGGAGGGGGGTAATTTGTAACTTCAAATGGTAAGTAGGTTAATTAGTGGAAGGTTAAGGTAAAAGTCTAGTGTTTAGTGTGTAGAATGCAATATGTAGTATGTTAAAGTGTCCGGTAACCATAACTAGCTCAGAAAAAGTAAAACAATGTTTTTAACAATATTTTGGTGTTCCGGGTAATGTCCGGTTGTTCGTTAGATACCGATTCGTTAAAGTGTCAAGTTATACCGTATAGTGTCCTTTATGTAACTTTTTGTGACGCCTAGGAAAGCATACAGGACCATTTTTCCATATTTTGCATGCAATAATCTTGTTAAATGCTGAATTTTTGCTGATTTGTGCGGAATTCTGCACTTTATGTGGGTTTTAGGCACTTTCCGGCACTTTGTCTATCACTTAGGCATGCAGTTTTGTGGTCCTTACTTCCCTACACACTATACTAGTGTAATACGTCATCTCTGGCTCTTACTGGGCCTCAAAATACTGTCTGTCTATGTACTGAACATCGTCAGCATTTTTAGTTTGTCTGATAATGGTGCCAATTCTGCTCTGTGTATCATTAGAACTATCTCGTGTTGCATGTAGCAACGAATAAAGTCTTGCAACATGAAATGTCTTTGTATGTATATAACAGTAATCAAAAATTCATTTGTCTTGTAAACTAGATCATGCACAATTTTTTAAGCACAGAATACTGTTCAATTAGTGTACGGAATGTACGGAAAAGTGACGGTTGTCACAAGTTGAATTCGTATCCTGTAACATCACTAATCAGAAGGCTCACAATGGGTGTTGTCTGGATTCTGTTTCATCCAGACTATGTTTAATTAGGATCATTCAACTTCCCTGGCTTGCGAGATTCAGAATGGTTGTTTTACAAATCGTATAGCATCCAGAGTCAGCTACATTCAGATAGCATCCATAATTGGTTGAATTCGGATTCTATAACATCACTAATCAGAAGGACTCACAATGAGTGGTATCTAGATTCTGTTTCATCCAGACTCGGTTTAATTTGGATCATTCAATGTCCCTAGCTTGCGAGATTCAGAATGGTTGTTTTACGAATCGTAAAGCATCCAGAGTCAGCTACATTCAGATAGCATCCATGATTGGTTGAACTCGGATTCTGTAACATCACTAATCAGAAGGACTCACAATGGGTGGTATCCAGATTCTGTTTCATCCAGACTTGGTTTAATTTGGATCATTCAATACCCCTAGCTTGCGAGATTCAGAATGGTTGTTTTACGAATTGTATAGCATACGGAGTCGGCTACAATAAGATAGCATCCATATTCGGTTAAAATGGTTTCCAGTAACATCACTAATCAGAAAGATTCACAATGGCTGGTATTCGGATTCTGTTTCATTCAAGCTCGGTTTAATTTGGATCATTTAATATCCCTAGCTTGCGAGATTCAGAATGGTTGTTTTACGAATTGTATAGCATACGGAGTCGGCTACAATAAGATAGCATCCATATTCGGTTGAAATCGTTTCCAGTAACATCACTAATCAGAAGGACTCACAATGGCTGGTATCCGGATTCTGTTTCATTCAGACTCGGTTTAATTTGGATCATTCAACTTCCCTGGCTTGCGAGATTCAAAATGGTTGTTTTACGAATCGTATAGCATCCAAAGTCGGCTATATTAAGATAGCATCCATACTCGGTTGAATTCATATCCTATAACATCACTAATCAGAAGGACTCACAATGGGTGGTATCCGGATTCGGTTTCATCCAGACTCGGTTTAATTTGGATCATTCAATTTCCCTAGCTTGTGAGATTCAGAATGCTTGTTTTACGAATCGTATAGCATCCAGAATCGGCTACATTCAGAGAGCATCCATACTCAGTTGAATTTGTATCCTATAACATCACTAATCAAAAGGACTCACAATGAGTGGTGTCTAGATTCTGTTTCATCCAGACTCGGTTTAATTTGGATCATTCAACTTCCCTAGCTTGCGAGATTCGGAATGGTTGTTTTACAAATCGGATAGCATCCAGAGTCAGCTACATTCAGATAGCATCCATAATTGGTTGAATTCAGATTCTGTAACATCACTAATCAGGACTCACAACGGGTGGTATCCAGATTCTGTTTCATCCAGACTCGGTTTAATTTGGATCATTCAATATCCCTATATTAAGATAACATCCATACTCGGTTGAATTCAGATCATGTAACATCACTAATGTCACATCCCGGCCGCTTATAACATGCAACCGCGGCGGAAAACGCCGGGGAGTGTTGGGACAGAATAAATTGTTTCATAAACATGGAAATTAAAGTTTCATTTTATTTATTAAACATGAGTGTTACATCGTTTCAAAACAGGAAATACAAAGTTCATAACATAATTAAACTAGTCTATCTTCATTTTTAGGCTCTAAGGCACAGGTCCGCCCTAGTGTCATGATCATCATCCTATGGAGCAGCTCCTGAAAACACATGTGAAAGTAGGTACGTCAGCATAAAAATGCCTGTGAGATACATAGGTTTTGTGAAAATGGGATTCATGACTTGAGTTTAAAGAAATGTTTAATAACAGTCAGTCATGAACCTTGTAATTTGTCTTGCTTTGTAAACCTTTTGAAAAACGATAATATCAGATGATATGTAATCTAAATGTAAGGTTAAAAGAATAACCTAGTAAAATGAGTATGTATAAGTTAAGTTGTTTGTAAAACAATGTCTTGTGAAGAATATGTTATTTGTATAAAATGTAATATGTTTATACTGAAATGATTTAGATAACGCTACGATATGTAATATAATGCAAGCATTTATATATAGGAAGTACCAGCGGCGCATCCACCATGTTTGTATCATATTACATACGCCACGTTACTCTAACCATTTACCCAAACCAACCACCATGTAAATTGTTCATGTATAAATCAATTGTCAAGTGTTATTGTGTAAACCATATCGAAATGTCTATGTTCAAAGTAAACCACCAAGTATGTATATCAATGTCAAAATGTTTATGTTTAATGTAGATCATGTAATGTGTATCCAAAATATATCTTGTATGGTAAGTGAGATGTATCAACTAAACCATATGTAAAATGCACAAAACAAGGTGTTGAAGTAAAACATGGTTTAAATCAACGTTATGTTTTGTGCAAACAATGCATGCTCTACTGATATTAACATTTATGCGGTATTGTGAAAATGCATACATCCAAGCCTTGAGACTGTGGCGATAAACCCTTAAACAAATTAAAGGTTTATCTAAGTTATGTATGTGACACCCCAGGAAAACCAGTGAACGATATACCTTACCTAGCTTCCTCAGTGAGTGCGTACCAAATTTCGGGACGAAATTTCTTTTAAGTTGGGGATAATGTGACAACTCGAATTTCCAAGATTTCTATTTTGCATTTATTGCACGTTCATTGTTCGTGTAGTTAATTACTTGCACAATTAGTTTGCTATGGAATTGTATACGCTTTGGTGCAATAAATCGTAGTGTGTGATTGTACATGGTTGTTTGTTAATTATGAAAGACTTTATAAATATATAAACTTGGTGGTGAAACTGTGGAATTGTTTGAGATGGTGTGCTTATGTAAAATATGATACTTAGGGAGGAAAAGTGTAATTAGCGAAATCCTAGAGATTTATAACCCTAATCCCTCTTTCACTAATCATTTGGCACAAAAACCAAAGCACGTACATTCATCTCTCTAGCAATCATCACCATCATCATTGGCACTAGGTAATCATCACACTTGATTCCTCTTCCTCTAGAATCATTCAAGGTAATTGTTAATGATTTGTGCGTTGATTGTTTATTGATTTCTTGATTCTTGTGTTCATGGAAAACCCTAGTTTCACATGTGATGTTTCTGTGTTTAAGGATTCTAATTGTTGAGAAACGAATATGAATAGTTGTACGCTCGATTTGATTGTTCTTGCTATGATGAATTGTTGATCATAGATGGGTTGGTTATGATTCTGCCGTCACTATGAATAGAATTAGGGTTTTGTTCGTATGCGTAACTGTTATGATGCAAGGATCGTGTGATTGAATGTTTGTCTGAGGTTTGTGAAGGAGTGTATAATAGTCCGAGTATAATGGTTATCATTCTGTCTGAGTTTATTGAATAGACATGTAGGCCGAGTTTATTTAATAAAAATCAAATGGTCCGAGTATGTGTTGGATCGAGTTTAATGATATGTGCATAAGGTCTGAGTTATTGATTAACATTGGTCCGACTTTAATGTATAATACTTTGGTCCGAGTTTAAGCAATGCAAATGTCCGAGTATTTTATTTAACACCTTGTCCGAACTTAATGTAACATGAATGGACCGAGTTTAACCAAACTCACATGGTCCGACTTTATATGCTTAACCGAGTTTAATCACTATGTGCTTGTCCGAGTTTAATCATTGCATGCCTATCCGAGTTTATTATGAAAGTTAGTTGATGTCCGATTTTGTTTGGGCCTTGGTGGTCCGAGTTAATTAATGGACTTAAGGTCCGAGTTTAATTGTTAATAGATGGTCCGAGTTTATTCATAACCTTTGTCCGAGTTTATGGCTTTGTAATATTGGTCCGATCATTTAAATCACAAGGTCCGAGGTTGTGTGTGTGACATGATGGGCCGAGTTTATTGTATGATATATCATGTGTTATCCGAGTTTTGAACAGGGGAGACCCCCCCCCCCATACTTGTCTGAGTTTTAGAAGGGCAAGGCCCTGTCTGTCTGTCTAATGTTAGGTGATGTTTAAATTGAATCAATGAGCTGCATACTATATAATGACTAACCTGTTAAGCTTATTAACGAAAATAACATGTTCAGTATGTTATCAGTGATAACCAGGTTAACAATTACGTTAGATTAAACTGTGTAATCAAAGATGCGACGCATGAACTATATGAATATGATTAACTGTTTACGTGATGTATGATTCTGTATATGAGTGTATGATACTGAATGCAACAGTATAATCCTGCATGAATGAACGATCTATGTGATATCATCCTGCATACAATAAGCACACAAAACACAGTCTCTTGAATGTCAATGATTTGTAAACCGTAAATTGATGCAAGCACTTACATCAAATCATGTGCACTATATCCTAGGTCGTGTGTAACGGGCTTAGACGACTAACAAACCCTAGAAGCAATAACATACCGAGCAAACCAAGGTGAGTTCACACTCCTACTAAGGCATGGGATTCCCGGGTTGTGGGAATGGGTTAAAGGTTTCAATTGACTTAGAACGTACAAATGCTTTCCTAGACTATCACCTACCATGATCCTCGGATGTCAGGATGGTTCCGTAGGTTAGGATAACACCTACGTGGTCATATGCCAAACACTGCCTCGGATGTCAGGCACGCACGTAAAACCTACGTGTACGCATTACTTCTATCCTCGGTACAAAGGATACGTACGTGAAATCCACGTACACCCCCGCGTCTCCTATCCTCGGTTATGAAGGATACGTACGTAAAACCTACGTACACCCCATACGCGCTACTGTTCTCGGATGAAGAACAGGGATGATACGAGTAGATGATACGAATAGTCTAGTGGTCACATAACATGGGAAGCCCCCACCTGTATAACTTACTATTGGCCCAGTAGAGCCACCCGTTACTTACTGTTACGCACTTACTTACTGTGAACTCGCTCAACTAGTTTGTTGATCATTCTGTTACATGCCTTGCAGATCGTTAGGTACTTGGAGCTTGCACTGGAGAAGCGGGTCGTTGTGGACAAGGATCGTGGTTTCTACGTTGAACTATTATGACATTTAAAACTATTAACTATTGTTGGATTATTTACTATGCTTCCGCTACACTTTGAAACTATGGTTATGTTTTGAACACCTATCGTATTGGATGGATGGTTTACATTTATTTTACTTAATATTAATTACATGTTCAATATGATTGGTGGCTTGATCCTGGTCAGTCATGCTCCCAAGCGGTGATACTCCGCAGGTGGATTTTGGGGGGTGTGACAGATTGGTATCAGAGCCATTGGTTATAGAGAACTTGGTTTTAATATGGGAAAACGTTTTTATTAAAACCAGACTATAACCAGAACAGTGCTCTCAACGATCCACAACGACGCTTCGCTCCACGTGCAAGACTCGACATCCTAGGTAATAAGGTTTATGTTTGTTACCTGCTTGCTAGAACTGCATAGAACTTTGCTCGTAGTATGCTTACATTACTTTGCTCACTACTTGTTATTGCTTGAGAACACTTACGTGCTTACACTCTCCTGTCATTGCACTATTCGCGAACCTTTCTCACTTATGTTGCCTTTGATGTGAAGATCAATGGCCGGACATATCAACATGACACAAGTCCAGTTGACGGCTCTCATTAACGAACGAATTGCTGCGGCACTGGCAGCCATACAAGCAGGAGGTCAACACGTTCAGTCACCTGCTTGCACCTTCAAAAATCTCAAGGATTGTCAACCTAGTACCTTCAGTGGAACTGAGGGGGTTGAAGGTCTCCTTCATTGGTTCGAGAGACTCGAAACTGACTTCGAGGTGCATGATTGCCCTGAGTCACGTAGGGTAAAGTTTGCTACTAGAACACTCGAAGGTGCTGCATTAACCTGGTGGAAAGCACAGGTTCAGATGTTAGGGCTGGCAGCTGCTAATGCCACCCCCTGGAACGAGTTCAAGGACTTAATTAAGGAAGAGTTTTGCAGTCGAGAGGACATCCACAAACTTGAGGTAGAGTTCCTCAACCTACAGATGGTGGGGTCTGAAATTGAAGTTTATACGAGGAGATCAAACGAGTTAGCCACATTTTGTCCTACTATGGTAGACCCTCCCACCAAACGCATCGAACTGTATCTCAAGGGTCTGGTGCCCGAAATTCAGAATCATATGACCACAGCTAACCTTGGCACTATCCAGCAAGCCACTCGATTGGCTCATCGTCTCACAGACCAGGCTGTAGAACAGAACAAACTACCGAAACGAGCTAAGACTGATACTGCATGTGCTTCTAGAGATAACAAACGTAAGTGGGATGAAAACCTGAGCACGGGATTAATTTTGGTCCAGCCTCTGACGCAGCAGCAAGAGATAGATGACTACCAGAGCCCCAAACAGCAGTTTTCTAGTAGTCATGGGCAGAAAAGATATCAAGGAATTCACCTATGGTGCAACAAATGTAACAGACACCACGGTGGCCAGTGCAACAGGGGTCGTTGCCAGCGGTGTCTCAAGATTGGTCATGAAGCTAAGGATTGTCGAAACTCACGTCCTGTAACTCAAGAACAACAACGACCGCCTCAATCTTCACAGAATCAACAGCAACAACAAAGTTTTAAAGGATGTTTTCAGTGTGATGCTAAAGATCACTACAAGAGGCATTGTCCGCATATGAACCAGGACCAGACTCAGAACCACGACCATGGAAACAGGGACGACAATGGTGATAGCGTTGCAGAAAACAGAGGAAACAATGACGCCGGAACCGCGCGTACGTGATTGGTCAGGGTGACGCAAGGAACGATCTTATCATAATAATGGGTAAGTTTCTTCTTGTCGACTTCTATGTTACTATATTGTCTGATTCGGGTGTGAATACCAATTATATGTCTTTGAAAGTTAGTCGAATGTTAAAACGTACACCAACTCCCTTGAACACCAAACCTGTCGTAGTGTTAGCTTATGGTACAAGCCTAGAGGCCACACATAGTTCAGGGTTGTAATATTATCCTCGCTGGGTAGACGTTCCCTATCGACTTCATTCCTATAGTTCTGGACAGCACCTACACCTCGCGCACCGTATCGCTTAGCTCCATCCGAATTGGAAGAACTATCGACGCAGCTACAAGAACTCTTGGATAAGGGATTTATCCGACCTATCTTTCGCCTTGGGGAGTTCCAGTACTATTCGTGAAAAAGAAGGATGGCGCTTTCAGAATGTGCATTGATTATCGCGAACTGAACAAGGTCACGGTGAAGAACCGCTATCCTCTTCCTCACATTGATGACTTATTCGACCAGTTGCAAGGGTCGTGTTACTATTCCAAGATTGATTTAAGGTCAGGGTATCATCAGCTGAGAGTCCGGGATGAGGACGTCTCCAAAACCGCTTTCAGAACTCGTTACGGACACTACGAGTTTCTTGTCATGCCATTCGGGCTTACGAACGCGCCTGCAGTCTTCATGGATCTTATGAACAGGGTGTGCAAACCTTATCTTGACAAGTTTGTCATTGTCTTCATCGACGACATTCTGATCTACTCCAAGAGTCAGGAGGAGCACGAGCAGCACTTACGCCTTATCTTGGAACTTCTTCGAAAAGAACAACTGTACGCAAAGTTTTCTAAATGCGACTTCTGGCTTCGTGAAGTCCACTTCTTAGGCCATGTGGTGAACAGGGATGGGATTCATGTTGATCCATCCAAGGTGGATTCGATCAAGAACTGGCCAGCACCGCGTACACCAACAGAAATACGCCAATTCATGGGTTTGGCGGGGTATTACAGGCGGTTCATCAAAGACTTCTCCAAGATCGCACAGTCGCTTATTATGTTGACACAGAAAGGTGTTACCTATCGTTGGGGTAATACACAAGAAACGGCTTTTCAGTACCTGAAGGACAGACTATGCAGCGCACCTATCCTCTCACTGCCCGAGGGCACGGATGACTTCGTGGTTTATTGTGACGCATCGATACAGGGGCTTGGTTGTGTATTGATGCAGCGGGATAAAGTTATTGCCTACGCCTCTCGTCAACTCAAGGTTCATGAACGGAACTACACGACGCACGATTTAGAGCTGGGAGCTGTTGTTTTCGCGTTTAAGATATGGCGACACTACCTGTACGGTACCAGGTGCACAATTTACACCGATCACAGGAGTCTCGAGCATATTCTTAAGCAAAATGATTTGAATATGCGTCAACGGAGATGGGTTGAACTACTGAACGACTACGAATGCGCTATCAAGTATCATCCAAGCAAGGTCAATGTTGTGGCCGACGCCCTCAGTCGAAAGGACACCCTACCTAAGCGCGTGCGAGCGCTACAGCTTACTATTCAGTCCAGTCTTCCTGCACAGATACGAGCTGCTCAGATAGAAGCATTGAAACCCGAAAACGTCAAGGCTGAAGCTTTACGCGGCTCAAAGTAACGTATGGAACAAAAGGAAGACGGCGCCTACTATGTAACGGGGCGTATTTGGGTCCCACTCCATGGCGATTTACGAGAACTTGTGATGGATGAAGCACACAAGTCTCGCTACTCGGTACATCCAGGGTCGGGTAAAATGTACCACGATCTCAAAACTACATATTGGTGGCCTGGTATGAAGGCCCACATCGCCACCTATGTTGGCAAGTGCTTGACCTGTGCGAGAGTCAAGGTTGAATATCAGAAACCCGCAGGTCTACTGCAACAACCTAAGATACCTCAATGGAAATGGGAAGAAATTTCCATGGATTTTGTTACAGGTTTACCTAGATCTCAGCGTGGGAATGATACAAAATGGGTCATAGTTGATCGACTCACCAAGTCTGCACACTTCCTGCCGATTAAGGAAACGGACAAGTTCTCCACTCTCGCAGACGTCTATCTTAAAGAAGTTGTTTCGAGGCACGGAGTGCCCACCTCTATTATTTCGGATCGCGATGCACGATTCACGTCAGAGCTATGGCAAGCAATGCATAAATCTTTCGGCTCACGATTAGACATGAGCACAGTATATCATCCTCAGACGGATGGGCAGTCTGAGCGAACGATTCAAACACTTGAAGACATGCTTAGGGCATGCGTTATCGATTTCGGCAACGGCTGGGAAAAGCACCTCCCATTGGTGGAGTTTTCGTACAATAACAGTTACCACATCTGCATCCAAGCCGCTCCATTCGAGGCATTGTACGGACGTAAATGCCGGTCACCTCTCTGTTGGGCAGAGGTGGGGGATAGTCAGATTACAGAACCAGAAATGGTAGTCGACGCTACGGAAAAGATTGCACAGATACGACAACGCATGGCGGCGGCTCGTGACCGTCAGAAAACTTACGCAAACAAACGCAGAAAACCGCTCGAATTCCAAGTTGGGGATCGAGTGCTACTCAAAGTCTCACCCTGGAAGGGTGTGGTTCGTTTTGGTAAACGAGGCAAACTCAATCCACGGTAGGTTGGACCGTTCGAAATCACTGAAAGAATAGGCCAAGTAGCCTACAGACTAAACCTACCAGCTGAACTCGGTGCAGTTCACAACGTATTCCACGTGTCGAATCTGAAGAAGTGCCTGTCAGATGAGACCCTCATAATTCCTTCAAGGAACTCACTATCGACGAGCGGTTGCAGTTCGTCGAGGAACCAGTTGAAATCACGGACCGGGATGTTAAGGTCCTCAAACACAAGAGAATCCCTCTTGTCCGAGTTCGTTGGAACTCCAAACGTGGCCCAGAGTACACCTGGGAACGCGAAGACCTGATGACAGAAAAGTACCCCAGTTATTCGAAACCAATGCAACCACTACTGAGGCTGAAGCTACTACTACTGAATTTCGGGACGAAATTCCAAATCAACGGGGGGATGATGTGACACCCCAGGAAAACCAGTGAACGATATACCTTACCTAGCTTCCTCAGTGAGTGCGTACCAAATTTCGGGACGAAATTTCTTTTAAGTTGGGGATAATGTGACAACTCGAATTTCCAAGATTTCTATTTTGCATTTATTGCACGTTCATTGTTCGTGTAGTTAATTACTTGCACAATTAGTTTGCTATGGAATTGCATACGCTTTGGTGCAATAAATCGTAGTGTGTGATTGTACATGGTTGTTTGTTAATTATGAAAGACTTTATAAATATATAAACTTGGTGGTGAAACTGTGGAATTGTTTGAGATGGTGTGCTTATGTAAAATATGATACTTAGGGAGGAAAAGTGTAATTAGCGAAATCCTAGAGATTTATAACCCTAATCCCTCTTTCACTAATCATTTGGCACAAAAACCAAAGCACGTACATTCATCTCTCTAGCAATCATCACCATCATCATTGGCACTAGGTAATCATCACACTTGATTCCTCTTCCTCTAGAATCATTCAAGGTAATTGTTAATGATTTGTGCGTTGATTGTTTATTGATTTCTTGATTCTTGTGTTCATGGAAAACCCTAGTTTCACATGTGATGTTTCTGTGTTTAAGGATTCTAATTGTTGAGAAACGAATATGAATAGTTGTACGCTCGATTTGATTGTTCTTGCTATGATGAATTGTTGATCATAGATGGGTTGGTTATGATTCTGCCGTCACTATGAATAGAATTAGGGTTTTGTTCGTATGCGTAACTGTTATGATGCAAGGATCGTGTGATTGAATGTTTGTCTGAGGTTTGTGAAGGAGTGTATAATAGTCCGAGTATAATGGTTATCATTCTGTCTGAGTTTATTGAATAGACATGTAGGCCGAGTTTATTTAATAAAAATCAGATGGTCCGAGTATGTGTTGGACCGAGTTTAATGATATGTGCATAAGGTCTGAGTTATTGATTAACATTGGTCCGACTTTAATGTATAATACTTTGGTCCGAGTTTAAGCAATGCAAATGTCCGAGTATTTTATTTAACACCTTGTCCGAACTTAATGTAACATGAATGGACCGAGTTTAACCAAACTCACATGGTCCGACTTTATATGCTTAACCGAGTTTAATCACTATGTGCTTGTCCGAGTTTAATCATTGCATGCCTATCCGAGTTTATTATGAAAGTTAGTTGATGTCCGATTTTGTTTGGGCCTTGGTGGTCCGAGTTAATTAATGGACTTAAGGTCCGAGTTTAATTGTTAATAGATGGTCCGAGTTTATTCACAACCTTTGTCCGAGTTTATGGCTTTGTAATATTGGTCCGATCATTTAAATCACAAGGTCCGAGGTTGTGTGTGTGACATGATGGGCCGAGTTTATTGTATGATATATCATGTGTTATCCGAGTTTTGAACAGGGGAGACCCCCCCCCATACTTGTCTGAGTTTTAGAAGGGCAAGGCCCTGTCTGTCTGTCTAATGTTAGGTGATGTTTAAATTGAATCAATGAGCTGCATACTATATAATGACTAACCTGTTAAGCTTATTAACGAAAATAACATGTTCAGTATGTTATCAGTGATAACCAGGTTAACAATTACGTTAGATTAAACTGTGTAATCAAAGATGCGACGCATGAACTATATGAATATGATTAACTGTTTACGTGATGTATGATTCTGTATATGAGTGTATGATACTGAATGCAACAGTATAATCCTGCATGAATGAACGATCTATGTGATATCATCCTGCATACAATAAGCACACAAAACACAGTCTCTTGAATGTCAATGATTTGTAAACCGTAAATTGATGCAAGCACTTACATCAAATCATGTGCACTATATCCTAGGTCGTGTGTAACGGGCTTAGACGACTAACAAACCCTAGAAGCAATAACATACCGAGCAAACCAAGGTGAGTTCACACTCCTACTAAGGCATGGGATTCCCGGGTTGTGGGAATGGGTTAAAGGTTTCAATTGACTTAGAACGTACAAATGCTTTCCTAGACTATCACCTACCATGATCCTCGGATGTCAGGATGGTTCCGTAGGTTAGGATAACACCTACGTGGTCATATGCCAAACACTGCCTCGGATGTCAGGCACGCACGTAAAACCTACGTGTACGCATTACTTCTATCCTCGGTACAAAGGATACGTACGTGAAATCCACGTACACCCCCGCGTCTCCTATCCTCGGTTATGAAGGATACGTACGTAAAACCTACGTACACCCCATACGCGCTACTGTTCTCGGATGAAGAACAGGGATGATACGAGTAGATGATACGAATAGTCTAGTGGTCACATAACATGGGAAGCCCCCACCTGTATAACTTACTATTGGCCCAGTAGAGCCACCCGTTACTTACTGTTACGCACTTACTTACTGTGAACTCGCTCAACTAGTTTGTTGATCATTCTGTTACATGCCTTGCAGATCGTTAGGTACTTGGAGCTTGCACTGGAGAAGCGGGTCGTTGTGGACAAGGATCGTGGTTTCTACGTTGAACTATTATGACATTTAAAACTATTAACTATTGTTGGATTATTTACTATGCTTCCGCTACACTTTGAAACTATGGTTATGTTTTGAACACCTATCGTATTGGATGGATGGTTTACATTTATTTTACTTAATATTAATTACATGTTCAATATGATTGGTGGCTTGATCCTGGTCAGTCACGCTCCCAAGTGGTGATACTCTGCAGGTGGATTTTGGGGGGTGTGACAATGTATATCGAATTCGGTCATTCCTTCCAATCCAAACAAACCCAGGATTTCAGGAACGGGAGTTGTCAATTCCTATGGTACCACTACCTACTAACGAATGGCGTGATCAATGTAAATGAATGTGTTGTTCCATGTTAAACAACCCAAATGTCATACCAAAATGAAGGCATGTGATGTAAATAGTTGTACTAAGTATGCACACAATGGGCATAAATAGCATGAAATGTAATGTGAAACAATGTACTAAGTACGCACACAATGGGCATATATAGCATGAAATGTAATGTAAAGAAATGTACTAAGTACGCACACAATGGGCATACATAGCATGAAATGTAATGTAAAACAATGTACTAAGTACGCACACAATGGGCATACATAGCATGAAGTGTAATGTAAAGCAATGTACTAAGTACGCACACAATGGGCATACATAGCATGGAATGTAATGAATTCATGTACTATAATGTACTAATGAACATAGCAGATATATGATGTGGAAACATGGAAAGCATGAAAGTAACAAGTAGGCACATGTGTTTCACCCCAAAACAGTTTGGAAAACAGTAAAAGAGAGGTTCAATGTACTCACCTGAGATTGCTTTGAAGTTCTTGTGTAATAATCACACAATGCTAGTGATCACGGAATATCAAACGGCACCTAATAGGTAGTTAATATACTGGACCAAAATCGGAAGGATCGGATAGTATGCGGGTTCGTAAACCAAACGAGTATGGAGACTCGTGAAATATGGTTTAACAAAGCCTACATACTAAAATGAAACCTAACCTAAGTGCTTGCGACCCATTACGACCCGTTTAGGTAACTTATGCTACCTTAACGCGTCGTTCGCGTATAACGCGTTTGGAACGCCTAACATCGTGACCACAAGGTATAACCTCGGAAGGTTACAGCTATGGTCACCTAATGCGTTTGGTCGGATCCTAATGATCGACCAAATGGGTCGGGTTCGAAAGTATAAGCGATGGTTTAGATCGCTTACCTTACGACCCTATATAAGCACTATACTAAAAGTGACGAGCTAAGCATGTTAGAACATGCTTAACTAAGTTTAGAAAACAGGTTTGGCATCAAAACAAACGGCTTTGATGCTCACGAGTAGTTTGGTTACAAAATACGCAAGAATGCGCATTTTGGCCGAAACTACGACTCGTCACTAAGCCTAGATAACGTGGTAATCAGTAGGTATAATGCCATGGACTATAACCATCGTGATCACGCTCACGTTATGAAGTTCCAATGAACTTCGTGTTGACCATAGGCTGGTCAACGCAGAAAGTCAAACAAAACGTTGACTTTCGGACTCGAAAAGCGAATAAAAGAACGAAAGAACACTTACGGAGGGTCCCCGAATGCTAATCTAGATCAAAATGGCTCAGGTATGAAACAAAGGTTCCAACTTGGAGCTTTTGATCAGATTTTTGTGGGTTTTAACCAAAAGGGGGGGTATTTATAGGAAAAGTAAAGCCGTTAGGATCGTTTCTTGAATATCGTGCCACGATCTTATGCGTACACTTGTCACAAAGTTGTGGTGGCTCAATGTGACCCTTAGCTCCTGAGATGGTGAAAGGGCATTGCCCTTTGGAGTGTTTGAAAGGCCAATCTTAGCAAGAAAACAAAATTTCTGTTACTGAAGGGGCCATGCGGCCCGCATCAGGATCAGACAAAACTCAGGCGGGCCGCCTGGCTATGTCTGATCTGCACAAAGTTTCAGAATTGGCAGTTTTGGTCCCTGTTGCATGTTTAAGCTATTTCCGACACTTCTAAGGCCCGTAAAGCCAACTTTAAGGCCCTAAAATGATGCCTAAACATTGTGGACATGAAACATGCTCAAAAATATGTCGGATGTTGGTTCGTTTGGCCGTACGATCGCGATGTTCGGTTAATTACGACGGAATGCGCATAAGCGCGAAAAATGATCCAAATGACGCGACGAATGGATTTTTCTCATGCCAAACACTAAGGCATAATATAAGGATGCTTACATAAATTTTTGGATGTCCGGATGTATTCAGAACGTAAGTTATGCACGAAAGTGCAAACTTGTGCACTTTTTGACACTTTTAGCCCCTGAATGATCCAAAAGTTTGTTTTAGCATACCAAACCCCTCAAAGCCTATTTCTAAGCTATGTAAAGGATATTTATGGTATGTTTAACTTATGGACACGTTCCGGAATGTTCGTTACAGTTCAAATTGGCATACTTTCGCAGTTTGTCAAGTTTAGTCCCTGTAAGCGAATTAACTTGTTTTTGCCATACCAAAGCCTTCAAAACTTATTTCTAAGTTATGTGAAGGTTATTTAAGGTATGTTGAGTATATGTTGATGTTCCAGAGTATTTGTCGCATTAAACTGAGTACGTTTAAGCATCAGTTAGCGTATAACTTTCCAGAAAGCGATGTAGAGTTTGAAATTGAACAAAAGTCAAAACATGAAAAATGTAAAACACAACCAAACAAATATTGGGATCAAATAACATTGTTTTATTGATAACTGAACTGTTCACAACGATTACAAGCACAAATGTTACACTCTCCCCTACTTGTGGAAATTTCGTCCCGAAATTTATTTAGAGGAAACTTGTGGAAAGGGATGCGGATATTTTGCCTTCATTTGATCTTCGCTTTCCCAAGTAAACTCGGGTCCACGTTTAGATTCCCAGCGAACCTTGACCAAAGGAATGCGCTTGCGTTTAAGCCACTTGACTTCACGTTCCATGATTTCTACCGGTTTCTCAACAAATTTCAGTGTTTTATCAACACGAATTTCATCAAGCGGTATGTGGAGGTTCTCATTAGCTAAACACCTCTTGAGATTGGACACGTGAAAGGTTGGATGAGCATTTCCAAGTTCAGGAGGTAACTCAAGTCTGTAGGCTACCTTACCGATTCTTTCGACGATCTTGAATGGTCCAACGTATCTAGGTGCAAGTTTTCCTTTCTTTCCGAATCTGATCACACCTTTCCAAGGTGAGACCTTAAGCAATACACGATCACCGACTTGAAAATCCAAGGGCTTGCGTTTTAGGTCCGCGTAACTCTTTTGACGGCTTCTAGCTGTCTGAAGGTTATCACGAACTTTCTTAACCTTATCTGTTGTCTCTAAAATGAGGGCAGGTCCAGTAAGTTGAGCCTCGCCAATCTCATTCCAGCAGACTGGTGAACGACATTTTCGACCATAGAGATCCTCGAAAGGAGCCATGTTGATGCTGGAGTGATAACTGTTGTTGTAGGAGAATTCAATCAACGGAAGATGTAAATCCCAACTACCACCAAAATCGATCACACAAGCTCTAAGCATATCCTCCAGTGTCTGGATTGTTCTTTCAGACTGACCATCCATTTGTGGATGATAAGATGTGCTTAGATTAAGTTGGGACCCCATGGCAGATTGCATGGTTCTCCAAAAATGAGAGGTGAAACAAGCATCTCTGTCAGAAATGATGTTCAAAGGAACACCATGTCGAGCTACAATTTCATCCACATAGATTTGAGCAAGTTTGTCAGCCGAAAAATCCTCACGGATTGGCAAGAAGTGCGCTGATTTAGTAAGACGATCAACGACTACCCAGATGACATCTTGACCTTTCTTTGTGCGCGGGAGTTTGGTAATGAGATCCATAGTAATGTTTTCCCATTTCCAAACTGGGATCTCTGGTTGCTCCAATAATCCAGAAGGACGCTGATGTTCAGCCTTAACCTTAAGACAAGTAAGGCATTTGGATACGTATAAGGCAATGTCTTTCTTCATACCAGGCCACCAATACTGAATACGAAGATCCTTATACATCTTATCTAAGCCAGGATGAATAGAATAACGAGACTTGTGGGCTTCATCCATAAGCAAGGTACGAAGATTATCTTGTCTTGGGACCCACAAGCGGTTCATGAAGTAATACGATCCATTGTCCTTCAGTTCTAGAGCAGGAGTTATGTGATAAGGAAATTCCTTATCCATCAACCCTCGTGAAACACAAGATTGTTGAGCCTGAGAAATACATGCTTGGATATCGGATTGAGCTTGAATAACAGATTGGACACGAACACAATGAAGCTTAGTACGTTCCTTGCGACTCAAAGCATCGGCTACGACATTCGCCTTACCAGGATGGTAGCGAATCTCGCAGTCGTAGTCATTTAGAAGTTCAACCCAACGTCACTGTCTCATGTTGAGTTCTTTCTGATTGAAGATATGCTGGAGACTTTTGTGGTCTGTGAAAACCACACATTTTGTACCGTACAAATAGTGTCTCCAGATCTTAAGAGCGAAGACAACTGCACCCAACTCAAGATCATGAGTGGTGTAGTTCTTCTCATGAATCTTCAACTGCCTTGACGCGTATGCTATGACTTTGTTTCTTTGCATCAGGACGCAACCAAGGCCCAATTTAGATGCATCTCAATAAACGATGAAATCATCATTGCCCTCAGGCAAGGTTAGGACAGGCACGTCGCAAAGTTTTTGTTTCAAAGTCAGAAACACTTCCTCTTGTTTGACTCCCTAATCAAATGGCTTGTTCTTCTGACTTAGAGCAGTTAGAGGAACTGCAATCTTTGAGAAGTTCTCAATGAAGCGGCGGTAATAACCCGCTAGACCAAGAAAAGAACGAACTTCAGTAGGAGTAGTAGGCGTATCCCAATCCTTAATCGCACTGATCTTGGAGGGATCTACATGAATACCTTGTTCGTTGACTATATGTCCTAAGAATTGAACTTCTTTAAGCCAGAATTCACACTTGGAGAATTTGGCGAAAAGTTGCTCTTTCTTTAGGAGTTCCAAAGTAAGACGGAGATGTTGCTCATGATCAGCTTGCGTCTTGGAATATATCAAGATGTCATCAATGAAAACGATGATGAACTTATCTAAATAAGGTTTGCAGACCCTATTCATCAAGTCCATGAAAACAGCAGGAGCATTAGTCAAACCGAATGGCATGACTGTGAACTCATAATGCCCATAACGAGTACAGAACGCTGTCTTGGGAATATCTTCTTCATGCACACGGAGTTGATGATATCCAGATCGCAGATCAATCTTTGAAAAATAAGAAGCGCCTTGCAATTGATCAAAGAGATCATCAATGCGAGGTAGGGGATATCGATTCTTGATGGTAAGCTTGTTAAGCTCACGATAATCGATACACATCCTAAAAGATCCATCCTTCTTCTTGACAAAAAGAACGGGAGCACCCCAAGGTGAAAAGCTAGGACGGATAAAACCTTTGTCGGAGAGTTCTTGCAGCTGCTTAGACAACTCTTGCATCTCAGACGGTGCAAGATGATATGGAGCTCTGGCAATGGGATTTGCACCAGGTACGAGATCAATACGGAACTCGACTTGGCGTGCTGGAGGTAGACCAGGTAACTCTTCAGGAAAAACTTCAGAATAATCCCGAACGACAGGAATATCTGAAATAGACTTACCCTTACCTTTATCTGCTGTAACATGTGCTAAGAAAGCCACATAGTTCTTCTATAGATACTTCCGTGCTTTAAAACAAGACATGAGTTTGAGACCACCGGCAGGCTTCTCACCACGAACCTGTAGGATCTCGCCTGTCGACAGCGGCACACGAACAATCTTCTCAGAACAAACTATCTCTGCGCGATGCTTAGATAACCAATCCATACCCACAACAACGTCGAAGCTTCCAAGTTGCATAGGCGTGAGGTCAATAGGAAAAATATGGTCGTTAAGGTTCAACTGGCAGTTGCGTAGAACAGAATTAAGAACAATGGGTTCACCACTGGCAACCTCTACTGTCAAAGGTTTACCTAGTTTCGTTCTAGACACGCGAAGCATTGGCTCAAAAGACAATGACACAAAACTCTTGTCGGCACCCGAATCAAAAAGAACAGATGCAGGCTGATTATTAATAAAGAACGTACCGTTCACCACTTCATTGTCTGCTTGTGCCTCTTGAGCATTCATGTTGAAGACTCACCCTCGAGCCTGAGCCTGATTCTGGTTTGCATTCTGGTTCTGGTTGGCTAGCCTTGGGCACCGGTTTCTGTAGTGGGTCAGATCCCCACAGTTATAACAAGCACCTAGTGGGTATTGTGGTCGTGCAGCCTGACCCTGTTGCTGAGCAACTTGTTGAGCAGGGTTCTGAACTGCGCGATTTTGAGCAAACCGACAAACATCGGCAAGATGACCTGACTTCCCGCAATTAGTACAGAAACGGCACTGATGTTGCGGCTGATGGTGACTGTTGCATCGATTGCACAAAGGTGCACTTCCTGAATAGGGCTTCTTTGCTGGAGGCTGTGCGGCTTGGTTGGGAGCTGCCTGGTTAGCTTGGGCAGTGACAGCATAGTTTTGGGAAGCCTTACGCTTCTTCCCCCTTTTCGATGAACCAGAATCCCTTCCATTCTTGTTTTGACCTTTCTTGCTATCTTCCTTGTCAGACGACTGTTTCTTGCCCTTGTCACCCTTCCTGTGTAATTTATTCTTCCGAATCTGCGACTCAGTCAATGTCGCTGATAACTCGATCGCCTGACGGAGTGTGGTAGGGTTGCTACCAGTGATAATGTCTTGTACCGAGTCAGGCAGGCCGTCGATGTACCTTTCGATAGCCTTGTCGAGTGGGGCGACCATAGTCGGGCAAAGTAGACTCAACTCCTCAAACCTATCAGTATATGCCCTGTGCTCGCCACTATCTTGCTTCAAATCATCAAACTCTTTCTCCAACGCTCGTTGCTCATGACGAGGACAAAACTCCCTCATCATAAGAGCTCTTAGTTCAGCCCATGTCTGTGCTAGAGCGATGTCTGCACCACGGTCTCTCATTACCCCATTCCACCATGTAAGAGCCCTCTTTTGAAACACGCTTGAAGAAAACTCGACCTTGCGATTATCCGGACACTGCACGTGGCGAAAAGTATTCTCGATGCTCTCGAACCATTGAAGAAGCCCAGTTGCTCCCTCAGAACCACTAAACTTGAGTGGTTTAGCCGAGTTAAAGTTCTTGAAATTGCATGTACCATTGTTGTTGTTGTTGGCCTGGTTCCATTGAGCAAAGAGATTTGGGAATTGAGCAGCCATCTGCTGCGCAATAATTTCTGCCAGCTCGGCAGTTGCTATCTGGTGTTCGCGTCGAGGAAGCATTCTAGAAGAGGAAAACATGAAAGGAAACGAGTGAGATGATTGGATGAAGAGGATGAAATGAAACAAAATCAACAAAAGCAAAGATGGTGGTTATGCATCGCTAAGCAAACAAGCGACACACAATGTCTAATCAAAGTAAACGAGTCAAAAATAATGTATCGCGAAGACATGTTCGCCTATAAGTGAACACTCACCCCAAGAGTTCCCAGGTAAGAGTGACTGGTCTGATTATGTGGATTTGTACGAACACTCTAGCCTTAGACAGAAAACTCAGGGTACAGGCATTCACTCTTCCAGTTCACACGTGTTCACACTATTAAAACCCGAAAACCTTGACGAGATTTTTGAAAATCCAAAGGGGTTCAAAACCTTATAACGGAGGGTTCAAAACCTAGTAATCAATCATCCTAGAAAAGATGATTAATTTTCAAAGCGGATTCGGAATCGAAATTCTCGTTGTGGTTATCACCTAAGGATAGGTGATGTGCATGTTTTAAAATCTAAACACAAGACAACTTGTGTTAGGGTCCTAGAAAGTTATAGTCTAGGTCAAAGCATTACTAATAACCTAATTCCCTATAACCATTGGCTCTGATACCAACTCTTCTGTCACACCCCGGCCGCGTATATCATGCAACCGCGGCGGAAAACGCCAGGGAGTGTTGGGACAGAATAAATTGTTTCATAACCATGGAAATTAAAGTTTCATTTTATTTATTAAACATGAGTGTTACATCGTTTCAAAACAGGAAATACGAAATTCATAACATAATTAAACTAGTCTATCTTCATTTTTAGGCTCTAAGGCACAGGTCCGCCCTAGTGTCATGATCATCATCCTATGGAACAGCTCCTGAAAACACATGTGAAAGTAGGTACGTCAGCATAAAAATGCCTGTGAGATACATAGGTTTTGTGAAAATGGGATTCATGACTTGAGTTTAAAGAAATGTTTAATAACAGTCAGTCATGAACCTTGTAATTTGTCTTGCTTTGTAAACCTTTTGAAAAACGATAATATAAGATGATATGTAATCTAAATGTAAGGTTAAAAGAATAACCTAGTAAAATGAGTATGTATAAGTTAAGTTGTTTGTAAAACAATGTCTTGTGAAGAATATGTTATTTGTATAAAATGTAATATGTTTATACTGAAATGATTTAGATAACGCTACGATATGTAATATAATGCAAGCATTTATATATAGGAAGTACCAGCGGTGCATCCACCATGTTTGTATCATATTACATACGCCACGTTACTCTAACCATTTACCCAAACCAACCACCATGTAAATTGTTCATGTATAAATCAATTGTCAAGTGTTATTGTGTAAACCATATCGAAATGTCTATGTTCAATGTAAACCACCAAGTATGTATATCAATGTCAAAATGTTTATGTTTAATGTAGATCATGTAATGTGTACCCAAAATATATCTTGTATGGTAAGTGAGATGTATCAACTAAACCTTTTGTAAAATGCACAAAACAAGGTGTTGAAGTAAAACATGGTTTAAATCAACGTTATGTTTTGTGGAACAATGCATGCTCTAATTGAGAGAGTTAAACGTCGAATTGATAATTGGATGTCTAGATCTTTATCCTTTGAAGGTAGGCTTCAACTGATCAATTCTGTTCTGGCTTCTATGTACACATATTGGGCTTCTGTCTTTATGCTTCCGGTTCGTATTGTTAAAGAGCTTGAAAAGTCCATGCGTCGTTTTCTTTGGAATGGTGGCTCTCAGGGTAACGTTCGTTCTAAAGTTGCTTGGTCCAATGTTTGCTTGCCGAAAGACGAAGGGGGTCTGGGTATTCGCAGCATTAAGGATGTGAATATTGCATTACTTGCTGGCCATGTTTGGAGTATTATTACTAATCGTCCTTCTCTTTGGGTTCAATGGATCCATTCCTACAAATTGAAAGGTACGAACTTCTGGGAGGTGACGAAACGGGGTAGTGTAAGCTGGGGATGGAGACATATTCTTGCTATTCGTGATCGCATAAGGCCTTATATTTGGATGTCTATCCTAAGCGGTCGGCAAACGAATGCTTGGAGTGATAACTGGTGTTCTTGTAGTCCTCTCAGATCCTTCATCTCTCCTCGGGCAATAGCCAATGCGGGTTTAAATCTTCGGTCTACGGTTGCGGATATTATTGATGATATCGGTCAATGGAAATGGCCTCAAGCTTGGTTTGATATATTTCCGGTTCTTATAAATATTCCTTCTCCGCATCCTTTAGTTGATATGGCTGATCGATGTAGTTGGAAAGATTTGGAAGGGAACCTTTGTCATTTTCGGTCGTGGGATGTTTGGAATACTTTGCGTCATAGGGGTGATAGGGTTGATTGGGTTGACTCAATTTGGTTCAGCCAATGCATTCCTCGGCATTCTTTCCATTTGTGGTTAGTGATGAATAATAAGTTAAAAACACAAGACAGGATGGCTACTTGGGAAGCGGGTAGTGCTACAAATCTGATTCTTATGTGTTGTCCTCTTTGTTACCATGATCGAGATTCTAGAGACCACCTTTTCTTTCAATGCCCCTTTGCCACGAAAGTTTGGGATTCAGTGAGTAAAATGGTCAACATGGAGAGTGTCAATAACACATGGTCCTCGGTTATGCAGTGGATGGTTCAAAATGCAACCGCGCGAACGCTGGACCGGTTTGTTGGTAAGATACTTATTGCGGCTACTACGTACTATGTATGGCAGGAGAGGAATAACCGCTTGTTTTCTAGTGTCCAACGAACACCTGATATGCTTTCCCATGTCATCATCTCTACGGTTCGATTGAAGATTATGGGGTTCAAGCTTGGGAGTGACCGGAAGCACCGCAACGTATTGGATACTTGGCAGATCTCGATGAAGAGTTTGGATTGTGATCCGGGCTAGAGCTTGTTTTGGTTCGGGTCTCCTGTTGCTAGAGGCTTAGTTGTCGGGCTTTGCTTTTTATTTTCCTGGTTGTATGTTTTTGTCGATGGTTGTTGTCACACCCCAACCGATGGCGGAATCATCGGGGCGCGGCACTGAGCGAAACAGATTGTTCAGAAGTTTCCATAACAACTATCATACAATTCAGTTATATAACACGTCCCATACCGTGTCCCAAATAATAACAAGTTATCATAGAAATCAACTAAACAATATGGGAACTGTTCCGACAACTCAAATTCTTAATTATTACAGACCGAATTTAAATATTGTTTTAAGACTTCTAGACGGCTAACTGTAGATCTTACTGACTACAGGTGCCAGTACAAGATCTACAGATAATTATGGCCCTGGAGCAGGTATGTGGACACTGTCCTAAGGTCACAGGCTCCTAGAAGCTTATTATTGCCTCGCTTCCCTAGCACGCTAGTAGCTTAAACACCTGTCACATACGTTAAAATAAAAGTCAATACATATAATGTAAAGGTGAGTACACAAGTTTGATATAGCATATAAAGTTCGAAAAGTTTACGCATAACCAAGCACGTACACAAGGGCAAACGATGCATGTAAATTATCAACATGGGACCATCGATACCAATGACTTCGAGTTGACTGTCCGAGACAGTTCGCAATACATGATTACCACCGTAATCCATGCAAGTAATTGTCCTTAGCAACCCCCGTGTGAACGGGTGCTGAGTCCAAACTATAGTACTACGTTGCTAAAGCAGGTAGATAGCACTCCACGTGTAAACATAATAAACAGCAATCATTTAGTCAAGTAATACATGCAAGTAGGTTAGCGTTCAAATAGTTGTGTCGTTTGTGAATTTGATAGATTACGTATGTAACACCCAAAAGTGCTGAAAGCAAAAAGGGATCGAGTATACTCACAGTGATTGGTTGTGGATTGAGAGGAGCACTGAGAATAGGTTAGCCTGAATAGTTCGATAACAATACAATGAGTAATGCGGAAAAAGTGAACAGTGGAAACTGGATCGGATAGACCATTCGATCGGACAGCTGTTCGATCGAGTGGGCTGTTCGATTGGGTTAAAGTCCGTTCGAACGTCCCGTTCGATCGGCCGGTTGGCTCGATCGGCTGGTTCCTTCAAGTGGATTGTTTCTTCCTTTGATGTGAAGGATGTGTTTGTGTATGATGGTTTGTACTACCTTTCAAGTTGGCCGATCGAACAGTCCGTTCGATCGGTTGGTCCAACCGATCGGTTAGCAGCTGAGGTTTGGCAAAGTGTCACTCGATCGGGTGGCATGCTCGATCGGGTGACATCCCAATGTTTCGAAGGGGTTTAGCGTTGAAGTGTAGTATCTCATGATTCGATGAGTAATGTTTACAATCGAGTGGCTCGATCGATCGAACAGAACTCAGTCAATACTACACTTTGTGAGTTTGTGGGTCCAGATGCTAGTCGATCGATTAGCCTAGTCGATCGGCTGGCGTAGTCGTTCGGTTGGGCTGTTCGATCGAACAGCCTAGCCGTTCGGCCAGCTTCTCGATTCGGTTAACCTATCACTTAACACTTGGTTATTCCCGTTAATTGTTGATGTTTTAGAGATATTGTGATCACAAGTTTAACCACAAAGCTGAAGTCCCTACTTAGCCTACTGACTCGAGCAGGAATCACCCAAGCTCGGCCAGAGGCGGTTTGGAACTTAAGTTTAACGTTTAACCCGAAATCGGTATATCTCTCGGTAGAACCCGAATCTTGAACCATGTGTTTGTTTAGAATGATTTATAAATCGGTTCAAGTCTCGTTTTCACCGTTTTGAGTGTAAAAGAGTTGAAAGATAGATGAAAACCCATCTTCCAATCCTTTTCCACCGTGAAATGTTAAGATCTTTGGTAGATTTTAGGTTATTTATGTGGAAATCGGTTAGATCTAAGCTATTCACGGTGGAATGATGTCAAAACTTAGTGTTCTTGAAGAACACCATGATGACATCATCCAAGAACACCTAGATCTTGGTGATTTCGCGGTTGAAATCCAAGTTTTGAAAGATAGAAAGATGGAGAATCGATTAATGAACAAAAACGTACAAGGATTAGAGCGAAATACTTACCGGTTTGAGAGAAATCTGAGAAATGGCGAGAATAGAAGGCTGGTCGGTCAGAGCTTTTCCAAAAGTGGAAAGCTTGACAAGGACAGCCCTATTTATAGGCTTCCAAAAGTGGAAAGGGTTGGCTGATCGAACAGCATCCCTGATCGAGCGGCTGCCCGATCGAACAGTCTGTTCGATCGGCTAGCCTGTTCGATCAGGTTGCCCTGTTCGATCGGCTTGCCTGGTTTTTTGAGTGTTTCGCGACGATTTTTGATATTTCGAGTTCGATAGTTGAGGAGTAGAGTAGGATAGAGTTTCTATTCAAATTACTTTCAGTCCCAACTACTATTTCTAACATACAAGCATCCTTACAACCTATTTTCAAAGTCGGTTTCGATTGAGTTTGATTATCCTTCGATTCTTGATTGATTTGATTGATTCACCACACCTTTTAACATAAAAGTAACATGCACAAGTAACACGTAAGGCACACACACACGTATAAAAGCATTAAAATTATCCACACTTGAGTTCGATGATTGATTTGATTAGCTTGATTATTGATTGACTAGCTTTATTGCATTGTTACTTCCTATCATTCACAGTCGGTCGTTGATTCACAGTTCGATTATCGGCCGATTAGTTTGATTATACAACACTTACTCCAAATAATATGAAAATCAAAATGAAACTAAAATGAAATTAATCTTTATTGATCTTTAATTCCAATAACAGTCAACCCTTGACTTTGACTTTGACTTTTGGGAAAACACGGGGTGTTACAGTCTCCCCTCCTTTAGGGAATTTCGTCCCGAAATTAGGCCGAGAACCGTACATCGCCGTGTGATTTTACCAATTTGATGCTTCAGATCTATCTGAACAACTGCGGGTACTTGGCCTTCATGTCACTTTCGAGTTCCCAAGTGAACTCCGCGCCTCGTTTGCCTTCCCATCGTACTTTTACAATAGGAATGCGAGAGCGTCTGAGTTGCTTGTTCTGTCGGTCCATGATTTCGACAGGCTTTTCCACGAAGTGTAGCGTCTCATTGACCTGAAGATCGTCGAGTGGTATTATCGCGTCGTGGTCGGCTACGCATTTTCGAAGGTTTGAAATATGGAAGGTCGGGTGGACATTGCTGAGTTCTTCCGGTAATTCGAGTTTGTAGGCAACTTTACCGATCCTTTCCAGAATCTTAAAAGGTCCAACAAATCGAGGCGCAAGTTTCCCTCTTTTGCCGAATCGGACTACTCCCTTCCAAGGTGATACCTTTAGGAGTACGTAGTCGCCAACTGCAAATTCGCGGGGCTTGCGTCGTTTATTGGCGTACATCTTTTGTCTGTCCCGGGCCTTCACCAAGTTTTCCCTTATCTGGTGGATCTTGTCAGTCGTTTCTTGCAGAATCTCGGGCCCAGTCAATTGTGAATGACCGACCTCGTGCCATACAATAGGCGAGCGACATCTCCTACCATACAAGGCTTCGAAAGGTGCCATTTCGATGCTGGAGTGATAGCTATTATTGTACGAAAATTCGACCAACGGTAGGTGTTTGCTCCAACTACCACCAAAATCGATAACACACGCACGGAGCATGTCTTCAATAGTACGAATCGTTCTTTCAGTCTGCCCGTCGGTTTGCGGGTGGAATGCGGTACTCAAATTCAGCGTCGTACCAAGAGCTGCTTGAAAAGTTTCCCACAATCTCGATGTAAACCGAGCATCGCGATCAGAAATGATGTCTCGAGGCGTACCATGATTCTTAATGATCTCGTCGGTGTAGATTTGGGCTAACTTGGCCACCTTATAGTCTTCTCGTATTGGCAGAAAGTGGGCTGATTTGGTTAGACGGTCGACTATAACCCAAATACTGTCGTGACCTGATGGCGTGGTCGGAAGCTTAGTTATGAAATCCATAGCTACGCTTTCCCACTTCCATACGGGTATCGGCGGTTGTTCGAGTAAGCCTGAAGGTCTTTGGTGTTCAGCCTTGACTCTTGCACAAGTTAAACAGCTACCAACATATAGAGCAATATCCCTTTTCATCCCAGGCCACCAGTACTTGTAGCGAAGGTCCTGGTACATTTTGTCCGCACCGGGATGAATGGAATATCGGGATTTGTGGGCTTCGTTCATGATGATCTTTCGCAAATCTGTCCTCCTCGGAACCCAGATTCGGTCCAGATAATAGAATATCCCGTTGGCTTTGCTCACGAGCTGAGTTCCATCGTGATAGATTCGTTCTTTCTTCAACGTACGCTCGTTAAAGCAAGCGTGTTGTGCTTCGCGGATGAGAGCTTCGAGGTTATACTGAGCCTGGATGTTTCGAACACCTATCACGTAATTCTTTCTGCTGAGGGCGTCTGCAACCACATTCGCCTTGCCTGGGTGATAACGGATCTCACAGTCGTAATCGTTGAGAAGTTCTACCCATCGGCGTTGACGCATGTTGAGTTCTCTCTGGTTAAAGATATGTTGTAGGCTCTTGTGATCGGTGAAGATCGTACACCTTGTACCATACAGGTAGTGTCGCCAAATCTTTAAGGCAAAGACAACTGCGCCTAGCTCGAGGTCATGGGTTGTATAGTTCTTCTCGTGGATTTTGAGCTGTCGAGATGCGTAAGCTATAACCTTGTCTCGTTGCATGAGAACACAGCCAAGTCCAAGGTTTGAAGCATCACAATAGACAACGAAGTCATCGCTTCCGTCCGGCAGTGTAAGAACTGGTGCATGGCACAGCATGTGTTTGAGGGTTTGGAAAGCAGTTTCCTGCGCGGGTCCCCACACAAAAGGCTTGTCTTTATGAGTAAGGGAGGTAAGCGGTACAGCAATCTTTGAGAACCCTTCGATGAATCGCCGGTAGTAACCGGCTAATCCGAGAAAAGAGCGAACTTCTGACGGATTCTTTGGCGTAACCCATCCCTTGACTGCCTCAATCTTTGCAGGATCAACGTGTATACCCCGACTATTCACAATGTGACCCAGAAATTGAACTTCCTCCAACCAGAACTCACACTTGGAGAACTTGGCGTAGAGTTGGTTTCCCTGAAGCAACTCGAGAACCAATCGCAAATGCTGCGCATGTTCGGCCCTCGATCTGGAATAGATCAGGACATCGTCGATAAATACAATGACGAAACGGTCTAAGAACGGTTTACACACGCGATTCATCAGATCCATAAAGACCGCGGGTGCGTTGGTCAAACCAAAAGGCATGACAACAAATTCGTAGTGGCCGTATCGGGTTCGAAAAGCGGTTTTGGGTATGTCTTCCTCTTGAATCCGCAACTGATGGTAGCCTGAACGTAGATCAATCTTGGAGAAACACTGAGCACCTTGTAGTTGGTCAAACAGATCATCGATTCTTGGTAAGGGGTATCGGTTCTTGATGGTCAGCTTGTTCAATTCCCGGTAATCGATGCACATCCGGAACGACCCGTCCTTCTTTTTGACGAAAAGGACTGGTGCGCCCCATGGAGAAGTGCTCGGGCGAATGAAGCCTTTTTCAAGTAACTCTTGGAGTTGGTTTGAGAGTTCTCGCATCTCAGATGGAGCGAGTCGATACGGAGCTTTGGCCACTGGGTTGGCTCCTGGAATAAGGTCGATTCGGGAGTCGATATCACGACTTGGAGGTAATCCAGGAAGATCATCAGGGAACACCTGAGGAAATTCTCGGACAACGGGAACATCCTTGACTTCAACTTTCCTTTTCTTGTCCGTCTCTGCTACAACAATGTTGGCCAAGAAGGCTCGATATTCCTTGCGGAGATATTTGCGAGCTTGAAGACATGACATGAGCTTGAGGTCTTTTGCAGTAGTTTCACCATAAACACATAGAACATCACCACTAGCTAGCACAAAACGAATCATCTTATCGGAACACACAACTTCAGCATGGTTTTCACGAAGAAAGTCCATGCCTACTATGACATCGAAACTTCCGAGCTGCATTGGAATGAGATTAATCGGGAATATATGATTGTTGAGCTCGAGAGTACAATCACGGAGCACAGAATTGACAGCAATGGTTCTTCCGGTAGCAACTTCTACTTCGAAAGGTGACGAAAGATAAGAGCGCTTACGTCTAAGAAGTTTCTCAAACTCAAATGACACAAAGCAGTTATCGGCTCCAGTATCAAACAAACATGATGCATATATACCATTCACAGGGAACGTACCATTGACCACGTTGTTATCAGCTTGAGCCTGGCGTGCGTTGATGTTGAAAGTTCTGGCGTGAGCGGCTTGTTGTTGAGGCTGCTGTTGTTGTTGTTGGGGTTGTTGAGCTTCTTGTTTCACCACTCTGTTCGGGCACCGGTTTGCGAAGTGGTTAGGGTCACCACATGCAAAGCAGGTCCGAACATTGTTTGCCGGGGCCTGTGCAGCTTGAGGAGCTTGAGGAGCTTGAGGAGCAGGTAGCAGGGCTTGGTTAACAGCGGCTTGAGCTTGCGTTTGACGAGGACCATAGCGGCAATTCGCAGTGAAATGCCCGTAAACGTTGCAGTGGGCACAGTAACGGCAGGCCACACCCACCGGGTGATGATAAGAACATGTAGCACAGAGTGGGTGGGGGCCGGTGTACGCACGCTTAGCCGGCGGCGCATTGATCACTGGCGCAGTGCGCTGTGGTTGTTGCTGTTGTGGCGGTACTGACTGAAGAGGAGCAGCATTGGTTGTGGCGGCGCAACTCTTGCTCTTCTTTCTTCTTCTCGAGGACTTGGAGGCTTGAGCAGTAGGGTTGTCGGTTGATGCGGCAGTAACTTGATGCAACGACTTGGATGGCTTATCCCAGACACCAGCCTTAACTCGCTTGTCATTAATCTCGGCAGCGAGTAGGTAGGTTTCCTCGATTGATGCGGGTTTGGCGGCGAACACAAAATCTGCAACACAATCCGGAAGAGCACGGATGTATTTCTTGATGGTCATCTCGGGAGTCTTGACCTGGTCTGGACAGATAATGCTCAGTTGTTTGAAACGGGCGGTGAGACCAGCGTTGTCGCCCTCCTTCTGCTTGATGGTCCAGAACTCATCCTCCAACTTTTGGCGTTCGTGGGGAGGACAGAACTCGTCCAGCATGATAGCCTTCAGTTCCTCCCACGTCAGCTCGTAGGCAGCGTCGTTCCCGCGCTTATTCCTTTCGGCTGTCCACCAGTCCAATGCCCGCGACTGGAAGACACCGGTAGCATTGAGAGTTCGAAGATGATCCGGGCATCCACTTTGACGAAGGGTAACTTCCACAGAGTCAAACCAGTGAAATAAGCCTGTAGGGCCCTCTTCACCGGTGAACTCCTTCGGTCCACATGCCTTAAATTGCTTGAAACTGAACGGAGCTTTGCTGGATTCAGTGAGGGTTCGGGATTCTTCCGACGACTTGCTTGTGTTCTCGTACACCTCACTGACAGCTTTCGCTACAGACCTTGAGATGAGCTTGGCGAGACGTCGGTCTCTCTTTTCCTGACGGGAAAGGTTTTGGCGAGTTCTTGATGATGACGACATGGTCTGCAATAGACATCGCCATAGGGCTCAACACAACGAATTCGAATCTCGCACGTCTTAGTTTACTAAAGCTTAGAATCACGTCGCACCTCACGTCACGTAACACATATAAACACATAAGCACATCATCATAGAGGCACATAAGCACAGAAGCAATTAGGGCACATAAGCAATTAAGCAAATAGAGCACTTAATTCCCTAAACACGTACGAAATTTTATCACAGAGGCTGTCAGAAAACAGAAACCTATAACCACAAGTCGAGTGTCGTTCGTTTTGCATATCGGATAGCATCACATGGTATCGTCTAACTTAGTCGTATAGCGTAGCATAGCACACTGGTTTCGTTTAGATCACATCAACAGGGATTTGAATCGAGATAGGATAGCAACAAAAGTCACGCAGATTGATGACAAATGGAGTAATCAACAAATCTTAAAACACGTAAACAGGTAAATCATATAAAATCAACAAAGCAACACTCAAAATCGGAAAATGGATTGTCTGCGGCTACTAGACTTTGACTAACCATGGCAATTTAACTATTCACAGTTGACTTGTTGTCACTTTCGACTCTAGGGGACATGTTTCTGCCTCGATTCTTGGGCGTTATGCATGCGCATTCTAGGCCATACTCGTGAGTTCAGGTCGTTGGAGTCCGTCAATTGCCTTGGCGAGATAAAATAAAGTTGGAATAACTGCCAAGGTTAGGGTTTCACCCCTAGCTCAGCAATTTCTTCCTTGTTTTAAGAAAAATTTAGAGGAAAGTTTTCATCAAATTACGGGTTTCAGCCCTGATTTGGTATAATTCTCCCCCGTTTGTTGATAGAAACTTGCACAAAGTAATTGGCAAAATTTGTAATTTAGGCAGGAATTCGCGGGTTTCACTCCTAATCCCGTCCAAACTACAAAATTTGGCTCGGAGTTCGGATGTAATGATAGAATAGAAGGGAACAACATAAAATAAGCACATAAACTTGGTCTCTTGGTTCCTAACTATAGTCTAGGTCTCTAAGACAGCGATCCGGACTAGATCGTGTCTAACCTAATTCCCTATAGTTAAGGCTCTGATACCAATCTGTCACACCCCAACCGATGGCGGAATCATCGGGGCGCGGCACTGAGCGAAACAGATTGTTCAGAAGTTTCCATAACAACTATCATACAATTCAGTTATATAACACGTCCCATACCGTGTCCCAAATAATAACAAGTTATCATAGAAATCAACTAAACAATATGGGAACTGTTCCGACAACTCAAATTCTTAATTATTACAGACCGAATTTAAATATTGTTTTAAGACTTCTAGACGGCTAACTGTAGATCTTACTGACTACAGGTGCCAGTACAAGATCTACAGATAATTATGGCCCTGGAGCAGGTATGTGGACACTGTCCTAAGGTCACAGGCTCCTAGAAGCTTATTATTGCCTCGCTTCCCTAGCACGCTAGTAGCTTAAACACCTGTCACATACGTTAAAATAAAAGTCAATACATATAATGTAAAGGTGAGTACACAAGTTTGATATAGCATATAAAGTTCGAAAAGTTTACGCATAACCAAGCACGTACACAAGGGCAAACGATGCATGTAAATTATCAACATGGGACCATCGATACCAATGACTTCGAGTTGACTGTCCGAGACAGTTCGCAATACATGATTACCACCGTAATCCATGCAAGTAATTGTCCTTAGCAACCCCCGTGTGAACGGGTGCTGAGTCCAAACTATAGTACTACGTTGCTAAAGCAGGTAGATAGCACTCCACGTGTAAACATAATAAACAGCAATCATTTAGTCAAGTAATACATGCAAGTAGGTTAGCGTTCAAATAGTTGTGTCGTTTGTGAATTTGATAGATTACGTATGTAACACCCAAAAGTGCTGAAAGCAAAAAGGGATCGAGTATACTCACAGTGATTGGTTGTGGATTGAGAGGAGCACTGAGAATAGGTTAGCCTGAATAGTTCGATAACAATACAATGAGTAATGCGGAAAAAGTGAACAGTGGAAACTGGATCGGATAGACCATTCGATCGGACAGCTGTTCGATCGAGTGGGCTGTTCGATTGGGTTAAAGTCCGTTCGAACGTCCCGTTCGATCGGCCGGCTGGCTCGATCGGCTGGTTCCTTCAAGTGGATTGTTTCTTCCTTTGATGTGAAGGATGTGTTTGTGTATGATGGTTTGTACTACCTTTCAAGTTGGCCGATCGAACAGTCCGTTCGATCGGTTGGTCCAACCGATCGGTTAGCAGCTGAGGTTTGGCAAAGTGTCACTCGATCGGGTGGCATGCTCGATCGGGTGACATCCCAATGTTTCGAAGGGGTTTAGCGTTGAAGTGTAGTATCTCATGATTCGATGAGTAATGTTTACAATCGAGTGGCTCGATCGATCGAACAGAACTCAGTCAATACTACACTTTGTGAGTTTGTGGGTCCAGATGCTAGTCGATCGATTAGCCTAGTCGATCGGCTGGCGTAGTCGTTCGGTTGGGCTGTTCGATCGAACAGCCTAGCCGTTCGGCCAGCTTCTCGATTCGGTTAACCTATCACTTAACACTTGGTTATTCCCGTTAATTGTTGATGTTTTAGAGATATTGTGATCACAAGTTTAACCACAAAGCTGAAGTCCCTACTTAGCCTACTGACTCGAGCAGGAATCACCCAAGCTCGGCCAGAGGCGGTTTGGAACTTAAGTTTAACGTTTAACCCGAAATCGGTATATCTCTCGGTAGAACCCGAATCTTGAACCATGTGTTTGTTTAGAATGATTTATAAATCGGTTCAAGTCTCGTTTTCACCGTTTTGAGTGTAAAAGAGTTGAAAGATAGATGAAAACCCATCTTCCAATCCTTTTCCACCGTGAAATGTTAAGATCTTTGGTAGATTTTAGGTTATTTATGTGGAAATCGGTTAGATCTAAGCTATTCACGGTGGAATGATGTCAAAACTTAGTGTTCTTGAAGAACACCATGATGACATCATCCAAGAACACCTAGATCTTGGTGATTTCGCGGTTGAAATCCAAGTTTTGAAAGATAGAAAGATGGAGAATCGATTAATGAACAAAAACGTACAAGGATTAGAGCGAAATACTTACCGGTTTGAGAGAAATCTGAGAAATGGCGAGAATAGAAGGCTGGTCGGTCAGAGCTTTTCCAAAAGTGGAAAGCTTGACAAGGACAGCCCTATTTATAGGCTTCCAAAAGTGGAAAGGGTTGGCTGATCGAACAGCATCCCTGATCGAGCGGCTGCCCGATCGAACAGTCTGTTCGATCGGCTAGCCTGTTCGATCAGGTTGCCCTGTTCGATCGGCTTGCCTGGTTTTTTGAGTGTTTCGCGACGATTTTTGATATTTCGAGTTCGATAGTTGAGGAGTAGAGTAGGATAGAGTTTCTATTCAAATTACTTTCAGTCCCAACTACTATTTCTAACATACAAGCATCCTTACAACCTATTTTCAAAGTCGGTTTCGATTGAGTTTGATTATCCTTCGATTCTTGATTGATTTGATTGATTCACCACACCTTTTAACATAAAAGTAACATGCACAAGTAACACGTAAGGCACACACACACGTATAAAAGCATTAAAATTATCCACACTTGAGTTCGATGATTGATTTGATTAGCTTGATTATTGATTGACTAGCTTTATTGCATTGTTACTTCCTATCATTCACAGTCGGTCGTTGATTCACAGTTCGATTATCGGCCGATTAGTTTGATTATACAACACTTACTCCAAATAATATGAAAATCAAAATGAAACTAAAATGAAATTAATCTTTATTGATCTTTAATTCCAATAACAGTCAACCCTTGACTTTGACTTTGACTTTTGGGAAAACACGGGGTGTTACAGTTGTTATTTCTTGGATGTTCTAGTCTTGGTTTGTCTTGACTAGTAGTGTGTGTCAATGTCTTGGCACACCCTGTTTTTATTTGGTTTGGTGATTTATAAAATTAACCGGGGTAACCCTTTACCCAAAAAAAACAATGCATGCTCTACTGATATTAACATTTATGCGGTATTGTGAAAATGCATACATCCAAGCCTTGAGACTGTGGCGATAAACCCTTAAACAAATTAAAGGTTTAGCTAAGTTATGTATATCGAATTCGGTCATTCCTTCCAATCCAAACAAACCCAGGATTTCAGGAACGGGAGTTGTCAATTCCTATGGTACCACTACCTACTAACGAATAGCGTGATCAATGTTAATGAATGTATTGTTCCATGTTAAACAACCCAAAAGTCATACCAAAATGAAGGCATGTGATGTAAACAATTGTACTAAGAATGCACACAATGGGCATAAATAGCATCAAATGTAATGTGAAACAATGTACTAAGTACGCACACAATGGGCATACATAGCATGAAATGTAATGTAAAGCAATGTACTAAGTACGTACACAATGGGCATACATAGCATGGAATGTAATGTAAAGAAATGTACTAAGTACGCACACAATGGGCATACATAGCATGAAATGTAATGTAAAACAATGTACTAAGTACGCACACAATGGGCATACATAGCATGAAGTGTAATGTAAAGCAATGTACTAAGTATGCACACAATGGGCATACATAGCATGGAATGTAATGAAATCATGTACTATAATGTACTAACGAACATAGCAGATATATGATGTGGAAACATGAAAGCATGAAAGTAACAAGTAGGCACATGTGTTTCACCCCAAAACAGTTTGGAAAACAGTAAAAGAGGGGTCCAATGTACTCACCTGAGATTTCTTTGAAGTTCTTGTGTAATAATCACACAATGCTAGTGATCACGGAATATCAAACGGCACCTAATAGGTAGCTATGTTAATATACCGGACCAAAATCGGAAGGATCGGATAGTATGCGGGTTCGTAAACCAAATGAGTATGGAGACTCGTGAAATATGGTTTAACAAGGCCTACATACTAAAATGAAACCTAACCTAAGTGCTTGCGACCCATTACGACCCGTTTAGGTAGCTTATGCTACCTTAACGCGTCGCTCGCGTATAACGCGTTTGGAACGCCTAACATCGTGACCACAAGGTATAACCTCGGAAGGTTACAGCTATGGTCACCTAATGCGTTTGGTCGGATCCTAATGATCGACCAAATGGGTCGGGTTCGAAAGTATAAGCGATGGTTTAGATCGGTTACCTTACGACCCTATATAAGCACTATACTAAAAGTGACGAGCTAAGCATGTTAGAACATGCTTAACTAAGTTTAGAAAACAAGTTTGGCATCAAAACAAACGGCTTTGATGCTCACGAGTAGTTTGGTTACAAAATACGCAAGAATTCGCATTTTGGCCGAAACTACGACTCGTCACTAAGCCTAGATAACGTGGTAATCAGTAGGTATAGTCGCCATGGACTATAACCATCGTGATCACGCTCACGTTATGAAGTTCCAATGAACTTCGTGTTGACCATAGGCTGGTCAACGCAGAAAGTCAAACAAAACGTTGACTTTCGGACTCGAAAAGCGAATAAAAGAACGAAAGAACACTTACGGAGGGTCCCCGAATGCTAATCTAGATCAAAATGGCTCAGGTATGAAACAAAGGTTCCAACTTAGGGCTTTTGATCAGATTTTTGTGGGTTTTAACCAAAAGGGGGGGGTATTTATAGGAAAAGTAAAGCCGTTAGGATCGTTTCTTGAATATCGTGCCACCATCTTATGCGTACACTTGTCACAAAGTTGTGGTGGCTCAATGTGACCCTTAGCTCCTGAGATGGTGAAAGGGCATTGCCCTTTGGAGTGTTTGAAAAGCCAATCTTAGCAAGAAAACAAAATTTCTGTTACTGAAGGGGCCATGCGGCCCGCATCAGGATCAGACAAAACTCAGGCGGGCCGCCTGGCTATGTCTGATCTGCACAAAGTTTCAGAATTGGTAGTTTTGGTCCCTGTTGCATGTTTAAGCTATTTCCGACACTTCTAAGGCCCGTAAAGCCAACTTTAAGGCCCTAAAATGATGCCTAAACATTGTGGACATGAAACATGCTCAAAAATATGTCGGATGTGATGGGATTTTAACATGTTTATCAAAGCAATTTCATCCATATTGAATAAAAACGCAGCGGAAATAATGTTTAAAACATGTTACTTATATAAGATATAAATCATTTATATGCAAAATCCCAAAACCCGGATCCATATATGAAGATGCATACTATCATACACAACCATAGGGTGTTTAGAAAACTACCTTCTTGGAGTAATAGGATGATGAAAGGGATGATGATTCTTGAAATGGTTGTCCTCAAGAGTAGAAGACCTCAAGCTTGTATACCCCAAGCTTCCAACAAACACCACAAGATTAGCTAGGATTTAACACACTTGATCAAAACCGAAAACCTTGAGAACCCCTTCTAATGGCCGATTTTGAGAGCCAAAATAACACAAGTCTTACACCAATTTTGTGAACTAAAAATGGTTATAAAGGCATGAGAGATGATCACCTCCAATCCACCCAATCACATGCCTTCTTACACATGCAAATGCATGAAAGGTAATTGGACCAAAATGGTCTTGGAAAGACCATCCAATAAGAACCCATCTAACTTGTAAGAAGTGCATGTAAAATGATTGGCCCTTTTGTCTTGGGAAGGGGGGGGGGGCGGCCTAGCTTATTTTATAAAAAAAATTCAATTCTTTTATAAAATTTAAGTCTTGTTTATTTTATACCTTTTATAAAATATAACATCATATGTTCACAAGACTTTATACAACTTTTTATCATGTTATTTAACCCATTAAATAACAAGATAAAATATTCTCTCAAAATAAATTATCCATATAATTATTAGTTTCTCAAGTGTAATTATTTAGAAAACCCATTTCTAAATATTGTAAGTGTTAATATTTATTTGTTTGATCATATCACAAATAAATAATATAAGTGTTTGTCTAGCTTGTTATTGGGTATGACTCGACTTGGATCATAACGCATTAGCCACATCAATTTAATATGTGTCTTGGGCATACAGAGTCCAACAATCTCCCACTTGCACAAGATACATAGAAGATTGATGCAAGCAGTAAATGACGCCTAACTACGGTTTACTACCCCCAATACGTATGACTATATTTGCCATTCAATAACATCATCCCTTTCAAGTCCCTTACTTGAACATGATTTAGGTGAATTTATCATTTATCCTTTCGTTACAGATGTCATGTTAAATCCAGAGACATAGAGTGATCACTCTCTGTTGATTTAACTTTATCAGGCCTTAGACATCTTACTCTCAACGAATAAGAGGAACAAATCCCTTCTTGACTACATACGTCTCTCTCAATCACCTTGTACCACACCTGAGCTCAGCCTTATGTACTGTCATATTACTGACAGCGAAGAAATAAGTCAAGGCATAATATTTGGTGAATATCAAGACCCAATATGTATCTCAGGTCAGAGGATACTATGATATTCGCCTTAACTCAAAATTTACTTATGATCAATCACAAATGATTCCATGTTGTAATATTTGAGAGCGAGTCAGTCCAATATTTTTATCCCACAAATATCTATGAACTTTGGCAGCAACACTTTGCTCTATATTCATATCTAATGAATATCCACCAATCCAAATTCATAATAGTCTTACATTCATATTTGTTCCCACGAATATGATCGACTATGGACATTTAGAATAATTAACTTATTCACGGATTTAAACATGCTAATATGAAACATAACTCGAAATACCATAAAAGAGTTAAAATAACAATTGTTTCAATATCCAAATACAAAATTAGATCAAATCCAATCACTAGAATATCGAAGTCCTAAGGAACATGTGTGACCCTCATGTTTTCCTCTGTCAAGGAGCTTCGTGAGTGGATCCGCAATGTTTTGATCGGTGTGAACTTGACGGATACATATCTTTCCTTTTTCAACTTCATCTCTTATGTAGTTGAATCTCCGCTCGATATGTCTAGTCTTTTGGTGTGCACGAGGTTCCTTGATTTGAGCAATCGCACCCTCGTTATCACAAAAGATCTCTAGGGGATCTTGAATGGTAGGGACCACTCCTAGGTCGGCTATAAATTTCTTCAGCCATGCAGCTTCCTGGGCTGCCAATGAAGCGGCGATGTATTCTGATTCTGTAGTGGACAATGCTACCACGTCTTGTTTTGAGCTCTTCCAGGAGATTGCTCCTCCATTTAAAATGAAGACATACCTCGATTGCGATCGAGAATCACTTCGATCGGTTTGGAAACTCGCGTCCGTGTAACCCTTTACAACGAGTTCCTCCTCACCAGATCCATATATTAAGAACATATCCTTAGTCCTTCTAAGATATTTCAATATGCTTTTAACAGCCATCCAATGACTGTTACCTGGATTTTGTTGGTATCTACTCGTCATGCTTAAGGCACATGAGACGTCCGGTCTGGTGCATATCATTGCATACATAATGGATCCTATAGCTGACGCATATGGGATTCTTTTCATTTTCTCTTGCTCATCCTTTGAGCTTGGACATTGAGATGTATTCAATATTGTCCCCTTTTGAATAGGTACAAAACCTCTCTTAGAGTTCTCCATTTGGAACCTATTCAAGACTTTGTCAATGTATGCACTTTGGTTTAAACCTATCAAGCGCCTTGATCTATCCCTATAGACCTTTATTCCCAGAATGTAGGCTACTTCACCAAGATCCTTAATGGAAAAACAACTTCCAAGCCAAGCTTTTACACCTTCCATGGTTGGAATGTCATTCCCAAATAGTAGAATGTCATCGACATACAGTACTAAGAAAGTGATGACGCTCCCACTAGCCTTCTTATACACACAAGCTTCATCGCCGTTCTTGATGAATCCAAAATTCTTAATTTCTTCATCAAAACGGTGATTCCAACTTCTAGATGCTTGTTTCAATCCATAGATTGATTTCTTTAACTTGCATACTTTGTCAGGATGTTTTGGATCGACAAAACCTTCAGGCTGAACCATATAGACATCTTCATCAAGATATCCATTGAGAAATGCCGTTTTGACATCCAATTGCCAGGTTTCATAGTCATAATATGCGGCTATGGCAAATAATATCCTGATTGACTTTAGCATCGCCACAGGCGAGAAGGTCTCATCATAATCAATCCCTTGAGTTTGAGTGAAACCTTTTGCTACAAGTCTTGCTTTGTAAGTATCCAAGTTACCATGCATACCAGTTTTCTTCTTGAAAACCCACTTACTTCCAACTACTTTAGAGTTAAGTGGTGGCACAACCAATTCCCAAACTTGGTTGTCATACATGGATTGCATCTCTATGTTCATGGCTTCAAGCCATTTGTCGCAATCGGATTTTGACATTGCATCATGGTATGTGGTTGGTTCATCTGAATCTACCACGTAGCATCCATCCATGAAAAATCCATATCTTTCAGGTGGATTGCTAATTCTACCAGATCTGCGAACATTTTGTGTATTTCGATCAACCTCTTGATCGTTTTCAACAACCTCTTGTTGAGTGCTAGTATCAACCAAACGTGTATCGTCTTGTGGTTCTTGATCCTCCTCAAGTTCCACTGTTCTATCGCTGGTTCCTTCCATAAGGAACTTAGCTTCTAAGAACTTACCCTTTCGAGCAACAAATACCTTTTGCTCGGTTGGGTCGTAGAAATAATATCCTATATCATCTTTAGGATATCCTACAAAGATACACTTAGTAGATCGGACTTCCAATTTATTTGGAGTGTATTGCTTAACATAAGCTTCACAACCCCAAACCCTTAAGAATGATAATGATGGAGGGTTTCCGTGCCATATTTCAAAAGGTGTCTTTTCCACTTTCTTGGTTGGGGCCATATTTAATATACAGACTGCGGAGAGCAAAGCGTAACCCCAAAATGATAGAGGCAATGTGCTTCTAGTCATCATAGATCGAACCATATCTAATAGAGTTCGATTTCTCCTTTCAGATACACCATTTTGTTGTGGTGTTCCAGGTGGAGTAAGTTGTGAGATAATCCCACAACTCCTAAGATGATCTTGAAAGGCACCACTAAGGTATTCACCTCCTCTATCGGTGCGAAGGACTTTGATTGTTTTCTTGAGTTGATTTTCTACTTCACTTTTGAAGTCTTTGAACATTTCAAATGCTTCATCCTTGTGTTTTAGTAAATACACATAACCATAACGACTATAGTCGTCGGTAAAGGTAATGAAGTATCTTTCACCATTCCTAGTCATCGGCTTAAAAGGACCACATACATCTGAATATATGATACCTAATAAGTCCTTAGCCCTTTCAAATGTTCCACTAAAGGGCGTCTTGGTCATTTTGCCTTGTAAATAAGATTCGCATACATCAAATGAATTATCTTCATTTGTATTTAAAAGACCATTTTTCTGAAGTGTATGCATGCGATTCTTGCTTATATGTCCAAGGCGACAATGCCAAAGGTAGGAATCACTCAAATCTATTTTGAGTTTCTTGTTGGTTACTTGGTACATTGAGCTATCATATGATGCGTTATCATGATCTAATTCATAAATACCATTTAAAGACATAGCTTTAAAATAAAACACATCATTCATAGAAACATAAATGTCTTGGTTAACAAATTCGAAATTAAAACCAGATTGTTTTAAAAGGGAAACTGAAATTATGTTCCTAGTCAGACTAGGAGCATACAAAACATTCTTCAAAATAACTTCCAAACCACTTGGAAGTTCTAAAACGTAGTCTCCTTGAGCTTCGACTTCAACTTTTGCTCCGTTGCCCATAAAGAGACTAGCGTCCCCTTTCTTGTAATGTTTATTTCTTTTGAACCCCTGCAACGAATTGCAAATATGAGTTCCACATCCGGTATCTAGTACCCATGTGTTAGAAGAAATAACATTAAGCTCAACATGTATCATAAAGATAGTACCTGAGGTCTGCCCTGCATCCCTCTTGTTTTTCAACTCTTTGAGATAGGTTGGACAATTTCTCTTCCAATGTCCTATCTCACCACATTCAAAACATGGGTCATTCGTAGCAACCTTTTGCTTCTTCTCTTTTGGTTTGGCGGGTTCTGCTTTAGCTTTTCCTTTTCCCTTTGCCTTGACGTGTCCCTTTCTTTTAGCATAGGTTGCTTTAGAGTCGGGGTGGGGCCTCTTCTTGTTGCCTCCTTCATTGATCGCTAGGACGGGTAAAGACTTTTTGCCCATACTTGCTTCGGCCGTTTTGAGCATTGCATGAAGCTCACCAATGCTCTTGTCCCATCCATTCATGTTGTAATTCATAACAAAGCTTTCAAATTTCTTTGTTAAAGAGTTGAGGATCAAATCCGTAGCCAACTCTTTAGAGACGGGACAATTTAGCCTTTCGAGGCGATCAATGTGGCTTTTCATCCTGAGAACATAAGATGATACCGATTGGGTTTCCTCCATTCGACATGCATGAAGCGCCCGAACAGTTTCGAAGCGTTCTACCCTTGCTTGTTGTAGGAACATTTCCTTTAACTGGGTAATCATGTCGTATGCCCCGTGGTGTTCAAAATCCTTTTGAATTTCGGGAATCATAGTTCCCAACATGAGGCATGAGGCTTGCATGGAGTCCTCAGTATACTTAACCCAATCGTTGTAGGCTTCCACATCTTCCACGTTAGGTTCATCGGGAATAGGATCATCCAACACATAGGATATCTTCTCTTGCTTGAGAACGATTCTCAAGTTTCGAAACCAATCCATGAAGTTGTTATGGTTGAGACGATCCTTTTCAAGGATGGTTCTTAGTGATAGGTTTCGGACGGTTTGGGTAATCGGGTTTGCATTGTTAGCGGCCATCTACAAAATTTAACAAGTTCAATTTTAGTATTTTCGATATTATTATATTTTAATTATTAATACCCTTTTGTGTCTTAAAGACAATTAATAATTAAAATCTAGAATCCAATGTTACATTTAAATATTGGTTAGGTGACCTTTATCCCTCTATTTAAATTAACAAGGTAGTCAACGTTTGACAATTGCAACTCTTTGCAATTTCTAGCCATATGGGATCGGTTAAACATCTTTATGTTTAGTTGGCATGTTTAATCCCATCAACACCTTTGTTCCCCATGCTTTGGTGACCCTAAGTTCATGGTTTCCAAATCAAGTCGTCCAACTTACACACACGTGTGAGTTTATACACATAAGTGGTTAGGTGACCTTTATCCCACAAACATGGTAAACCCACCTTGAACATACAAGTTCCCTCAAATGTGGTTAGGTGACCTTTATCCCACAATAAGAGTTCCCAAGTATTTCGAGTGTTGTATAAAAGGATGGTGTTTGACTTGTTTTATAAAAGGGTTTTCTATATTTCAAAATTCTAGTTAGAAAATATTATGTACCATATATTTGCATGCATTCAAATTAATGGTACTTTAGTGAAAACTAATTTTCATGGTTCTTTTTAATAAAACCCATTTTATTATAAAATCATTAATTTTTTAATAAAACCTTTTATTAACCATTTTAATGATTTTATTAAGAACCAATTTTACGCTTGTTGTTGATTATTAGTTTGTTAAGTCATGCATATCGATATATCATCTAAACAACAAAATAAGCAACCAACCAAGCACATCATTCATAATAATAGGTGCATAACCATAGCCAACTATTTTGACAACACTTGTTAGCCGAAACAAGTGTGCCATAAGGTCCTTCCTAAAGGGTGAAAAATGACACAAGTAATGTGTCGATGAACTCCCACTTGATCCCGCATCCAAATGCTTCAAGTCTCCTTCTTGTGTTGTGATTTCTCCACCTTCTTTGTGCTTCCAAAAGTCTTTTATATTCAGCTCCAAACTCCTTTGGACTCCAAAAAAATGAGTTTTGGTTATCGGGTTAAAATCCCGTTGAGAACGATGAAGTTCTTTGGACCGAATATTATGGTCCAAACCAAAAGCTCATTTTTGTGTGCATCTTCTTTTACAAAATATATCCTAATACATTTTTCTAGTAAAATAAAATGCACCTAATCTATTTATTTTACATACCAAATGAAAATAAATAAATTACATATCTTCTAATGGAAGAACAAAATAATAATTATTACAACCCATTGAAATAATAAAAAAAAACACAATCATTCAACACAAGGTCATGGCTAGGTCATATGCACCAAAATATATATCCATATATATATATATATATATATTAATTTCAAGAAGTATAAAAAAATGGTTCCCTTTTATAAACATTTTCGGCTATGTTCAAAAAACCGAAAAGGTAAGTTTTGTCCAAACAAACAAATCATCCATATGAAATAAATTTTTCAAGATTCTCTTATGCATGTAAGAAAATAATCTTGAAAAACAAAGGGTTAACCATGTTAAAATTTTCGGCCATAGGGTTTTATTCAAACCCGAAACCCGAAATTTTTAATCTATTGAAGTATGCACTCACATAAGTGGCTCTAGATGCCATTGATGGGATTTTAACATGTTTATCAAAGCAATTTCATCCATATTGAATAAAAACGCAGCGGAAATAATGTTTAAAACATGTTACTTATATAAGATATAAATCATTTATATGCAAAATCCCAAAACCCGGATCCATATATGAAGATGCATACTATCATACACAACCATAGTGTCACACCCCCAAAATCCACCTGCGGAGTATCACCGCTTGGAGGCGTGACATGACCAGGATCCTAACCACCAATCATATTGAACATGTAATATAGTTAAGTATAGCGGAAGCATTTTAAGTAACCCAAACAATAGCATGCATGATTTATCATAAGTGTTGAAATATCATTCACGACCCTTTGCCCACAACGACCTGCTCCTCCCTGTGCAAGCTCCATAATGTACCTAAGGTCCTGCAAGGCATGCAGCAAATGATCAACAAACTAGTTGAGCGAGTTCACAGAAAGTAAGTTCAGTAATGGAGTAGTATAGCAAGCATTGCGTTCGTTTATCTAATCATGCATCGTACTAGTTCGTTCATTGTTCATGTATAGTATTGGTTCGTATCGCGGGCCCTTTCGGCATGTATGCGAAGATTAGAGAAAGTACTCAAGTATTCTAGACTATGTATATTTGTATCGCGGCCACCCTGGCATGTGTGCGAAGTTTTAGTATATAGTTCGCGGCCTTTCCAAGGCATGTGTGCGAATGATTAGTCATAATATCGCGGCCAACCCCCGGCGTGTGTGCGAAGATCAGTTCAAGAAGGTATACTAGTCTAGCCGTGTCTTATCATTCACCATCCTCACCCTGAGGACTCGTATCATTATATTCCGTTAACTAAGTATGTACGTATAATTTATTCAATCCCATTCCCACCCTGGGAACCCCATGCCTTGGCTGTGTGAACTCACCTTGGGTTGCTCGGTAGATACACAAGGAGTACAGGTAGCAAGTAAATGGTCAACCACGTCCTATCATGGTTATCACATAAGTCAGGTTCGTATATAGCACGCATATTGTATCACATAGGTTAACACGTTGCAAGCATGCAAGGATTCATGGTAAACACGTACGCGTATCAGCAATCCGATAAGCAGTCTATGTATTCGGCCCAAACATAACCCGGCCCAATAATATTCACCCAACCTATCAGCCCAATCAGATAAGTAGTCCAAATAACAGAGGTGTAAACATGTCCAGTTATCCGGCCCAATCATTTGGGCTCGTGTCAGTGTGTAAGTCCAATCATGTGCACGTGCATGGTCCCGACTCGCAACAGAGAATACGAGTCGCAACAAGGGAGATCTCGACAGATGCATATCCTTCGAGACTAGGGTGGTCTCGAGTCAGGTCTCGAGTCGCAACGGGGTTACGAGTCGTAACTACTGGTCTCGGCTCATCATGGTTTGATTACGAGTCGCAACCGGGACTCGCAACCATGGTCTCGGTTTGGCATGGTCTCGTTACGAGTCGAAATCATGACTCGCAACCGTGATTCCGGTTGATGCTGATGGGGTCTCGACTCGCAACTGGAGGTGCCGAGTCGTAACCGTGTGTGCTATAAATTTTGTAACAAGTTTCCATGTTTCATGCAATCATACATAATCAATTATCAGTTTCCAACTAACATCCCGTAATATCAGCAATTAGATCAAACAGTTTCGGAAACAGATCAAACACTGAAATTACCAGTTTCATGACAATCTTCAAACATGTTCATATGCTTAAACAAAACAGCCTAGATAACAATCAATCGGATCATCAAACAGCCTAAACCGAATCATGCAGAAACGTGTTGATTAACAATTTCATGACAGCCCATAACCATACACCAACCGGTTCGAATCAATCAATAAGTCGAGCATATAACGTAACCGTACATGTTATCCGATTAACAAACATCACTATTATAAGTACCCGCATCCAACATCAACAACCAATCAATTTTACTAACATACACCCTAGTTACATCACATAACAGAATGATAGCAATCATGGCATCACATATAATCGAACATGAATTCAAACAAACATACTAACCGGTTACAAGTAACGAGATGTGATCCGAACAAGAGGGTGATCGGATGGCCTTGTGCCGTCGGTTCCTAAACAAGCCGAGAGAGAGAGAGAGACGAGATAGAGGAGCTAGGGTTATGTGTGTGTATGATTTGCCAAAGTGTGTAAACAAAACCCTAAGGATGTGTGCATGTATATACGTATAAGAGAAGTGGGCCGAAACTCCCCACTTGGGCTACCTCATGGTCTCGAGTCCAACCATATGTACCGAGTGGGTTCTTGTAAAGGTTTTACTAATCGGTTCAATTAGTAACATACGAAATCACATTAAGTCACGTAACATGCAACATTCATTCAATCAATCAATATAATCACATAATCATGTAACACATAACATATCATGTATTCGTTCAAGTAACATAGTTCACGTGAGCATATAACGTCACACAAGATAAGTCTAAAGTACGGGTTGTCACATTATCCCCAACTAATTGGAAATTTCGTCCCGAAATTTGGTATGCACTCACTGAGGAAGCTAGGTAAGTTCAATCGTTCACTGGTTTTTCCTGGGGTGTCACATCCTCCCCCCGTTGATCTGGAATTTCGTCCCGAAATTCCGAAGTAGTAGCTTCAACCTCAGTAGTGGTAGCATTGGTTTCGAATAACTGGGGGTACTTTTCTGTCATCCTGTCTTCGCGTTCCCAGGTGTACTCTGGGCCACGTTGGAGTTCCAACGAACTCGAACAAGAGGGATTCTCTTGTGTTTGAGGACCTTCACATCCTGGTCCGTGATTTCAACTGGTTTCCCGACGAACTGCAACCGCTCGTCGATAGTTCGATACCTGAAAGACATTGTGAACTGCCCCGAGTTCAGCTGGTAGGTTCAATCTATAGGCTATCCTGCTTGTACGTTCTATGATCCCGAATGGTCCCCGACCTGATATTCCAATGGCTTTCTACGCTTGTCCGCGTAGGCTTTCTGACGGTCGCGTACTGCCGCCATGCGTTGTCGTATCTGTGCAATCTTTTTCCGTGGCATCCATTACAATCTCTGGACCCGTAATCTGACTATCCCCCACCTCTGCCCAACAAAGAGGTGACCGGCATCTACGCTCGTACAATGCCTCGAATGGAGCGGTTTGTATGCTGCTGTGCTCATGTTTAATCGTGAGTTGGATGGTTTGTGCATTGCTTGCCAAAGTTCTGGCGTGAATCGTGCATCGTGGTCCGAAATGATGGACGTGGGCACCCCGTGCCTCGAACAATCTTCTTTAAGATAGATGTCTGCGAGAGTGGAGAACTTGTCCGTTTCCTTAATCGGTAGGAAGTGTGCAGACTTGGTGAATCGATCCACGATCACCCATATGGTATCGTTCCCACGCTGGGATCGAGGTAGGCTTGTAACAAAATCGATGGAAATTCCTTCCCATTTCCATTGGGGTATCTTAGGCTGCTTAAGTAGGTCAGCTGGTTCCTGATATTCAACCTTGACTCTCGCACAGGTCAAGCGTTTTCCAACGTACGTAGCGATGTGGGCCTTCATGCCAGACCACCAGTAAATAGTGCTGATATCGTGGTACATTTTATCCGACCCTGGATATACCGAGTAACGAGACTTGTGAGCTTCATCCATCACAAGTTCGCGTAGACCGCCATAAAGTGGGACCCAAATATGCCCCGTTACATAATAGGCGCCGTCTGCCTTCTGTCCTAATCGTTGTTGTGTGCCGCGTAAGGCTCCAGCCTTGACGTTTTCAGGCTTCAGTGCTTTTATCTGAGCAGTTCGTATCTGTGCTGGAAGGCTAGATTGGATCGTAGCAGTAGCGCTCGCACGCGCTAAGGTAGAGTGTCCTTCCGACTGAGGGCGTCCGCCACAACATTGGCCTTGCCTGGATGGTACTTGATGGCGCATTCGTAGTCGCTATGTAGTTCAACCCATCATCGTTGACGCATGTTCAAATCCTTCTGCCTAAGGATATGCTCGAGACTCCTGTGATCGGTGTAAATCGTGCACCTGGTACCGTACAGGTAGTGTCGCCATATCTTAAGCGCGAAAACGACAGCTCCCAGCTCTAAGTCGTACGTTGTGTAGTTGCGTCTATGAATCTTAAGTTAACGTGAAGCAAAAGCGATAACCTTGTCGCGCTGAAAGCAGTCTCCTGGGGCTCTCCCAGCAATAGGTGACACCCTTCTGTGTCAGTAGCGTAAGTGGCTGAGCAATCTCTGAGAAATCCCTGCATAAACCGTCTGTAGTATGTGGTGTAGGCCTGATTTCTGGTCGAGTCTACCTTGGATGGATCGACACGGATCCCATCCTTGTTCACTGCGTGGCCTAAGAAATGGACTTCACGAATACTATGACGAACTTGTCTAGGTAGGGTTTGCACACCCTGTTCATAAGGTCCTTAAATACGGCAGGTACGTTCAAACATATCAAACCATCCATCATATCAAACATAAAGTATAGTAATTAAAATAATCCATAAAACCCAGTACGATTCATGTTCAAACCAAACTTTGTTTGAGTAACAGAGACATAATAAAGAAAATCCCAAAACGAGTTATAACTTCAAGCAGCGTCTCCTTGTCCTAGCATGAAAGCTCGACCCCTTGCCTCGTTGCCATTGTTGTTGTTGTTGTTCCCATTGCCCTGGTTATTATTGTTGTTCAGATTCTGGTTCAACTGTGGGCAATCGCGCTTGTAATGACCTTCTGCCCCACACTGGAAACATCCCCGATTTCCACGCTGTGGCTGCTGCTGCTGCTGTGGGTTCTGAGGAACTGGTGGTGGAAGTTGCTGATTCTGGTTTGCAGGTCGTGAGCTCCTGCAATCTTTGGCTTCGTGCCCTATCTTGAAACATCTCTGGCAACGTTCCTTGCGACACCTTCCACTGTGGTGCTTGTTACACTTGTTGCATAGTGGGTGTACTCCCCTGTATCCACCCTGCTCCTGACTGCCAGATGATTGCTGACTCGGATTCTGGTAGTCATTCGTCCTGCGCTGCTGTACTTGAGACTGATCGGAATCCCCATCCCATTTCCGTTTGTTGTCGCTGGGTGTAGCAGAAGTAGCAGCTGAAGTGACTGTAGCAGTAGCGTTGACACGCTTAGGCAGTTTATTCTGATCCACTGCCTGATCGGTAATGCGATGAGCGAGGCGTTGGATTTCCTGGATGTTTTCGAGATTAGCCGAAGTCACGTGGCTCTGAATTTCTGGCGCCAATCCCTTGAGATACAACTCAATGCGCTTGTATGGAGGGTCCACCATAGTTGGACACAGAACGGCCAACTCATTCGACCGTTTGGTATACGCTTCGATCTCAGAGCCCACCATCCTTAGATTATACAACTCGTCTTCCAGCTTGTGAATATCTTCACGCGTGCAATACTCACGCTTGATGAGTTCCTTAAAGTCGTTCCAGGGTGTGGCGTTAGCAGCTGCCAACCCTAAGATTTGAACTTGGGCGTTCCACCAAGTCAGTGCTATTCCCTCTAGCGTGCCAGTGGCAAACTTGACCTTGCGAGCCTCAGGGCACTCGCACATTTCGAATACGGATTCTAGCTTCTCAAACCAGTGGAGGAGTCCCACTGCCCCCTCTGTGCCGCTGAAGGAATTTGGACGACAGTCCATGAAGTTCTTAAAGGTGCAAACTTGCTGCGCTGGTTGACCTGCTTGAGCAGCTGCAAGTGCCGCAGCAACTTGAGCTTGAACGAGAGCCTCTAGCTGGGCTTGAGTCATGTTGATTCGTCCAGACATGATCTTCATAGTAAAAGTAACGTAAGCAAGAGTGGTTCGCGAGTAGGGCGATGACAGAAAAGTGTAAGCACATAGGTGTTCTCATGTAATCAAAGTCATGTGTATCTAAACATAATGCGAGCAAAGATCTAAGCAGTTCTAGCAAACAGGCAATAACATAAACCTTATTACCTAAGATGTCGAGTCTTGCACGTGGAGCGAAGCGTCGTTGTGGATCGTTGAGAGCACTGTTCTGGTTATAGTCTGGTTTTAATAAAAACGTTTTCCCATATTAAAACCTAGTTCTCTATAACCAATGGCTCTGATACCAATCTGTCACACCCCCAAAATCCACCTGCGGAGTATCACCGCTTGGAGGCGTGACATGACCAGGATCCTAACCACCAATCATATTGAACATGTAATATAGTTAAGTATAGCGGAAGCATTTTAAGTAACCCAAACAATAGCATGCATGATTTATCATAAGTGTTGAAATATCATTCACGACCCTTTGCCCACAACGACCTGCTCCTCCCTGTGCAAGCTCCATAATGTACCTAAGGTCCTGCAAGGCATGCAGCAAATGATCAACAAACTAGTTGAGCGAGTTCACAGAAAGTAAGTTCAGTAATGGAGTAGTATAGCAAGCATTGCGTTCGTTTATCTAATCATGCATCGTACTAGTTCGTTCATTGTTCATGTATAGTATTGGTTCGTATCGCGGGCCCTTTCGGCATGTATGCGAAGATTAGAGAAAGTACTCAAGTATTCTAGACTATGTATATTTGTATCGCGGCCACCCTGGCATGTGTGCGAAGTTTTAGTATATAGTTCGCGGCCTTTCCAAGGCATGTGTGCGAATGATTAGTCATAATATCGCGGCCAACCCCCGGCGTGTGTGCGAAGATCAGTTCAAGAAGGTATACTAGTCTAGCCGTGTCTTATCATTCACCATCCTCACCCTGAGGACTCGTATCATTATATTCCGTTAACTAAGTATGTACGTATAATTTATTCAATCCCATTCCCACCCTGGGAACCCCATGCCTTGGCTGTGTGAACTCACCTTGGGTTGCTCGGTAGATACACAAGGAGTACAGGTAGCAAGTAAATGGTCAACCACGTCCTATCATGGTTATCACATAAGTCAGGTTCGTATATAGCACGCATATTGTATCACATAGGTTAACACGTTGCAAGCATGCAAGGATTCATGGTAAACACGTACGCGTATCAGCAATCCGATAAGCAGTCTATGTATTCGGCCCAAACATAACCCGGCCCAATAATATTCACCCAACCTATCAGCCCAATCAGATAAGTAGTCCAAATAACAGAGGTGTAAACATGTCCAGTTATCCGGCCCAATCATTTGGGCTCGTGTCAGTGTGTAAGTCCAATCATGTGCACGTGCATGGTCCCGACTCGCAACAGAGAATACGAGTCGCAACAAGGGAGATCTCGACAGATGCATATCCTTCGAGACTAGGGTGGTCTCGAGTCAGGTCTCGAGTCGCAACGGGGTTACGAGTCGTAACTACTGGTCTCGGCTCATCATGGTTTGATTACGAGTCGCAACCGGGACTCGCAACCATGGTCTCGGTTTGGCATGGTCTCGTTACGAGTCGAAATCATGACTCGCAACCGTGATTCCGGTTGATGCTGATGGGGTCTCGACTCGCAACTGGAGGTGCCGAGTCGTAACCGTGTGTGCTATAAATTTTGTAACAAGTTTCCATGTTTCATGCAATCATACATAATCAATTATCAGTTTCCAACTAACATCCCGTAATATCAGCAATTAGATCAAACAGTTTCGGAAACAGATCAAACACTGAAATTACCAGTTTCATGACAATCTTCAAACATGTTCATATGCTTAAACAAAACAGCCTAGATAACAATCAATCGGATCATCAAACAGCCTAAACCGAATCATGCAGAAACGTGTTGATTAACAATTTCATGACAGCCCATAACCATACACCAACCGGTTCGAATCAATCAATAAGTCGAGCATATAACGTAACCGTACATGTTATCCGATTAACAAACATCACTATTATAAGTACCCGCATTCAACATCAACAACCAATCAATTTTACTAACATACACCCTAGTTACATCACATAACAGAATGATAGCAATCATGGCATCACATATAATCGAACATGAATTCAAACAAACATACTAACCGGTTACAAGTAACGAGATGTGATCCGAACAAGAGGGTGATCGGATGGCCTTGTGCCGTCGGTTCCTAAACAAGCCGAGAGAGAGAGAGAGACGAGATAGAGGAGCTAGGGTTATGTGTGTGTATGATTTGCCAAAGTGTGTAAACAAAACCCTAAGGATGTGTGCATGTATATACGTATAAGAGAAGTGGGCCGAAACTCCCCACTTGGGCTACCTCATGGTCTCGAGTCCAACCATATGGACCGACTGGGTTCTTGTAAAGGTTTTACTAATCGGTTCAATTAGTAACATACGAAATCACATTAAGTCACGTAACATGCAACATTCATTCAATCAATCAATATAATCACATAATCATGTAACACATAACATATCATGTATTCGTTCAAGTAACATAGTTCACGTGAGCATATAACGTCACACAAGATAAGTCTAAAGTACGGGTTGTCACACATAGGGTGTTTAGAAAACTACCTTCTTGGAGTAATAGGATGATGAAAGGGATGATGATTCTTGAAATGGTTGTCCTCAAGAGTAGAAGACCTCAAGCTTGTATACCCCAAGCTTCCAACAAACACCACAAGATTAGCTAGGATTTAACACACTTGATCAAAACCGAAAACCTTGAGAACCCCTTCTAATGGCCGATTTTGAGAGCCAAAATAACACAAGTCTTACACCAATTTGTGAACTAAAAATGGTTATAAAGGCATGAGAGATGATCACCTCCAATCCACCCAATCACATGCCTTCTTACACATGCAAATGCATGAAAGGTAATTGGACCAAAATGGTCTTGGAAAGACCATCCAATAAGAACCCATCTAACTTGTAAGAAGTGCATGTAAAATGATTGGCCCTTTTGTCTTGGGAAGGGGGGGGGGCGGCCTAGCTTATTTTATAAAAAAAAATTCAATTCTTTTATAAAATTTAAGTCTTGTTTATTTTATACCTTTTATAAAATATAACATCATATGTTCACAAGACTTTATACAACTTTTTATCATGTTATTTAACCCATTAAATAACAAGATAAAATATTCTCTCAAAATAAATTATCCATATAATTTATTAGTTTCTCAAGTATAATTATTTAGAAAACCAATTTCTAAATATTGTAAGTGTTAATATTTATTTGTTTGATCATATCACAAATAAATAATATAAGTGTTTGTCTAGCTTGTTATTGGGTATGACTCGACTTGGATCATAACGCATTAGCCACATCAATTTAATATGTGTCTTGGGCATACAGAGTCCAACAGGATGTTGGTTCGTTTGGCCGTACGATCGCGATGTTCGGTTAATTACGACGGAATGCGCATAAGCGCGAAAAATGATCCAAATGACGCGATGAATGGATTTTTCTCAAAACTAAGGCATAATATAAGGATGCTTATGTTGGGTTTTTCACATGTTTATCAAAGCAATTTTATCCGAATAAAATTAAAACGCAGCGGAATAAGGATTTAAAACATGTTACTTTACAAGATTTAAAACTCTTTTAAGTGCAAAAACCCAAAATCGGATCCATATATGACATGCATGCTATCAAAATACAACCATAGGGTGTTTGAGAATTCAACCTTTCTTTGGAGCAAGGAGATGGAAGATGATGAGGAATCTTGAATGGTAGCTTCCAAACGAGAAAGCCTCAAGCTAGTATACCCCAAAGCCTCCAACAAACACCTTGAGATTGCTAGGATTTAATCACTTGAAACGAAACCAAAAGAGCTCCTTGGAACCCTTCTATGGCCGAAAATTTTGAGAGAAAATGTGCAAGTCTTCTGCTTGAAAAATGATGTTGTGATCTCTTTAAAAGAATGAGTTAGTTACTTAAAAAATCACCAAAATCATTTATCATCATTAATCAAAGAATTGCATGAAATTTGATTGGCCTTGGAACCTTGGGAAGAGCCATAGGGGGCGGCCCAAGCCACCTCCCATTTCACCCAATCAAAATTTTTTAACTTGTCTCCATGTCTTCTATTTAAGTTTTATAACTTTTATAAAAACTTAATATAACATTTTATAAACAACATGCAACATTTTAATTGTTATTTAACCTATTAAATAACAAAATAAAATATTCTCTCAAAAATAAATTATCCATATAATTTATTAGTTTGTCAAGTGCAATTATTTAGAAAACCGATTTCTAAATATTGTAAGTGTTAATATTTATTTGTTTGATCATATCATAAATAAATATTGTAGGTGTTTGTCTAGCTTGTTATTGGGTATGACCCGACTTGGATCATAACGTACTAGCCACATCAATTTAATATGTGTCTTGGGCATACAGAGTCCAACAATCTCCCACTTGCACAAGATACATAGAAGATTGATGTAAGCAGTAAATGACGCCTAACAACGGTTTACTACCCCTAATACGTATGACGAAGTGCCATTCGATAACATCATCCCCTTCAAGTCCCTTACTTGAACATGATTTAGGTGAATCTATCATTTATCCTTTCGTTACAGATGTCATGTCAAATCCAGAGACACGGTGTGATCATTCTCTGTTGATTTAACTTAAGCAGGCCTTAGACATCTTACTCTCAACGAATAAGAGGAACAAATCCCTTCTTGACTACATACGTCTCTCACAATCACCTCGTACCACACCTAAGCTTAGCCTTGTGTACTGTCTTATTACAGACAGCGAAGAACTAAGTCAAGGTACAATATTTAGTGAATATCAAGACCCAATATGTATCTCAGGTCAGAGGATACTATGATATTCGCCTTTGCTCAAATTTACTTATGATCAATCACAAATGATTCCATGCAGTAACATTTGAGAGCGGGTCAGTCCAATATTTGTATCCCACAAATATCTATGAACTTTGGCAGCAACACTTTGCTCTATATTCATACCTAATGAATATCCACCAATCCAAGTTCATAATAGTCTTACATTCATATTTGTTCCCACAAGAATGATCGACTACGGACATTTAGAATAATTAATTTATTCACGGATTTAAACATGCTAAAATGGAACATAACTCAAGATACCATAAAAGAGTTAAAATAACAATTGTTCCAATATCCAAATACAAAATAGATCAAATCCAATCACTAGAATATCGAAGTCCTAAGGCACAAGTATGACCCTCATGTTTTGGCCGTTCAAGGAGCTTCGTGAGTGGATCCGCAATGTTTTGATCGGTGTGAACTTTGCGAATGCATATCTTTCCCTTTTCAACTTCATCCCTTATGTAGTTGAATCTCCGCTCAATGTGCCTAGTCTTTTGATGTGCACTAGGTTCCTTGATTTGAGCAATCGCACCCTCGTTATCACAAAAGATCTCTAGGGGGTCTTGAATGGTAGGGACTACCCCTAGGTCGGCAATGAACTCCTTTAACCACGCAGCTTCTTGTGCTGCCAATGAGGCGGCGATGTATTCTGATTCTGTAGTGGACAATGCTACAACATCCTGTTTCGAGCTCTTCCAAGAGACTGCAACCCCATTCAAAATGAAGACATACCCAGATTGTGATCGAGAACCATCTCGATCAGTTTGGAAACTCGCATCCGTGTAACCTTTTACAACGAGTTCCTCTTCACCAGATCCATATATTAGAAACATATCCTTAGTCCTCCTAAGGTATTTCAATATGCTCTTAACAGCCATCCAATGACTGTTACCTGGATTTTGCTGGTATCTACTTGTCATGCTTAAGGCGCATGACACGTCCGGTCTAGTACATATCATTGCATACATTATGGATCCTATAGCAGACGCATATGGGATTCCTTTCATTCTTTCTTGCTCGTCCTTTGAGCTTGGACATTGAGTTACATTCAATATTGTCCCCTTTTGAATAGGTACCAAACCTTTCTTAGAGTTCTCCATCTTGAACCTTTTCAAGACCTTGTCAATGTATGCACTTTGGTTTAAACCTATCAAGCGCCTTGATCTGTCCCTATAGATCTTTATTCCCAAAATATAGGCAGCTTCTCCAAGATCTTTAATGGAAAAACATCTTCCAAGCCAGGCTTTTACACCTTCCATGGTTGGAATGTCATTTCCAAATAGTAGAATGTCATCGACATACAATACTAAGAAAGTGACGGTGCTCCCACTAGCTTTCTTATACACACAAGCTTCGTCGCCGTTCTTGATGAACCCAAAATTCCTAATTTCTTCATCAAAACAGTGATTCCAACTTCTTGATGCTTGTTTCAATCCATAGATTGATTTCTTTAACTTGCACACTTTGTTAGGATGTTTTGGATCGACAAAACCTTCAGGCTGAACCATATAGACATCTTCATCAAGATACCCATTGAGGAAAGCCGTTTTGACATCCATTTGCCAAATCTCATAGTCATAATATGCAGCTATGGCAAATAATATCCTAATCGACTTTAGCATCGCCACGGGCGAGAAGGTCTCATCATAATCAACCCCTTAAGTTTGAGCGAAACCTTTTGCTACAAGTCTCGCTTTATAAGTATCCAAGTTACCATGCATATCAGTTTTCTTCTTGAAAACCCACTTACTTCCAACTATTTTGGAGTTAAGAGGTGGCACAACCAATTCCCAAACTTGGTTGTCATACATGGATTGCATCTCTACGTTCATGGCTTCAAGCCATTTGTCGCAATCAGATTTTGATATTGCATCATGGTATGTGGTTGGTTCATCTGAATCTACCACATAGCATCCATCCATGAAAAATCCATATCTTTCAGGTGGATTACTAATTCTACCAGATCTGCGAACGTTTTGTGTATGTTGATCAACCATTTGATCATTTTCAACAACCTCTTGTTGAGTGCTAGTATCAACCAAACGTGTATCGGGTTGTGGTTCTTGATCCTCATCAAGTTCCACTGTTCTATTAGTTCCTTCCATAAGGAACTTATCCTCCAAGAACTTACCCTTTCGAGCAACAAATACCTTCTGCTCTGTTGGATCGTAGAAATAATATCCTATATCATCTTTAGGATATCCTACGAAGATACACTTAATGGATTGTACTTCTAACTTGTTTGGGGTGTATTGCTTCACATAAGCATCACAACCCCACACTTTCAAATATGATAAAGATGGAACTGTTCCATGCCATATTTCAAAAGGTGTCTTATCCACTTTCTTGGTTGGGGCCATATTTAATATACGAGTCGCGGAGAGCAAAGCGTAACCCCAAAATGATAGAGGCAACGTGCTTCTAGCCATCATAGATCGAACCATATCCAATAGAGTTCGATTCCTCCTCTCAGACACACCATTATGTTGTGGTGTTCCAGGTGGAGTAAGTTGTGAGATGATCCCACAACTCCTAAGAAGATCTTGAAAAGCATCGCTAAGGTATTCACCTCCTCTATCGGAACGAAGAACTTTGATTGTCTTGGTGAGTTGATTCTCTACTTCGTTTTGGAAGACTTTGAACGTTTCAAAAACTTCATCTTTGTGTCTTAGCAAGTACACATAACCATAACGACTAAAGTCGTCGGTAAAAGTTACGAAGTATCTTTCACCATTCCTCCTAGTCATTGGCTTAAAAGGACCACATACATCCGAATGTATGATGCCTAATAAATGTTTTGCCCTTTGGTTTGTGCCACTAAAGGGTTTCTTGGTCATTTTACCTTGTAAACAAGATTCACATGTATCAAATGAACCAATTTCATTTGTTTCCAAAAGACCATTCTTTTGAAGTGTTTGCATGCGTTTTCTGTTTATATGACCAAGACGACAATGCCAAAGATAGGTCTCACTCAAATCCATTTTGAGTTTCTTGGTGTTTGCTTGGTACATCGAATTATCAAATGATGTATTATCATGAACCAATTCATAAATACCATTTGAAGGCGTAGCTTTAAAGTAGAACATGTCATTCATCAAAGCAAAAATTTCATTGTTCACAAACTTCAAATCAAATCCATATTGTTTTAAAAGGGAAACTGAAATAATATTCCTAGTCAAACTAGGAGCATACAAAACATTTTTTAAACATATTTCCAAACCACTTGGAAGTTTTAAAACATAGTCTCCTTGGGCTTCAACTTGAACCTTCGCTCCATTGCCCATGAAGAGACTAGTGTCTCCCTTCTTGTAATGCTTATTTCTTTTGAACCCCTGCAACGAATTGCAAATATGAGTTCCACATCCGGTATCTAATACCCATGTGTTAGAAGAAATAACATTTAGATCAATATGTATCATAAAGATTGTACCTGAGGTTTGCCCCGCATCCCTCTTGTTTTTCAACTCTTTGAGATAGGTTGGACAATTCCTTTTCCAATGTCCTATCTCTCCACACTCAAAACATGGATCGTTCGTGGCAACTTTTGCCTTCTTCTCTTTTAGTTTTGGTGGTTCTGCTTTTGCCTTTCTTTTTCCCTTCCCTTTGACGTGTCCCTTTCCCTTGGCAACATTTGCTTTGGTGTCGGGGTGATGCCCTTTCTTGCCTCCCTCATTGATCGTTAGAACGTGTAAAGCCTTTTTACCCATTCCTGCTTTGGCCGTTTTGAGCATTGCATGAAGCTCACCAATGCTCTTGTCCCATCCGTTCATGTTATAGTTCATAACAAAGCTCTCAAATTTCTTTGTTAAAGAGTTGAGGATCAAATCCGTAGCCAACTCTTTAGAGACGGGACAATTGAGCATCTCAAGGCAATCAATGTGGCTTTTCATCTTAAGGACGTAAGATGAGACCGATTGGGTTTCCTCCATTCGACATGCATGAAGTGCTCGAACCGTTTCGAAGCGTTCTACCCTTGCTTGTTGTAGGAACATTTCCTTCAATTGGGTAATCATGTCGTATGCTCCATGATGTTCAAAGTCCTTTTGAATCTCGGGAATCATTGTTCCCAACATGAGGCAAGAGGCTTGCATGGAGTCCTCGGTATACTTAACCCAATCATTGTAGGCTTCTACATCTTCCTCGTCAGGTTGATCGGGAATGGGATCGTCCAACACATAGGATATCTTCTCTTGCTTGAGAATAATTCTCAAGTTTCGAAACCAATCCATGAAGTTGTTATGGTTGAGACGATCCGTTTCAAGGATGGTTCTTAGTGATAGGTTACGGACGGTTTGGGTAATCGGGTTTGCATTGTTAGCGGCCATCTACAAAATTTAACAAAGTTCAATTTTAGTATTTTCGATATTATTAAAATTTTAATCATTAATACCCTTTTAATATCTCAAAGACAATTAATAATTAAAATCTAGAATCCAACATTACATTTAAATATTGGTTAGGTGACCTTTATCCCATTATTTAAATTAACAAGGTAGTCAACGTTTGACAATTGCAACCCTTTGCAACTTCTAGCTATATGGGATCGGTTAAACATCTTTATGTTTAGTTGGCATGTTTAATCCCATCAACACCTTTGTTCCCCATGCTTCGATGACCCTAAGTTCATGGTTTCCAAATCAAGTCGTCCAACTTACACACACATGTGAGTTTACACACATAAGTGGTTAGGTAACCTTTATCCCACAAACATGGTGAACCCACCTCAAATATACAAGTTTCCTCAAATGTGGTTAGGTGACCTTTATCCCACAAAGAGTTCCCAAGTAATTCGAGTGTTGTATAAAAGGATGGTGTTTGACTTGTTTTATAAAAGGGATTTTATTTTTCAAAATTCTAGTTTAGAAAAATTTTATGTACCATATGTTTGCATGCATTCAAATCAATGGTACTTTAGTGAAAACCAATTTTCAAGGTTCTTTTAATAAAACCCATTTTATTATAAAGTCATTAATTTTTAATAAAACCTTTTATTAACCGTTTTAATGATTTTGTAAGAACCAATTTTAGGCTTGTTCCGGATTATTTGTTGTTAAGCATGCATATCCAAATATCATCCAAACAACCATAAAAAATAACCATACAAGCACACAACACATATGATAATAGGTGCATAACCATAGCCAACTATTTTGACCACACTTGTTAGCCGAAACAAGTGTGTCAAAAGGTCCTTCCTAAAGGGTGAAGATAGACACAAGAGGGGTGTAGGTGAACTCCCACTTGATCCCGCATCCAAATGCTTCAAGTCTTCATCTTGTGTTGTGATTTCTTCACATTCTTTGAGCTTCCAAATGTCTTCTAAATTCAGCTCCAAACTCCTTTGGACTTCAAAAATGTGTTTTGGTTATCGGGCTAAAATCTCGTTAAGAACTATGAAGTCCTTTATGCCCGAAATTGGCAAAACCAAAACCGCATTTTTGTGTGCATCTTCTTTTACATAAAAGTATCCTAATACATTTTTCTAGTAAAATAAAATGCATCTAATCTATTTACTTACATACCAAATGAAAATAAATAAATTACATATTTTTACAAATGGAAGACAAAATAATAATTATTACAACCCATTGAATAATTAACTAAAATCACAAACACAAACATATTCATACAAGGTCTTTTTTTTTGGGTAAAGGGTTACCCCGGTGATTCTATATATCAACAAAAAACAATACAAAACAAGTAGTATGGATATTCATACAAGGTCATGGCTAGGTTATGAACACCAAAATATATATCCGAATATATATAAATTTCAAGAGCAAAATGGTTTCCTTTTACAACCTATATTTTTCGGCCAAGAATGAAAAACCGAAAAATATGGGTTTTTGTCCAAACAAAACAAATCATCCATATGACATAATTTTTTCAAGATTCCTTTATGCATGTAGGAAATAAATCTTGAAAAACAAAAGGAAAACCATGGCTAAAATTTCGGCCATAGGGTTTCTACAAACCCGAAAACCCGAAATTTTAAATCCGATGAAGCAAGCACTCATATAAGCGGCTCTAGATGCCATTGTTGGGTTTTTCACATGTTTATCAAAGTAATTTTATCCGAATAAAATTAAAACGCAGCGGAATAAGGATTTAAAACATGTTACTTTACAAGATTTAAAACTCTTTTAAGTGCAAAAACCCAAAATCGGATCCATATATGACATGCATGCTATCAAAATATAACCATAGGGTGTTTGAGAATTCAACCTTTCTTTGGAGCAAGGAGATGGAAGATGATGATGAATCTTGAATTGTAGCTTCCAAACGAGAAAGCCTCAAGCTAGTATACCCCAAAGCCTCCAACAAACACCTTGAGATTGCTAGGATTTAATCACTTGAAACGAAACCGAAAGAGCTCCTTGGAACCCTTCTATGGCCGAAAATTTTGAGAGAAAATGTGCAAGTCTTCTGCTTGAAAAATGATGTTGTGATCTCTTTAAAAGAATGAGTTAGTTACTTAAAAAATCACCAAAATCATTTATCATCATTACTCAAAGAATTGCATGAAATTTGATTGGCCTTGGAACCTTGGGAAGAGCCATAGGGGGCGGCCCAAGCCACCTCTCATTTCACCCAATCAAAATTTTTTAACTTGTCTCCATGTCTTCTATTTAAGTTTTATAACTTTTATAAAAACTTAATATAACATTTTATAAACAAAATGCAACATTTTAATTGTTATTTAACCTATTAAATAACAAAATAAAATATTCTCTCAAAAATAAATTATCCATATAATTTATTAGTTTGTCAAGTGCAATTATTTAGAAAACCGATTTCTAAATACTGTAAGTGTTAATATTTATTTGTTTGATCATATCATAAATAAATATTGTAGGTGTTTGTCTAGCTTGTTATTGGGTATGACCCGACTTGGATCATAACGTACTAGCCACATCAATTTAATATGTGTCTTGGGCATACAGAGTCCAACAGCTTACATAAATTTTTGGATGTCCGGATGTATTCAGAACGTAAGTTATGCGCGAAAGTGCAAACTTGTGCACTTTTTGACACTTTTAGCCCCTGAATGATCCAAAAGTTTGTTTTAGCATACCAAACCCCTCAAAGCCTATTTCTAAGCTATGTAAAGGATATTTATGGTATGTTTAACTTATGGACATGTTCCGGAATGTTCGTTACAGTTCAAATTGGCATACTTTCGCAGTTTGTCAAGTTTAGTCCCTGTAAGCGAATTAACTTGTTTTTGCCATACCAAAGCCTTCAAAACTTATTTCTAAGATATGTAAAGCTTATTTAAGGTATGTTGAGTATATGTTGATGTTCCGGAGTATTTTTCGCATTAAACTGAGTACGTTTAAGCACCAGTTAGCGTATAACTCTCCAGAAAGCGATGTAGAGTTTGAAATTGAACAAAAGTCAAAACATGAAAAATGTAAAACACAACCAAACAAATATTGGGATCAAATAACATTGTTTTATTGATAACTGAACTGTTCACAACGATTACAAGCACAAATGTTACAACTAATCAGAAGGACTCACAATGGGTGGTATCCGGATTCTGTTTCATACAGAATCGGTTTAATTTGGATTATTCAACTTCCCTAGCTTGCGAGACTCAGAATGGTTGTTTTACGAATCGTATAGCATCCAGAGTCGGCTATTAAGATAGCATCCACACTCAGTTGAATTCAGATCCTGTAATGTCACTTATCAGAAGGACTCACAATGGGTGGTATCTGGATTCTGTTTCATCCAGACTCGGTTGAATTTGGATCATTCAACTTCCCTAGCATGTAAGATTCAGAATGCTTGTTTTACAAATCATATAGCTTCCCGAGTCGGCTACATTCAGATAGCATCCATACTCTGTGACATCTGTGTCACTTCAACCATCAAACAAATACCAAACCAATGAAATATTGTATATCATATTTGGGATTTGTAAAAATATGTGTATCATTTGCACATATCAATTCTTGTTCGATTTCGGGCTCTAAATCGCTTTCTGGAAGGTTATACGCGCACTAATGCGTAAATATAACCAGTTTAATGCAAAAAACACTCCAGAATAGTGACATAGGCTTAACATACCCTAAATAACCTTTACATAACTTAGAAATAAGTTTTTAAAGGTTTGATATGCCGAAATCAAGTCTATTCGGTTACAGGGACTAAATATGACAAACTGCGAAAGTATGCCAATTTGAACTGTAACGAACATTCCGAAACTTGACCATAAGTTAAACATACCCTAAATATCATTTACATAGCTTAGAAACAGGCTTTGAGGTGTTCGGTGTGCTAAAATAAACTTTTTTAGTCATTCAGGGACTAAAAGCGTCAAAAAGTGCATAAGTTTGCATTTTCGCGCATAACTTACGTTCTGAATACATCCGGACATCCAAAAATTTATGTAAGCATTAAAATATTTTATTTTAGTGTTTGGCATGAGAAAAATTCATTCTTCGTGCAATTTGGATCGTTTTTCGTGCTTATGAGCATTTCGTCGTAACTAAGCGAACATCGCGATCATACAACCAAACGAACCGACATCCGGCATATTTTTGAGCATGTTTCATGTCCACAATATTTAGGCATCATTTTAGGCCTTTAAAGTTGGCTTAACGAGCCTTAAACATGTCGGAAATGGCCTTAAAACACAACGGGGACTGAAATGGAAACTTTGGAAACTGTTGCTGATCAGAAGGACCTTAGCGTGACACCTAGCCCCCTTGGCGTCACGCGAGGCCCCTCCAGATGCAGAAATTCGTTTTTATAGCTGTTAACAGCTGTTATGCCCTCCAAAACCTCTTGCAAATGGTATTTCAGAAAACTAGGGGCCATTCTATGGGTGCCCAAGGTTTCCCAAAACAAGGGCACACATGGACGGTTGAGATCGAGGCACGTTATTCGATGAACGATCCTAACGGTGGTCCTTTTCCTATAAATACCCCCACCCTTTTCACCCCCAACACACTTGATTTCTAGGATTTCTCTAAGTTGGGGTGTTTCATCACCTCATACCTGAGAATACTTGGAAAATCAATCTTACGGGGACCCTTTGTAAGTATTCTTTCACGTTTTTCATTCGTTTTAGCGTTAAAGTCAAACTGCCTTTGACTTTCTGCATTGACCAGTTTATGGTCAACGGGAAGTTCGTTTGAACTTCATAACGTGAGCGTAATCACGATGGTTATAGTCCGTAGTAACTATATCTACTGATTACCACGTTATCTAGGCTCAGTGACGAGTCGTAGTTTCGACCAAAATGCGTTTTCTCGCGTATTTTGTAACCAAACTACTCTAGGGTATTAAAACCATTTGTTTTAATACCAAACCTGTTTTCTAACTTAACTAAACATGTTCTAGCTTGTTTAGCTCGTCACTTTTAGATTGTGCTTGTCTAGGGTCGTAAAGGTAAGCGATCTAAACAATCGCTTATACTTTCGAACCCGACCCATTTGGTCGATCATTAGGATCCGACCAAACACTTTAGGTGACCATAGTTGTATAGGGAATAACCATTAACCTTCCGAGGTTATACCTTATGGTCACGTCGTTTAAGTAGCTATATGATAGGTAGTTTATATGCCTTAGGAAAATTACCAAAATACCCTTTTTACACATAAATTCATTTTAAGCATATGTAACCTAAATTTTGACATCTAAACTGATTAAGTAACTATATTAGGCATGTTAAGGCATATTTTACTTGTCATAGGACTAGTTAAGCGGTCGAACGCGTTAAAGTAGCATAAGCTACCCAAATGGGTCGTAATGGGTCGTAAGCACTTAGGTTAGATTTCATTTTAGTACGTGGGCTTTGTTTAACCATATCATATGAGTTCCAATACTCATTTGGTTTACGAAACCTCATACTATCAAATCCCCCGATTTAGGTCCGGTTATTTATGTAGTTACCTATATAGGTGCCGTTTGATTCCGTGATCTTCTAGCTTTGCTTGGTGGTTATCCTAGGACTTCTAAGCAATCTCATGTGAGTACATAGTCCCCTCTTTTATTGTTTTTCAAACGTTTTGGGGTGAAACACATGTGCCTACTTGTTACTTTCATGCTTTTCATGTTTTCATATCATATACTTGTTATGTTCACTAGTACACTATTAGTACATGATTTCATTATGTTTTTGCTATGTATGTCCTTTGTTACATACTTAGTACATTTGATTTACATTACATTTTCATGCTATGTATGTTCATCATATGAGTACATTGGTTTACATCACATCACATGCTATGTATGTTCATTTTGTTCATACTTAGTACATTCACATCACATCACATGCTTACATTTTGGTATGACATTTGGTTTGTTTAAATGGGACAATGTACATTCATTAACATTGATCACGCCGCTCGATAGTAGGTAGTGGTACCATAGGACTTGACAAATCCCGTTCCTAAAATCCTAGGTTTGTTTGGATGGATGGAATGACCGAATCCGAAAACATTTCTTTTTGATAACTTTTACTCTAAGGTTATCCTGCTGTCTCAAGGCTTGAATGTATGGAATTTTCACAACACCGCATAGATGTTTGTATCAGTATAGCATGCATTTCCACAAAACATAACTTTGATTTAAACCAAGTTTTACTTCAATACCTTGTTTTGTGCATTTTCACCTATGGTTTAGTTGATGCATTTCGCTAGCCATACATATCATTTCGGTTACACATTACATGATTTACATTTGACACATAAACATTTTTGACATTGGTTATACATTACATGATTTACATTTTGACATAAACATTTGACATATTATTCAATACATTTGGCAATTGGTTTAAACATAGACATTTTACATTGGTGGTTTGTTTGGGTAAAGTGATTTAAGTAACGAGGCATGTGTAATATGATACAAGCATGGTGGATACGCCGCTGGTACTTCCTATATATAAGTGCTTGTATGATATTACATATCGCAGCGTTGTTTAAATCATTTCAGTTTAGACATATAACATATTTTTCACAAGACATTGTTTTACAAACAACTTATTTTATACAAACTCATTTTTACTTGGTTATTCATTTAACCTTACACTACTCTTTTACATATTGTGACAACCGGCAAAATTTCAGGTTAATCCGTACGATCTAATCACTATTTATTAATTAAATTTTGTGCATTTAGACTTAATTATATTATTAATTGAGTCCATAAAGTCTAGCAATGTCCGGGTAAATGCATGGGTTTGCATTTGATGTCGTTTGGTATCATCTTATCGCTTCGTGTAGCGATAAGAGTATGTAAATAAAAAAAAATAGAACGAGCGTTGGTGGATTATCCGGTACATTATAAAAGATGCTGACACGGTTCCAATATGCCTAGAACTGTAAAATTATGGCATTATTATGTGTTTGGCACAAGTAATATATAAAACTTGTTTCGGATAAGAAAGTATCATAGAATAGTTATTTGATGTATCGCGTCAATGTTATTTTAATCGTGTTCTAACATCTATACATTCCACCAAACAAAAAAAAATCTATTGTTTAATCATTATTGTCTAATGATAATTAAACTAGATTAGAGTTTTAACTAACTCTAAACATTCTAATTAGACTAAGCACCTAAATATCTAGAAATGCCATTCTTGCAAGTGTACAACCAAGTAAAAAAAAAAAAAAAAAAAAAACAAATCAAATTACACCCACATGCCATACGTCCAACCCATCTCCCCCATTTCCCTATTACCTAATGATTTGATGTTAGTAAAATTTTTGTCAAAAGAAGTATGGTGTAACATGTGTTAGGTATAACTCTTCATAACACTCAAACTAAGAAAATAAGCTCACTCATTTTCACCCTTAAATTTTCGGCTGGACACCCACATTCCTCTCAATTTTTTTTTAAACTACCACTACACACATAACTACACTAGAATTCTACCAACTGTTGAGATTGGGAAGATTGGAGCAATACCTTGGAGTTTATTGTCAACACCTAAGCTTCTACATTTACTTTCAAGAAGTAATCTTTCCTAGTTTTAGACTAGTGGTAAGGATCTTATTTATACCTTGTTTATATACCCATTTAATATCTATTTGTGCAAGTTGTCACCGAATGAGATGTTAAAAAGTATTTTGTTAAACAAGTAAAGTTGATGATAAAAGAAATGAAGGGTTTCCAAGTGTATAAATATATGGTGTTTGTGTTTATGTTCTTACTAGTTATAAAAAAATGATTTTTGGATATTTGCATGTAACATGATGTTAGTTATAAGTCATGGGTGTGTAAGATGTTGTTATATGAGATTATGTCTAAAATGTAAGTAAAATATATGTAGAGAGTTTGTGGGATGTATGATGATCTTAAAAGTGGTACTTGTATATATAAGTGTTAAAATCAATCTTAGTGAGTTAAAATATAGTTTAACATATTTAACGGTGAATCTCATATGTTAAGATTTGGTGGATATTAAAAATGAGTTATTGTATGATATAACCTGATTAAGTATTCTTTTAGGAGTTAAAAATAACTTAATAAGAGGAAAGTGGTGAATTTGGTTTATTAAAGTGTATATTATGTTAATGGTAGAATTTGACATAATATGGTTTAGAAAGGGCAAAGTATATGTTAACAGTTGATGTTACATATTTAATATCATATGGATTGTTATATGTAAAATAATAGATTGTTATATGTAAAATAATGATTCGGTATGTCAAGGGTCTTATGATATTTAAAATCGAGACTTTGGAGATTTTTAGTAAAAATTGTCGCTTTATATTAATTTGGCCTTTTCAAAATGTACAAGTATTTTAGTACAAAGTATATCATTCCTACAAAAATCGAGTTTGAAAGTATAAACGACCAAGTCTTGACGTCGTTATGAAAACTAAATATATTTTTACATACAAGTATTTTAAAATACAAAATATATATTTTCGGATCCTTAAAAATGTGGGGAATATATTTTCCGGAAATGGTCGATAAGTGGTATTAGTAGAGTACTTAGCGATCAACGGTTTATTTGATGGTTATGTGACTCCATGTTTATGTTGAAACGTGTTTAGGTGGCTAAATGCTCGTAGCATACGACCGTACATGTTTAAGTGTAGAAATGAATACTATGCGTGGGCTAAATATTCATGTCAACAAAGGGGTTTCAATAAATACATAAATAATATTTAAGATATTATTTTCTGACAATTTATGGTAATCGGAGCGTATATTTATTTTAATAATAAATATATATACACATTTTTGTTGAGTTCGACTTACGGATTTTGTGGTCGTCAACCCACGAGAATAAATATGATATTTAGTTGTTAAATATATATTTACGGGTTTGAATTTATAGTTCGGTACTAGGTCTCGACATGACATTGTGTGACAATGTGTGAAATATATATATTTGTTGTATTATATATAAATACTTGGGAATTCTCGGATAACCACCACCAACGCGTCGTAAGAATTAAACAATTTTATTTAAAAAGGTTAACATCTCACTTTGTCTAAACAAGTTTGGTGAACGACTTGTCGAGTAGACATATATTTAGACCTAGTGTCTTATTGAATTAGGACACGTGTAGGTCGGGAATTATTTTGGACATTTGGTTTTGCTAGCATACGCACGGAACGCAGTTTGTGAGTCTTCACGGCCCCTTTTACTTATTTAAATGTTTATTTAAATCGGGGGAAAATCATGCTTGGTTACGGGGTATGGTAGTGGGAATGAAATCCATTTTTGTCTATTTTGTGCACATAAGTTGGTTGGTTTTAGAGCTCGGAAGTCCTCGTGTTATTGTTTCTTTAGTAACCATTAGTCGTGGTAATGACCGCGGAACAGTCGAATAGATCTATTGGGTTTAACGAGCCCCGCTCCTGGTCGGTCGTGACCCTGTGGGAGTGCAATTGTGTCCAAATATTCTTAGACATCGTCATGGTGCACGATGTGGCGAGGCATCATCGTTATAGTTTGGTTACGGGCTTATGTCGGCACATGTATCACGGTTTTTGCAAGACCATGATTTGACTTTCGTGATTTCATTAACTACGCATACTAATTTTTTTTATCAAATGAGTCTAAGTTTCATTTGTGTCATTTAAACCTGTGAACTCACCAACATTATGTTGACATTTTTAAGCATGATTTTCAGGTAAGTGAAATTTGGTTCGTGGCTTTAAGAAGTTGCATGCATCATGGACGATACCTTTTGGGGGTTTTGCCTTGTATATTTCATCGTATCGGAAATATACTTGACAAATCCTAGGAACTTTATAAACAATATAACTTTTGGTCGTATGTGTTTTTGAAACTGGAAGTTGTGTAAACTAAATATATTGTTATGGTTTGTAAACTTTAAACTTCGGTATCGTTGATGCTTAATCATATTAGTTGTTTGCTTATCGTATGCTTGAAATCCTTTCATGGTCGCACCTTGCGTTTCCGCCTTCGGCGGGGTGTGACAGATTGGTATCAGAGCCTCGATTATAGTGAACTAGGATTCGGTCTCGAGTCTAGACTATAATCTCGTATCTAGGTGCCACGCATTAAACGTTTTCACTTGCCTGAAAAGTTTCATTGCATTGCATCACGTTCATGGTTGGGTCTACGAGTCGTAGGCGGGATTTATGGTTTAGTCTACTTAGTGTAGAAAGGAGTTTTGGGTATGCATGGTTTGGCCTATATTGTATAGGCAAGTTATTTGGTTCATGTGGAGGGTTTTGTGATTTATATACATATATATAATTTATATATACATGTGTTTGTACGGATTATCTTGCCAGGTCACGATGTCGTCAGCTTCAGATCCTATCGACATTTCAGATTCAGACGAGGGGATCATTGACCTCGTGTCCGATGAGGAGGTGATCGAGTTGGAGTCGGATGATGAGCCCGCTATGGAAGTAGTGCTGGAGACGGATACTGAGCCGGAGGAGGATCCGGACTACGTGTCTGTCGATGTGCTGAGTGGCGTTAGTGGTGAGGGGGAGATAATAGCCTTAGGTGGCCCTGTGCTGATGGATGATATTCTCGATCTGGGGGATGTTCTAGTCCCTGGTGTAGTTGTCGTAGGTCACCCCGATGGACACCTTATTATTGACATCCCTCCCCTTGCGATTGAGGTCCCTCGTGTTGATGTCCCTGCTGGTGGGGACAAGGTTCCAGTGTTTCATGTTGATCATGTCGACGATGACATAGGAGTGGGCGAGGCGTTTGATATTGCGATTCTAGAGGTCTCTTCCCCAGTTGTGTCCGTCATGGACATTTCATCTTCCGACACTACTGATAGTGTATCTTCTTCTGCTCTTAGAGCTGTAGGTCCTAGTGCTCACGCTACGGACTGTGGCACTGCTGCAGAGCTTATAGCTCCCACTACTCTCGAGATGGGTGGACCGTCTCGCGCTATTCTTGCTCAAGTCGATGATGAGAGAGTTAGCGAGCCCAGGAGGGAGATTCCTTCTGTTTTTGAGATTGGAGGACCTTCATGTCCCGCTACAGCCAGCCCTTTCATTGAGAGATTCCGAGCTGCTGGCTTTCTTGTGCCCCCAAAGCTCGAGACGGGCGGACCTTCTCGACCCCCAACCACCATGTCGCCTTCCGATCCTTGCTACCGTTCTCCCATGTTTCCACCCACCCTCGAGAAGAGGATAGATTCTATTGAGATGCTCCTACATGTGTTTATGCATAGGATTGATAGGGAGTTGGATGTTATACGACAACGAAGAATCAACGATGCCGAACAGATGATTATCCTCACTTCAGCTTCAGCACGCCACGATCTGACTTTTGGTATGACGGATTCTAAGATTTCAGAGGTTCAGGCTAGGGTGACTACACTCGCTCATGGGATGAGAGTTATCGAGGAGGACTTAGCTAGAGTCAGGGCGGCACTCGAGACACGACCACCCCAGCCCCCACCCCAGTAGTTGTGATGTGATGATCTTACTTTTGGTTACGAAGATTGCTCGTGGAAGAAACTTTACCTTTTTGTATATTGTCTAAACTTGTAAGCCAAGGTGATGTAGCCTTGAGCTCTTTTGGATCCTTCACGAAACAATGTAACAAGTTTGAATGATATGTAAATTATGGTATTTTATTTTGATGCGTTGTATTTTGTTCTTTTCATGATTATTATGATGTTGTGGTTGTTATGGTGTGGTACTTGTATGACACTGCAATTATTATGATGGTGATTAATCATATAATTTTTATTACTCGTGCACTCATGATTGTTAGTGATACTTGTCAATGTCATCATATGGTTATTAAGAACGGTTGTATTCTTATATTCGTACATGGTTGGCAATATTTGTTGAAATATATGTCTAAAATTCTTTTGATATTTTACATCAGAATACCATGGCTCCGAAACGAAGAAATACTCGTAAACAACCGAATTACCAACTTCCCACCACGGAGGCAGAGTTGGAAGCTTTGTTGGAACAGCGCATTGCTACCGCCATTGCACAGTATGAAGCAAACCGTGTCGATTCCAGCGGCGGTACTGGAGGCTCCGGAGGTTCTGGACCTGGAGGATCAGGAACGGGTGGGAACATTGTGATTGGTAATAGTTGGTTTTGCATGGCAACTATGGATTTTCTTGATTATGTTATTCTTATAATAATTATATCTTGATAATTCAGGAGGTACTACCATTCCAGGGTGCACTTATAAGGCGTTCCTCGACTGCAAGCCTCTAAACTTCAATGGTACCGAGGGAGCCGTTGGGTTTGTACGTTGGGTGGAGAAGACGGAATCGGTGATCCGTATCAGCAAATGTACCCCGGAACAAACGGTGATGTATGTTACTTGCCTCTTTCTGGATGAGGCGTTGACTTGGTGGAACCTTCAGGTTCAAACATTAGGTGATGAGGCCGCTTATGGGATGACATGGGAAGGACTTCGGGAATTGATGCGAGAAGAGTACTGCTCGAGAGCTGAAATCCAAAGACTAGAGACAGAATTTTGGAATCTAACTATGATCGGCGCTGATGTTGCGGGGTATACGCAACGGTTCCATGATTTGTCCAGGGTAGTTCCCTACCTTGTGACACCGGAGTTCAAGAGAATCGAACGATATATATGGGGTTTGGCACCTGAAATCTGTAGCATGGTTACCTCGTCTCACCCTGCTACAATTCGAAGTGCAGTGAGCCTAGCTGTTAGTTTAACTGAAGATGCGGTGCGCATGGAGACCCTAACTAGGAAGGGAAGTGACAAGAAGGATTCAGTCGATAAATCAAAGAGTTTGGGTAAACGGAAATGGTCTAACTTCAAGAAGGGTAACAACGCTACAAACCAAACTGCAACAACTCAAGATGTGAAAGCTTTCTCTGCTACTATGAACGCAACAAGCTCTGGTCCAAGAAAGTATACGGGTCCTCTACCCAAGTGCAACAAATGTAACTACCATCATGTGGGCACTTGTGAAAGTGCCAAGTGTAAAAGGTGTGGAAAGGTGGGACACAAAATGGAAACTTGTAGGGTGGTGTTACCAAAGAAGGACAAAGGATGCTACGAGTGCGGTGCCGAGGATCATTTCAAGCGGCAATGTCCTAAGTTAAACCCAGCTAAGGGTCGAGCCTTCGTGATTGGAGCTAAGGATGCTCGTCAGGACCCGAATGTAGTTACGGGTACGTTTCTTCTCAATAATCATTATGCTTCAATTCTTTTTGATACTGGTGCCGACCTTAGCTTCGTATCTACCGACTTTAAACGTATGTTGAATTTAGAGTCAAGCAAGCTAGATATACCCTACTCTATTGAATTGGCCAATGGAAAGTTGGTTAAGTCATGTGAGGTTGTTAAGGGTTGCACGTTGGTCTTGTGCAATCAAGAATTTAGTATAGATCTTCTACCGGTCCAACTGGGTAGCTTCGATGTCGTAGTCGGCATGGATTGGTTGTCGAAAAACCATGCCGAAGTGATTTGTCATGAAAAGATAATTCGTATTCCTCTATCCGATGGTGAGACGCTTTCTGTCCATGGAGAAAGACGTGGAACCCCATTGCGAATTATTACTTGCATGAAGGCCCAAAAATGTCTACGGAAGGGTTGCTTCGCATTCTTGGCGCACGTAGTTGATAAGAAGACAGAGGAGCCTAAACTTGAGGATATTCCTGTTGTGAGGGAATTCCCTGAAGTCTTTCCTGAAGACTTGCCAGGATTGCCCCCACAAAGGCAAGTCGAGTTTCGCATCGACTTGGTCCCAGGAGCTGCCCCTGTAGCTAAATCGCCTTACCGTTTAGCTCCGTCAGAGTTGCAGGAATTATCTAACCAACTTCAAGAATTGCTAGACAAGGGTTTCATCCGACCGAGTTTCTCGCCTTGGGGAGCTCCGGTCTTGTTCGTGAAAAAGAAAGATGGAACCTTCCGTATGTGTATAGATTACCGGGAGTTGAACAAGCTCACTATCAAGAATAGGTACCCTTTACCAAGAATCGATGACTTGTTTGATCAACTTCAAGGTTCTAGTTTCTATTCGAAGATTGATTTGCGTTCAGGCTATCATCAGTTGCGAGTTCAAGAGGAGAGTATTCCCAAGACGGCGTTTAGAACCCGTTACGGTCATTATGAGTTTCTTGTCATGCCTTTCGGCTTGACTAACGCACCGGCCGTATTTATGGATTTAATGAATCGCGTGTGCAAACCTTACTTGGACAAATTTGTGATTGTTTTTATTGATGATATATTAATATATTCGCGGTCAAAGGAAGAGCATGAGCAACATTTAAGGCTTATTCTCGAATTGCTGAAGAACGAGAAACTATACGCAAAGTTTTCGAAATGCGAATTTTGGATTCGCGAGGTACAGTTTCTCGGTCATGTAGTAAACGAGAAAGGGATTCATGTCGATCCGTCCAAGATAGAGGCTATAAAGAACTGGGAAGCACCAAAGTCTCCAACTGAAATACGCCAGTTTCTAGGATTGGCGGGGTACTATCGACGATTCATTGAGAATTTTTCAAAGATAGCACAGCCTTTAACCGCCTTGACCCAAAAGGATAAAAAGTTTGACTGGGGAGATAAACAAGAATCAGCGTTCCAGTTACTTAAAGAGAAACTTTGCGGTGCTCCAATTTTGTCTCTACCCGATGGTACGGATGATTTTGTGGTTTATTGTGATGCCTCGCATCAAGGCCTAGGTTGTGTGTTGATGCAACGAGACAAAGTCATCGCTTATGCATCGCGTCAGTTAAAGGTCCATGAGAAGAACTACACCACCCATGATTTGGAATTGGGTGCGGTGGTGTTCGCTTTGAAGATTTGGCGACATTATCTCTACGGTACACGGTGTACCATTTTCACGGATCATAAAAGTCTTCAACATATATTTGATCAAAAAGAATTAAATATGCGCCAACGTCGCTGGGTGGAGTTGTTGAACGACTATGATTGTGAGATAAAGTATCACCCGGGCAAGGCCAACGTTGTTGCGGACGCCTTGAGTCGGAAAGAAAGGGTTAAGACTTTACGTGTTCGTGCGTTAGGATTAACAATCCAAACGAGCCTCACCACTCAAATTCGTGACGCACAACGTGAAGCTCTTAAACCGGAGTTTATTAAGGAAGAATCTTTGCGCGGCATGGAACAACAATTGGAACCTAAGGAAGATGAAACGTTGTACTTCATGGGTCGTGTTTGGGTTCCATTGTTTGGCGGGTTACGTAATCTAGTTTTAGATGAAGCTCATAAGTCGAAGTATTCGATTCATCCAGGTGCTGATAAGATGTATCATGATTTGAAGGAATTTTATTGGTGGCCCAATCTTAAAGGCGATATTGCGACCTACGTGGGAAAGTGTTTGACTTGTTCTAAGGTTAAGGCCGAATATCAGAAGCCATCTGGCTTGTTACAACAACCTGAAATCCCGATATGGAAATGGGAACAAATTTCTATGGATTTCATTTCAAAGTTACCTAGAACATCTAAGGGTAATGACATGATTTGGGTAATCGTGGATCGTTTGACAAAGTCCGCACACTTTCTACCTATCCGCGAGAAGGACAGTATGAAAACGTTAGCGGAATTGTATATCAAGGAAGTAGTGGCACGTCATGGGGTGCCTGTTTCTATAATCTCTGACAGAGATGGCCGTTTTATTTCAAGGTTTTGGCGTTCCTTCCAAAAGGCATTCGGATCTCGCGTAGATCTAAGTACGGCCTATCATCCTCAAACGGATGGCCAAAGTGAAAGGACCATTCAAACACTGGAGGACATGCTCCGTGCATGTGTGATGGATTTCGGTGGAAATTGGGATACTCATTTACCATTAGTAGAGTTCTCGTATAATAATAGTTATCACACGAGCATCAAAGCTGCTCCATTTGAGGCTTTGTATGGAAGGAAGTGTCGGTCCCCGTTGTGTTGGGCGGAGGTCGGTGAGAAACAGTTGATTGGTCCAGAATTGGTTCAAGAAACCACGGACAAGATTTTTCAGATCAGAGACCGTATCAAGGCGGCTCGTGATCGTCAGAAAAGTTACGCGGACGTTGGGCGTAAACCCTTAACCTTCGAGGTCGGAGACAAAGTTTTGCTAAAAGTCTCACCTTGGAAGGGTGTTGCAAGGTTCGGTAAGCGTGGTAAGCTTAATCCGAGGTATATCGGGCCGTTCGAGGTTTTAGACAAGGTTGGTACCGTCGCGTACAAACTAAAGTTGCCCGATGAGCTAAGTGGCGTTCATGACACATTCCATGTGTCAAACTTGAAGAAGTGTCTAGCCGACGAGACGCTTATCATTCCTACAGATGAAATCTGTATCGATGACAAACTCCACTTTATTGAAGAACCGGTCGAGGTTACGGACTGGAAAGTCCAAAAGTTGAGGAGGAGTCGTATTAAATTGGTTAAAGTTCGTTGGAACTCCAAGCGCGGACCTGAGTTTACATGGGAACGCGAGGATCAAATGAAGACGAAGTATCCCCACCTATTTGAGAAGACTCCTGTTCAGGATGACTCGGCTTGAATTTCGGGACGAAATTCTTTTAACGGGGGGAGAATGTGACAACCGGCAAAATTTCAGGTTAATCCGTACGATCTAATCACTATTTATTAATTAAATTTTGTGCATTTAGACTTAATTATATTATTAATTGAGTCCATAAAGTCTAGCAATGTCCGGGTAAATGCATGGGTTTGCATTTGATGTCGTTTGGTATCATCTTATCGCTTCGTGTAGCGATAAGAGTATGTAAATAAAAAAAAATAGAACGAGCGTTGGTGGATTATCCGGTACATTATAAAAGATGCTGACACGGTTCCAATATGCCTAGAACTGTAAAATTATGGCATTATTATGTGTTTGGCACAAGTAATATATAAAACTTGTTTCGGATAAGAAAGTATCATAGAATAGTTATTTGATGTATCGCGTCAATGTTATTTTAATCGTGTTCTAACATCTATACATTCCACCAAACAAAAAAAAATCTATTGTTTAATCATTATTGTCTAATGATAATTAAACTAGATTAGAGTTTTAACTAACTCTAAACATTCTAATTAGACTAAGCACCTAAATATCTAGAAATGCCATTCTTGCAAGTGTACAACCAAGTAAAAAAAAAAAAAAAAAAAAAAAAATTACACCCACATGCCATACGTCCAACCCATCTCCCCCATTTCCCTATTACCTAATGATTTGATGTTAGTAAAATTTTTGTCAAAAGAAGTATGGTGTAACATGTGTTAGGTATAACTCTTCATAACACTCAAACTAAGAAAATAAGCTCACTCATTTTCACCCTTAAACTTTCGGCTGGACACCCACATTCCTCTCAATTTTTTTTTTAAACTACCACTACACACATAACTACACTAGAATTCTACCAACTGTTGAGATTGGGAAGATTGGAGCAATACCTTGGAGTTTATTGTCAACACCTAAGCTTCTACATTTACTTTCAAGAAGTAATCTTTCCTAGTTTTAGACTAGTGGTAAGGATCTTATTTATACCTTGTTTATATACCCATTTAATATCTATTTGTGCAAGTTGTCACCGAATGAGATGTTAAAAAGTATTTTGTTAAACAAGTAAAGTTGATGATAAAAGAAATGAAGGGTTTCCAAGTGTATAAATATATGGTGTTTGTGTTTATGTTCTTACTAGTTATAAAAAAATGATTTTTGGATATTTGCATGTAACATGATGTTAGTTATAAGTCATGGGTGTGTAAGATGTTGTTATATGAGATTATGTCTAAAATGTAAGTAAAATATATGTAGAGAGTTTGTGGGATGTATGATGATCTTAAAAGTGGTACTTGTATATATAAGTGTTAAAATCAATCTTAGTGAGTTAAAATATAGTTTAACATATTTAACGGTGAATCTCATATGTTAAGATTTGGTGGATATTAAAAATGAGTTATTGTATGATATAACCTGATTAAGTATTCTTTTAGGAGTTAAAAATAACTTAATAAGAGGAAAGTGGTGAATTTGGTTTATTAAAGTGTATATTATGTTAATGGTAGAATTTGACATAATATGGTTTAGAAAGGGCAAAGTATATGTTAACAGTTGATGTTACATATTTAATATCATATGGATTGTTATATGTAAAATAATGATTCGGTATGTCAAGGGTCTTATGATATTTAAAATCGAGACTTTGGAGATTTTTAGTAAAAATTGTCGCTTTATATTAATTTGGCCTTTTCAAAATGTACAAGTATTTTAGTACAAAGTATATCATTCCTACAAAAATCGAGTTTGAAAGTATAAACGACCAAGTCTTGACGTCGTTATGAAAACTAAATATATTTTTACATACAAGTATTTTAAAATACAAAATATATATTTTCGGATCCTTAAAAATGTGGGGAATATATTTTCCGGAAATGGTCGATAAGTGGTATTAGTAGAGTACTTAGCGATCAACGGTTTATTTGATGGTTATGTGACTCCATGTTTATGTTGAAACGTGTTTAGGTGGCTAAATGCTCGTAGCATACGACCGTACATGTTTAAGTGTAGAAATGAATACTATGCGTGGGCTAAATATTCATGTCAACAAAGGGGTTTCAATAAATACATAAATAATATTTAAGATATTATTTTCTGACAATTTATGGTAATCGGAGCGTATATTTATTTTAATAATAAATATATATACACATTTTTGTTGAGTTCGACTTACGGATTTTGTGGTCGTCAACCCACGAGAATAAATATGATATTTAGTTGTTAAATATATATTTACGGGTTTGAATTTATAGTTCGGTACTAGGTCTCGACATGACATTGTGTGACAATGTGTGAAATATATATATTTGTTGTATTATATATAAATACTTGGGAATTCTCGGATAACCACCACCAACGCGTCGTAAGAATTAAACAATTTTATTTAAAAAGGTTAACATCTCACTTTGTCTAAACAAGTTTGGTGAACGACTTGTCGAGTAGACATATATTTAGACCTAGTGTCTTATTGAATTAGGACACGTGTAGGTCGGGAATTATTTTGGACATTTGGTTTTGCTAGCATACGCACGGAACGCAGTTTGTGAGTCTTCACGGCCCCTTTTACTTATTTAAATGTTTATTTAAATCGGGGGAAAATCATGCTTGGTTACGGGGTATGGTAGTGGGAATGAAATCCATTTTTGTCTATTTTGTGCACATAAGTTGGTTGGTTTTAGAGCTCGGAAGTCCTCGTGTTATTGTTTCTTTAGTAACCATTAGTCGTGGTAATGACCGCGGAACAGTCGAATAGATCTATTGGGTTTAACGAGCCCCGCGGAAGAGGATAACGGTTCTTCACCGTCACCTTATTGAGTTCGCGGTAGTCTATGCACATCCTGAAGGTACCGTCTTTCTTTTTCACAAATAATACTGGAGCTCCCCAAGGCGAAGAGCTAGGACGAATAAAACCCTTATCCAAGAGCTCTTGCAGTTGCTTTGACAGTTCTTCCAATTCCGTTGGAGCCAAACGATACGGTGCGCGGGCTATTGGTGCTGCTCCAGGAGCTAACTCAATCTGAAACTCGACTTGACGATGAGGAGGTAAACCAGGTAAATCTTCAGGAAAACACTTGAGGAAAAACACGCACAACTGGTATATCCTCCAGCTTCTTTTCCTTTGCTGATGCGTCAGTGACAAGTGCCAGAATGGCAGTATGTCCCTTTGGTAAACATTTCTGCGCCTTTAAGAAAGAGATGATGCCAACCACAGCACCACTCTTGTCACCTTGTACTTCGAGAGGTTCTTGACTGGAGCGAGTAATACGAATAACTTTTTCTTTGCATAAGATCTCTGCTGGCTGTTGCTGCCGGCGATTCCGATTTGCAGGTCGTGGACTCCTGAATCCTTAGCTTCTGCTGTGCTCTGGTGATCACTATTCTTGCGCTGCTGCTATGCTTGAGACTGAACGGTAGCCGAACCCTTGCTGGAAGTGGTAGCAGAAGTGGTAGCGATAGTAATAGAGATGATACAACTAGGCAGTCTGTTCTGTTCCACTGCCTGGTCCGTGAGGCGATGAGCAAGACGCTGAATGTCTTGGATATTGTCGAGGTTAGCCGATGTATCATGGCTCTGAATCTCTGAGGCTAGACCCTTGAGGTACAATTCGATACACTTGCTTGGAGGGTCCACCATGGTTGGACACAAGATGGCCAATTCGTTCGTCCGTTTCGTATAAGCATCAATTCCTGACCCCGTCATTTTCAAATGGTAAGGCTCCACTTCCAACTTGTGGATGTCATCACGCGTGTAGTATTCCCTTTTAATGCGTTCTTTGAATTCGTTCCAGGGGGTGGCGTTAGCAGCGGCCAACCCTAGTATCTGTACTTGCGCGTTCCACCTGGTTAGCGCGATTCCTACCAAAGTACCAGTGTCGTACTTGACCCTGCGAGCCTCAGGGCGTTCACACATGAAGTTCTTGAATGTGCCACTGAATGTGCTTGGACGACAGTCCATGATGTTCTGGAATGTGCAGAGAGGTTGATGTGCGTTCTGACCCGTTGCGCGAGAAAGATGGGTCAAGATTAAGCGCGAGAGTTGGGTCACGAGAGTAGGATCTAACGTCCTAGGATAGGTTTGGAATAGCAGGTTATACCTCCTGCTGGTGCGGCTGCAAGCGCCGCAGCGACTTGTTCGTTAATGAGAGCCGTCAACTGGGCTTGTGTCATGTCAACACGTCCAGACATGATCGAACAGTAAAGGTAGCATAAGTATGAATGGTTCGCGAGTAGTACGATGACAGAAGAGTGTAAGCACGTATGTGTTCTCAAGCAATAACAAGTTGTGAGCAAAGTAATGTAAGCATACTACGAGCAAAGTTCTATGCAAATTCTAGCATGTAGGCAATAAACATAAACATTATTACCTAGGAAGTTGAGTCTTGCACGTGGAGCGAAGCGTCGTTGTGGATCGTTGAGAGCACTGTTCTGGTTATAGTCTGGTTTTAATAAAAACGTTTTTCCCATATTAAAACCAAGTTCTCTATAACCAATGGCTCTGATACCAATCTGTCACACCCCCAAAATCCACACGCGGAGTATCACCGCTTGGGAGCGTGACTGACCAGGATCAAGCCATCAATCATATCAAACATAGTATTTAATAATCAAAAGTAGTTAATACAATTCATAAAGATATGACTGATGTTTCAAAACCAAACATTGTTTAAGTAGCGGAAGCATAGTAATAAAATGCTCAAATGTAGTTATGAGTTCAATTAACGTTCGCGATCCAATTCCCACAACGACCTGCTCCTTCCTTGTGCAAGCTCCAATATGTACCTAAGGTCCTGCAAGGCATGCAGCAGATAATCAACAAACTAGTTGAGCGAGTTCACAGTTAATAGTTTAGTTTGGGTAATAGTGCGTTTGTTCAATTAAGTTTCATATCGTATCAGTTCCATCGCGGCCTCACAGGCATGTGTGCGAAGATTAGGTTCGTTAGTTCGCGACCGTAGTCTTTACCGACCAGGGTGTGTGCGAAGGCAATTGATCAGTTCGCGACCATAGTCTTTACCGACCAGGGTGTGTGCGAAGGCAGTTGAGTAGTTCGTTCGCGACCATAGTCTTTACCGACCAGGGTGTGTGCGAAGGCAGTTCGACAAGTATCATTCAAGCATGCACAAACAATCATCCAACCCATTCCCACCCTGGGAACCCATGCCTTGGCTGTGTGAACTCACCTTGGTTTGCTCGGTATGCTAGGTTATGCACTCACAAGTAATTAATCACGTCCTATTGTATGCACGTATAACAAATCAGTTCATGTTCGCAATGATACGCATGTAATTTAATGTCACATAGTGCTTGATAGCCAATATCATGCATCAATCATGTATCACGTAACAGTTAACTCATTCACACAATTCACGTAATTCATATGAATATTTACAGGATCATGCACCTCTCAAAAACTCAGACAAGTATGGGGGGTCTCCCCTGTTCAAAACTCAGATAGCACATGTAATCATCATACAACCTCGGTCATATTAACTTAATATACTCGGACCATTTTGATTTTCATTAAAATAAACTCGGACATAAAGTTAAACTCGGACATTCACGAATTATCATTTAAACTCGGCATACATGAATCGTCATTTAAACTCGGACCCCTAAGCCTGTATGCCCAAAAATCCGGACTCTATGTTTCATCTATTATTCTGACTACCACACGTCTACTGCCATAACCATGTGCTATTTTATTATATGATATTCAAATCGGTCCAATGGAAGTTTGATTAGTGTATGTATTGGCAGCCCTATACAAGAACTAAAATCACACCATAGCTTTTAGTGGGTTCAAAGGCCCTATCAAATGAATCGGTTATCTGACAAAACATGTGGCCCTAGTATACCATCAGTTATAAATCAAATGCACTATCAGGTACTCGGTCACATCATTGTTATTTTTTTTTTTTTTATATATCAAACCCAACATTAATGGCCGACAATTGACTTTTGTTCTCATGTTTCTACTGGACCAAATTATATAATGGCCAAGAATCATGCACTACCATGTAATTGGTCCAATGGCAAGCCTTCAACAATATCATCCATCATCAAAATAAAGAGTTCACATATTCAGTGGATCACATGATAAGCAATTAATAGGATTCAGTAAACCACAATCATATTATTTCATATCAATCATTAATCATATCAAACCTAAACCCTACACTAATATCAATCTTTTTTTTTTTTTTTTTTTTTGCATGACAGATTGATCATACGACAAAGAACACAACCAACACCATAACTATGAACATTAAACCATTAAACGCGGAAGACTAACCAAATCAGAATGATCAACAAGAGGTCTGGCTTCGAATGAGAGGAGGGCAGCCGTCAAGTTTCAAAGAATAGCGAGGGAGAGGGATGACGCGATTAGGGTTTTCCAATTACTGATTTCGTGCACGAGATTAAGGCAAATCCTATATTTATTCATTATTGGGCCGAAGCCCATTCTTGTTTTCATTGGGTAGACACTTGAAGTGTTTTTGGCCATGAGTGTTTTCGTGAGGAATGTTTGACATGAGCTCCATTTTATTACTCGAACCACAACACTTATATTAACCGATCTACAATCATATATCAGCAAACACACTCATGCACATCAAATATAACAGATAAATTCCAACACAATATAACATATTGCAAACGTGCACCGTTGCGAATCAAACAAGTCGTGTCAACTAACAATCTATATAATTAACGTGAAATAAATGCGAGAATGGAATCTTGGAAACTCGAGTTGTCACATTATCCCCAACTTGAAAGAAATTTCGTCCCGAAATTTGGTACGCACTCACTGAGGAAGCTAGGTAAGTTACATCGTTCACTTGTTTTCCTGGGGTGTCACATCATCCCCCCGTTGATTTGGAATTTCGTCCCGAAATTCAGTAGTAGTAGCTTCAGCCTCAGTAGTGGATGTATTGGTTTCGAATAACTGGGGGTACTTTTCTTTCATTTGATCTTCGCGTTCCCAGGTATACTCTGGACCACGCTGGGAGTTCCAACGAACTCGAACAAGAGGGATTCTCTTGTGTTTGAGGACCTTAACATCCCGGTCCGTGATTTCAACTGGTTCCTCGACGAACTGCAACCGCTCGTCGATAGTGAGTTCCTTAAAAGGAACTATAAGGGTCTCATCTGATAGGCATTTCTTCAGATTCGACACGTGAAATACATTGTGAACTGCACCGAGTTCAGCTGGTAGGTTTAATCTGTAGGCTACTTTGCCAATTTTCTCAATGATTTCGAACGGTCCGACATACCGTGGATTGAGTTTGCCTCGTTTGCCAAAACGAACCACACCCTTCCAGGGTGAGACTTTTAGTAAAACCCGGTCCCCGACCTCAAATTCCAATGGCTTCTTACGCTTATCCGCGTAGGCTTTCTGACGGTCGCGTGCTGCCGCCATGCGTTGTCGTATCTGTGCAATCTTTTCTGTGGCGTCCACTACAATCTCTGGACCCGTAATCTGACTATCCCCCACCTCTGCCCAACAGAGAGGTGCCCGGCATTTACGTCCGTACAACGCTTCGAATGGAGCGGCTTGAATGCTGGTGTGGTAACTGTTATTGTATGAAAACTCCACTAAAAGGGAGGTGCTTTTCCCAGCTGTTGCCGAAATCGATAACATACGCTCGAAGCATGTCTTCTAGAGTTTGAATCGTGCGCTCAGACTGCCCATCCGTCTGAGGGTGATACGCTGTGCTCATGCCTAATCGTGAGCCGAAAGATTTGTGCATCGCTGGCCATGGTTCTGACGTGAATCGTGCATCCCGATCCGAAATAATAGAGGTGGGCACCCCGTGCCTCGAAACAACTTCTTTAAGGTAAATGTCTGCGAGAGTGGAGAACTTATCCGTTTCCTTAATAGCCAGGAAGTGTGCAGACTTGGTGAGTCGATCCACGATCACCCATATAGTATCATTCCCACGCTGAGATCTAGGTAAACCCGTAACGAAGTCCATGGAAATTTCTTCCCATTTCCACTGAAGTATCTTAGGCTGTTGAAGTAGGCCTGAGGGTTTCTGGTACTCTGTCTTGACCCACACACAAGTCAAACATTTGCCGACGTAAGTAGCGATGTGAGCCTTCATACTAGACCACCAATGTGTAGTTCTAATGTCGTGGTACATTTTATCCGACCCTGGATGTACCGAGTAGCGAGACTTGTGTGCTTCGTCCATCACAAGCTCTCGTAGATCGCCATAGGGTAGGACCCAATACGTCCTGTTACATAGTAGGCGCCGTCTTCCTTTTGTTCCATTCGTTGCCTTGAATCACGTAAAGCTTCAGCCTTGACGTTTTCGGGTTTTAGTGCTTCTATCTGAGCAGCTCGTATCCGTGTAGGAAGACTGGACTGAATAGTAAGCTGTAGCGCTCGCACGCGCCGAGGTAAAGTGTCCTTTCGACTGAGGGCATCAGCCACAACATTGGCTTTGCCTGGATGGTACTTGATGGCGCATTCGTAGTCGTTTAGAAGTTCAACCCATCTCCGTTGACGCATATTCAAATCCTTCTGCTTAAGAATATGCTCGAGACTCCTGTGATCGGTGTAAATCGTGCACTTGGTACCGTACAGGTAGTGTCGCCATATCTTAAGCGCGAAAACAACAGCTCCCAGCTCTAAATCGTGCGTCGTGTAGTTCCGTTCATGAACCTTGAGTTGCCGCGAAGCGTAGGCAATAACTTTATCCCGCTGCATCAATACACAACCAAGCCCCTGTATCGATGCGTCACAATAAACCACGAAGTCATCCGTGCCCTCGGGCAGTGAGAGAATAGGTGCGCTGCATAATCTATCCTTCAAGTACTGAAAAGCAGTTTCCTGCGTATTACCCCATCTGTAGACGACACCTTTCTGTGTTAGCATAGTAAGCGGCTGCGCGATTTTGGAGAAGTCTTTGATAAACTGTCTATAGTATCCCGCCAAACCCAAGAATTGGCGTATTTCTGTCGGTGTACGCGGTGCTGGCCAATTCCTGATCGAATCTACCTTGGATGGATCGACATGAATCCCATCCTTGTTCACCACATGGCCCAAGAAGTGGACTTCACGAAGCCAGAAGTCGCATTTAGAAAACTTTGCGTACAGTTGCTCCTTTCGAAGAAGTTCCAAGATAAGACGTAAGTGCTGCTCGTGTTCCTCCTGACTCTTGGAGTAGATCAGAATGTCGTCGATGAAGACAATGACGAACTTGTCAAGATAGGGTTTACACACCCTGTTCATAAGATCCATGAAGACTGCAGGCGCGTTCGTAAGCCCGAATGGCATGACAAGAAACTCGTAATGGCCGTAGCGAGTTCTGAATGCGGTCTTGGAGTCGTCCTCATCCCGGACTCTCAGCTGATGATAACCTGACCTTAAATCAATCTTGGAATAGTAACACGACCCTTGCAACTGGTCGAATAGGTCATCTATGCGCGGAAGAGGATAACGGTTCTTCACCGTCACCTTATTGAGTTCGCGGTAGTCTATGCACATCCTGAAGGTACCGTCTTTCTTTTTCACAAATAATACTGGAGCTCCCCAAGGCGAAGAGCTAGGACGAATAAAACCCTTATCCAAGAGCTCTTGCAGTTGCTTTGACAGTTCTTCCAATTCCGTTGGAGCCAAACGATACGGTGCGCGGGCTATTGGTGCTGCTCCAGGAGCTAACTCAATCTGAAACTCGACTTGACGATGAGGAGGTAAACCAGGTAAATCTTCAGGAAAACACTTGAGGAAAAACACGCACAACTGGTATATCCTCCAGCTTCTTTTCCTTTGCTGATGCGTCAGTGACAAGTGCCAGAATGGCAGTATGTCCCTTTGGTAAACATTTCTGCGCCTTTAAGAAAGAGATGATGCCAACCACAGCACCACTCTTGTCACCTTGTACTTCGAGAGGTTCTTGACTGGAGCGAGTAATACGAATAACTTTTTCTTTGCATAAGATCTCTGCTGGCTGTTGCTGCCGGCGATTCCGATTTGCAGGTCGTGGACTCCTGAATCCTTAGCTTCTGCTGTGCTCTGGTGATCACTATTCTTGCGCTGCTGCTATGCTTGAGACTGAACGGTAGCCGAACCCTTGCTGGAAGTGGTAGCAGAAGTGGTAGCGATAGTAATAGAGATGATACAACTAGGCAGTCTGTTCTGTTCCACTGCCTGGTCCGTGAGGCGATGAGCAAGACGCTGAATGTCTTGGATATTGTCGAGGTTAGCCGATGTATCATGGCTCTGAATCTCTGAGGCTAGACCCTTGAGGTACAATTCGATACACTTGCTTGGAGGGTCCACCATGGTTGGACACAAGATGGCCAATTCGTTCGTCCGTTTCGTATAAGCATCAATTCCTGACCCCGTCATTTTCAAATGGTAAGGCTCCACTTCCAACTTGTGGATGTCATCACGCGTGTAGTATTCCCTTTTAATGCGTTCTTTGAATTCGTTCCAGGGGGTGGCGTTAGCAGCGGCCAACCCTAGTATCTGTACTTGCGCGTTCCACCTGGTTAGCGCGATTCCTACCAAAGTACCAGTGTCGTACTTGACCCTGCGAGCCTCAGGGCGTTCACACATGAAGTTCTTGAATGTGCCACTGAATGTGCTTGGACGACAGTCCATGATGTTCTGGAATGTGCAGAGAGGTTGATGTGCGTTCTGACCCGTTGCGCGAGAAAGATGGGTCAAGATTAAGCGCGAGAGTTGGGTCACGAGAGTAGGATCTAACGTCCTAGGATAGGTTTGGAATAGCAGGTTATACCTCCTGCTGGTGCGGCTGCAAGCGCCGCAGCGACTTGTTCGTTAATGAGAGCCGTCAACTGGGCTTGTGTCATGTCAACACGTCCAGACATGATCGAACAGTAAAGGTAGCATAAGTATGAATGGTTCGCGAGTAGTACGATGACAGAAGAGTGTAAGCACGTATGTGTTCTCAAGCAATAACAAGTTGTGAGCAAAGTAATGTAAGCATACTACGAGCAAAGTTCTATGCAAATTCTAGCATGTAGGCAATAAACATAAACATTATTACCTAGGAAGTTGAGTCTTGCACGTGGAGCGAAGCGTCGTTGTGGATCGTTGAGAGCACTGTTCTGGTTATAGTCTGGTTTTAATAAAAACGTTTTTCCCATATTAAAACCAAGTTCTCTATAACCAATGGCTCTGATACCAATCTGTCACACCCCCAAAATCCACACGCGGAGTATCACCGCTTGGGAGCGTGACTGACCAGGATCAAGCCATCAATCATATCAAACATAGTATTTAATAATCAAAAGTAGTTAATACAATTCATAAAGATATGACTGATGTTTCAAAACCAAACATTGTTTAAGTAGCGGAAGCATAGTAATAAAATGCTCAAATGTAGTTATGAGTTCAATTAACGTTCGCGATCCAATTCCCACAACGACCTGCTCCTTCCTTGTGCAAGCTCCAATATGTACCTAAGGTCCTGCAAGGCATGCAGCAGATAATCAACAAACTAGTTGAGCGAGTTCACAGTTAATAGTTTAGTTTGGGTAATAGTGCGTTTGTTCAATTAAGTTTCATATCGTATCAGTTCCATCGCGGCCTCACAGGCATGTGTGCGAAGATTAGGTTCGTTAGTTCGCGACCGTAGTCTTTACCGACCAGGGTGTGTGCGAAGGCAATTGATCAGTTCGCGACCATAGTCTTTACCGACCAGGGTGTGTGCGAAGGCAGTTGAGTAGTTCGTTCGCGACCATAGTCTTTACCGACCAGGGTGTGTGCGAAGGCAGTTCGACAAGTATCATTCAAGCATGCACAAACAATCATCCAACCCATTCCCACCCTGGGAACCCATGCCTTGGCTGTGTGAACTCACCTTGGTTTGCTCGGTATGCTAGGTTATGCACTCACAAGTAATTAATCACGTCCTATTGTATGCACGTATAACAAATCAGTTCATGTTCGCAATGATACGCATGTAATTTAATGTCACATAGTGCTTGATAGCCAATATCATGCATCAATCATGTATCACGTAACAGTTAACTCATTCACACAATTCACGTAATTCATATGAATATTTACAGGATCATGCACCTCTCAAAAACTCAGACAAGTATGGGGGGTCTCCCCTGTTCAAAACTCAGATAGCACATGTAATCATCATACAACCTCGGTCATATTAACTTAATATACTCGGACCATTTTGATTTTCATTAAAATAAACTCGGACATAAAGTTAAACTCGGACATTCACGAATTATCATTTAAACTCGGCATACATGAATCGTCATTTAAACTCGGACCCCTAAGCCTGTATGCCCAAAAATCCGGACTCTATGTTTCATCTATTATTCTGACTACCACACGTCTACTGCCATAACCATGTGCTATTTTATTATATGATATTCAAATCGGTCCAATGGAAGTTTGATTAGTGTATGTATTGGCAGCCCTATACAAGAACTAAAATCACACCATAGCTTTTAGTGGGTTCAAAGGCCCTATCAAATGAATCGGTTATCTGACAAAACATGTGGCCCTAGTATACCATCAGTTATAAATCAAATGCACTATCAGGTACTCGGTCACATCATTGTTATTTTTTTTTTTTTTTTATATATCAAACCCAACATTAATGGCCGACAATTGACTTTTGTTCTCATGTTTCTACTGGACCAAATTATATAATGGCCAAGAATCATGCACTACCATGTAATTGGTCCAATGGCAAGCCTTCAACAATATCATCCATCATCAAAATAAAGAGTTCACATATTCAGTGGATCACATGATAAGCAATTAATAGGATTCAGTAAACCACAATCATATTATTTCATATCAATCATTAATCATATCAAACCTAAACCCTACACTAATATCAATCTTTTTTTTTTTTTTTTTTTTTTTTTGCATGACAGATTGATCATACGACAAAGAACACAACCAACACCATAACTATGAACATTAAACCATTAAACGCGGAAGACTAACCAAATCAGAATGATCAACAAGAGGTCTGGCTTCGAATGAGAGGAGGGCAGCCGTCAAGTTTCAAAGAATAGCGAGGGAGAGGGATGACGCGATTAGGGTTTTCCAATTACTGATTTCGTGCACGAGATTAAGGCAAATCCTATATTTATTCATTATTGGGCCGAAGCCCATTCTTGTTTTCATTGGGTAGACACTTGAAGTGTTTTTGGCCATGAGTGTTTTCGTGAGGAATGTTTGACATGAGCTCCATTTTATTACTCGAACCACAACACTTATATTAACCGATCTACAATCATATATCAGCAAACACACTCATGCACATCAAATATAACAGATAAATTCCAACACAATATAACATATTGCAAACGTGCACCGTTGCGAATCAAACAAGTCGTGTCAACTAACAATCTATATAATTAACGTGAAATAAATGCGAGAATGGAATCTTGGAAACTCGAGTTGTCACAACATGTATCACGGTTTTTGCAAGACCATGATTTGACTTTCGTGATTTCATTAACTACGCATACTAATTTTTTTTATCAAATGAGTCTAAGTTTCATTTGTGTCATTTAAACCTGTGAACTCACCAGCATTATGTTGACATTTTTAAGCATGATTTTCAGGTAAGTGAAATTTGGTTCGTGGCTTTAAGAAGTTGCATGCATCATGGACGATACCTTTTGGGGGTTTTGCCTTGTATATTTCATCGTATCGGAAATATACTTGACAAATCCTAGGAACTTTATAAACAATATAACTTTTGGTCGTATGTGTTTTTGAAACTGGAAGTTGTGTAAACTAAATATATTGTTATGGTTTGTAAACTTTAAACTTCGGTATCGTTGATGCTTAATCATATTAGTTGTTTGCTTATCGTATGCTTGAAATCCTTTCATGGTCGCACCTTGCGTTTCCGCCTTCGGCGGGGTGTGACACATATCATCTACCTTATTATCGCTTTTCAAACGTTTTATAAAAGCAGACACTTAAACTGGATTCATGACAACATTTATAAAAGATGCAAGACTAGTTAAATTTTGTATTACTTCTTTGTTTGTTAAGACATTGTAACTCTTAAATCAATAAAACAACATTTCAGTTTCCCATGTGTTATGAAACAATGATTCTGTTACAACACTCCCCGACGATTCTGCCACATTTTGTTGTTTTACGTTGTCGGGGTGTGACAGAAAAGTTGGTATTAGAGCTCATGGTTATAGGGAATTAGGTTATTAGTAATGCTTTGACCTAGTCTATAACCTTCCTAGGACCCTAACGGGAGTTTACTTGCGTTTAGTCATAAAACAATACCGTCACCTATCCTTAGGCGACAACCACAACAAAAACACAAAAATTCAAATCCGCTTTGAAAACTAATCATCTTTTCTAGGATGATTGATTACTAGGTTTTGAACCCTTTGTTATAAGGTTTCGAACCCTCTACGTTTTCAAATCTCGTCAAAGTTTGGGTCTTTTGATGTGAACACGTGCAAACTGGAAGGGTGAATGCCTGTACTCTGAGTTTTCTATCTAAGTCTAGAGTGTTCGTACAAATCCGCAGTATCGGACCAGTCACTCTTACCTGGGAACTCTTGGGGTGAGTGTTCACTTATAGGCAAGCATGTCTTCAGCGATACATTATTATAACCCGTTTGCTTTGATTTGTCACCATCTCATTTGTTTGCCTTAGGTAACAAACAAATGATCGCAATTCTTATGCATTGCCTTTCTGTTTTGTTTATCAGATAACATTTCATTTGTTGCTTCCTATGTCCTTCATTTTCTTCTAATGTCTCTTTACCTCAACAACGGTCAAATGTCCGAGCAAGCAGCCAAACTTGCCCAGCAAATAGGCGAAGTAATTCTGAAGTCCGTGGATTTAGGTATTGCCATGTCTCGCCTCAAAAATGGATCCACTCAAGAGTCACTATGGAAAGTAGAAGTTAAGCCTGCACCAAAATTAAGGAAGCGTAAGGCTTCAAAGAAACCCGCAGCAGATGCACCTAATCCAGCAGGACCTAGCCAAAAGGCAACACCACCTGCTAAGAAGCAATACAAGGGAACGGCACCACTATGCGGCAAATGTAACGGGCATCACCAAGCTCACCTGCAGTGTCGTGTGTGTGTATCATGTGGGCGAATTAGTCACCTGGCAAGTACTTGTCGTATCAACCCAAGCCAAGGTGGTCCAAGTCAACCACAAGCCAACCCTATCCGAGCTCGTTTTCCACGTGGATCGTGCTACAACTGTGGCGAAACGAGCCATTTCAGGAACAAATGCCCAAAGATTGTCAATGCAAATCCAACCCTTGGATGAGCATTTGGCCGAGCAAAGGATGTTGCTGTCTTATGCCTTTGTTTCTTTTGTTTTCTTATATTGTGAAACAATCTGTTTTGTTCATAAAAAAAGTCGTTGTTCGCAATTCTGATATACAAATGTAGTTACATGTGTGTATGGCATTTCCCTATGATATCTACATCAAGGAGCTATGCTCTTTACAAACTACTCTTGTAATTCTCCCTTTCAAGTGATCGCTCATGATTTCCTCAAAAATTTTAAGTACTCGTTTCATTCTAGGAGACGAAGTACATGAAATAAAGTGACATTATGAGTAATCGTGCTTTTGCACATTTGTGCCTTTGAATCCCTGGTTAGATAACTAAGGGTATTTTCAAATCTCATACCCATTACGTTCTGATTTTTCAACATGGCATAACATAAATTTTCAAAACAACCTCCATGATTTCAAAAACATTTTATATAGTCGAAAACATTTTTAATATAGTGTATTTACTTGATATATCAAATGCATGATTTCAAAAACATTGTCTATATTTTCAAAAACAACCTCCATGATTTCAAAAACATTGTCTATGTTTTCAAAAACGACCTTCATGATTTCAATATGTTATTAATACAGTATAATTACTTATATCAAGTGCATGATTTCAAAAGCACCATTCATGTTTTCAAAAACCTTATACATAATTTCAAAATTCATCTTGCATGATTTTAAAACATTTTTATAACTATACCTACCTAATACACCTACTTTATGATCTCAAAAGTATTATATATAAGGTTTCCAAAAACATTGAACACATTTTAGAACCCCATGCATAGTTTTCAAAATATTTTCCTCATACATTGACTTAACCTTCAAATTCCGCTTCATGTGTCGCCTTGGCATATCTAGCATCTCAATTCCATAAGCATTTTTACTTCATGTTTTGACTTAAGCACACCCAGTGCAAGATTTCAAAACATCTTCAACTTCTAAAATCCATATGGGATCTTCTTATCATTACAATTAGATCCTTGTGGATGACTATCATTCAAATCAGAGTCCTTAATTGGATTCTTTGTGTACCTTAATTCGAACATTTCGGTTCCTTATAATCGAAATCGAATTTTCTCTTTAAGATCTTTCTACCTTCATAGTTAGATTCTTGATAATGTTTAAAGCACCAATCAAAATCCACTGATTGGATGCCTGGTGTGCTTTAAATACATGTACACAGTTAGCAGAACAAATTAGCAAAATGATGACAAATTTAAAATCAAGTTAAACAATTATGCGATTATGCACTTTGTGTTTTCTTTTATGCATTTTGTGTTTTTTTAATACTCTGGATATTCGTTATCCAAATCCTCGTAGAATCTTCCATATCTTCATATGAGTAATTCATAGTAGGATATTCAAAGGTACTACCATAAATCCTTAATGGGTTTCTACGTAATCGTTAAAGACCCTTGGATTATATAGTACCATTCCATAATTCAAAAAAAAAGAGACCCTTTGAGTGGTCTAGTCAAAAGATTGATTCAGAATCAGGTTAAGAATGACATGTGGTGATATAGCTGAACAGACTCCTTGGTAGTCTATTTAAATCATTCATTGATTTAATTAAAAGACCCTATGGAGGTCTAAGCACAATCATCACCGGCTCGTTCATTGTTTCCTTCCCCTACACATTATAAGATGCACTACGTGACTATGCAAGGAATTACGTAATTATGGATGCATAAATAATTACGTAGTTCAGTGCACGGAAACCACAGTAAGACTTATTATGTGTAAGAACCAATAGTGGCAAGCGTAACAAAATGTGAACTATCTAATAGAGGTACGGTGGACGCACCAATAACACTTTATATACTTGTATATAAGTGTCCCTCTCACATTTCAAGCATGATGTTATTTAAAGTTACTAGAAGTTCAGGACCCTAACCAGTACTGTTCGATCTTTTCAACTTCATGTTTCAAGCTCTCACAAGTTTCCTCTAAATAAATTTCGGGACGAAATTTCCTGAAGTAGGGGAGACTGTGACATCTGTGTCACTTCAACCATCAAACAAATACCAAACCAATGAAATATTGTATTTCATATTTGGGATTTGTAAAAATATGTGTATCATTTGCACATATCAATTCTTGTTCGATTTCGGGCCCTAAATCGCTTTCTGGAAGGTTATACGCGCACTGATGCGTAAATATAACCAGTTTAATGCAACAAACACTCCAGAATAGTGATATAGGCTTAACATACTCTAAATAACCTTTACATAACTTAGAAATAAGTTTTGAAAGGTTTGGTATGCCGAAATCAAGTCTATTCGGTTATAGGGACTAAATATGACAAACTACGAAAGTATGCCAATTTGAACTGTAACGAACATTCTGAAACTTGACCATAAGTTAAACATACCCTAAATATCCTTTACATAGCTTAGAAATAGGCTTTGAGGTGTTCGGTTTGCTAAAATAAACTTTTTTAGTCATTCAGGGACTAAAAGCGTCACAAAGTGCATAAGTTTGCATTTTCGCGCATAACTTACATTCTGAATACATCCGGACATCCAAAAATTTATGCAAGCATTAAAATATTTTATTTTAGTGTTTGGCATGAGAAAAATCCATTCGTCGTGCAATTTGGATCGTTTTTCGCGCTTATGCGCATTTCGTCGTAACTAAGCGAACATCGCGATCATACGACCAAACGAACCGACATCCGGCATATTTTTGAGCATATTTCATGTCCACAATATTTAGGCATCATTTTAGGCCCTTAAAGTTGGCTTAACGAGCCTTAAACATGTCGGAAATGGCCTTAAAACACAACGGGGACTGAAATGGAAACTTTGGAAACTGTTGCTGATCAGAAGGACCTTAGCGTGACACCTAGCCCCATTGGCGTCACGCGAGGCCCCTCCAGATGCAGAAATTCGTTTTTATAGCTGTTAACAGCTGTTATGCACTCCAAACCCTCTTGCAAATGGTATTTCTGAAAACTAGGGGCCATTCTATGGGTGCCCAAGGTTTCCCAAAACAAGGGGCACACATGGACGGTTGAGATCGAGGCACGTTATTCAATGAACGATCCTAACGGTGGTCCTTTTCCTATAAATACCCCCACCCTTTTCACCCCCAACACACTTGATTTCTGAGATTTCTCTAAGTTGGGGTGTTTCATCACCTCATACCTGAGAATACTTGGAAAATCAATCTTGCGGGGACCCTTTGTAAGTATTCTTTCGCGTTTTTCATTCGTTTTAGCGTTAAAGTCAAACTGCGTTTGACTTTCTGCATTGACCAGTTTATGGTCAACGCGAAGTTCGTTTGAACTTCATAACGTGAGCGTAATCACGATGGTTATAGTCCGTAGTAACTATACCTACTGATTACCACGTTATCTAGGCTCAGTGACGAGTCGTAGTTTCGACCAAAATGCGTTTTCTCGCGTATTTTGTAACCAAACTACTCTAGGGTATTAAAACCATTTGTTTTAATACCAAACCTGTTTTCTAACTTAACTAAACATGTTCTAGCATGTTTAGCTCGTCACTTTTGGATTGTGCTTGTCTAGGGTCGTAAAGGTAAGCGATTTAAACAATCGCTTATACTTTCGAACCCGACCCATTTGGTCGATCATTAGGATCCAACCAAACACTTTAGGTGACCATAGTTGTATAGGGAATAACCTTCCGAGGTTATACCTTATGGTCACGTCGTTTAAGTAGTTATATGATAGGTAGTTTATATGCCTTAGGAAAATTACCAAAATACCCTTTTTACACATAAATTCATTTTAAGCATATGTAACCTAAATTTTGACATCTAAACTGATTAAGTAACTATATTAGGCATGTTAAGGCATATTTTACTTGTCACAGGACTAGTTAAGCGGTCGAACGCGTTTTACGCAAACGACGCGTTAAAGTAGCATAAGCTACCCAAACGGGTCGTAATGGGTCGTAAGCACTTAGGTTAGATTTCATTTTAGTATGTGGGCTTTGTTTAACCATGTCATATGAGTTCCAATACTCATTTGGTTTACGAAACCTCATACTATCAAATCCCCCGATTTAGGTCTGGTTATTTATGTAGTTACCTATATAGGTGCCGTTTGATTCCGTGATCTTCTAGCTTTGCTTGGTGGTTATCCTAGGACTTCTAAGCAATCTCATGTGAGTACATAGTTCCATCTTTTACTGTTTTTCAAACGTTTTGGGGTGAAACACATGTGCCTACTTGTTACTTTCATGCTTTTCATGTTTTCATATCATATACTTGCTATGTTCACTAGTACACTATTAGTACATGATTTCATTATGTTTTTGCTATGTATGTCCTTTGTTACATACTTAGTACATTTGATTTACATTACCTTTTCATGCTATGTATGTTCATCATACTAGTACATTGGTTTACATCACATCACATACTATGTATGTTCATTTTGTTCATACTTAGTACATTCACATCACATCACATGCTTACATTTTGGTATGACATTTGGTTTGTTTAAATGGGACAATGTACATTCATTAACATTGATCACGCCGCTCGGTAGTAGGTAGTGGTACCATAGGACTTGACAAATCCCGTTCCTAAAATCCTAGGTTTGTTTGGATGGATGGAATGACCGAATCCGAAAACATTTCTTATTGATAACTTTTACTCTAAGGTTATCCTGCTGTCTCAAGGCTTGAATGTATGGAATTTTCACAACACCGCATAGATGTTTGTATCAGTATAGCATGCATTTCCACAAAACATAACTTTGATTTATACCAAGTTTTACTTCAATACTTTGTTTTGTGCATTTTCACCTATGGTTTAGTTGATGCATTTCGCTAGCCATACATATCATTTTGGTTACACATTACATGATTTACATTTGACACCTAAACATTTTTGACATTGGTTATACATTACATGATTTACATTTTGACATAAACATTTGACATATTATTCAATACATTTGGCAATTGGTTTAAACATAGACATTTTACATTGGTGGTTTGTTTGGGTAAAGTGATTTAAGTAACGAGGCATGTGTAATATGATACAAGCATGGTGGATACGCCGCTGGTACTTCCTATATATAAGTGCTTGTATGATATTACATATCGCAGCGTTGTTTAAATCATTTCAGTTTAGACATAGAACATATTTTTCACAAGACATTGTTTTACAAACAACTTATTTTATACAAACTCATTTTTACTTGGTTATTCATTTAACCTTACACTACTCTTTTACATATCATCTACCTTATTATCGCTTTTCAAACGTTTTATAAAAGCAAACACTTAAACTGGATTCATGACAAGTTTTCATTAAACATTTTCTTAAACCTAAGTCATGAATCCTATTTTCACAAAACCTATGTGTTCGCCGGCATTTTTATGCTGATATATTTTCACATGTGTTTCAGGTACAATAGTTGATGAAATTTGATGATGATATTGATGCATGCTCACATAGGATTGGACGAGGCCTTAGTGACATCAAAAGATGCAAGACTAGTTAAATTTTGTATTACTTCTTTGTTTGTTAAGACATTGTAACTCTTAAATCAATAAAACAACATTTCAGTTTCCCATGTGTTATGAAACAATGATTCTGTTACAACACTTCCCGACGATTCTGCCACATTTAGTTGTTTTACGTGGTCGGGGTGTGACATACTCTATTGAATTCCTATCCTGTAACATCACTATATCAGAGAGACTCACAATTTGGTGGTGTCTGGATTTTGTTTCATCCAGACACGGTTTAATTTGGATCATTCATCTTCCCTGGCTTGCGAGATTCAGAATGGTTGTTTTACAAATCGTATAGCATCCAGAGTCAGCTACATTTAGATAGTATCCATAATTGGTTGAATTCAGATTTTGTAACATCACTAACCAGAAGGACTCACAACGGGTGGTACCCAGATTCTGTTTCATCCAGACTCGGTTTAATTTGGATCATTCAATATCCCTAGCTTGCGAGATTCAGAATGGTTACTTTACGAATCATATAGCATTCAGAGTCAGCTATATTAAGATAACATCCATTCTCGGTTAAATTCAGATCATGTAACATCACTAATCAGAAGGACTCACAATGGGTGGTATCCAGATCTTGTTTCATCCAGACTCGGTTTAATTTGGATCATTCAATATCCCTAGTTTGCGAGATTCAGAATGGTTGTTTTACGAATCGTATAGCATCCAGAGTTGGCTATATTAAGATAACATCCATACTCTGTTGAATTCAGATCCTGTAACATCACTAATCAGAAGGACTCACAATGGGTGGTATCCGGATTCTGTTTCATCCAGACTCGGTTTAATTTGGATCATTCAACTTCCCTGGCTTGCGAGATTCAGAATAGTTGTTTTACGAATTGTATAGCATCTAGAGTCAGCTACATTAAGATAGCATCAATACTTGGTTATATTCAGATCCTGTAACATCACTAATCAGAATGACTCACAATGGGTGGTGTTAGGGATAGAATTTCATAGCATGTGGATCACGGATCCTCAAGTGTAGCCTGGATCACGGATACTCAGTTCAGTTTGAATTAAGGATCCTCAGAAGATGTTGCAAGACTAAGGATCCATGATCCTCATTATTATCCTAAACTAACAATTGTTTCCATCATTTTTGAACTTGTTTTGCAAGTGTATTCGAATGAGATTTGGTCTAACCGATATTCTAGGGGAATAGGCTTGATATTTCTGCACGTGCAATGACTCCATGACCGTTGTGGTGATTGTGGGGAGGCTTGCACCATTTTCGGATAGTTTGTTAGCCTAGATAATTTCTAATTTTAAAGGGGATAGCAAGCTTGATTTAGAAATATAGACAAACACATACACAACTCTCTCGAACTTGAACTCCCTGAAAACATTTGGCGATTACACACATTTACACACTAGCAATCTTTGTACCAAGCTTGTTATCATCTGAATTTGTGAACTTTGTTTGTTTAATATAATTGGTGATCGGTAGTTTCCATCACCCGAGGATTTTTATACCGGAGATCATTCATTGATCAAGGCCTTTTTCCTCGTATAAATCCTTGTGTTGATCATTCATTTCATTCAATTGTTGTTTACACATTTGTTCAATTAACCAAGCATCTAACCTCACAAAAATCAGATTTGCTTACATTATCCTTGTGTAATTTTTGACCAAAACAGTTTGGCGCCCACCATGGGACAATCGGTGCTTCATTCTTGAAAAATCTTGTTCATTTTATTCATTTCTATTCATTACCTTCAACCACATGGCTTCTCATGCGAAGAACACTTCAAGCTCCATGTCGGCGACCACTTCTTCACAGGGCATTGCACCTCCAGGGAATTAAATATAGATCTGGCGGGCGTTTGGAAGTTTCAAGAAATGTTGAGAATAAAAGATGTCATCTGTAGTCTAAGGGTTTGGATAATGTGTCTTATCCTAGATAGGACATATCTTTCAAAACCTGGTTTTATTTGAAGTCTTTTGTCGAGTCCTTATGGAACTCTAAACAATTCGCATGGTTTGTAATTCGGATTTGAAGTCTATGTTTCAAAACAATGATGTTTGTGATATTTTAAACTTATTTAATGGATAATCATCTTTAGTTTTATCATATAGATGTTTGTTATGGTTGAATGCAATGATATTAAGCAAGTCACACATAATCACGCTTCCGCAATAGTCAGGGTGTGACAGTTTGGTATCAGAGCTTCGATTGTAGCGAACTAGGATTCCTTCTCGAGTCTAGAGTACAATCATTAGGGCTCTCACGAAAATATTTTTACAACATGTTTTCATTGCATACACGAAACGCCCAGATCCAGGGAAATAAACATTTTTACAAATGGAAAGACAAGAAACACAATGCATGGTTACTTTGGTGGTTTAGTTTGGGAGACTAGGTGGTTTAGTCTGGGAGACTAGGAAGGATAGAAATGGTTCGTGAGAAATCACGAGGATACATGATTTCATGATGAATTGACTTTGCTTGCATACTTAATGTTAATAGTTAATATATGTGCATATGTTGTGATTGTTTTGTTACAGATACTATGTCTTCATCCGAGAGCGGATTGTCCGATACTGATGACCCCATGGCTATTGGCTCTGGTGCGAGCGAGCCAGAGATCTTTACATCCGATACTGAGAGTGACCCAGATATGCTATCAGAGGACAACGACGACTTTTAGCTGTTTACGTTGCCTGATTTTGGAGACGACTTACCGCTTGCTGATGGTATTCCAGACGAAGATCCTTTTGTTATTCCCATTCCAGTCCACGATCATCTTATCATCGGGCATCCCAATGGTGAGCATATTGTGGCACCGATCCTCGCTCTCGTTCCTTTAGTGGCCATTCCTCTCGAGGATTTGCCTTTTGATGATCTGTTTGACGATGACTTTGATCTGTTTGTTGATGGTCCTCCCGATGACGCCCATGGCGATGGAGAGCTAGATGAGGACGTTGTTGCTAGTCCACTTCCTGAGATCCCTGTTATTGAGATTTCCTCTGACTCTAGTTTGCACTCTGTCTTAGATTCCTTTGAGTCTGTGACGTCTTCTGCCTTGCAGGCAGTTGGATTGCGACGTTATACCACTAATTCTGATGATGATACGGTCATGTTAGCTGCACCATCCCCTCCACACGAGCTTGAGCCTAGTCTTGAGCCAGATTTTGTTCCTGCCGATCAGCCTGATGTAGCACCTGCTGATCCTGAGCCGATACTTGATCCTGAGCCTTTACCTGATCATGACCCTATTCTTTTTGGCATACCTGACACTACACCCCTCATACCTGATCCAGATCCTGCACCCGTTGACCCTCCTGTTATTGAGCCGTTCGTTCCTCCACTTGCACCTGCACCCGCTGATGTTGCTCCTTTTCACCCAGTGGAGTCTGATGTTCATCGTGTTGATTTACCTATCGTTTTCTTGCAGAACATACCCGCACCCCGCCCAGGGGAAGGCACTTCAGGCCAGCAGCCTAGTCATGACCCTCATGTTTCAGCAGCTTTCCCACACACACCTCAGTCTGCACCTTTTACTCCTTTTACTTCTTCACCACTTGATGAGCCGTTTCGATGGTTCCCACCATACACCATGCCGATTTCGGATCCCTACCATCCCTCGCACTTTGTTGGTTATAGCCGGGATGAGTTACTCTTATCACTTCAGCTTCAGTATGAGATCATGAGTCGCCAGATTTTGGAGCTTGAGATGACACCGCGTCCTTTATCATGTCCTTGTCAGCCTGCTTTCGTTCCCCCTCATTCATCACCGTCTCCATTTTCACATCCTCCTGCACCTCTCACTCCATTTCCAGAGTTTGATGCTCGATTTCTTACGGTCGAGCAGCAAATCAGTTATCTGTTGCGTCATGTCAATGAGCTTGAGGAGGAGCTTGCGCATGTGCGCAGCTTGCTTTTCTTTCCTCCACCTCCTCCTCCACCACCATCAGCATAGTTGGTTTTTTGGTTTTATGTGGGTTGCTTTGCTTTTGATGAGAGCACCACTATTGAGCTGAGCTTGTGAAGCCTTTTGGAGACCACCTTTTGATTATGTGACTTTTGTAGATTGGTAGACTTGTTGGACAAGGGTAATGTGACCCTGTGATCCTTTTGATATGATAACATTTGCAAAACATGTAAAAATACTTTGTGGTCGATGATTAATGAAAGCTCAATCGTCATGTTCTCATTAAATACGTTGTTAATTCACCTGTTTATGCTATGATTGTGATGATTACATGCTTACTTGTTATGATAAACACTATTATATACGTACTACTTATTATACGAATAAGGCCTGTTGGTGCACTACATCTGTCGACTTCGTCTTGTATCGAGTCTTTCATTGTATTGTATAGATTAGGGCTCGAATTATGAGAAAATATGAAAATGTATGTAATTAGGGTGTAGGTCCGCTTATGTGTACATGTCCATATGTGGGAACCTTCCTGGTCCGCTTATGTGTACATGTCCGTATGTGGGAACCTACCTGGTCTGCTTATGTGTCATGTCCGTATGTGGGAACCTACCTGGTCCGCTTATGTGTACATGTCCGTATGTGGGAACCTACCAACACTATAAATACCACTTGAGCGAACTCATTTGTAACTTTGTCAAATTCCATACCGAAGTGCTGCCGGTATGAAGATCGAGCTGTAATCAATGTCAAATCAATAAAACAGTAAATTAAGTGAAGAACAAGCTATTTCTACCTATGTTTCTTGTTATTCCGCACCTGAAACATAGAAGAACGCCTCTGAACGACTCAATCGGGTCAGATCACGATCCTACAAGTGGTATCAGAGCTTCAGGAGGAGGAGTTCTGCAGAGAATAGCTAGATTTCATCTAAAATTCTTACTTCTACACCTTCTTTTTTCATCAGAACGAGATTTAACGGTCGGAATCCGCTCAAAATTTCACAGGTTGTAGGTAATTGTTCATAGATAAACCCTTAAAAATTTGACACTAAAATTTGGACTAAAAATGGGTCAAATTAGTCTTCGAATAGGTTCCGCTTATTCGGACATTTGGTAGATCCACTCCAATAATCATTCAAGTTCGCTTATAAGACTATTCAAGTCCGCTTATTTGGACATTTTTGGAGTAGATACGCTCAAAAGATCATTCAAGTCCGCTTATAAGACCATTCAAGTTCGCTCCAGTGTCACTTAATCTGTTAGGTCCGCTCCAAGGACAATCAAGTCCCTCCAAAGGTTAAGATCAAGTCCGCTCCAAGTGCACTTCATAGGTCCGCTTTTAGTGACAAAATTCACCAGGTTCGCTTATTTGATCATTGTTAGATCCGCCTATTTGGTCTTCAGTGGTTGCGCTTTTCTGACACACGTGATTAAAAGGTTATCGGTTCAATAAAAATCAAACAGATTCATTAAAAGAAGTTGTCGGCTAGTTGTTTGAGTTGTCCATTTGCATGAGGTAATAAAAGAGATGTCGGCCACTAAACAAGCGGCCCAATCACTATCAATTTACATATTGAAGGCCCAATAGGAGTATTTTGTGTTTTAATAGTGTCTGACATAAAAAATTCAATATACATTTCTCGAACCTTGTCCAATCATATATAGCCGGCCATTATTAATTGTGTCTATTAAAGATTCAAGGCCCAATCAGTTGTCACAAGACAGTTAAGAGGTTCAATCAAAAAGTTTGACGGCTTTTTAAAGAAATTAATGTAAAATTTGTTGGCCCAATCAGTGTTTGAACAATCAAATAATTGTCAGCCCACTACACAGACATATTAGCGGCCCAATGATAATATTAGTGTTATAAGTTTGTCGGCCATTTGAATTGTTAATCTTGCACGAGATCACAACCAACACATCGGCCCAATCAGGAACTATGCACCGACTCATTAAAATGAAGGTCCAATGAGAATAAAGTAAACATTAAAAGTTGTCGGCTAAAAGAACCGATTTACATTGATTTTTTTTTTGGGTAAAGGGTTACCCCGGTGAAATTTTATATCAACCAAATAATAAAAACATGGTGCATCGAGACGCCGATACAACTAGACTTGGCATACCAAGACTAGGACACCAAAACAAACAAACCCGACAACCGTCACAACCAAAACAAACTGAAATACAAGAGAATCAAACACAGCCCAAACAAAACAAAACACGCTAAAAAAAACCCGAAGAGCCGCTCTAGCCGGGATCAACGTCTATGTTGTTCTTCGAGATCAGCCACCTGTCCAAAATCTTCTTTTGTTTCGGATCTTTACTAAACCGGAACCCCATAATTCTGAGCCGCACAGTCTCAATGACGACCTTTGCAAGCACACTCGCACTCCGCTGATTATGAGAGAATGATCTGTTATTCCTTTCCTGCCAAACGAAGTACGTTGAAGCCGCTACGAGAATCCTGCAAATAATATTATCCATAGTTCTAGAACTAGCATTAAGCTCCATCCATTGCATGATAGAATCCCAGGTATCCGTGACATTGTTCATGTCAACCAAACGCCTAACCAATCTCCAAACCTCTGAAGCATAAACACATTGAAAGAAGAGGTGGTCTCTTGAATCACGGTCAAAATTGCATAAAGGGCAACACATAAGTCGCAGATTAGTAGCACTACCCGCTTCCCAAATGGCCATCCTGTCCTGGGTTTTCAACTTATTTTTAACAACCAACCACAAATGAAAAGAGTGTCGGGGTATACATTGGCTGAACCAAACTGAAGTAGCCCATGGAACCTTTTGACACCTATTCCGCAAACAATTCCAAACCTCCCAAGAAGTAAAACCTTGAAGGTTACCTTCTAAATCTTTCCAGCAAAACCGGTCATTCGTATCAGGAGCAATCTGGATAGGACCAATGTTGATAAGAACAGGAAAGAGATCATACCATGCTTGAGGCCATAACCATTGGCCATCAACCGCAATAACATCAGCCACAGTAGCATTTAAAGCAAAACCGGCATTAGCAATAGCTCTAGGGGTTATAAATGATCTAATCGGACTGTATGTGCACCAGTTATCACTCCAAACGTTAGTTTGGCGACCACTACGAACAGACATCCAAAAAAATGAACGAACACTCAAACGGATGGATAAGAGTTTCCTCCATCCCCAACTAACATTATTGCTACTTTGCACTTCCCAAAAACTTTTACCTTTCAGCTTGTAAGCGTGAATCCATTGGACCCAAAGAGAAGGGCGGTTTGTGACTAAGCTCCATACGTGAGATGTTAAAAGAGCCTTAGGATTTACATTGATTTGGTACGGATCGTGTGGCGTTATCAAGGTCATTTGAAAGAATCAAGTTTATTTGAAAGGTCCAGTTCGTTTGAACCTTGTCAGTTCGTTTGGAGTAAGGTCAGGTTGTTTGAATATTGATCCGGGTCATAGCACTTCGTACGGTTTGACAATTTAAATCTCAGTTTGCATCAAGTTCTGTCCGCACAGTTTGTCAACCTTCAGTTTGCATAGTATGTCAATCCTCAGTTCGCACAGAATATTCATCAGTTCGAGTGATTCAGTTCGCACGGAGTATCAGTTTGATTCAGTTGGTTTGATAAGTGTTTTTTAAACTGATTGTGTTTTGTTTGTTTGTGTGTCGTCAGGTGATACAGGTGTGAAACATGGATACCGAGTTCTACAACGCATTTGCAACACCGTCTAGTCCAGCTGCAGTTGTTCAAGCTATGAATTTAGAAAATGAGACGGGAACCACCCAGAAACCCCCGAAATTGATGAGTATCGAAGAATACTACGGGTGGAAAGATCGATTCGAGAACTGGGTTCAGGCAAACCATCTTAGGTCATGGGAATGCATACTGAAGAAATACGTGTTGCCTCGAACAGATTTGCAGGTTCTTAAAGAGTTATCTGAGTTCACAGATCAGGAACGAGTTATGTACAAAGCAGAGAAGATGATGATTAGTCTGTTGCAACAAGCAATCAAAGAAGACATATTCATTCTGTTACAGCATGACAAAACTGCAAAGTCGATCTGGGATGCACTTAAAGTTAAATTTGAGGGAAGCGAGAACATGATAAAGAGCAAGAAAGTGCTGCTTAAGAAAGAGTTTGATCTGTTCAGCAGTCTACCGAGTGAAGATACAAAGAAGCTAATAGAACGTTATTGTCACCTTGTACGATCAATGTCGATGTTGAGTATTACAAAAGATCGTGAAGAGTGGGTGGACAAGCTAGCCGATGCACTACCACAGAAAGAGTGGGGAACATATCTGATGATTCTGAAAAACACGGGTGTTTATGATGGGTTAACGATTTCTCAGTTTATCGAAAAGATTGAGAGTCAGGATTTGGAACAACAAAAGATCGCGAGGATGAATAGTCCGAGTGGTCAACAGGATGTGAAGATGTACTATAAGGGTAGCATTCCAGTTCCAGAATCTGAGAAAAGTCCGAAAATTCAAACTGCGTTCAGTGCTGGGGATTCATCAGAAAAGGCTGATCAGGGTTCTGGCAAAAGCAGCAGTGGATTCTCATCATTTCCGAGTGTCAATCCTAAAGAGTCAAACACGAGCTTTCAGTCACAAAGCACAAAGACAGGAAATGGCTACGTGATTCAATGCAACATCGCTCTAAATCTTCCAGAAGGTCAAAGTTTTTCAGAAGACACTGCTAAAGACCACATGGCTCTACTTGGTTCTGTATTGTTATCTTATGAGGGTCTTGTTGCTGGTCGGATCGGAAATCCTATGCTCGCCAAAGAGGATTACGATCAAATTGACGCCGAAGAAATGGAACTTATGGATATAAAATGGTGTCTTGCTAGTGTTCTTCGCCGTGCTGAAAAGTTCAAGATAATTACTGGGAGAAATGACTTTCTCGATGCTCATGTATTTACTTTAGGTTTTGATAAATCTAAAGTTACTTGTTTTCGATGCAGGGAGAAAGGTCATTTCAAACGGGAGTGCAAGGGAAGAGAAGCTAGTGGTGCTCAAAATCCGTTCGGAAAAGACGACTACTACCGGAAAGCCATTTATCAGCAGGTTGGTCAATCACAAGATTCACAGACGGCTCATGGTAGGAAGATTGAGGATTCAAAGAGAGCATGTTTAGTAGATTTCAACTGGAGCAACTACATATCATCTGACAGCAAAGCTTGTATAGTTGATCAAGATGATGAAAGGCTACCTGAGGGGTTCAGCTGGGATATGTTCATGGATGAGAATGGTGATTACAAAGCTTTCATCGCTTAGATTGTCAGAGAACCAGATATGTTTACCACCTGGATGAAGTCTATTGGAGAGACAGTGAAAAGTGTGGAGGAGCAGTCTGTTACATCTGAAGAGAGCTCAGAAAGTTCTGATGAAAAGTCACAGATTTCAAATGAGAGTTAACAAAATATTGTTAATTCAGAAAAAGAAGTTGTATTTGATCAAACACCGTCAGATTCTTGTTTATCAGATGCTGATTCAGAAAAATCTGTACAGTTTGATCAGTCTCCAGTTGATAGTAGCAGTGATGATGAGGAAGAAAAACATATCAATATTGCAAAATCTCATCTTTCTCCTGAAAGTTTTCATTTCTATTTTGCAGATCGCTTGGAGAAACTGAAGGAGAAAAGAGCTGCTAAAGAACAACAAAAGAAATCTGAAGATGATGTTCAAAATGTTGAAAGTGTTGCTGAGAAGATTACTGAAGTTGAGAAAGTAATTGAAGCTGAGAAGGTGAAAAAAGAAGAAAAGGTGATTGAAGTTGTGAAAACAATCGAGGTTGAGAAGATTGTTGAAGTTGTCAAGCCTTGCACAAAGTATTTGGAAGCTTGCAAGGAATGTGCAGCAAAAGACGACATTATTGCTGAGTATGAGAAGAAGAAGGAGCAGTTATTGTTCAATCTCAACTATGTAAAAGAATCATATGATGTCTTGAACAAAACAGTAACTGGTCTCCAAAAGACAAACTCAGAGAGAGAACCAGCACTAACGATGATGAATGCAGTCATGATGACAAAGTAGAAAGCTATCAACTTTTACATCGAAGAAAGTGCTAAGTGGAAGCAAGAGTTTGAGACAGAAAAGATCGAGAATGAGAGAATTAGACGTTTGTTACAAAGTTATTCTAGTTCTGATTATCTCATTGATCGTATTTACCCAACTATTGCAGGAATGGAAGCTTTTCAAGACGAGAAGCCAAAGAAGAAGAAAGATTGTGGTAAGAAACCGACTGTTAGCTATAACAAGTGTCCGCCTCCAATTTGGGAAGGGTATTCTCCTAGAAAACCAAACGAGGAGCAACTTGAGAAAGCAGTCAATATAAAGCTAAAAACCGACACAACTGACGTTTTACCAGATAACATTGATGTCACGTTTAACTCGTCCGATACCGATCATGAGTCTGAGTTAATTAAAAAGGTGGTCGATTAGGTGTTGGATACTGATGAGGAGTCCGAGTCAAAATCTGAGTCTGGAGGGTCAAATTCGTCTGTCAACAGTCAAAATTCGTCGGTTAAACGGTCTTATAGTAAAGACTTTTTATTATCGAAAGCAAATTTGGATGATGAAACATTTGAAGTTGTATACACTTTAAATGATTCGGACAAATTATACTATGACAACGAATTTCCAATAAGAAGTGTTCGTTTTGACATGATCAAAAAGGTTTTCAAAATGACAGAAATCAATATTTCTGAAATAAAAGATTTAAATCTTACTGAAAAACCTAAAAAGTACACTTCAAGAGTTCAACAACGTCTAAACAAGAAAAAGGGTTACAATTCTGGTTCTGGTTTTCAAAAGAAACCTAACCAAAATCGTAGCTACAAAAAGAAAGGATTAGGCTTTGTTCCACCAGAAAACTATAAAAATGATAAAAATTCTAAAACAAAAACAGAATTTGTGTCAGGTGGAAGCTCAGAAGATGAACAGAAGAAAACCTTCTAGAGACAGTCAAATCAAGAGTTTCTTGATGAAAGAAAGAAGAATGGAACTGAAGTGTTTTATCAAAGAGAGACTCGAACCTATTACAAGTGCAATGAAGCTGGTCACATTGCATGGAACTGTTCGACAAATGCAAAAACAAAACAGGGAGTTTCTCAGAAATTAAAAGACAAAGTTGTTGATGTTGAACCACCAACCAATAGACTTAAATTTTTTGAAAATTCAAAATATGAGGTTGGTGAGTGTTCGAAGAAGAATTTTTACAAAAAGAAAGAAAAAGACAACCAAGTGTGGGTTGTTAAAAAGAATGAAAATGTCGGCGATGAATCTGGTTCCACAAAGCCAGATAAGCCACAGATTGAGGAGAAAATTTCAGTGAATGATGATGATTTTCCATCACTGAAATTTGAAGAAGTTAAACAGAAAATTGGAAAAGTTGATATTTCAAAACAGTTTTACACTGAGAAAAAAGAATTTGATGTCGAGAAAACATTTAATGGAAGTGTAAAGAAAATTTTTGGGAAAATGTTGAATGGGAAAGCAAAGGGGGTTAAAGATTTTTATGCGACTAAAAAGGCAACATACAACCCCACTGCGCAAGAGTTGAAAGCCATCAAGTCTGAAAAGACTTGGATGGAAGTTTGTTTCCCATAGAAGTCTTAGGACTATGCCGGAGATCCCAAGTTTATATCGTGGATCGGGAATCGGCATCATTCTAGTGTTTGAAAAGTTTGTTTGAAAGATTTTGAATAGTGTTCGAATTTTACAGGTTGAAGGACTACGCCGGAGCTTCCAGGTTGGTAATTGAGAAGCAGGAATCGGCGTCTTTCTGACTAATTTTACAAGTGGTAAAGAGGTTTCTGTAGATGTCTCATTCCTACAGAAAAACCTACAAGTGGTATTATTTGGTTTACTTACAAGTGGTATTTGTTGGTTATACTTTGAAGAGATTATGTTTACAAGTGATACAGAGGTTTCTGAACTGCAAATAGTAAATCAGGGACATTAAGTTGTACTTGATTTACTATACATATGAGATTGATAAACAAGATGATGAACCATATCCCCGTGCTTCACAAGTGGTAAACTTAAAAGTGGTAAAAACAAACTCATTTTCCGGAAAAATCATTTTGATTAAAACAAACTTAAGTGTTTTGAGATCTAAATGAGAAAATGGTTTGTGATAGGGGGAGTTCAGATTGTTTATGCCGAGTGAATGGCGATTTGATGTGATTCGATGTCAGTTGTCAAGTTTCTGTACAGTTTGTTTTAATTTTTAATTTTCAAGTGGGTCAAATTTCCTTTGAAATGTGTTTGCATTTTAGGGGGAGTAGGGAAATTTCAGAAAATCCAAAAACATTTGAAAATTTGAAAACGACAAAAACATGATAAAATTCAAAAATAGTTTTGTTGTGAAAAGAGGAAATGATAGTACATCAATAGGCTGTCACAACATGCTAAAGAAATGTAAAGATAAAATGAGATAAACAATCTCACTGAGGATGTGCCAGTAGGTTTTTATGTGACAACTGTGCTCGGTAATCGTTGTGCGATGTAAAACAATGTGCTTTGGTGTTATTATATGTGTTTTATGTATGTATTTGTGTTTGTTGATTTTTGCAATTCGATTCGATTCCAATTTCAAGCTCTAACTCGCTTTCTGGAAGGTTATACGCGCACTAATGCGTAAATATAACCAGTTTAATGCAACAAACACTCCGGAATAGTGAAATAGGCTTAACATACCTTAAATAACCTCCACATAACTTAGAGATAAGTTTTGAATGGTTCAGTGTGTTAAAATCAACCTTGTTCGATCGTAGGGACTATTTGTGTCAAATTGCGAAACTATACCGATTTGTATAGTAACGAACACTCTGGAACTTGATCATAAGTTAAACATACACTAAATAACCTTTACATAGCTTAGAAATAGGCTTTGAAGGGTTCGGTATGCTAAAATAAACTTTATTGATCAATAGGGACTAAAAGCGTCAAAAAGTGCACAAATTTGCATTTTCGCGCATATCTTACGTTCTGGATATATCCGGACATCCAAAAATTTATGTAAGCATTAAAATATTTTATTTTAGTGTTTGGCATAATAAAAAATCCATTCGTCGCGTAATTTGGATCGTCTTTCGCGCTTATGCGCATTCCGTCGTAATTAAGCGAACATCGCGATCGTACGACCAAACGAACAGACATCCGGAATATTTTTGAGCATGTTTCAAGTCCCCTACACTTTAACTTCATCTTAGAGTCTTGAAATGAGGTTAACGGGGCTTAAACGTGCCAAAAATGGGCCAAATTGCATGTTTCTGAAGTGCAGGGACTAAAACTGCAAATTCTGATCTGTGACCCTCAGGCGGGGCGCGTAAGGATCCATGTATTCCTTACGCGGGCCGCGTGGCCTCCCCAGATATGCAATTTTGTTGCAAACAGCTGTTTATAGCTGTTATACACTTTAAAACCATGTGCAAATGGTATTTTCAAATCAGGGGATTTAATCTATGGGCTCTAATGGTTTTCAAAACAATGGGCCCATGTGGACGGCCGAGATCGAAGCACGTTTTTCGATGAACGACCCTAATGGTTGTGCCATTCCTATAAATACCCAACCCAACTTCATTCTTTCCCCACTTGATTTCTGAGATTTCTCTAAGTTGGGGTGTTCCATCACCTCATACCTGAGAATACTTGGAAAATCAAACTTGCGGGGACCTTCTGTAAGTATTCTTTCGCGTTTTTCATTCGTTTTAGCGTTAAAGTCAAACTATGTTTGACTTTCTGCTTTGACCAGTTTATGGTCAACGCGAAGTTCGTTTGAACTTCATAACGTGAGTGTAATCACGATGGTTATAGTCCCTAGTGACTATACCTACTGATTACCACGTTATCTAGGCTCAGTGACGAGTCGTAGTTTCGGCCAAAATGCGTGTTTATGCGTATTTTGTAACCAAACTACTCTAGGGTGTCAAAACTGTTTGTTTTGATATCAAAACCTATTTTCTAACTTAACTAAACATGTTTTGACATGTTTAGCTCGTCACTTGTTAGTTTAGTGCTTGTGTAGAGTCGTAAGTCAAGCGGACTAAACACCCGCTTAGACTTTCGAACACGACCCGTTTGGTCGATCGTTAGGATCCGACCAAACATGTTTAGTGACCATAGTAGCATAAGGAATAAACTTTCGAGGTTATACCTTATGGTCACTTAGGTTTAATTAGTCGCATGATAGGTAGTTATATGCCTTTAGTAAATTACCAAAATACCCTTTTCACACATAATTGGTAATTAAGCATATGTAACCTAAACTTTTGACAGGTAACTAATTATGTAACATAATTAAACATGTATGGGCATATAATACTTGTCATAGGACTAGTTAGACGTCTCGAACGCGCTTTTGCGTGCACGACGCGTTAAAGTAGCGTAAGCTACCATAATGGGTCGCGATGGGTCGAAAGCACTTAGGTTAGGTTCCGATTTAGAATGTAGGCTTTGTTAAACCATATCACATGAGTTCCAACACTCATTTGGTGTACAAGACCTCATTCTGTCCGATCTTCCGATTTAGGCGTCTGTTGTTTGACTAGTGGTTCGATTATTAGGAGCTACTTGATTTCTCTGGTTTGCTCGAGTTTGTTGAAGTTCTATTTGATCGAGGATACTTTGCACTACATGTGAGTACATAGTTCCCCTATTTTACTGTTTTTAAATGTTTTGGGGTGATTCATATGTACGAAATGTTTTCAAGGTTTAAACGATGATTTCAAAAAAACGATTAAACGATTTTTACTAAACTAAGAACGATTTCGATAAAGTGAACGAACTTGTTGGTTGTAGTTACATAACGAATGACATTCATTAGCATTGATCAAGCCGACCAGTATTAGGTTATGGTACCATAGGATCTGACAAATCCCGTTACTTTACTACACCCATGGTTATGTGTGGGGGTTGTGGGTAGCGACTGAATCTGATGTTTGTTAACTTACCCTTTGGTGGTTTGTTAATACGAGAACGAGTTGAACGATGGACGAGTAACAAAGGTTTGAATGTTATTAACGAGACGACCATATATAAGTTTTCACAATTAAAACGAGGATGATTTAAACGATCTATACGAGTAAACGATTTGGGAACGAGTAAACGATTTGGGAACGATTTGGAAACGATTTTGAAACGATGTCACACAACGATGTTTTTCTAAGAGATATAGACTATACGAGTTTTTAACGAGTTTTTACAAGATATTATACAAGTTGGTTTTCTAAAACAAATGTTTTTGGGGTTAAGAAGCATGGCTACGAGATTTTATAAACTATAATCAACTTGATTTGAGTTGGTTAACTATGTTGCAATACATTTTTCAAAACAAGGTTTGTATTTTGACTCTTGTAGTCTAATAAAGTAATGCAACATATACACGAGCCATGATTCTGATACTCTTATAAAACCTATGTACTCGCCAGCATTTCTTTTTTTTTTTGGGTAAAGGGTTACCCCGGTGAATCTATTAAAATGCAACCGCAAATAAGTACAAGTAGTGAGGATGTGTTCCACACTAATTCATATACAGGACATGCCCTATATATGTAGAACAAATAAAAACCAACGACCTATGACACCCCATAACCTAGTCTACTAAACATCATGACACGACATCAGTAGACAAAATGCAAAAAAACACAAACATAATCTCAACCACCATCATCAAATATAAAGTAGCCGCAAAACAGCAGCCCCTTCAGACGAAAAGCTGACAGCCTATCCATTATAGGACTTGGAAGAAGAGGTGCTTGCCCCTGCTTTCGAATAGAAAGAAGAAGGAGGAATACCCGACGTCATAAATTTACTAGTTTCATTGTAGACTTCCTCAACCACTTCCTCATCATCCGAATCTTGCTGATCATAATGAGCCCCACTACTAGACTGACCCGTATGAAGACTTCTATCCCGTAAAACTTCGAAAGAATTCTTAGATAAGACCTTCGATTGCTGAGCCGATGGATTGGTCCCCCCCTGAGGTTTGGGACCAATCGGCCTATACTCAAACTTTTGTTTCTGCTTGTTTACAGGAAAACCTGCTTTAGCCGCTTTCTTACGAACCACATCCGTAAACCCATCCTTGTCAACTACCGGCTGTTTCCTTTGCTGCCTATTATTCCCTTGCTGTTGTTTCTGAATGTTAACCGGCTCCTTAGGAACCCTCCTAATCTGCCTCGGGCATGTATCATCAGAATGCCCAAACACTTTGCAATGAGCACACCTAGGAGGGCTCCATTCATACTCCACATAAAGTTTCTGCTTGACAAAACCTTCACCTTCAAGGTCAGGAACCGCTATGACTATCTCCTCCTTAAAATCATTATCGGCCGAGATTTCTACTAACGCTCTAGCATAACTACTCCTTCCCCAAGTATCCATACACATGGACGAGGTATACGAGTCCAACATCTTCGGATCACCAATAGCCGAAACTATCATACTCAACCCATCCTCCGTATACGCAGCAATCGGAACATCATGAATTTTGACCCACAATTGCAACTTCTTGACCTCCTTTTTTTCCAATTTTGAAGTGGCCGACCAAATATTAAGAAAAAGAGGCTGACCCCGAATAATCCATGGCCCTTCTTTCAGCACATTCATCATCCCGTCTTTATCAGCAAACTTGAAAAAGAAGTATCCATTAGCATTCATCATGGACTTTTGCAATCCATACTTCTTCCAATTTGTCCGTTCAAAATAATCCACCACCGGGTACGCAACTCGGTCCCCTAGGAAATAACCAAAAAGAGTATTTGCTAGCTTCTCTTGCACTACTCTAACAGATTCACGAGGCAGCACCACATCACAACCCTCATGCACTTCAGTACTTGCAAGAAACCTGAAGTTTACCTTAACTGAATTGGCTGCACAAACTGAATCTGCATAAGACATCGGCTTAGAACTACTGTTCAGATCGCTTCGGTTCCCCTGGGACCCTGCACAACCTTCCAAAGTATCCGAAAACCTAAGATCAGCCCGTAAATTCTCAACCGGAACTGGGTCAGAATCCTTGAACAGTTTATCCATTTGAACCGGTGAAGAAACTCTAGTGAGTTGTTCGATAATATTAATGCCACGTTTTGGCTGTATAGAATTCCCATTTACATCAAGGAGTCGATCAGCTATTTCTTTAAACGACAGTGGCGGCTTGCCACCAGGTTGCCCGTGTTCATCCATTAAACCCTAAACTGAACAAACAGAAAGGGTATGACGGCTGAAAAACAACAGAAACCTGCAAACCCTAGCAGCCGTCAAGCTTAAAAAACAGTAAAACCCAAAACTCAACAACCGGCGCAATCAATTAACGATTCAGAAAAGAGGCAGGAACCCTAAATCAAAAAACGGAAATCAAAAGCTTAGTCGTCGGAACGAAGTTGACAGAAATCCCACACTCGTGAAACCCTAGACTGATTTCAATCGATTAGAAGCTATGAAGCGAAATCAGTACTCCGTAGATGCTAAGAGATCGATCAGAACCAGGATTGATTAGAAGAGAGGATTGAAAATCAGAGAGTCGCCCAATTCGCCCTAATCGCCCAGAGCCCCACGTTTCGTCATATTCGGGTTGCCAGCATTTCTTTGCTGACTAAGTTTTTACATAGGTTTCAGGTGTTGATGCTTGATTGATTACTAGGATGCATGCGTCACATAGGATCTGGACGAGGCCTTAGTGACATAATAATAGTGATAGATGATGTAAAACTTGTTTATTCTATGTTAAGACAATGCAATGTTTAATATTATCAATAAAACGAAACACTTTTTGTATCCATGGTTGTGAAACGATAGCTTCTGTTACAACACTCCCCGACGTTTCCGCCACGGTTTGTTGTCCTACGTGGTCGGGGTGTGACAGAAGAAAGTTGGTATCAGAGCCAATGGTTATAGGGAATTAAGTTATTAGTAATGCTTTGACCTAGACTATAACTTTAGGACCCTAACACAAGTTTACTTGTGTTTAGATTTTAAAACAAAACCGTCACCTATCCTTAGGTGATAACCACAACGAGAACACAAATCCGAATCTGCTTCAAAAATTAATCATCCGTTCTAGGATGATTGATTACTAGGTTTTGAACCCTCTGTTATATGGTTTTGAACCCTTCCAGTTTGATTCATATTTGGCTTAGTGCCTTTTGAATTTTCAAAATTTCGTCAAAGTTTGGGTTAAAATAATGTGAACACGTGCAAACTGGAAGAGTGAATGCCTGTACCCTGAGTTTTCTGTCTAAGGCTAGAGTGTTCGTACAAATCCACATAATCGGACCAGTCACTCTTACCTGGGAACTCTTGGGGTGAGTGTTCACTTATAGGCGAGCATGTCTTCGCGATGCATTATTTTAATTCATTTACTTTGATTAGTCACTGCGTGTCGTTTGTTTCTTCGAGGTAACGAACAAATGATCGCCTTCCTTGTGTTTTGTCGATACATCTTTTGCTTTTCCTAATTATCAACCTTACTCGTTTATCATATTTCCTTGTTAGACAATGCCTCCACGACGTGAAGCACAGTCTTTCACCATTGAAGAAATCGCAGCCCTGGTCTCTCAGCAAGTGGCTGCTGTGCTTCCCGGTGTTGTAACTCAAGTTCATGAGATATACAACAATAACAATAATAACAACAACAATGCGCAGTGTAATTTCAAGAACTTCAATTCTGCTAAATCTCTAAAGTTTTCTGGGTCGCAATAGGCAACTGCGCTCCTACAGTGGTTCGAGAGTATTGAGAACACATTCAGGCATGTGCAGTGTCCAAATGCACGTAAGGTTGAATTTGCTTCAAGCGTGTTTGAGAAGCGAGCGCTTACCTGGTGGAATGGTATTATGCGCGATAGGGGTGCCGAAGTGGCGTTGGCACAAACATGGGATGAGCTTCGGGCTCTCATGATGAGAGAGTTCTGTCCCCGTCACGAGATTCGAGCTTTGGAGCGAGAGTTTGACGATTTAAAACAAGATGGGGCTGAGCACCGTGCGTACACGGATCGCTTTGAGGAACTCAGTCTATTGTGTCCCACCATGGTTACCCCACCAGACAAAGCAATCGAAAGATATATCGATGGTCTACCCGATTCTATGTTGGATATTGTGACCGCTGTTAAACCCACTACCCTTCGTCAAGCGATCGAGTTATCTGCTACCCTGACTGAATCCCAAGTCAGGAAGGGTAAACTCACCCGCAAGGGTGAAAAGAAGAAATCGTCTGATTCTGCGAAAGACAAGAAGAAGGGTAAAGGTAAAGAAGGTGAGTCGTCGAAGAAATCAAGGAAGCGAAAGGGGGCACAGAACTTTGCTGTTACGACACAGACTGAACAGAACACACCAGCTCAACCTCCTGCGAAAAAGGCGTATGCCAGTACCGCACCTCATTGTGCTCGCTGCAACGGTCATCATGTTGCACAACAAGCTTGTAAGCAATGCACGACGTGTGGTAAACTTGGGCATTTAGCCAATGTTTGTCGTTCAGGACAAAATCAGGTTGCCCAGGTTCAAGCTCCGGCACAAGGGAATGCTGCTAGATTCCCACCAGGTTCATGTTTTAATTGTGGAGAGTTTGGCCACTTCCGCAACAACTGTCCGAGGTTGGCAAATGCTAATGCGAATCTGAATGCGAACGTCAACGCCAATGTGAATCCCGCTCGTGGACGAGCATTCAATCTGAATACAAACGAGGCTAGAGTTGACAACCTCGTTGTCAATGGTACCTTTGTTGTCAATGGTACGTTTCTTATTAATAATCAACCCGCATCTATTCTTTTTTATTCTGGTGCCGATCGAAGTTTTGTTTCGTTATCTTTTGAACCTTTGCTTGCGATACCTAGAACTAAATTGAGGAAACCTTTATCTGTCGAAGTTGCTACTGGTAAACCTCTTGTTCTCGATTCTGTTATTCGTGATTGTCAGTTGAACCTTGATAACCATCTTTTCCCTATTGACCTCACGCCAATGCAACTTGGAAGCTTCGACATTATCGTTGGAATGGATTGGTGAAGGGGTAAGGTCCCAAAAACCTCACAAAAAGGATGTGAGACCATACCACCAACTGGCCTTTCAACCTTTTTAACCTTGCGCGGCCGCGCATTAGTCTTACAAAAGGAAGAAAGAAACCAACAAGCGATAGTCGCGCGCCCAAAGGGAAGCCTAAACCCTTGCGCCGCTTTCCTTTTAACAAAGGGTTAAAACCCTGAGATCAATATGTCCGCCCAAATATCCAAACTTGGATATTATTTTACCCAGACTTGGGATCTATTCAGCTGTGTGCACACTGTAAGGTGTCACACTAGATTACAGCAGTAACCTTCTAGAAGAAATATGATGTCACACCCCCAAAATCCACCTGCGGAGTATCACCGCTTGGGAGCGTGACTGACCAGGATCAAGCCACCAATCATATTGAACATGCATATAGTATTAAGTAAGATAAAAGAAAACCATCCGTTCAATACCAAAGGTGTTCAAAACATGTTATTGTTTTAAAGTGTAGCGGAAGCATAGTAATAATCCAACAATAGTAAATAGTTCAAATGTTATAATAGTTCAGCATAGAAACCACGAATCCTTGTCCACAACGACCCGCTTCTCCAGTGCAAGCTCCAAGTACCTAACGATCTGCAAGGCATGTAACAGAATGGTCAACAAACTAGTTGAGCGAGTTCACAGTAAGTAAATGTGTAACAGTAAATAACAGGTGGCTCTACAGGGCCGATAATAAGTTGTGCTGGTGGGGGCTTCCCATGTTAAGTGACCACTAGACTGTTCGTATTATTATCCCTGTTCTTCGTCCGAGAACAGAAGTGTGTATAAAGTGTGCGTAGGTTTTACGCACGTATCCTTCGTAACCTGAGGATAGAAATAAGTAATGCGTACACGTAGGTTTTACGTGCGTATCCTTCGTAACCGAGGATAGAATGGCATGTGAACCCGTAGGTGTTATCCCAACCTACGTAACCGTCCTGACATCCGAGGACATGATAGGTGACAGTCTAGTAAAGCATATGTACGTTCCTTTCAATAACAACCTTTAACCCATTCCCACAACCCGGGAATCCCATGCCTTAGTAGGAGTGTGAACTCACCTTGGTTTGCTCGGTATGCTAGGTTATGCACTCACAAGTAATTAATCACGTCCTAGTGTATGCACGTATAACAAATCAGTTCATGTTCGCAATGATTCGCATGCAATACAATGTTCACGTAACAGTCAGTTTGTACGTCGGCGCACACGTACCATTTCCTAGTTACTCATCAGCTAGTGCACACAATTACAAATGTAAACATTCATCATCAAGCATGGCATGTCAAATAGTTCATGTATACATTCCATCCTTCGATGGATGTTTATAATTGCTACTATCCTTCGATCCACTGCTAACTTTCGACACATCAGTGATCTTTCGACACTTACAAGTTTTCACAGTTATCTTTCGGACTAGTTGGTATGTTTCGTACCATCAGTCATCTTTCGACCTAAGGTATCTTTCGGTCAACTTAATTATGTTTCGGTCATATCTATCCTTCGGTCAATGCTATGTTTCGACTACAAGCATCTTTCGACACTACCTATGTTTCGACAAACAGTATCTTTCGATCAATCAACAGTTACGTTTTCACAATCAGTTACGTTTTCACAGGAACAGCAACCCTAATCATCTATACAGCCGTCATCATCATCATTACCAAATCATCAGAATCATTTAGCACATCTAATCATAACGCAATCATCCAGAAATCATTGTCTAGCATGAACCTAGTTTAAACGTATCACGAAACCGGTTAACGCACATTAACACATCATCAAACCCTATGTGAAATCTATATCGATATTCCATCGTATTCAAAATCATAATATTCAGGCATGTATCAGTTCAGGTTACATCAACAATCAAGAACACACTACACGTGAACACATACGCATAAACGAACGATCGAATCAAATAGATTTTACTAACCGAAATGAGGGTTTGGTCGCAAGGGTCTCCTGTGGTTACTAGCTTGCCGTCACAGTTTGGAGAGCTCTAGGGTTGGGAATATGATAGAAAATGACAGCCGGTACATGTTGATACGTACTTATACGTATTACAGAAATGGGCCAAGCCCATTGGAAGGACTGGGCCGAAACATATCGAAGGATATGTTTCGTGCTCGAAGGATATGTTTCGGGGTCGAAGGTTATCCTTCGTGGTCCTTCGAATCCTTCGAACTACATGTCATCCTTCGAGGGCTAGGTTAAAGTTAATATTATAATAATAACAATTCTAATATTATTTTCTATCACCACAAATAGTAACATATAGGCAAAACGACAATATATTCTATTAACACACAACTCGTATAATTCAAGTCCACAATCCAACAACTAAACAGTCAAAGTCAAAGTCAACGCGCAATAAATGCGAAAGTGAAAGTCAAACACTCGAGTTGTCACATTATCCCCAACTTAAAAGAAATTTCGTCCCGAAATTTGGTACGCACTTACTGAGGAAGCTAGGTATCGTTCACTGGTTTTCCTGGGGTGTCACATCATCCCCCCGTTGATTTGGAATTTCGTCCCGAAATTCAGTAGTAGTAGCTTCAGTCTCAGAAGTGGATACATTGGTTCCGAATAGCTGGGGGTACTTTTCTTTCATCTGGTCTTCGCGTTCCCATGTATACTCCGGGCCACGCTGGGAGTTCCAACGAACTCGAACAAGAGGGATTCTCTTGTGTTTGAGGACCTTAACATCCCGGTCCGTGATTTCAACTGGTTCCTCGACGAACTGCAACCGCTCGTCGATAGTGAGTTCCTTAAAAGGAACTATAAGGGTCTCATCTGACAGGCACTTCTTCAGATTTGACACGTGAAATACATTGTGAACTGCACCGAGTTCAGGAGGTAGGTTTAATCTGTAGGCTACCTTGCCAATCTTTTCTAAGATTTCGAATGGTCCGACGTACCGCGGATTCAGTTTGCCTCTTTTACCAAAACGAACCACACCCTTCCAGGGTGAAACTTTTAATAAAACCCGGTCCCCGACCTCAAATTCCAATGGCTTTCTACGCTTGTCCGCGTAGGCTTTCTGACGGTCGCGCGCTGCCGCCATGCGTTGTCGTATCTGTGCTATCTTTTCTGTGGCGTCCACAACAATATCTGGACCCGTAATCTGACTATCCCCCACCTCTGCCCAACAGAGAGGTGACCGGCATTTACGTCCGTACAATGCCTCGAATGGAGCGGCTTGAATGCTGGTATGGTAGCTATTATTGTATGAGAACTCCACCAAAGGGAGGTGCTTTTCCCAGCCGTTGCCGAAATCGATAACACACGCTCGAAGCATGTCTTCTAGAGTTTGAATAGTTCGCTCAGACTGCCCATCTGTCTGAGGATGATATGCTGTGCTCATGTCTAATCGTGAGCCGAAAGATTTGTGCATCGCTTGCCAAAGCTCTGACGTGAATCGTGCATCGCGATCCGAAATAATAGAGGTGGGCACTCCGTGCCTCGAAACAACTTCTTTCATGTAGATGTCTGCTAGGGTAGAAAACTTATCCTTTTCTTTGATAGCCAAGAAGTGAGCAGACTTTGTGAGTCGATCAACGACCACCCAGATAGTGTCATTCCCACGCTGGGATCTAGGTAGGCCAGTAACAAAATCCATGGAAATTTGCTCCCATTTCCATTGTGGTATTTCTGGTTGCTGAAGTAGGCCTGATGGTTTCTGGTACTCGATTTTAACCCTTGCACAAGTTAAACACTTGCCGACGTAAGTTGCGATAAGAGCTTTCATGTTTGGCCACCAATAAGTTGTTCTGATATCGTGGTACATCTTATCCGACCCTGGATGTACCGAGTAGCGAGACTTGTGCGCTTCATCCATCACAAGTTCGCGTAAACCGCCATACAGTGGGACCCAAATACGCCCCGTTACATAGTAGGCGCCGTCTTCCTTTTGTTCCATTTGTTGCCTTGTACCGCGCAAGGCTTCAGCCTTGACGTTTTCGGGTTTTAGTGCTTCTATCTGAGCTGCTCGTATCTGTGCAGGAAGACTGGACTGAATGGTAAGCTGTAGCGCTCGCACGCGCTTAGGTAGAGAGTCTTTCCGACTGAGGGCATCAGCCACAACATTGGCCTTGCCTGGATGATACTTGATGGCGCATTCGTAGTCGTTCAGAACTTCAACCCATCTTCGTTGACGCATATTCAAATCCTTTTGCTTAAGAATATGCTCGAGACTCCTGTGATCGGTGTAAATCGTGCACTTGGTACCGTACAGGTAGTGTCGCCATATCTTAAGCGCGAAAACAACAGCTCCCAGCTCTAAATCGTGCGTCGTGTAGTTCCGTTCATGAACCTTGAGTTGCCGAGAGGCGTAAGCAATAACCTTATCCCGCTGCATCAATACACAACCAAGCCCCTGTATCGATGCGTCACAATAAACCACGAAGTCATCTGTGCCCTCTGGCAATGAAAGAATAGGTGCGCTGCAAAGCCTATCCTTTAAGTACTGAAAAGCGGTCTCCTGTGCATTACCCCATCTGTAAACGACACCTTTCTGTGTAAGCATAGTGAGTGGTTGCGCGATCTTTGAGAAGTCTTTAATAAATCGCCTGTAGTAACCCGCCAAACCCAAGAATTGGCGTATTTCTGTCGGTGTACGCGGTGCTGGCCAGTTTCTGATCGAATCAACCTTGGATGGATCGACATGAATCCCATCCTTGTTTACCACATGGCCTAAGAAGTGGACTTCACGAAGCCAGAAGTCGCATTTTGAAAACTTTGCGTACAGTTGCTCGTTTCGAAGAAGTTCCAAGATAACGCGTAAGTGCTGCTCGTGCTCCTCCTGACTCTTGGAGTAAATCAAAATGTCGTCGATGAAAACGATGACGAACTTGTCGAGATACGGTTTGCACACCCTGTTCATAAGATCCATGAAGACTGCAGGTGCGTTTGTAAGCCCGAATGGCATGACCAGAAACTCGTAGTGACCATAACGAGTTCTGAAAGCAGTTTTGGAGACGTCCTCATCCCGGACTCTCAGTTGATGATACCCTGACCTTAAATCGATCTTGGAATAGTAACACGACCCTTGCAACTGGTCGAATAAGTCATCTATGCGTGGAAGAGGATAACGGTTCTTCACCGTCACCTTGTTGAGTTCACGGTAGTCGATGCACATCCTGAACGTACCGTCTTTCTTCTTCACAAATAACACTGGAGCTCCCCAAGGCGAAGAGCTTGGACGAATAAAGCCCTTTTCCAAGAGCTCTTGCAGCTGCTTCGACAGTTCTTCCAGTTCGGTTGGAGCTAAACGATATGGTGCGCGGGCTATTGGCGCTGCTCCAGGTGCCAATTCGATCTGAAACTCGACTTGACGATGAGGCGGTAAGCCTGGTAAATCTTCAGGAAACACCTGAGGGAAGTCACGTACAACTGGGATATCCTCCAGCTTCTTTTCCTTTGCTGATGCATCAGTAACGAGAGCCAGAATGGCAGTATGCCCCTTTCGTAAACATTTCTGCGCCTTCAAGTAAGAGATGATGCCAACCACAGCACCACTCTTGTCGCCCTGAACTTCGAGAGGTTCTTGACTGGAGCGAGGAATACGAATAACTTTTTCCTTGCATAAGATCTCTGCGTGATGTTGAGATAACCAATCCATGCCGATGACGACGTCGAAGCTACCCAAGACTATGGGTATAAGATCAATCGTGAAAGTCTGACCCGCTAGAACAATGCTACAACCCTTGACTACCTGTGTGGCTTCTACACTTTTACCATTGGCTAGTTCTACGACGTGTTTGGTGTCTAGGGGTGTTGGTGTACGTTTTAATAATTTACCCATTTTCAGTGACATATAACTTGTATCAGCACCCGAATCAAATAAGACAGTAACATAAATATCGTCGAGAAGAAACTTACCCATAACCACATTGGGATCATTCACTGCATCTCCTCGACCCAACACAAATGCTCGACCACGAGCTTCATTGCCGTTGTTGTTGTTGTTGTTGCCCCCATTATTGTTGTTATGGTTCCCGTTGCCCTGATGGTTGTTGTTGCGGTTCTGGTTCAACTGTGGGCAATCGCGTTTGAAGTGACCTTCAGCCCCACACTTATAACACCCCCTGTTGCCCTGTTGCTGATTCTGCTGATTCTGTGGAGCTGGTTGCTGAGGCTGCTGATTCTGATTTGCAGGGCGAGCGCTTCTACAATCTTTGGCCTCGTGACCCATCTTTAAACACCTTTGACAACGGCCCTTATTGCACTGGCCGCTGTGATGCCTGTTGCAGTTGTTACACTTTGGAAGGTTTCCTCGATACCCTCCCTGTCTGTGGCTGCTCGATGAGTGCTGACTGGGACTTTGGTAACTATCCGTCTTTCGCTGCTGAGACTGTGACTGTACCGATGCTGATCCCTTGCTAGAATCCCCCTCCCATTTTCTCTTACTTTCGCTGGGAGTAGCAAGTGTAGTAGTAGCAGTAGCGGTAGCACTGATACGCTTTGGCAGTTTGCCCTGGTCTACTGCCTGATCTGTGATGCGATGAGCGAGACGCTGGATTTCCTGGATGTTGTTGAGGTTAGCCGAGGTAACGTGGCTCTGAATCTCTGACGCGAGCCCCTTGAGATACAACTCAATTCGCTTGTATGGAGGGTCCACCATAGTTGGACATAACACAGCCAACTCATTCGATCTTTTGGTGTAAGCTTCGATTTCCGAACCAACCATTTTCAAGTTATACAACTCGTCCTCCAACTTGTGAATGTCTTCTCTAGTGCAGTATTCCCTCTTGATCAGTTCTTTGAATTCATTCCAGGGTGTGGCGTTAGCAGCTGCCAACCCTAAGATCTGCACTTGTGCGTTCCACCAAGTGAGCGCAATCCCTTCAAGTGTGCCAGTGGCGAACTTCACCCTGCGAGCCTCAGGGCATTCACACATTTCGAAAACCGACTCGAGCTTTTCAAACCAGTGGAGGAGTCCAACTGCCCCCTCCGTGCCACTGAACGAGCTAGGACGACAGTCCATAAAATTCTTGAATGTGCACCCAGGTTGTTGCTGAGCGGGTTGACCTATTATGTACGAACAGGGCAAAGTTAAGTACAAGAATTAATGTAGGATCTAAAGATCCTAGTGTCTATATTGCAGGGTGTACTACCTGCTTGGGCGGCTGCAACTGCCGCAGCAACGAGAGCCTCTAGCTGGGCTTGAGTCATGGTAATTCGTGCGGCCATTGATCTTCACATCAAAGGCAACATAAGTGAGAAAGGTTCGCGAATAGTGCGATGACAGAAGAGTGTAAGCACATAAGTATTCTCAAGCAATAACAAGTTGTGAGCAAGGTAATGTAAGCATACTACGAGCAAAGTTCTATGCAAATTCTAGCATGTAGGCAATAAACATAAACCTTATTACCTAGGGAGTTGAGTCTTGCACGTGGAGCGAAGCGTCGTTGTGGATCGTTGAGAGCACTATTCTGGTTATAGTCTGGTTTTAATAAAAACGTTTTCCCATATTAAAACCAAGTTCTCTATAACCAATGGCTCTGATACCAATCTGTCACACCCCCAAAATCCACCTGCGGAGTATCACCGCTTGGGAGCGTGACTGACCAGGATCAAGCCACCAATCATATTGAACATGCATATAGTATTAAGTAAGATAAAAGAAAACCATCCGTTCAATACCAAAGGTGTTCAAAACATGTTATTGTTTTAAAGTGTAGCGGAAGCATAGTAATAATCCAACAATAGTAAATAGTTCAAATGTTATAATAGTTCAGCATAGAAACCACGAATCCTTGTCCACAACGACCCGCTTCTCCAGTGCAAGCTCCAAGTACCTAACGATCTGCAAGGCATGTAACAGAATGGTCAACAAACTAGTTGAGCGAGTTCACAGTAAGTAAATGTGTAACAGTAAATAACAGGTGGCTCTACAGGGCCGATAATAAGTTGTGCTGGTGGGGGCTTCCCATGTTAAGTGACCACTAGACTGTTCGTATTATTATCCCTGTTCTTCGTCCGAGAACAGAAGTGTGTATAAAGTGTGCGTAGGTTTTACGCACGTATCCTTCGTAACCTGAGGATAGAAATAAGTAATGCGTACACGTAGGTTTTACGTGCGTATCCTTCGTAACCGAGGATAGAATGGCATGTGAACCCGTAGGTGTTATCCCAACCTACGTAACCGTCCTGACATCCGAGGACATGATAGGTGACAGTCTAGTAAAGCATATGTACGTTCCTTTCAATAACAACCTTTAACCCATTCCCACAACCCGGGAATCCCATGCCTTAGTAGGAGTGTGAACTCACCTTGGTTTGCTCGGTATGCTAGGTTATGCACTCACAAGTAATTAATCACGTCCTAGTGTATGCACGTATAACAAATCAGTTCATGTTCGCAATGATTCGCATGCAATACAATGTTCACGTAACAGTCAGTTTGTACGTCGGCGCACACGTACCATTTCCTAGTTACTCATCAGCTAGTGCACACAATTACAAATGTAAACATTCATCATCAAGCATGGCATGTCAAATAGTTCATGTATACATTCCATCCTTCGATGGATGTTTATAATTGCTACTATCCTTCGATCCACTGCTAACTTTCGACACATCAGTGATCTTTCGACACTTACAAGTTTTCACAGTTATCTTTCGGACTAGTTGGTATGTTTCGTACCATCAGTCATCTTTCGACCTAAGGTATCTTTCGGTCAACTTAATTATGTTTCGGTCATATCTATCCTTCGGTCAATGCTATGTTTCGACTACAAGCATCTTTCGACACTACCTATGTTTCGACAAACAGTATCTTTCGATCAATCAACAGTTACGTTTTCACAATCAGTTACGTTTTCACAGGAACAGCAACCCTAATCATCTATACAGCCGTCATCATCATCATTACCAAATCATCAGAATCATTTAGCACATCTAATCATAACGCAATCATCCAGAAATCATTGTCTAGCATGAACCTAGTTTAAACGTATCACGAAACCGGTTAACGCACATTAACACATCATCAAACCCTATGTGAAATCTATATCGATATTCCATCGTATTCAAAATCATAATATTCAGGCATGTATCAGTTCAGGTTACATCAACAATCAAGAACACACTACACGTGAACACATACGCATAAACGAACGATCGAATCAAATAGATTTTACTAACCGAAATGAGGGTTTGGTCGCAAGGGTCTCCTGTGGTTACTAGCTTGCCGTCACAGTTTGGAGAGCTCTAGGGTTGGGAATATGATAGAAAATGACAGCCGGTACATGTTGATACGTACTTATACGTATTACAGAAATGGGCCAAGCCCATTGGAAGGACTGGGCCGAAACATATCGAAGGATATGTTTCGTGCTCGAAGGATATGTTTCGGGGTCGAAGGTTATCCTTCGTGGTCCTTCGAATCCTTCGAACTACATGTCATCCTTCGAGGGCTAGGTTAAAGTTAATATTATAATAATAACAATTCTAATATTATTTTCTATCACCACAAATAGTAACATATAGGCAAAACGACAATATATTCTATTAACACACAACTCGTATAATTCAAGTCCACAATCCAACAACTAAACAGTCAAAGTCAAAGTCAACGCGCAATAAATGCGAAAGTGAAAGTCAAACACTCGAGTTGTCACATATGATGGTGCACCACCCAGACGGTTATAACCGTCTGGACACGTGTCATCATCACAAACATTCCTGAAATCACAACGATAGCATGTAATTGGAGAATGATCTCCACTTAAACCACTTTCTACGTGGCAATTCCCTAACCGTAGATCAAGTCATGATCCGTGTGCATTCACATCAGGATCAAAACAACTTAACGGAGATCAAAAGGACTTAACGGAAGGAAAAATAACCGCTACGGCGTTAGCATCTTCCGTTATCTTTTCAATAACAGATTTTCCCTCCCAAACTCCCGGTTATAAATAAGAGAACTCTTCAGGTATAAACTCAGAACACATTTCACTACTCAAATACTTTTATCTTCTCCATTACAAATACTTATTCTCACACCGGAGTCTGGTCGAGGAGAGAACCCTCTTCTCCCCTTGACGAGGCTAACGGTGCTCTGTTTTGCAGAATCACCGGAGAAGGAACTTGGCTGCAACTGAATCAAATTGAGAGAGAACTAACATTTTATGCGGATTCAAACCCCCTAGATATCTCGATTCCGACCATTTATCTAGTGTTTCTTCAATTGGTTAACCAGACACCACGCTGAGGTGGTTTGTTTTGATAAGATTGTTCGTATTCCTCTTCCGTCTGGCGATGTTCTGGAGATTCGTGGCGAGAAACCTTCAGGTGGATTAAATCTTATGTCATGTATGGAAGCCCAAAGGTATTTGCGAAAAGGATATGTTGCCTTCTTGGCACATGTCACCGAGGAGAAAAGCATAAGTAAGAGTATCCAGGATATTCCGGTTGTTCGGGATTATCCAGAGGTATTTCCTGATGAACTGCCTGGTTTACCTCCAGTTCATCAAGTTGAGTTTCATATCGACTTTGTACCTAATGCCAACCCGATTGCGAAAGCACCTTAACGTCTTGCACCGTCGGAGATGCAAGAGTTATCGAAACAGCTTCAAGAGTTATCTGATAAAGGATTCACCCGTCCGAGTTATTCACCTTGGGGAGCTCCTGTCCTCTTCGTTAAAAAGAAAGATGGGTCTTTTCGAATGTGTATCGATTATCGTGAGCTTAATAAGCTTACCATCAAGAATCGATATCCCCTACCTCGAATTGATGATCTCTTTGACCAGCTACAAGGTGCTTCATGCTTTTCTAAGATCGATCTGCGTTCTGGGTATCATCAACTTCGTGTTCTCGAAGAAGATATTCCCAAAACTGCCTTCCGCACGAGATATGGGCATTACGAGTTCACAGTCATGCCTTTTGGCTTAACAAATGCTCCAGCTATCTTTATGGACTTAATGAATAGGGTCTGTAAACCTTATTTAGACAAGTTCATTATTGTGTTCATCAACGATATCTCATTTATTCGAAGACTCGAGCCGATCATGAGCAACACCTTCGCTTAACGTTGGAACTCCTTAAGAAGGAACAACTTTTCGCTAAATTCTCCAAGTGTGAATTCTGGCTTAAGGAAGTTCAGTTTCTAGGTCATATAGTCAACGAGCAGGGTATTCATGTGGATCCATCCAAGATTGTTGCTATTAAGGATTGGAGTACGCCAACGACACCTACAGAGATTCGATCTTTTCTTGGTCTTGCTGGTTATTATCGTCGATTCATTTCAAATTTCTCGAAGATTGCGGTTCCACTCACTGCTTTGACTCAGAAGAATAAGCCTTTTGAGTGGGGACCCAAGCAAGAAGATGCGTTCCAAACGCTGAAGCAAAAATTATGTAATGCTCCTGTTCTATCTCTACCTGAGGGAAACGATGATTTCGTTGTCTATTGCGATGCATCCAACTTAGGCCTTGGTTGCGTCCTCATGCAACGAGGTAAAGTTATTGCATATGCATCTAGACAGCTGAAAATCCACGAGAAGAACTATACGACTCATGATCTCGAGTTAGGAGCTGTGGTTTTTGCGCTTAAAATCTGGAGACATTATCTTTATGGCACGAAGTGTGTGGTTTTCACAGACCACAAAAGTCTCTAGCATATTCTTAATCAGAAAGAGCTGAACATGAGGCAACGACGTTGGGTTGAACTCTTGAACGATTACGATTGCGAGATTCGCTACCATCCTGGTAAGGCGAATGTCGTAGCCGATGCGCTTAGTCGAAAACAGCGAGTCAAGCTTCACTCTGTCCAATCTCTGTCCGATATCCAATCTCGTGTCCTTCAAGCTCAACGATCCTGTGTGATCAAGGGTTTAATGAAAGATGAGCTACCGCTTCAACTTGAGCTTAAACTCGAAAAGAAAGGCGATGGTTTACTCTACTTCAAGGATCGTTTGTGGATTCCGAAACAGGACGATCTTCGCACCCTAGTGATGGACGAATCTCACAAGTCTCGATATTCTATCCATCCAGGTGCTGATAAAATGTACAAGGATCTTCGTACTAAGTTCTGGTGGCCTGGTATGAAGAAAGATGTTGCCTTGTATGTATCGAAATGCCTAACTTGTCTCAAAGTCAAGGCTGAACATCAACGACCTTCTGGTTTGCTTGTACAACCAGAGATACCGGTTTGGAAGTGGGAGAGCCTTGCAATGGATCTCATCACTAAATTACCACGTACATCTAAAGGTCATGATGCTATTTGGGTTGTTATCGATCGATTAACGAAGTCAGCTCATTTCCTTCCGATTCGCGAGGATCTATCTGCTGATAAACTTGCAAAGATTTATGTTGATGAGATTGTCTCACGACATGGTGTTCCTTTGGATATCATTTCCGATCGTGATGCTCGATTTTCATCTCGTTTCTGGAAGACCATGCAATCTGCTATGGGAACCCAACTAAATCTAAGCACTGCTTATCATCCCCAAACAGATGGACAATCCGAAAGGACGATTCAAACTTTGGAGGATATGCTTAGAGCATGCGTGATAGACTTTGGTGGTAATTGGGATTCTCATCTGCCAATGATCGAGTTCTCTTACAACAATAGTTATCATGCTAGCATCAATATGGCACCATTCGAAGCTCTCTACGGTCGAAAATGTCGTTCACCTGTCTGTTGGAACGAGACCGGTGAAGCTCAGCTTACTGGACCTGAGCTCGTTCTAGAAACAACAGATAAAATCAAGAAAATTCGCGATAATCTTGTGACAGCTCGAAGCCGTCAAAAGAGTTATGCGGATATGCGACGCAAGCCCTTAGAATTTCAAGTTGGAGACCGTGTCCTGCTCAAGGTTTCACCTTGGAAAGGAGTCGTGAGATTTGGAAAGAAAGGAAAACTTGCACCTCAATATGTGGGACCATTCAAGATTGTGGAAAGAATTGGGAAAGTTGCCTATCGACTAGAGCTACCATTCAAGATTGTGGAAAGATTGGAAATATTCATCCGACTTTTCACGTGTCCAATCTGCGAAAGTGTTTAGCAGACGCTGATCTTCACATACCTCTCGACGAGATCCAAATCGATGAAACGATGCACTTTGTCGAGAAACCCGTGGAGATAGTGGACCGTACATTCAAGCAGTTGAAGAACAAACGGATTCATCTGGTTAAAGTTCGTTGGGAGTCCAAACGTGGCCCAGAATTTACTTGGGAACGTAAGGATCAAATGATGACCAAATATCCGCAATTGTTTTCACAAGCTTCCTCTAGTTAAAATTTCGGGACGAAATTTCCTGAAGTAGGGGAGACTGTGACAACTGTGCTCTGTAATCGTTGTGCGATGTAAAACAATGTTGATTATTAATAAAACAATGTGCTTTGGTGTTATTTATGTGTTTTATGTATGTATTTGTGTTTGTTGATTTTTGCAATTCGATTCGATTCCAATTTCAAGCTCTAACTCGCTTTCTGGAAGGTTATACGCTCACTAATGCGTAAATATAACCAGTTTAATGCAACAAACACTCCGGAATAGTGAAATAGGCTTAACATACCTTAAATAACCTCCACATAACTTAGAAATAAGTTTTGGATGGTTCAGTGTGTTAAAATCAACCTTGTTCGATCGCAGGGACTATTTGTGTCAAATTGCGAAACTATACCGATTTGTATAGTAACGAACACTCCGGAATTTGATCATAAGTTAAACATACACTAAATAACCTTTACATAGCTTAGAAATAGGCTTTGAAGGGTTCGGTATGCTAAAATAAACTTCATTGATCAATAGGGACTAAAAGCGTCAAAAAGTGCACAAATTTGCATTTTCGCGCATATCTTACGTTCTGAATATATCCGGACATCCAAAAATTTATGTAAGCATTAAAATATTTTATTTTAGTGTTTGGCATAATAAAAATCCATTCGTCGCGTAATTTGGATCGTATTTCGCGCTTATGCGCATTCCGTCGTAATTAAGCGAACATCGCGATCGTACGACCAAACGAACCGACATCCGGAATATTTTTGAGCATGTTTCAAGTCCCCTACACTTTAACTTCATCTTAGAGCCTTGAAATGAGGTTAACGGGGCTTAAACGTGCCAAAAATGGGCCAAATTGCATGTTTCTGAAGTGCAGGGACTAAAACTGCAAATTCTGATCTGTGACCCTCAGGCAGGGCGCGTAAGGATCCATGTATTCCTTACGCGGGCTGCGTGGCCTCCCCAGATATGCAATTTTGTTGCAAACAGCTGTTTATAGCTGTTATACACTTCAAAACCATGTGCAAATGGTATTTTCAAATCAGGGGATTTAATCTATGGGCTCTAATGGTTTTCAAAACAATGGGCCCATGTGGACGGCCGAGATCGAAGCACGTTTTTCAATGAACGATCCTAACGGTTGTGCCATTCCTATAAATACCCAACCCAACTTCATTCTTTCCCCACTTGATTTCTGAGATTTCTCTAAGTTGGGGTGTTCCATCACCTCATACCTGAGAATACTTGGAAAATCAAACTTGCGGGGACCTTCTGTAAGTATTCTTTCGCGTTTTTCATTCGTTTTAGCGTTAAAGTCAAACTATGTTTGACTTTCTGCTTTGACCAGTTTATGGTCAACGCGAAGTTCGTTTGAACTTCATAACGTGAGTGTAATCACGATGGTTATAGTCCCTAGTGACTATACCTACTGATTACCTCGTTATCTAGGCTCAGTGACGAGTCGTAGTTTCGGCCAAAATGCGTGTTTATGCGTATTTTGTAACCAAACTACTCTAGGGTGTCAAAACCGTTTGTTTTGATATCAAAACCTGTTTTCTAACTTAACTAAACATGTTTCGACATGTTTAGCTCGTCACTTGTTAGTTTAGTGCTTGTGTAGAGTCGTAAGTCAAGCGGACTAAACACCCGCTTAGACTTTCGAACACGACCCGTTTGGTCGATCGTTAGGATCCGACCAAACATGTTTAGTGACCATAGTAGCATAAGGAATAACCTTTCGAGGTTATACCTTATGGTCACTTAGGTTTAATTAGTCACATGATAGGTAGTTATATGCCTTTAGTAAATTACCAAAATACCCTTTTCACACATAATTGGTAATTAAGCATATGTAACCTAAACTTTTGACAGGTAACTAATTATGTAACATAATTAAACATGTATGGGCATATAATACTTGTCATAGGACTAGTTAGACGTCTCGAACGCGCTTTTGCGTGCACGACGCGTTAAAGTAGCGTAAGCTACCATAATGGGTCGCGATGGGTCGAAAGCACTTAGGTTAGGTTCCGATTTAGAATGTAGGCTTTGTTAAACCATATCACATGAGTTCCAACACTCATTTGGTGTACAAGACCTCATTCTGTCCGATCTTCCGATTTAGGCGTCTGTTGTTTGACTAGTGGTTCGATTATTAGGAGCTACTTGATTTCTCTGGTTTGCTCGAGTTTGTTGAAGTTCTATTTGATCGAGGATACTTTGCACTACATGTGAGTACATAGTTCCCCTATTTTACTGTTTTTAAATGTTTTGGGGTGATTCATATGTACGAAATGTTTTCAAGGTTTAAACGATGATTTCAAAAAAACGATTAAACGATTTTTACTAAACTAAGAACGATTTCGATAAAGTGAACGAACTTGTTGGTTGTAGTTACATAACGAATGACATTCATTAGCATTGATCAAGCCGACCAGTATTAGGTTATGGTACCATAGGATCTGACAAATCCCGTTACTTTACTACACCCATGGTTATGTGTGGGGGTTGTGGGTAGCGACTGAATCTGATGTTTGTTAACTTACCCTTTGGTGGTTTGTTAATACGAGAACGAGTTGAACGATGGACGAGTCACAAAGGTTTGAATGTTATTAACGAGACGACCATATATAAGTTTTCACAATTAAAACGAGGACGATTTAAACGATCTATACGAGTAAACGATTTGGGAACGAGTAAACGATTTGGGAATGATTTGGAAACGATTTTGAAACGATGTCACACAACGATGTTGTTCTAAGAGATATAGACTATACGAGTTTTTAACGAGTTTTTACAAGATATTATACAAGTTGGTTTTCTAAAACAAATGTTTTTGGGGTTAAGAAGCATGGCTACGATGTTAATAAAGCTCTCATAACTTCTCACATCTGGAGTATCTTAGTGAAACGTGATTCTCTATGGGTGGCGTGGATTCATTCGTACCGGCTTAAAGGTAATAGTTTTTGGAATTGTAAGTTGGTGGCGAATAGTTGTTGGAGTTGGCGGAAAATTTTACAACTGAGACCGTATGTTAGACAGTATGTTTGGTCCAATCTCGGTAATGGTAGATGCACATCAGCCTGGTTCGATATCTGGAGTCAGTTGGGGCCGCTGAGTAATTTTTTGACTCCTAGAACTATATTAAATGCAGGTTTTTCTCTTAACAATTCGGTTCAGGAGGTTTATGTCAATGGGACTTGGGGATGGCCAGTGGCGTGGAGGGACATGTTTCCAGTCTTAATACAACTGGATAGTATTCATTTGATGCCTAATACTCCGGATCGTCTAATGTGGAAAGATGGTAATGATTTAGTTGAGCATTCTTCATCCCAGGTTTGGCATTCGATTAGGCGTCGAGCTGAAGAGGTGGATTGGGTTATACTTGTTTGGTTCCCTCAGTGCATTCCTAAGCATGCTTTTCTTATGTGGCTTGTCATTCGTCGTAAACTTTTGACGCAAGACAAGATTCTCCAATGGGATTTCACGAGAAGAAAGAATATGAATATGATGTGCTGTCTCTTGTGCTATGCTAATGTTGATGCTCACGACCATCTGTTTTTTGATTGCAATTATGCTACTCAAGTTTGGATCAAGATTCGTGACAAAGGAGGGATAAGCTCGGTGGGTCCGGCATGGAACGCTATTATTGACTGGTTGGGGGCTAGGGCTAATTCTAAGTCAGCAATTAACTTTATTAGCAGGCTCATAGTTGCTGCTGCTGTTTATTTCGTGTGGCAGGAGCGGAATGCTAGGCTATTCAGAAACCAGACAACACCTCCAGATGCTTTGGCTAATTTAATTTTGCAAACTGTTCGATATAAACTAATTGGAGTCAAGTTTAAGGAGTGCAACAGGGTGCGAAGACTATTGGAAGCTTGGGAAATCTACAACAACTTGGACGATAAAGGCGGCTGACTTGCTTTGTTTTTGTTCTAGATTTTAGTCTAGTTGGTTCGCTTTTTGTAGTTCTTGGTTGTTTTTCTTGGTGTTTGGTGTACTCTCATGGGGGGTGTCCCATGTTTGAACTAGTGTAGGTTTCTCTACACTACTTGTTTTTATTGGTTGTTGATATTTAAAAATCATCGGGGTAACCCTTTACCCAAAAAAAAAAGCATGGCTACGAGAATTTATAAACTATAATCAACTTGATTTGAGTTGGTTAACTATGTTGCAATACATTTTTTTAAAACAAGGTTTGTATTTTGACTCTTGTAGTCTAATAAAGTAATGCAACATATACACGAGCCATGATACTGATACTCTTATAAAACCTATGTACTCGCCAGCATTTCTTTGCTGACTAAGTTTTTACATATGTTTCAGGTGTTGATTCTTGATTGATTACTAGGATGCATGCGTCACATAGGATCTGGACGAGGCCTTAGTGACATAATAATAGTGATAGATGATGTAAAACTTGTTTATTCTATGTTAATACAATGCAATGTTTAATATTATCAATAAAACGAAACACTTTTTGTATCCATGGTTATGAAACGATAGCTTCTGTTACAACACTCCCCGACGTTTCCGCCACAGTTTGTTGTCCTACGTGGTCGGGGTGTGACATTATACACACTTAGTAAATTGTGACGAGATATAAATTAAATTTCAAACTTGCTTGTTCTGTGGGTTAACACAAACTTGGATATATAGGTAACCCCTGAAATCTTGTTTGAAAGGTCCCTTATTCTGAGATACTAGGTCTTTATGCTCAGTGATATCTGGGGTATTATCCCGGGACTTCTGCTGTATGGAAGTACTGACCTAGTCCCCGGATAATGCTTTCCGCAAAAGCTTGAAACATAGCTTCGCCCTCAGCATGCTGATGAAACAATAAAATTGATAGTCGGTGCTGTTGAAATAAAAAGATCCTCTAAAGGGGACACACCAAAAGTCGAAGCCGTCATCTCTCTGCGTATAAGGAAGTATCGACCTGAGCTCTCACGGCCCTCGCATCTAACCCCTATACAGATATCAACTGTGGTATACTCACCTGTAAGACTGAATATTGGGATCTGGATACGGGAGTATATTCAAGTAGTGAGACACACGAATAAGTCAGTATCTAAGACATTAACATCGTATCTCGGATCAATTGAACTTTGTGTGACAATTTCAGTGGACCGATATACTGACAATCTAGGTGAATTGTTTTAAACTGAAAATGTAATCAAGCTTAACGGTGTTAGTGACATGTCTCATAAACTGATATGATCCTCTTACACGAACTCACAAATAAGTTTGTAAATATTTCATTTCTACATTCTCGTGCTTTTACAAGTGGTGTCAATTATTTTTTTTTAGAAAAATCCAAAAAGATTTTGTATGTGTTTTAGCATAAACTTTTGAAAAAGACAAAAATATTTTTGACAACTGATGTAGGAAAGCTGATTTTCAAAATTCCGAGTGCTAAACATGATGACATTGTTGTGAGGGGGAGTGTGCTTTAAATATCAAAAAATTTTTAATCAACAAGTGGTTTATCATAGAGAAAGTAATTTGAGGGAGAGTTGTAGTTGGTGCACTTATTTATGAGGAAGAGTTAGTGTTGATGCTTTCAAATTGTTATTTTTAGAAAATTTATTTCTGGGTTAAGAATGTGCAGGAATAGCCAGGTTTCGATCTTGGATCTGAAGATAGAGTGCCAGGTCTCGATTCCTGAAGATCTCTGATTGAAGAAAGCCAAGTTTCGATCCTGGAAATCAATCTTGATTCTGTGAAGGCCAGATAACGATCCTGAAGATGTTACTGAAGAACAAAGGAATACCAGTAAATCGAGAGGGGGAGTCTGAAGATAGAGAGAAAGAAAAGCCCAGAAACTGATCAAGACTGAAGATGTGAAGACATAGCATTGTTGTGACTCGATAGTCGACTCCGTCAACATCTGAGGGGGAGTCTGTTGGTGCACTACATCTGTCGACTTCGTCTTGTATCGAGTCTTTCATTGTATTGTATAGATTAGGGCTCGAATTACGAGAAAATATGAAAATGTATGTAATTAGGGTGTAGGTCCGCTTATGTGTACATGTCCGTATGTGGGAACCTACCTGGTCCGCTTATGTGTACATGTCCGTATGTGGGAACCTACCTGGTCCGCTTATGTGACACTTCGGGTTTTCCCGGGCAACTTTCTTGATGTAACATTGCGTGTACGTATATTATTAAATAAAAACTATGAATTATCTGTTATTACGTGTTGTATGTATGTATATTATATATATATGTGTGTGTTACAAGTGAGCCGAGACCCCAAGGATCCGACTCGAGACCACTTCCGGTCTAGAGTGAACAGTAACAAGCGGGCCGGTTGGGCCATGCAACCGAGAAGCCCATTCAGGAGCCCTCAACCCACTCGAGACGGGTATAAAACCCTTGAGGGTGACCAACCCTTACCATTTTTGCAAACACTCTCCCTCACTCACTCTCTCCTTCACTAAAACCCTAAAACCCTAGATCATCATCAACCTCTTCTCATCTCCTTTCTCTCTCGGATCAAAACCGGTAATAGCAAGGACTTCCGGTTCAAGCTTCGGATCTTACTTGGAAGCTTATTCATCATATTCTCTCACCTTAAGTCTAGCCGGTTAGTATCTTTTTTGGTTGAATGTTTAAAGATTGTTGTTGTGTATGATGGTTATGTAAAGATGCTTGTTTGATGATATGAGTAACATGTTTTGCTTGATTAACCATGCTCCTTCATGTTTTGAATGTGAACGGTTTGGTAAAATGAGGATTAGAACCATTCGGATTATGTTAAGTGTTGTAGTGATCCTTCTATCTTAGCTATTTTGCTCATAAATGCTTGGTTGTGAAGAATGAACATGTGAATCAATGTTGATGATTATTACCATCCGATTTATAGTGATAAAATAGGGCAAATATGGTGTTCAATGATTGTCTTATATGTCACATAATTCTGCTCATAAATCTCATGTTATGAAGTTGTGTTAAGAACCAAGGATTAAATGTTGGTTGATTTGTTTGAATATTTGAATATGCATGACGAACTACTTGAAGATCATGAAAAATATTTGAATAGGATTTGTTTGATCTGAATATTTGGTAAATGAGACAACAAAACATGTTAGTGAATTCTTATTGGATAGTACACCAAATCACGATTATGCAATGCTATTGGTCAGTACATTCGACAGGTTCTAGAAGATTTCTGTGCACGTAATCATGGTTGCGAGTCGGAGCCCTTGGTTACGACTCGAGACCAAGGCATGATGAACCGAGATGGGCTTCAGGGACTCGAGACCGACTAAGTCTCGACTTGAGACGACATGATCTCGACTCGAGACTGGGCTCGAGACTCCTGAGATTGCGACTCGCAAGCAGCACACTCGAGACCAAAACGTGATTCTTCGAGATCTCCCGGTTGCGACTCGAGACCGTGTAATCTCGAGTCGAGACCACCCTTGTCTCGACTGGGCTGCCTACGTGTTATTGGGCCACGACTTGTTGGGCTATCTGTTGACTGGGCTGCATGTGTTTCTGTTACTGTTTGTTTGTGAAAATGTTAGGGCAGGCCCAATAACCCAACTGTTTGAATATATGCATGCTAAGTGTGTCTATACGTGTTTGCTATACGTGATTACTTGTACCCCAACTTGACCTATATTTGGTAACCATGCTAGGACGTGGTGACCAACGTGATTGACCGGGTATTTAATCTACCGAGCAACCCAAGGTGAGTTCACAACTTAAAGCATGCGTTCCCGGTGGTTTGGGAAACGGAACTAAAAACAACACTATCTCCTATGAGGGATACAACTTACTTTTCTTCCCTTGTTA